>NC_090268.1:218812567-219479234 GCF_040414725.1 Anabrus simplex | reverse complement strand
AAAGCATAGACAAAGGGAGTGGTGGTGGTAGTGCTTATTGTTTTAAACGGAAGTACAACTGGGAAACCATACTCTGTACAGTACAACACTACCAGAGAGAAAAGATGGAAGGGATCCGACACTTCGAAACATGAGGGTATTGGCCATAGGAAGAAAAGGACCACAAAGTGCACGAAAATTAAAGACTCCCTAGGCCTCGAATGCTATAATACCATCGGGGTCAGAAAAGAACAAGAGTTGACCAAGGGAGATTGGATAGGATACATGAAAGTGAGGAGCCAGGCACAAGGTAGAAGCAATGCCAGGACTCAGCTAAGGGTCCCATGGTCGCAACCCACGCTCACAAGTTCAGAGCCCCTGGGCTCCTTTTAGTAGCCTCTTACGACAGGCAGGGATTCCCATGGGTGTTACTCCACCACTGCCACCCACAAGGGGAGTAAACAAAGGGAGGTCAGATAGGAAAGGTAAAAGAGAGAAGCCTGACATGGGTAAGTGGAAGTAATGTCAGACTCAGCTATGGGAACCATGGATGCCAGGCAGGGGACACTGCGGATGTTATTCTACGTTTGCCACACACAGAAAAAAATGTAATAGGTGATTGTTGATTTAAGTAGTAGTACAACTGAGCAAACTTCCTTTATTAACATTAATCAGAGGGAAAGAACAAAAGGGGTACAACACTCTGAAAAATGAAGGTAATAGCCACAGGAATATGAGAGCTACAAAGGGTGTGAAAATGAAAGACACCCTAGGACTCAGAAATCTAATACCATCAAGGTCAGAAAAGAACAAGAGTTGACCAAGGGAGGTTGGATAGCAAAGATAAAAGCGAGGAGCCTAACATAAGTGGTAGCAATGCCAGACTCAGCTAGGGGAACCATGGTTCCAAACCCACACTCCCAATGCGAAAGCCCCTGGTCTCTCTTTTAGTCGCCTCTTATGACAGGCAGGGAATACCCCCCACGCACATGAGGAAAATGAAAGAGCTGGTTATTATTGTTATAAAAGGAAGTACAACTGGGTAATCATCCTCTATTATTACTAATCAGAGGGAAAAGCTGATGGGGTTCAAGAGTTTGAAAAATGAAGGTATGGGCCAAATAGGAACAAGGGCTATGAAGGATGTGAAAATGAAAGATTCTCCACTGGGGAAAAGAAAAAAAAAAAAAAAAAAAACCACCACAGTTGGAAAAAGAACAGGAATTGATCCAGGGAGGTTGGATGGGATATATGAAAGTGAGGAGCCTGGCACAAGTAGATGCTATGCCAGGATTCAGGTAAAAGCCCTGAGGTCACCAACCCATGCTACCCCCTCCCCTCCCCCCCAGCGCCCCTTTCAGTCAACACTTACAACAGCAGGGGATGCCGTGGATGTACGTTACTGTACCGCCCCCAACCAGAGGACGCAAAATGGAAGAACAAAGGTATCTGCAAAAGGGAAGGACCACAAAAATGCATGAAAATTAAAAACTCCCTTGGTCTCGCAAATCTAATACAGAGTGAGAAGAGAACAAGAACCGACCAGTAAGGTGAATAACAAAGTTTAAAATGAGCCTGACACAAGGGGAAAACAATATCAAGGACCCCGTTGTCGCCAACCCACGCTACCTAGTTAATAACCTCACACTGGCACCTCCCTGAGCAAGTGAGGATTTCCATGGATGCATTCTAATGTCTCCACTCAAGGGGAATATTTTATGGTTAACTTGTATAAAGAACACTATGCATGCTTTCAAACAGCAGAAGATTTAGAATGCAGTGTTCAATAGGTCTCGAAATTGCCGGGTCGTCCAGGCAGCCAGGATTAATGTTATACGTTATGTTTGTTGAACATCTCGACCAAGTCTGGAAGCATGTTATGGTAGCGATAAACCTGAAAACAAAAGTGACGGGTGTTATTTTATATAATAAAGTACCACCCTCAAACACAAACGCTGAACAATATACAACAACTAATTGTGCATAGAAACATGACATCATCCTTGAGAACACTGTACCAACAACAGAAACAAAAAAACATGAATGATATGGAGCTGAATAGCCATATCTACTGGACTGATTTGAAGGTAATTGCTTTCATAAGCTGACTGAATATTTGAGTCTGTATGTTGGTTCAATTATTAAAAGCTTTTCAACATATCCAGTAATTATGCTAAACTGTACAACACAAGTTGAAATTGGCTGCGTTAGTGTATTAAGGAAATACAGACAAACTGGCAACAGTCACGAATTAGAAAACATACCCACCACTGTTTACCTAGCGCTTAGGCCTATGTGTATGTCCAACCTCTGACCCGTTTCTCTGTGGGGTCGGGTATGAAGTGACAAATCTTCATAGCCAGCTTTTACGACCAGATACCCTTGCTGATGTCAACTTCATCAGAGGAGTTAATGAGATGAAATTAATGACAAGATAGGAGATGCTGAAACTACTACTGTCGAATAGCACAAAGGGGTCTGCTCAAGGTTCTACATCTCCAAATGACAGACTAATCACCAACAGTATCATATACTCTCACTCCACAGGAACACTGTGGAGAGGTTTGGAATTAAATCCAGGCTTTTGGCATGCAATCTAGTGACTAGAAATTGTGTATCACCTCCTCTCCTACCCTGCCGGCCAACATTCTGATGGTAAATTATTTTCGACCAACAGGACTCGAACCGGCTAACTATGGTGTCAGACCATATAGGCTTAATGCCTTAACGATCGTAGTCACCAGGTAGGTTCATTGTTTCCGAAACGTATACAATGTACATCAGTAGATAAATAGCCTTCAGCCACGAGTTGAGTTGGTGGTGGTGATTATTGTTTTAAGAGGAAGTACAACTAGGCAACCATCCTCTATATAACACTAATCAGAGAGAAAAAAATGGAAGGGATCTCACACTTTGAAAAATGAAGGTATCGGCCAAAGACATACAAGGGCCATGAAGGGCGTCAAAATGAAAGACTTCCTGGGCCTCGAATGCTCTAATAACGTTGGGGTCGGAAAAGAACAAGAGTTGACCAAGGAAGGTCGGATAGGATACAAGTGATTGGCCCAGCACAAGTAAATGGAAGCAATGCCAGAACTCAGCTGATGGCCCCATGGCCACCAACCCATGCTCCCAAGTTAAGAGCCTCTGGGGCGCTTTTTAACCACCTCTTACGACAGGCAGGGGATACCATCGGTATTATTCTACTGCCCCCACCCACAGCGAGAGAAGTTGAGACACCTACCACTGCTTAACTAGTGTATTGAATATAACAGTAGATGCTAAAACTTTACTAACAGGGATGCAAAACAGAATAAATTAAGGTTTTCAAAGGTCCACCTATTCAATACAATATTTTATTGTGCGTCAATCACATGTCATACGGATATTAGTTTTGGCATCTGTAATATGCCATCATCAGCCCTAGATGCAAATTGAACAATTCCATATACATACCTAAAGCAACCTAAAACACATTACTATCAACAACAATGATGCATGCTATGAGTAAAAATTATGGTACAATTGAAATAGTGCAGTATAAAATTCATAAAATTTTGACAATTTCATTGTAAAGTTATTATGTAATGTCCAGCTTGTGTATGTCCAGGTTAAGTAAAATCTATACTATTTTTATGTTGTCTATGAGTTGGCACTTGTTCACTTGAATTAGGTGGTTCCAAAGAAGTTTAATTGGTCATATGAAGATCGTAATGTGACTTGAGATTGAGATTCCCACTTCAATGTGAAACCTGAGGAAAAAAATTGGGCGGGGAAGATGGTGGAAGCAGTGTATGGAAATGACTAGAACCATTAAATGTTGATTTAACTCACCTTGAGCAGCATATTGAACGTATATGTTGGACTGACGGAAGGAGCCGGACAGTGTGTAGTGGCTGAGGTGGGTAGTAGGAAGAGGCAAGGAAGGAAGGAGGCGGAGCATCTGCAGGGTAAGGAAGGAGGCGGAGCATCTGCAGGGTAATCGAACAATGGCGGGGTGGAAGGGTGGGGCAGTGGGGGTAATTGACGGGAATTTATATTATGGATGACTTGCAAGATCGAGTTGTTTTTCGATAGTTTAATGTTTTTAAGCCAGGTGATTAAAAGGTTAAACAGAATATTGGGTTTCTCATAGTTCATTTAAGTTGTAACAGGGGTCGAAATACTGATCACAATTAATGTAACGACTTTCGATAATATACATGATGGGCCCCTTATTTGCTATTTGAAGAATTTCCATGTCTGGTTCAATGTTGGTGAATTTATGATTAGTGTCATGCATATGTTGACCTATGGCGGAGAATTTGTTGAACCTCATTGCGTTGACGTGTTCTGAATATCTAATCGTAAAGCTACGTCTTGTTTGACCCATGTACAAGCTGCTGCATTCATTACCTTTGAGTCTGTATATTCCAGATTTGGAGCAATTGTTGGGAGTGTTAATTGGTGCAGATTTGTGTAAAATTTCACAGGTTCTGTTGTTAGTTCTGAATAAAATTCTTACGTTGTGTTTCCGGAAAAGGTTGGTGATTTTATGGACGTCAAGTAAAAGTAGATGAAATGGGAGCTTTTGATTTTTCTTTTATGAGAGTGGTCTTGGGCCAGTGTCTGTATTTGTTGATTATTTGTTCTATGAATGGTCTGTTGTACCCATTGAACTTTGCCTATCTGTGTCTATACGACGTAAAGCAAAAAAAATAATAATGAGCTGGCAATTTGTCGAACTCTCCACAGACTTTGATCTACTGACACATTTCAATATTTTCACTAAGTTAACAACTTCTGCTAACAAACTACAGGACGTTCCATTTTCCAGTTCTGCGAGAGATGCACAGGATACAGCATGCACTTATAAATTTATTCTGGGAAGGAGAATTTCCTCATCGGTGATAATGGAATCAGTAGATGCTAGTAAAATGTATGGGTACCAATGATTATTAATAATTCTACCAGCTGAAGATATGCATCAAAAAAGCGCTATGTTGACTATAGCAATAAGAATTAATTCTAAACGTTTGTCTCATAAACTCACTCGCCCAGTCGGAAGTTTAAGGAAGCACATCCTTAGCCCTGAAAGGCTACCCTGAGTGAAATTTCACCCAAGGAAATTTTGTTTTGTTTTCTGCAGGTTAGCAAGCTTGAGTTGAGCATCCTCCTTCCTTGTATGCTTTCCCAACACCAGTCTACAAGTAGCGATTGTTGTGGCTCGTTCATTACTATGCTTTTTTTTTTTTTTTTTTTTTTTTTTTTTTTTTTTTTTTTTTTTTTTTTTTTTGCTATTGGCTTTACATCGCACCGACACAGATAGGTCTTATGGCGACGATGGGACAGGGAAGGGCTAGGAGTGGGAAGGAAGCGAACTTGGCCTTAATTAAGGTACAGCCTCAGCATTTGCCTGGTGTGAAAATGGAAAACCATGGAAAACCATTATCAGGGCTGCCGACATGTGCTTTTCTTTAAATATTGTAGAATACCATACATGTGTAGGTGATTCTTCACCCAGTGTAGCCTTGGTGGGATTTTTTCATGAAGTATTCCTGTCCAATGCTGTTTTAATTACATCAATAAAATGGCAACGTATTATTAGGGGGGGCAAGGAACTGAATGCCAGTGATTTGGCAGACATTATTCACGATCTCGTAGTGGAAGGTTCTATCTCAGATAGTGGTGGGATCAGAGAGATGATTCGTGCGAGGATGATGAAGTTGCAGATGACATAATAGACTGTGATTTTGAACTGCAAAATGAAGAGTTGTCTAACAGCCATAGTAAAAATAATGTTTCTGAGGAAGAAATTGCTGTTCCAGAACAGAGACAGAGATGAAAGAGGACTGAAAATTCTATGCAGCAACGGCCAGGCTCTAGTAAGTGTTATAATATCGCCCCATAAAATGAATTCCGCGTGACATTTTTTGGTGAAAATTACCTTTTGATACTGTCGGCATCCTTAATAGGTCCCACATATTTTTCCGCAGTGGAAATTTCATAGTTACGCATTGTTGTCCAAAAATTGGAGGTGAAACAATACCGCATAAGTACAGTGACTCATATATTTTTGAAATACCGCATAACTGCATTGTCTCGTTTGGTAGGGTTTTGTGAATCAAGAGGATTTTCCTCACATTTTTATAACTCCCAGCAATTCATGCATAGTGAATTGAAGGTAACACAGTATTGTTGCCGACAGCCAACTCTGTGACTCTCAATCAGTGGCCTAGGTCTACAATAATCGTAATTCGGTGGGAGGAGAAGTTTGTCTCGAGTTCCCTACAGTGCTTGTGTTAAAGTAATGTTGTTTTTTTTGCTAGTGGCTTTACGATGATATAGATGTTGATTCTCATAGGGAATCTGAAATATTTGTCCCGAATGAGTAAATTTATAATACCAATATATTGGTATTAGTGGCTTTACGTTGCACCGACACAGATAGGTCTTATGGCGACGATGGGATAGGAAAGGCCTATGAGTGGGAAGGAAGCGGCCGTGGCCTTAATTAAGGTACAGCTCCAGCATTTGCCTGGTGTGAAAATGGGAAACCACGGAAAACCATCTTCAGGGCTGCAGACAGTGGGATTCAAACCCACTATCTCCCGGATGCAAGCTCACAGCCGCGCGCCTCTAACTGCACGGCCAGCTTGCCCGGTGTTAACGTAATAATGATACTTGTGTTAAAAGTAATTGTGGTAGTTATTATCCAGAAAATTCAGAATTAAAGCCACTGCTTTACATGGCTTCAAAAGTAAATGATGAAAATTACTGTTCCGCTCTCAGTCATGAGACGTGTTTCGCTGACGAGGATGTACTACTTGAGAACTCTGACGATATTGATGACAATATGTTCTCGGAACATGACTCATTTCATGTGGTTCAATGTGGGTACTATAAAAATCAATCATGTTGGACTTTTGTATTTTAAGGCTATATGTTAAATTTAATGGTAAAAATTGGAATAAAAATCATTTATACAATTAGATTTTATCAATTTTATAATGGAATCCAATACCGCGTAACTCACTGGTTCCTGAAAATTTAACTGAATCAATACGGCGTAACCGACGCTATGGATTAAAAAAAGATAAAAATTAATTTAATAGCACTATCTGAGTATCCAGCGACGTGTTTATATCACAATATCAAAAAATAACTATTATTTCGTATTACTTTGAAAATAAATGTTTTTTTGTCTCTCCAGTTTTGCAGAATTAATTGTTAAGGGATGATATACATGAGAATCATATTATTATGCCAGAAAAAAAGTGTATTAAAGGTAAAACTAACCATGTATGGTCAACCAAGCATCCTAACAGGCAAAAGACTCCTGCCCGTAATATTATGAGAATGAAAATAGGGCCTAAAGCAAATGCAAAGAATGTTACAAATATTCTTGAAAAGATTGTACAAATATCAAAACTGATGGTCAGCGAAGTTGTTATTCTGATATGCAAAGCAGGACACATGACATATCCCTTGTAGAACTGAAAGTCACATGCCCACTGCACATTTATGGAGACCTCTTTCAAGCCCTCTTTACTTGTGTGTTATGCCTCTACAGTGGTTTAAATTTATCACAAACTGTTTAAGATTTGATGATAAACGAACAAGAGATCAAAGAAAACCAGACGATCGTTCTATGAACATAAGGTACATTTGGAATCAATTTTTTGTACATTGCAATAGTAACTAATAATAAGAACTGCATTGGTTGTCCCGTGGTAGGCTTCTGAAACCACTGTTTGATTTTACCGGTGAGGTGAGGCTATTTCTATAAGAATCCAAGTCTGAATTAAGATTCTATTCAACAGGATTTTGCTGGCTTTCCAGCCTTGTGTACCTATCAGTTCAATTTAAGAAATAGGTACAGAAAAGAGAGGTTAGGAATTAAATATGGCGTGGATCACACGTCGTCACAGTGAGCAACACAAGATTGTCACCTTGGAAACTTAGGTCAGCCTGGAGAAGACTGCTGTCTGTATTTGTTGAGGTCTGACTGGTAACAAAACCGTTGGTCCTCACTGGTTAGGTCTAGCCAGTAACACAACCACTGGGCTGGATTGGTTCAGTCCAGCTAGTAACAAGACTACAGGGCAAGCAAAGATCCACAAAGCAGTCAACAGGCCTCTGGTATCTCCAGTGACAGTAATGGCTAGGTACATGAACATGAGAAAAGATGAGATCATGAGTGCATTCTATGTTCGATACTGGAAAAAACTTCAATTAATGAAAACTCTGACTTGCCCAAGAGTCGAATTACACATAACCCAATATTATTTGAGGCCTAAATTACTTTTAATTTTTATAATATACTGGTCTCCGAGTGATCCCAGTGACTGTTTTACGATCTTTGGAATGGAAAGAAGGATAGACAATAAATAACAAGAAAATGAAAATCCACAGCCTGTTTCCAGTCCTTCGATCAGGTTAGGAATGGAATGAAACCCCATCTAGCGGCGAGGTTAGGAATTGTGCCGGCTGCCGAAGCCCGTGGCACACCTCTGGGACAATGATTAATGACTGACAGATGAAATAAAATGATAGTGGAGAGTGCTAGTGGAATGAAAGATGACAGGGAATACCGGGGTACCCGGAGAAAATCCTGTCCCATCTCCATTATGTCCAGCACGAACCTCACATGGAGTGACCAGGATTTGAACCACGGAGACCAGTGGTGAGAGGCCGATGCACTGCCACAGAGGCTCTGAAACATGTGCAAAGAAGTATGAAATAAACATTGTGTTTATACTCCTCACAAACTTCTCTGCAATAAGAGGACCAGTCATACACTGTTGTAGAACTCAGCTTTAATTCCTGCTGGAATAACGAGTAACCAGCACGCAACGAAGCATATAATTTTACAGAGGAAACCCCTCCAAAACTGTACCCTTCTTCACTGAGCACTTAAGTTGCAGGCACTTCCCAACAGGAGAAAATTAATTTAGTAACAGACATTTTCACTTCGACATCTCTGTTACACCAAGCACAATGATTTAAAAATTAAGCCATGACTGACTAAATAGTCAATGAATGTCCCTTCTTGTGTACTTAATATAGTAACATCACGGATACAGGAAATGCATCCAAATATGACATGCCACTTTCAAACACCACCGTTTCATTATTTTCATGGAATGTGGTAGCAGTGGACCACAAAACGATGCGAGCTCTATCGGAGACAGCAGAAACTACCCTCAAACCAATAAGAACACAGGAAATGCTCGCAGTTCAGAGATTGACATAGTGTCGGTTTTAATTTTTCTATATAAATAAGAACACTCCTACGGGAAGGTTGGTTCGTCCCTGGCAAACATAAAGGAAAGATCTCTATCAGCTACATTAGGTATCGTTTCACATCATCCTGAAATCTGTACCCACTAGTGAAGTTTATAAGCATTTTGACACCTGATACCCTTGCCTTGTGATTCAAGCTTTAAGATAGTGGCATCACCTTCTATGGCTCTGTAGCAATTTTTATTATGTTACAACACCACTGCACAAGTTCACCCACTGGACAGCAGATGTTATTCAAGTCACTAAAGGAATAAATGGATGCTTGCAAACCCAGGCATGCCAATGATGTACTACCAGGTTGCATCACTCTTTGTGGAGGGCTAATTAAAGATTCAAAGAGTGCAACATATGGTCAAATAACTCTGATATATTTACTTAAGAGGATTTTCTCCCATCAAAGGTGCTTGACCTCTCTGAATACGAGTTCAACAACTACTCTACAGTCCAAACAACCTTGTTCCACTAATTAAGCCCTATTTGTGGTTCCGGTCCTGAACCCGTGAATACTGGAAATGATCACAAGCCATGTTGCTCAATGAATTTAAACCTTGCAATCCACAAAAACCTTCACATCTATTTCTCTGAGGGAAGTTCTTCCTATTTTGGGATCACATTAACAAAAGAGGAACAAGGACAAGAAATCTGAATCTGTGTCCACTTCACCTTACAAAGAGAGATTACTACAGGAGAAAGCTGAAAAAAGAAAACAAAATCCACATGACATGTCAAAATACTGTAAAACAAAAAATGTTATGGAAGAAACTACAGAAGACTAATTTTTTTTGCTAGTTGCTTTACGTTGCACCGACACAGATAGGTCTTACGGCTACGATGGGATAGGAAAGGCCTAGGAGTTGGAAGCGGCCGTGGCCTTAATTAAGGTACAGCCTTAGCATTTTCCTGGTGTGAAAATGAGAAACCACAGAAAACCATCTTCAGGGCTGCCAACATTGGGATTCGAACCCACCATCTTCTGGATGCAAGCTCACAGCCGCATACCCCTGACCGCACGGCCAACTTGCCCGGTTGGAGAAGAGTTATAAAATAAGTAGATAAGTATTCAGGTGTTGAATGTTTAGGCTGTCAGGATCCTCCATGTGAAGTGTAAAAACTGTAAGGAACGGTGGCATTAAGCAAGTGCAGTGTATATATAATCCTTTTTTTTAAGAAACCGACCCTCGTCGGGTTTGCCATAAGACATAATACTGCACAATTTTTATATTTTTGAATATAAATGGTTCCTTAAAAGAAGCCCAGACCCACGCACAGCCACCTTGGCAATCATAGCTAGGTGGATTTCCTTGAAGGCAAACCTCTTCCACAACTCTGCCAACATCCCTGATATGGTACCTCTTGCACCCACTAACAATCCATAGACAGCGATCGAGTTCACATGATATTTCTCCACGATGTAATTCAATACTGGAACATAGATTGCCTGCTTCTCAGCGTGCACATTGTATAGCTATTTTTCCCTGATTCTAGACGTACTGTTGGGTCCAATATTACAGAGCAATCTCTCTGTTTATCGATGGCTAGAATATCTACACTTCTTGTGCTACAATTTTCAACTAAGCAGTTCATTTCTTCACATAATTCCCACCCGATGTCACGAAAGACTTTTGCAATAAGGCTGCAAATTGTGTGATGGCGAGTATTCCTACGCAATGAGCAGAATGGACAATAGCCGAGAACATGTCCCAAAGTTTCAATCTCACTGGCTTCTACCATACAAGCTTCATACTGGAGCCACATCTGCCTTCATTTTGATGCTTTCAGTCCACTCTGATGTTTTTTTTTTTTTTTGTAGTTGTTTTACGTCGCACCGACACAGATAGTCTTACGGCGACGATGGGACAGGAAAGGGCTAGGAGTGGGAAGGAAGCGGCCGTGGCCTTAATTAAGGTACAGCCCCAGCATTTGCCTGGTGTGAAAATGGGAAACCACGGAAAACCATTTTCAGGGCTGGCGACAGTGGGGTTCGAACCTACTATCTCCCGAATACTGGATACTGGCCACACTTAAGCGACTGCAGCTATCGAGCTCGGTCACTCTGATGTTGAAAGGCCTACATTTTCTGTGAACCACTTATTTTCTTGTGGGTGCAAAACAAGGAAACTTTATGCAGTTTTAATGGATTTCACAAGAGCATTTGACTCAATAAACAGAAACTTACTTCTGGACAGGCTGGAGAACACTAACTGGAATCGCCACATACCGTAGTGAATCTAATAAATTACATACTAGCAGAAAACTATGCAAGAGTGTGTGATAATATCGCCACACCAAGACCCATACTGAAAATTGTAGGATTCCTACAAGGAAATACCATCAACCCACTATTATTCAATGTAGCCACTTATGACGTCGTCCAGATCACTTATACTAAGTATGAATGATACAGCAACAGTATCACAACAGCAATACAAACTACAGGAAGCCCTCAATCAACTAATAGAATGGTCCAAGAACAACAACCAGACTTTAAACAAAAACAAGACTGTCGCAATGCCATTCCAAATAGGAGATAGACTACCAATCCAAGAAGGCATCATATGTAGAGATGAGCTTAACCTATATTTCAGAATATCAGTGACAGGCATATCTGTGACACAAAGTCACAGTAAGTACAAGCATATGATTATCGTCATGGATTACGGTTAGAGACGAGCTTAAATATTTCAGAATATCTGTGACCGGCGTATCTGTGATACAAAAACATGACTTTTATCAGTGATTCAGTCACAGGAAGCACGAGCATACGTTTATCGTCACGGTCACTCTTTAGTTGCGGGCGGCCAGTATGGAAATACTTCTACTTGGTATGATGACAAATCCTGGTAGTATTTTTCTAAGACTCAGGACATTAGATGTGGGAAAAATAATATTCATATTTAGGCCTATATGGAAAAGGTTAACATGATGCGCAAAAAATTAACAAGCGGAATGTGATTATCCGTGTCGTGACTCTGGGACACCAATTATTTACAGCAGACTACTTAATGTAGGTTTAAAAATAAAAAGACTAAAAATAATAAATTTATGAACTTAGTGCAAAGATTCCTCCCATACACAGGGCTATTCAGCAAAGTTGCCCACCTCAAGTAACTCGTAAACGGTTAAGATATTGACATTTTGTTTTCACTTTCAGTAGTGGTACCAAAAGGCTAATAATCAGACTTAACATAAGTACTGTGCCATGACGTTAATATTTTCTGGGATCATGGTACTAACTTTGCTTATTTTAAACGGTACCACACTATTTTGTACACATAGCCTTAAATCTACAAACATTACAAATTGAACACCATGATTATTCTGAAAATCGGACAAGTACTTCTCAAAAAATATTATGTATTCAAACATGCCCCATTTTGCCAGCTGAGGACAAATATGTTCGATACGCGCTACTTATGAAACATGAGCTAGCTATTAACATATTGAGTTGCTAGACAGGTATTCTCTCTACTGTGCCCGTAAATACACCATGATAAGATGAATGATTTATCACCTTTAATATCGCCATAGGTAACTGGTAAATGAAAAACGGATATCGATCTTGAGCTACAGTGGATAACATAGCCCTGTGAGCGTGATACAAGTTCACAACTTAAACGATACTTTTTTCACAGCTACATCCGTGACAGCGTATCTGATATATCGGTGACAAAGTAACAGGCTGTGATTTATCGAGCATCTAATCACACGCGATGGTACAAAGATAGACAGTCAACGAGTTCAAATATCTGAGAGGGACATTGCAAACAAGCAGAACTGTTTTTGGAATACATATCAGAGAGAGAGAGAGAGCTTCTGCAGCAATAATAGCTATTAGCGATAAAGGAATTAGGAACATACGCAAACTTTCACAACAGCAATGGCCCTGTTCAAGCTAAAAATAACACCAATAGCATCATACGGACTGGAAAAAAGACTTGAGAGAATTAGAGAGTGAAAGCAGTGCTTTTAGAAAAAGTTACAGGTATATCCAAGTATTCACTATCACGCTTGGTGGTAGCGCCAGTATATAACACACAACTTTGCGAATAAATGTATATGAATTGTTCCTTAAAATCCTTTCGGAAGAGAGACGTGTTCATTGCAAATGCCAGGGACCCACCCGACCTGCCCGAAAAAGTATGTTTACTTTTTTAACACAAGGAAAGTTCTCACGCACCATCCACCATTAGCCGGCCAGGTACGAGCACGGCCATTGGCCGACATGACGTCATTCCCATAATTCCTAACTCTCTGATTCCGTTACCAACCCGCGCAGAATAAAAACACAGCAAGAAACACAGGAAGGAAAATCACTCCCTTCGAGAGGCTCTTAACTATGGCCGCGGCGCATACTGCCCGCACGGCAAGAAAAAAGTATTTTAGTGGTTGTAACCTAACATATGTGTACAAAATAAGGTAATGAAATTTAAAACCAACCTTAATGCAGGGGAGGGTAGAGATCTCCGGCAGCTCGGAAGAAATTGTGTACTCTCTCTCCTAAGGGGAAAGCACTTTTAAATAGAAATTCGGCAAGGTAGCCTACAGAGTGTCCCTTTTTTCTTCCGAATGCCGGAATGGAGTAGCTGCCGTGTTTAAGGTGACGCCACCTGTTCTTGATGTTTTGGGTGTGGACGGAAACCCCACCACCCAGCATTTGACGCCTGTTAGCCCTATTAACTCTTCCGCTCCTCCAAGAGTCAATAAACTGCAGGGAATGATTTACTCTGGGGTGAACAAATCCCTCGTCCTCTAAACAATCGTATGCTTTTCAACAGTCTGAAATGATAATAGATCCAGATAAAATCCACTCCTGAATGACCGCTAACAGGGTCTGTTTATCCCTTCTTTCCACAGGAACAACAAAAAAATTCTTGAAATTGTCCCTCTCTACTCCCCCAAACAGCCACTGTCCTGTAATATTCCTTCCCCTGTGATATTTAGATTTACCAAATTTACTTTCATCAATTTCGACTATCACTCCCACCCCTCCAATTCTCTTTTTGTTCCTGTCCACCCAGGCCACACACACCTCACGGCAAAAGCTCGCCCAGTCAACAATAGTCTGCTTCGCAACACCAAGCTCCAATTGAAGGAGAGGAGTTTGCGGCTTGCTTAACAGACACCACAACACAGAAAGCAACCCTATTTGGTGTAAGGGAAGGCGTTATTTTTCGAAGAAAGTGTTCTTCCTCGCACTCACGTTCCACGTACACTTCACCCCTCCTAGGCGCCGATTGCACCGGAAAATAACTTTATTCCCTACTACACTTAATTTTGTGAGCCCCCCACACTTTTCACAGTTCCTCTCTTTCGTTATCAACCCGTGCCGTTGATAAACGTCCAAAAGCTCGTCTAAATTCTGCTCCAAACGATTAAATGAAGTAATTTTCAGCTCGCAACCTCTTTCTAGCTTGTTTACAGTCCTAAAAGTGGCAACCCTGGGCAGGTGATGCTCCTTTATTCTTCGTTCACGGGATTGCCGATAGGAGCGTTTGCCAGCGATCTGCCCTCAACGACATGAAATGTCGTTGTCTGCCCCAGGCGATCTGCGAAATGTTACCAACTGTTTCGTTGTAGTCAGGGAGTTTACTCCCTGGTTGTAGTATTGCACTGCTATGACTTTGTGTAGAGGTTGCGATATTTTTCTTGCAGTGCGGGCAGTATGCGCCACGGCGATAGTTAAGAGTAAGAGCCCTTCGGGGGCCACTGTTCTCATGACGGAGCTTGGCCTGGATTTGCAAAGATAGGTTACAGCTACTAAACTACATTTTTATTTCTTGGCGTGCAGTTAGTATGCGACGCGGCCATAGGTAAGGGCCTCTCATAGGGAGTGTGGTGGGAACCCACTGTTCTCATGAGAGAGCTTGGCTGGATTTGCAAAGATAGGTTACAGAAACTAAATAACATTTCTTCTTCTTCATGGGGCCTCTAAATATTAGTTCCTAATTAGCGTCGAACTCTAAGATCTTTTGCTACCATGTTTTTCCTTCATTCCCATCTAGATGTACCTGCTCCCTTCACTAAGCTGCAGGTTGTTCTTATTGGGTCTTCTTGGATTTTTCTCCCTCTTCACCTGGTAGTCCTAGAGTGGAGAGTCTGATTCTACCCAGCGCCTCACAGTCGAAAAGTATCGTATTAGTCCAGGCAAGATGTACATTCGTGCTTGCAAAAGGTCCGGTCGTTCTGAATTTTTTATATGTTGTTAGGACCTAAACCAATATTTAAAAACCAGATTTGCAATTTCCGAAGTGCTGTGCGAGCGCCGGTGTACCCAAAAAACCATGAAATTTTCGGACGTTTTTCAGGTTTTGCTCAATATCTCTGTGAAGGAAGGGTTTTACCGGTATCGTCACCCTGTATACTTTTAAAGTAGACTAAATTTGCTACAATTTGAGACCAGAGGGAGCTCTATACAGCCATTGGTTCCCAAGATACAGTTCTTCGAGAAGAGGCAATTTTTTCCAAAAAGTGCGTTTTATCCGAAATGGTCATTTATTTTGTGAAATATCTTCTAAAATCCGCATCCCACGTCAATTATTATATGAAATGTAGTAAATTTAATTCTCTTTCATTTGAGACCAGACTTGTACCTATAGGCCCAGTGGTTCTCTCAAAAATGGAGGATAACCAAAAATAGTCATAAGTGGGTTTTGGGGGGAAATTCAAATAAACCGTTCTCAGGTGTTTTTATGATTTTATTTATCAAACAGTTAAAAATGTTATTGTTAAAAAATTGTTTGATGAAAAAAGAAAAATATAATATACCTATCAGGAATTACGTCATCATCAAACATTGTTTTATATACACTGACTGACAGTGACAATGCGACACCAAGGAGGAGTGGTTCGAAAGGGGTGAAAGTTGGGGAAAAAAACAGAGACGGCACGGATGAATAATTGATGTTTATTTCAAACCGATATGCAGGTTACACAATGCGCACGGCATCGACTCAATAGGATGTAGGACCACCGCGAGCGGCGATGCACGCAGAAACACGTCGAGGTACAGAGTCAATAAGAGTGCGGATGGTATCCTGAGGGATGGTTCTCCATTCTCTGTCAACCATTTGCCACAGTTGGTCGTCCGTACGAGGCTGGGGCAGAGTTTGCAAATGGCGTCCAATGAGATCCCACACGTGTTCGATTGGTGAGAGATCCGGAGAGTACGCTGGCCACGGAAGCATCTGTACACCTCGTAGAGCCTGTTGGGAGATGCGAGCAGTGTGTGGGCGGGCATTATCCTGCTGAAACAGAGCATTGGGCAGCCCCTGAACGTACGGGAGTGCCACCGGCAGCAGCACATGCTGCACGTAGCGGTGGGCATTTAACGTGCCTTGAATACGCACTAGAGGTGACGTGGAATCATACGCAATAGCGCCCCAAACCATGATGCCGCGTTGTCTAGCGGTAGGGCGCTCCACAGTTACTGCCGGATATGACCTTTCTCCACGCCGACGCCACACTCGTCTGCGGTGACTATCACTGACAGAACAGAAGCGTGACTCATCGGTGAACACGACGTTCCGCCATTCCCTCATCCAAGTCGCTCTAGCCCGGCACCATGCCAGGCGTGCACGTCTATGCTGTGGAGTCAATGGTAGTCTTCTGAGCGGACGCCGGGAGTGCAGGCCTCCTTCAACCAATCGACGGGAAATTGTTCTGGTCGATATTGGAACAGCCAGGGTGTCTTGCACATGCTGAAGAATGGCGGTTGACGTGGCGTGCGGGGCTGCCACCGCTTGGCGGCGGATGCGCCGATCCTCGCGTGCTGACGTCACTCGGGCTGCGCCCGGACCCCTCGCACGTGCCACATGTCCCTGCGCCAACCATCTTCGCCTCAGGCGCTGCACCGTGGACACATCCCTATGGGTATCGGCTGCGATTTGACGAAGCGACCAACCTGCCCTTCTCAGCCCGATCACCATACCCCTCGTAAAGTCGTCTGTCTGCTGGAAATGCCTCCGTTGACGGCGGCCTGGCATTCTTAGCTATACACGTGTCCTGTGGCACACGACAACACGTTCTACAATGACTGTCGGCTGAGAAATCACGGTACGAAGTGGGCCATTCGCCAACGCCGTGTCCCATTTATCGTTCGCTACGTGCGCAGCACAGCGGCGCATTTCACATCATGAGCATACCTCAGTGACGTCAGTCTACTCTCCAATTGGCATAAAGTTCTGACCACTCCTTCTTGGTGTTGCATTTGCTCTGTCAGTCAGTGTACCTACATACTAAAATGCTTGTACAAATATCATGGTACCTACTATAAGGACAAATTACATTTACAAACTAAAGAAAACTAATAAAAATCATGTAGGAATTGTGTTTTGGTTGCCAAATCATGCCTTTCTTTTTATCTTAGATGGCCCGGGCTTGGGCTCGCACGAAGATGGAGTCTCGATGACACTTGGAGAGGCGCCCAGTCTGTAGTCGGGTCATTTTCATCGTCCGAGCATTTCAGCTCCACATCCTGGACGTTAATGCACAATTTACCACCGCATGACTGACAGAGGACTGAGCATTGGAGCCCAGCCTTTCTGCACGAGCAGCTCCCAGAGCACTCTTTCTTGCATTTATATGAAATTTTTCGAGGAAGGGCAGGAGGTGCGGGATCCATGGGGTGGGGATGGTGGAGAGTCCCTGGGAAGACAACTTCCACCCCCAATCAGTGGGATTCAAGTTGACTCCCCGCCACTTCTGCACTTGGAGTTAGCACCTTGCTGCATGGTGGCCTGCAGCATCTTCTGTCGGTGGCAAACAGGCGAGGTTTATGCTCATTGAAGAGACAAACGTCTTATACCTCAGGAAATCCAAATTATCCCTCGCGATGTCACCCCCATATAGAGCCACAAAGCACTTGATGCCCGCTTCTATCATGGCTTGTGGGGTGGAGTCTGGCCGAAGGAAGATCTCCACTTGCTCAGCAAGTGGTTCACTCTTGCTCAGGACTGTGGTGATTTTGGTCTTTCCTTGGCCAAACGGTGCTGAGGGGGTATCGCACCCGGTAAACGCGTGTGTGAATAGTACCGTCCCTGGTGATCGTTAAGAGTCCTGGTGGTCTGGTGGTTGTAGGAGGTCGTAGAGTAATGACAGCAACCAGCCTCGCCCTTCGTTCTCTTCTGAAGGTGGACGTTTTCCTCTTCAGCGCCTAAACCATTGAGAAGAACGAGCAGGTCGTCGTACTCTCCAACTATGACGACCCGATCGGCTACTGTTCTTTTTGAAAGCGCTGTCATGACGATCCCTCGATCCGCATCTTTTTCGGCAACAGCCACTTCTACTCCCTCCTTCTGAAATGCGTCACAAAGAAGTGTTACTAGGCCTCTCTTATTGTTCTCATTGTCTAATACATGCTCTTGAGCAATTTCAATTACTGTGGATTCATCGAACGTCAGTTCGTAGCTGGAATGAGCTGCGTAGCGCCGGAGTCGTTCCGCTGTTTTGGTGGGGTGTTTTTGTAGCATCTTCGGGGTAGCCGTCAGAAACGATGGAGACGTTCTTCCCAAAGTGGTTACGGACGTAGATGGTATAACGCGCCAAAAGTGATCGAACTGTGCTCTTCCGCTGCCACACAACCTTGTGCAAGAGGTAGCCACCATCCTAAACGACATGAGTGCAGGCATCTATCGGCGTGTGTCTGGAAAGAGGAGTGAAGGCAGAGTACAGAGTGGATTTTGTGCCCTTGCGCATCCCCTGTTCATTGAACATAGACATCGGGAACGGGGACAACTCATACTTGAAGTCATCCTTTAAATCCTAAGGACATTTCAGTAAACCAGTACTGATAGAAAGCAAAATGCCAGTTTTAGGAAATGGGGGTGGAGAGCAAACCAGTTTTTGAGTTTTTCCACATCACTGTTATCTCGGACGATTCTAGAAGGTCTCATGTCTACATGCTACTCTCCAGTAGGATATGATATGCTGCAGAAACTTTCAAGTTCACATATGTTCACCATAAACACCATTCCTGTTGTCCACCTTGCAGCACACTGTCGGAGATTCCAGTTCCTTGGGTCAAGCCACCGTAGGTCTTCATGGATCGCACCAGCTTCTGACAGTTGTTAGGTCTGACAACAACCCAGACCAAAACTTGTCAGACCGGCGAATGGTGAATGATCCTTTTGTGAACATGTCGTATTCACTTTTATCCATCAGTTCTTGTAGAGCCATCATATCCTAAAGGTAGAGGTGCGCTCCCTTAGCGTATAAAAACGTCCAGCTGAGTGGTCGAAAGAGAGCATCTTGTGGACAGTGTACAAACGAAGGTTCAAATACAAAATAAAACCATAAAAATACGTTAGAACAGTTTATTTGCATCCCCATCCCCCAAATCCACTTATGACTGTTTTTGGTTATCTGCCGGTTTTGAGAGAACCGCTGGGTTTACAGGTACCACTCTGGTCTCAAATGAAAGCTAATTAAATTTACTACAACTTCATTTCATATAATAGTTGACATGGGGTGCGTAGTTTAGAAGATATTCCACAAAATAAGTGACCATTCCGAAAAAATTGCCTATTTTCGAAGAATTGTATTTTAGGAACCAAAGGCTGTATAGAGCTCGCCCTGGTCTCATATTGTAGCAACTTTAGTCTGCTTTGAAAGTGCGTAGAATGACTATATCGGTCAGACCCTTCCTTCACTGAGATATTGAGCAAAACCTGAAGAAAGTCCGAATATTTCATGGTTTTTTGGGTAAACCGCCGCTCGCACAGCACTTCGGAAATTGCAAATCTGTTTTTTAATATTGGTTTAGGTCCTAACAACATATAAAAACGTTCAGAACGACCCGACCTTTTGCAAGCACGACCCCCTTTTCATGTTTAACTTGACTGGACTATATGTGTTCGGCTGATTCCTCTGCTTCATTGCATTTCCTACATATGTTGTATCTTATTACTCCAATTCTATGTAGGTGTTTTTTACAGAGGGCAGTGTCCTGTCAACAGCCCTACTAGCCATCTTATATTTTCTCTGCTGATTTTCAACAGTTCTTGAGTTTGCTTCTTGTTTGGTCCTTTTATTAGTTCCTTTGCAAGCCTGCATCCTGGAGTACGTTTCAAATTCTCTATTCGTTTTTTTGTATCCATTTTCCTATGTAGTGTCGGACTTGTCCATAGGAAATTCCGCATACAGGTTCTGGGCCTACAAATGTGTTTCTGCCCTTTCCTGGCCAGTTTATCTGCCTTTTCATTTCCTTCTATACCTGCATGCGCTGGTACCGATGTTATTTTGACAATGTTGTACTTTGAGAGCTTCAGGAGAAGTGAATGACAATACCAGGCAATTCTGGATATTACCCGGACTGCTTCTAGTGGTTTAATGGCCACTTGGCTGTCCGTTAAAATGAAAATGACGTTATTCCTATAGTTCATTTTTAGTTTTTCTTCAAGACATGTTGTGATACCTATTACTTCCGCTTGAAGGAAATGCGAACGACAGGAAGCATGACCAACAAATGGCAAATAAGTTAATATGGGAAGGACAGCTGATTCAGAAAGTGACGGAACCAACCAGAGGGAAAAATATCCTGGATGTCGTGCTGATAAAACCAGATGAGCTCTATAGGGAAACTGAAGTAATAGATGGTATTAGTGATCATGAAGCTGTTTTTGTCGTAGTTCAAAATAAATGTGATAGAAAGGAAGGTCTTAAAAGTAGGACTGTTAGGCAGTACCATATGGCTGATAAAGCAGGCATGAGGCAGTTTCTAGAAAGTAACTATGATCGGTGGAAAACGGTAAATAAAAATGTAAACAGACTCTAGGGTGGGTTTAAAGAAATTGTTGAGGAATGCGAAGAAAGGTTTGTACCTTTAAGGGTTGTAAGGAATGGTAAAGACATACCTTATTATAATAGAGAAATAAAGAGACTAAGAAGGAGGTGCAGACTGGAAAGAAATAGAGTTAGAAATGGCTGTGGATGAAAGGAGAAATTGAAGGAACTTACTAGAAAATTGAATCTAGCAAGGAAGGCAGCTAAGGATATCATGATGGCATGCAAAATTGGCAGTCATACAAATTTTAGTGAAAAATGGAAGGGTATGTAGAGATATTTTAAGGCAGAAACAGGTTCCAAGGAGATCATTCCAGGAATAATTAATGAACAAGGGGAGTGTGTATGTGAGGATCTTCAAAAGGCAGAAGTATTCAGTCAGCAGTATGTAAAGATTGTTGGTTACAAGGATAATGTCGAGATAGAGGAGGAGACTAAGGCCAAAGAAGTAATAAAATTTACATATGATAACAATGACATTTACAATAAGATACAAAAGTTGAAAACTAGAAAAGCGGCTGGAATTGATCAGATTTCTGGGGATATTCTAAAGACAATGGGTTGGGATATAGTACCATATCTGAAGTACTTATTTGATTATTGTTTGGTCGGAGGAGGTATACCAGATGAATGGAGAGTTGGTATAGTAGCCCCTGTGTATAAAGGAAAGGGTGATAGACATAAAGCTGAAAATTACAGGCCAGTAAGTTTGACATGCATTGTATGTGAGCTTTGGAAAGGCATTCTTTCTGATTATATTAGACATGTTTGTGAAATTAATAACTGGTTCGATAGAAGGCAATTCGGTTTTAGAAAAGGTTATTCCACTGAAGCTCAACTTGTAGGATTCCAGCAAGATATAGCAGATATCTTGGATTCTGGAGGTCAATTGGACTGTATCGCGATTGACCTGTCTAAAGCATTTGATAGGGTGGATCATGGGAGACTACTGGCAAAAATGAGTGCAATTGGACTAGACAAAGGAGTGACTGAATGGGTTGCTATATTTCTAGAAAATAGATCTGGGAGAATTAGAGCAGGTGAAGCTTTATCTGACCCTGTAATAATTAAGAGGGGAATTCCTCAAGGCAGTATTATCGGACCTTTATGTTTTCTTATATATATAAATGATATGAGTAAAGGAGTGGAATCGGAGGTAAGGCTTTTTGCGGATGATGTTATTCTCTATAGAGTGATAAATAAGTTACAAGATTGTGAGCAACTGCAACGTGACCTCGAAAATGTTGTTAGATGGACTGCAGGCAATGGTATGTTGATAAACGGGGTTAAAAGTCAGGTTGTAAGTTTCACAAATAGGAAAAGTCCTCTCAGTTTTAATTACTTCGTTGATGGGGTGAAAGTTCCTTTTGGGGATCGTTGTAAGTATCTAGGTGTTAATATAAGGAAAGATCTTCATTGGGGTAATCACATAAATGGGATTGTAAATAAAGGGTACAGATCTCTGCACATGGTTATGAGGGTGTTTAGGGGTTGTAGTAAGGATGTAAAGTAGAGTACATATAAGTCTCTGGTGAGACCCCGACTAGAGTATGGTTCCAGTGTATGGGACCCTCACCAGGATTACCTGATTCAAGAACTGGAAAAAATCCAAAGAAAAGCAGCTCGATTTGTTCTGGGTGATTTCCGACAAAAGAGTAGCGTTACAAAAATGTTGCAATGTTTGGGTTGGGAAGAATTGAGAGAAAGAAGAAGAGCTGCTCGATTAAGTGGTATGTTCCGAGCTGTCAGCGGAGAGAAGGGGTGGAATGACATGAGTAGACGAATAAGTTTGAATGGCGTTTATAAAAGTAGGAAAGATTACAATATGAAGATAAAGTTGGAATTCAAGAGGACAAACTGGGGCAAATATTCATTTATAGGAAGGGGAGTTAGGGATTGGAATAACTTACCAAGGGAGATGTTCAATAAATTTCCAATTTCTTTGAAATCATTCAGGAAAAGGCTAGGAAAGCAACAGATAGGGAATCTGCCACCTGGGCGACTGCCCTAAATGCAGATCGGTATTGATTGATTGATTGATTGATTGATTGATTGATTGATTAATTGATTGATTGATTGATTGATTGATTGATTGATTGATTGATTGATTGATTGATTGATTGATTGATTGATTGATTGATTGATTGATTGATTGATTGATTGATTGATTGATTGATTGAAGATCTGTAGTGTGTTTGCCCAGGCTCATTTGGACTGATCTCTCAGGTCTTCCCCCGTTGATCTCTCCTCCTGTGCCATCCCCAGTCCTTGAGCCATCAGTCCACCACACTACCGCATATCTTCTTTTTCAGTATTCCATTTGTTGATATCCCAGTCTTCTTTTTTTTTATCCGGGTCTCAAACGGTTTTTTAAAGTTGTACTTTGGTATCATATGATAAGAAGTCATGTGTAGAACTTTCTCTGTTATTCCTCTGTCAATTTTACAGAGTCTTTGTGCATTCCAGCACTATTATTGTGCCAGTCTGTATGAAGTCATTCTAGCCTGTCCTTTTATGAAATTGCATACTGATGGGAGGTCTAGTAAAGTATTCAAGGCTTCTGTCGGCGTAGTTCTCATAGCCCCAATTATGGCTATGCATGCCATTGTCTGTAAGCTGTCCAATCTACTACTGACTTTTCCTTGGTTTACTTTCTGCCACCAGATGATTACAGCATAGGCCATCAACGGTCTGATGATCATTGTATATATCCGCCTTGCCATTGATGGTCTTAGGCCTCAAGTCTTCCCGACGGCTCTTTTACATGCATACAGTAAGTCCTTGGCCTGGGTTATGTTCCTTTCTATATGTGGATTCCAGGTTACATTTTTATCTAACACTACACCTAGGTGCAGTGCCTGTTCTTCCATATATATCTTGCCCAAAGAGCTTAAGTGATCTCTTTCCCTCTAATTTCCTCCTTCTTGTAAAAGGGACCAGAGTTATCTTGTTCGGGTTGACTGATAGTTGTTCTTCCCGACACCAGTTCTCCACAATATTAAGTGATATTTGCATGAGGTCCTGGATAACACTCATCACCTTACCTCGTACCACAATCACCATGTTCGTTGAGCATAGCTATGATTTTGTTCAGCACGAGGTTCCACAGCAGAGGAGAACGAACTCCTCCCTGAGCAGAGCCTCGGGTGGCCCTAACCGTCAGCGTTTCTTGAAACAGGGTTGCTTTTATCTTCCTTCCGTCTAACATGGATATAATCCATTTGACGACGATTTTACTCACCTTGCTCTTTTCCAATGCTTTGATAATAGAGTCATAGGTTGTATTGCTGAAGGCTCCTTCTATATCTAGAAATGCCGCCAGTGCAATTTCTTTGTGTTCTAGGCTTTCCTCTAGTTCACAAACCAACTGGTGGAGTGCTACTTCAGTGGATCTGCCAGGTCTATATGCAAACTGATTTTCATGTAACGTTGAGGTTTTATGGCGACGATGGGATAGGAAAGGCCTAGGAGTTGGAAAGAAGCGGACGTTCCCTTAATTAAGGTACAGCCCCAGCATTTGCCTGGTGTTGCCATTATCATCCCCATTAGTCATAATTATTAAAAATACAGGGTGGCGCACGAAATGTCATACATCGGAAATGTTTTATAAAATGTGTAAACCTGGGCTCACAACCACGTCCTTTCGTGAACCGAAACCTTATTTCATGCGTGATCCGATAGGCAGCACCACATCTCGCGCATGCGTACCGGCTGCCAGTTATACAGCATGGCGGACAAAGGGAGACTGACGCGTGATGGTGGTGGTGGTGATTATTGTTTTAAGAGGAAGTACAACTAGGCAACCATCCTCTCCATAACACTAATCAGAGGGAAAGAATAGAAGGGATCCGACACTTCGAAAAATGAAGATATCGGCCAAAGAAAGACAAGGGCCACGAAGGGCGTGAAAGTGAAGACTCCCTAGCCCTCGCAAACCTAATAGCGTCGGGGTCGGAAAGGAACAAGAATTGACCAAGGGAGGTCGGATAGGATAGATGAAAGTGAGGAGCCTGGCACAAGTAAGTGGAAGCAATGCCAGGACTCAGCTGAGGACCCCGTAGTCGCCAACCCACGCTCTAAAGTTCAGAGCCCCTGAGACCCCTTTTAGTCGCCTCTTACGACAGGCAGGCGATGCCGTGGGTGTTATTCTACCGCCCCCACCCACAGGGGGTACTGACGCGTGAACAGAGGGTGAAGATAGTGTTGTTTTATGCTGAAACCCAGGAAAGGTTTCGTGTTCATTTCCGTGCTCGGTGGGCTCCTTGCCGGCAGACGGTATACAGACTGGCCAAGCAATTTGAAACAGAAGGCAACATACTGGAGAGAAAACGGCCCCGCCTAAAGCCGGTCCGCTCACTGGAGAATGTTGCTGCTGTGAGAGCGGCTGTGGATCGGAGTCCCTCCAAATCCACCAGAACTGCATGTGTTCAGCTGGGCATCTGTGTCGGTCAATTTAGAGAATACTGCAGTCTGACATTGACGTGTTTCCATACAAAATGACAAATGTTCTGGACTTCCTGAATGAACATTTCGGGCCCCATGTGATGTCCCATCAATATCCCGAGCGTTTTCAGAGCGGCTCAATCTGGCCACCGCATAGCCCCGATATGAATCCCTGCGACTTCTCCCTGTGGAAATATTTGAAGGAGTAGATCTGCCGCCATAAACCAGAAAATGTACAGCAATTGCAAGCGGCCATTGTGACTTTTTCCGAGGGTTGAGTGAGGAATTGTGTCGTAGAGTGATCGCGAACATGCAGGTTCGTTCCGAAGCTGTTGTAACACCGAGAAGGTGGACATATTGAACATGTCCTGCACACGGACTAACCATGCACATGTCAGTGAATGTTGTAACGCCATTTTGTATTCAATATGTTGTATACTACATTTTCTATAAACAATTTCTAGTGTATGACATTTCGTGCGCCACCCTGTAAATGGAAGTGCATTTTAACATTCGAAGTTCTTCTTTTTAAAAGAAATGTAAATACAAATTACACAAGAAATATTTGACATTAAATGTCACTTTGTCAGAAACATAAGGAATATACCATCAAATAATTTTATTCAGAACTATTGTGTTAACTGTGTCTTTAATTAGAATCCTTGGAAAATACTCTGTAAATAAGGAATATTTATTCATTGTCACAAAAAGAATCATGACAGCAAACGATAAGTTTACAATTCACTGTAGTTTTATTATTAAAGTAAAATGAAGATTCGTTTAGATACTAGTTCTCAATAAATAATACAATTGTACAAAGACAGAATACACAGATTTTATTCATGAAGAATAGACTTCTTTCTCCTTAATTTGCTGAATTTGAAGCCTTCTTGAAAGTATCCATCCCATAGAGTTTTTAATGTTGTCATTAATGCTTCCACGGCCCGTAATTAAAGACATGATACTGTATAGGTTTTTGGGCTTATGCCGTGTCAAGAAAATAAGATGAAATTCTTAACGTTTCGCAGGGAACTGTGCTCTGCGTCCTCAGAAGAAATCTCGACTGTCCACGAGAAAGTCTTCTTTAACAATGACACTTTCAATTTGGAACGTTATAATAGAAGTGGAAAATGGTACGTTCATTCGTCACCAGATGGCCCCCAGGGCGTGGCAACATGTTTAAACATGTGTTACGCAAATACGTTATATGAAACGCTTAGACTGATTGTGATGGTTCGGTCAGCTTTCGCTTCGAACGCTAGCGTTGCCACGTCCTAGAAATATGAGCTACGAATTCTAGGTAAATAAAATATAATAAAGTATGTGATTATATTCCTTGTTTATTCCTAAAAATTGCAATCCTTTTCTTAATCATCGTTATCCAGTCGATTAGATTAGCAGTTTGCCTTTTTCTGCCACTACTAGCGCTAATGTGAGTCAATGCATTGTTGCACTTAAGCACCACTACGTGCACTAATGTGAATCAATACAGAGTTTCACTTAAGCCCTTATGACTACGTACATTCGATGTGGACATTTTTCAAAAAATAAAAATAAAACGCCTGAGGGTATTGAATCAAGGCAAACATTGCAGAAATAATTATGTAACTAATTTAATTTGGCCAGGATTTTAATTTTTAAAAAAGAAAACGAGTGAAGAAACAAACGCCTTTAGGCTGTATTTTCCGGAACTGCATTTAGGCCGGAAGTGATTTTCGATATTTTTAGTTTGATAGAGCTACTACACTATCCAAGACTTACACTGTGAAACTTTTCCGGGCCCTTCAGCCCTTCAACTTTCGGCACAATTGAGAAAATTGCTTAAATTTGCGTTTTTCGTAATATGGAGACCCCTACTTCGTCTGCTAACAAATGAAGAGCCCAGGGGAAAAGGGGGGGGATATCCAGTTTGGATCATTTCTCAGGAAATGGTTTTAAAAGTTTAAAACAATATAATTCAGTAGCTAGTTAATAACAGTACTACCGAGCTCGCTAGCTGCAGTCGCTTAAGTGCGGCCAGTATCCAGTATTCGGGAGATAGTAGGTTCGAACCCCACTGTCGGCAGCCCTGAAAATGGTTTTCCGTGGTTTCCCATTTTCACACCAGGCAAATGCTGGGGCTGTACCTTAGTTAAGGCCACGGCCGCTTCCTTCCTACTCCTAGCCCTTTCCTATCCCATCGTCGCCATAAGACCTATCTGTGTCGGTGCGACGTAAAGCAAATAGCAAAAAAATAAAATAAAATAACAGTACTTCATATTTATGATGCGTATGAACTATAATATACTGAACTATGGTGACAAATTGCAAGGACAATAATTGCTTATTAGAAGAACGATAGTTGGAAAACTCACTTAATGTTTCACTCTACAGGGGAATAAGGGGCCTATGACAAGACCAACAATGAATAAACGGGGTTCACTACTTAAATCCAACGGCCGTAGCCGTGTTGAAACACCGGATCCCGTGAGATCTCCGAAGTTAAGCAACATTGGGCGTGGTCAGGAGTTGGATGGGTTGCCACGCGCTGTTGGTGGGGGTAAGGGAATGGAGGAGCGGAAAGGAACTGGCCACCCTACCGCACGTAAACTCCGGCTCAGGAACACCTCTGCGGAGGTTCGGACCTGCCTTCGGGCAGAATAACCCTTACCTACTGTACTTAAAAATATAAAACACTCAAAGAGCCGCCTATAGAACATGACCTAGTATTACATAAATTGTTTCAAAACAAATCACATCTCAACACCACTTCTGAAATCACAAAATTATCTATATACAATAGTTTTCACAGAAATAAACAGTGGTTCTCTTTTCGAATGTCTCATTTCACAGAAATAAACAGTGGTTCTCTTTTCGAATGTCTTATTTCACAGAAATAAACAGTGGTTCTCTTTTCGAATGTCTCATTTCATGAAGATTGACTTTCTTGCCAAATCTGCATAGAATTTCTGGGATTCAGCTCCACACAAAACTTTTAAAGCCTGTATATCACTTCTCTAGTGTTATCGGCAAATCACCTAAAATTTAACAAAAAATGCAAAGTCGTGTCTGAAGGTCATATGAAATTATAATGTAAAATAAAATATTATCCTTATCATTATATGATCTGTCATGGTACAGGAGTTCTCCCTCTCATAGTTGTGCATTCATAGGGCGCTTTCTTCTCGGGGACCGTATCACAGAAGAGTATCAGGGACCGTTGTAAGTGTCCCGATGAAATGTCATTCGTGGATGGTTCTCCTCTATTCGCAACTCTCTGATGGGCCTTGATTGAAATGGGCACTTCTTCAGGTAGAACGATTCTGGGAACATTAACCAGTCTCATACCATCGAATAGTCAACTTCATTAACTCGAAATGGTGTTCGTTTTGATCGTGCACTCCTGATTACGTTGTTCCAGTCTTCAGGCACTTCAGTTCCTGATTTTGAGTTTATTAGTCCCATGTTTTTGTCACATTCCAGTTAGGAATGACCTCGAATCGGTAACGTGACACGAACAGACCTGAACCTCTTCTTTTCATGCACCATGTGATGGATATACCTTATCAAGGTATAATTCTTGTTTTGGCCACTGCACGAGTCAGAAAACTGTTCAAGTTGGTTAACTTAAAACAATGGTCGAAGAAGTTTACTACTTCGTCAACACCTTTTCTAGCTGTAACTTCCGTGTACGTGTAGAAAACTGAATTAGAATCCGAGAGTCGGTGAATATTAAATACGTAGAATGACAGATGGCGCTTGCAGTACACTGTTAGATGAGATGTTCGGCAAAGGGAGATTCTTCTGGTAGTCCAACAGTAAGCTCTCGACTTCTTCCGACTTCCTGCTTCGGATTTTGGCTTTGCGTTTTCGCTGATAAAATGTCTGTGCTTTTAAAAGTTGTATTTTCTTCTCGACTTCTAAACATTTCAATTTCCTTTCAATTTCGGCCTTCCTGTCCACCTGTTCCACTGACAGGTTTTTGAATTCGGTACTTAATGCTTTTAATTTTTCTTCATACTCGTCGCAGGTACTGAATGAGTCCGATCCAGGGTACCCAAACGATGTATTAAACTAAGTAGAAAGTATAGTTCTATAGGTTTCGTAACTCACTCGTATCTTACTGAACATCTCGCAATATATTTCATACCTTTCCTTGGTATATTAAATCATTAGGAATGTAAACTTTAGGTGCTTTCTCAGCTGAGTAGTGGCCTTGTCGTCCCTTGAAGTACTTGATATGCTCGCAAATTCTATCATGATTATCCGCTAGAAGTTTATATGGTCGTTTTCTGTGTTTCCCTCTGCCATCCTTAGGTGCTAACCCATAAAATTCCAAAGAGCACTGAATAGTTTTCAGTCGTTTTTCCTTTATTCCATGAAGGGATAAGAAGGCTTTCTGACATACCAAAACATCGGCAACGTTAGCATCTTCGTCAGTTCTCCTTATTCTGTAGGAATACGAGCAGCGTGGCATCGTGCTTTGTCCTCATTTTTCGTACTACTTCGTCGTGTTATCCACTGGACTGTAATCAGGCCCGCCAGGTGAGCACTATGTGTATTTCAGTCAACCAACTCATTAAAATCACGAATAATTCTCTGTATGCCACAAGATTGTACAGTAACTTACTGAAACGTTTGTTTTTGCAGCTGCATTCCTCACCAGTTTCATAACTCTGAGCTCATAATTTCTTTGAAGCATCACTGACATGTCCATACGTTTCTCTTCCTGGGTTTATAACAAGCAGATTCAGTTACTTTGTCACACATTATTTTGATTCAACAGCCTGCCAGTAACTGAGGTATTGCTAACGTAGGAGATTGTTGAAGGCAATGCTCTGTCAACAATCGGCAGAGGATTTATAATGAAAACTTGTTTCCCTCCAAATTAAGCACAAGGAAAAAGTATGAGCGCAATCAGTGACCCCTTCTTTAATTGTTCGCAATGGACTTACCCTCTTTTTTCCTTTACAACGAATCTTCAACTAGCAATTGCATGAAAACTATTACCCTTCTTCCCCTGTGCCATAGAGAGCATAAAACTGCTCAGCGTCTAGTATGTTCTGGAATAAAAATCTGACAATCGACAAAAAGTGGGCATCTCTCCCTTTTCCCCTGGGACTTCAAATGTTTTCATCATTAAAGGTCATGTGTTAACGCTGTGAAGAATATCAGTACAGGTATCGAGCGAGTTGCCCGTGTTGTTAGGGTCGCGTGCCTGTGAGATTACAGTCGGGAGATGATGGATTCGAATCCTACCGTCGGCAGCCCTGAGGATGGTTTTCGGTGGTTTCCCATTTTCACACTAGGCAAAGACTGGGACTGCACCATAACTAAGGCTATGGCCTCTACCTTTGCAATCCTAACCCCTTCCCATCCTTGCGTCTACGAAATCCTCCGGTGTGTTAGTGCGATGTTAAACCACTAATAAAAGAAAGTTCAGTTCTAATACTGTAGAGCTACCGAAGCGGGAGATTGTATTGGATTGTATTGTATTGTATTGTGTTGTGTTACGAGTGCTGAGCGAGGAAAATGGGGATTGCTGTTCAACAGTATCGGGCGTCTGGCTATAGGTCGATGGCACGGACGTGTGAATAGTGAGCGTAGGATATGTGCGAACAGTTTATACATGACAACAATTTGGAAAGTAGGTATTTCCGATAGCGGCAGCATTGGTAGCAGTAGTAGTAACAGGAGGTGTTGAGATGAATCCTGGTCCCAGATCAGTGGCGAAAAGATCTTAAGGAAGACTTCAAAGATAGTCTTAAAGGCTGGTTCGAAATTATGAAGGTAGGAATAGCGGTTCACAATAGCCAAACAGCTGCATCAATAGAGCTTAAAAAAATAACGCATCGATAGCCGGTCAGAAGATGCATGTGCAGGGGATAAGCAGCGGCGTATACTGAGGGCTACCAAGCTTATAGGTGAAGTCTAAACCTCAGCTGAGAACGGTGCCAATCTAAAACACATTATAATGTATGCAGCTGACATAATGTTCCATTTACAAAACTTAAGCAATGAGAAAAAAAAAACGCCGCACGTATTTATGAGAGCTAGGCATCGGAAACTGATATCGCAGTCCAAGCGCTACGTCCCTCTCCCCTCACCAGACCTCGAGCGACTTCCTGTTGAATGTCCGATGTCCGATAGGTGCGGAGACCGGGGTGGGGGGAAGGTGTGCTAGGCTTCACTCCGTCAGATCGCCAATGCTAACGAACAACCGTGCGTTAGTCATCGTATATACTGTACCAGGAACGCACGGTACATGCCGTATTTATTGAGAGAAATGTCGTATAATTATCATGCGCGCCGAGAACTCCAAGCTCGATGTGTTTACATCTACTAGGACGAGGTAGCCAGCTTGCGAGCGAACAGCTGTGCGTGACGTAAATGCAGGAGCAAGCCATGGTAGCCCGCTCAACTCGTCAACCTACCTCGTGGCGAGAACTGGATACATCTGGAATTGTGAGTCATGCATTCGAGAAATTTCGATTCAGAAATTTATGAAACCGTTTTAATAATGGTCGTATCGTCTTGGGAGATACACCATCCTGTAGCCAACCACAAGAACGTCTCTCTTGTCAAATCTCAAGAAAATCCATGGAGGGTTTTTTGAGTAAATCCACTTTAAAGTAATCACGTTATCCTATGACGTGCAGGCCTTGACCATATAAAAGACGGAGCAACCCAGCGATAGACAGGCATTCTTCGGCAAGGGCTCTGCATTGTCAGACCCTATGTAATACTGTCCATTGGAAAGTAGAATCGAGTGACGACGTGGTGATTATCAAACGCAACTTGTAAATTCTCACGCCGAGAATTGAACTCAGCGTAACTCTCGAACTGCGGAACTTAATATTTCTTCGAAACAAGTGAAGTGTTTAATTTATTTCGACGCTGTGCAAGTGTTAGAACATTATTTAATGTGTCAGTAACTGTGATATTTAGAAGTGTTTTGAAATATTTCACCGTTAATACACAAGTGTTTGCATATTTCTTGCTATTCAACACTGAAGTGCTCCTAACTAATGATGAACTTTGAGTACGATAGACTGTGCCAACCAGTGGCGTGCATTGTGGGTATGCAGGCTAAGCCGGGCTTACCCGTTGGACTTGAGATGCAAAGTAAGCAATAATGCAACTGTAAGTGTACATACATACATACATTACATACATTATCATTATAGACTGTTATGCCTTTCAGCGTTCAGTCTGCAAGCCTCTGTGAATTTACTAAACGTCGCCACAATCCTCGATTTGCAACTAGTGTTGTGGCCTCATTTAGTTCTATACCTCTTATCTTTAAATCGTTAGAAACCGAGTCTAACCATCGTCGTCTTGGTCTACCTCTACTTCTCTTACCCTCCATAGCAGAGTCCATTATTCTCCTAGGTAACCTATCCTCCTCCATTCGCCTCACATGACCCCACCACCGAAGCCGGTTTATGCGTACAGCTTCATCCATCGAGTTCATTCCTAAATTAGCCTTTATTTCTTCATTCCGAGTGCCCTCCTGCCATTGTTCCCACCTGTTTGTACCAGCAATCATTCTTGCTACTTTCATGTCTGTTACTTCTAACTTATGAATAAGATATCTTGAGTCCACCCAGCTTTCGCTCCCGTAAAGCAAAGTTGGTCTGAAAACAGACCGATGTAAAGATAGTTTCGTCTGAGAGCTGACTTCCTTCTTACAGAATACAGTCGATCGCAGCTGCGAGCTCACTGCATTAGCTTTACGGCACCTTGATTCAATCTCACTTACTATATTACCATCCTGGGAGAACACACAACCTAAATACTTGAAATTATCGACCTGTTCTAGCTTTGTATCACCAATCTGACATTCAATTCTGTTCAATTTCTTACCTACTGACATCAATTTAGTCTTCGAGAGGCTAATTTTCATACCATACTCATTGCACCTATTTTCAAGTTCCACGATATTAGACTGTAGGCTTTCGGCACAATCTGCCATTAAGACCAAGTCGTCAGCATAGGCCAGACTGCTTACTACATTTCCACCTAATTGAATCCCTCCCTGCCATTTTATACCTTTCAGCAGATGATCCATGTAAACTACAAACAGCAAAGGTGAAAGATTACAGCCTTGTCTAACCCCTGTAAGTACCCTGAACCAAGAACTCATTCTGCCATCAATTCTCACTGAAGCCCAATTGTCAACATAAATGCCTTTGATTGCTTTTAATAATCTGCCTTTAATTCCATAGTCCCCCAGTATGGCGAACATCTTTTCCCTCGGTACCCTGTCATATGCTTTCTCTAGATCTACGAAACATAAACACAACTGCCTATTCCTCTCGTAGCACTTTTCAATTACCTGGCGCATACTGAAAATCTGATCCTGACAGCCTCTCTGTGGTCTGAAACCACACTGGTTTTCATCCAACTTCCTCTCAACGACTGATCGCACCCTCCCTTCCAAGATGCCAGTGAATACTTTGCCTGGTATACTAATCAGTGAGATACCTCGATAGTTGTTGCAATCCTTCCTGTTCCCTTGCTTATAGATAGGTGCAATTACTGCTTTTGCCCAATCTGAAGGTACCTTACCAACACTCCACGCTAATTTTACTACTCTATGAAGCCATTTCATCCCTGCCTTCCCACTATACTTCACCATTTCAGGTCTAATTTCATCTATTCCTGCTGCTTTGTGACAATGGAGTTTATTTACCATCCTTTCCACTTCCTCAAGCATTATTTCACCAACATCATTTTCCTCCTCCCCTTGAGCTTCGCTGTTCACAACACCACCAGGATGATTTCCTTTTACATTGAGAAGATGTTCAAAATATTCCCTCCACCTCTCCAGTGATTCCCTGGGATCTATTATGAGTTCACCTGAATTACTCAAAACACTGTTCATTTCCTTTTTCCCTCCCTTCCTAAGATTCTTTATTACTGTCCAGAAAGGTTTCCCTGCTGCTTGACCTAGCCTTTCCAGGTTGTTACCAAAATCTTCCCATGACTTCTTTTTGGATTCAACAATTATTTGTTTCGCTCTGTTTCTTTCATCTACATACAACTCCCTATCTGCCTCGGCCCTTGTTTGGAGCCATTTCTTATAAGCCTTCTTTTTACGTTTACAAGCTGCTCTCACTTCATCATTCCACCAAGATGTTCGCCTTTTCCCGTCTTTACACACAGTTGTTCCAAGGCATTCCCTGGCTGTTTCTACTACAGCATCCCTATATGCCACCCATTCACTTTCTATATCCTGAACCTGCTTAATGTCTACTGTTCGAAACTTCTCACTAATCATATCCATGTACTTCCGTCTAATTTCCTCGTCCTGGAGATTTTCTACCCTTATTCGTTTGCAGACAGATTTCACTTTCTCTACCTTAGGCCTAGAGATACTTAGTTCACTACAGATCAGATAGTGGTCTGTATCATCGAAAAATCCCCGGAAAACTCGTACATTCCTAACAGATTTCCTGAATTCGAAGTCTGTTAAGATATAGTCTATTATGGATCTGGTACCCCTAGCCTCCCACGTGTAGCGGTGAATAGCCTTATGCTTGAAGAATGTATTTGTAACAGCTAAACCCATACTAGCACAGAAGTCCAGCAAACGCTTCCCATTCCCATTAGCTTCCATATCTTCCCCACATTTACCAATCACCCTTTCGTATCCTTCAGTTCTATTCCCAACTCTCGCATTGAAATCGCCCATTAGCACTATTCTATCCTTGCTGTTTACCCTGACTACGATGTCACTCAATGCTTCATAAAACTTGTCAACTTCATCCTCATCTGCACCCTCACATGGTGAATACACGGACACAATTCTAGTCCTAATTCCTCCAACAGACAAATCTACCCACATCATCCGCTCATTTACGTGCCTAACAGAAACTATGTTCCGTGCAATGGTATTCCTGATAAAGAGCCCTACCCCAGACTCTGCCCTTCCCTTTCTAACACCCGTCAAGTACACTTTATAATCTCCTATCTCTTCCTCGTTATCTCCCCTTACCCGAATATCACTTACTCCTAGCACATCCAGATGCATCCTCTTTGCTGACTCAGCCAGTTCTACTTTCTTTCTTCCATAAGCCCCATTAATATTGATAGCTCCCCATCGAATTCCATTTCGTTCGCCAAGTTGTTTCCAAGGAGTCCCTCGCCTGTCAAATGGGAGTGGGACTCCGGTACTCCCATAGGTCCGAGGCTTGCTTAAAATGTTCTGAGCTCGGTCGATTCATGAAGCAGGATGCTGCCCTACTTGCACATAGTCCAAGTGAGGATCTCTCCTCTAACGGGTTATGGACCACCGGTGGATTGTATAGTCCTAGCCGCCTGAGCACAAGGAGGACCACGACTCAGAATATGTCCGAGATGCCCACTCCCATTCCATAGCAACTGGTATCCCGACTCTCAGGACCACTTACTAGGCCACTCAGCCGTTGCCCATGGTTCACGAACTAGGACGTGACTACAGTAACCCACAAACATGAACAAGTGTAACAAATAATTTTATCTTGTCAGTTGGCAATACTATTTTTTTTAACTAAGAGCATTTGCTGCAGTATGGTTTTCTGCAGTAGGCTATGCTGGAAGGTAATTCTGCAGTACGAATTTCTGCATTAGCGAGGGTACGCGACACACCTACCGCTTGGCTCGCCCAGCGTTGAGTTCAAAGTGACGCATGCGTAGTAACCGCGCCAGTAAGCGAGCTTGGTAAGCCGACAGCTCAATGCTGCCCGGCTTGATCGCATAGTGTAGCAGTGTGAAGCAACTTTGTGCTGGTTTATGATACGTTTATTTATTGTAATTTGGCTTATTGCTGAAACAGCTCTTGCGAGTGATAACTGACAGCAGTGAAGAACGTTTTAAAAGTACGAACACCCAGTTCATTTTAGAATTGAAAATTATTTTTTCTTAAATGTAACAGTGTGAGAAAAACTTGCCTACTCTTTAGTAGGTACCAGCATTGTTGTGGACCATGTGGCGTGTTTGTAGGGGCGTACGTTCTAATAATTTTCATAATAATAACATGAAACGTGGACAGTGCTGTGTCGTGAGTGCATAATTGTGTATTTACGTAGAAGTATTAGTGAAATATATGGTACGGTAATTTCTTATTAGTTTCAACTATCGTAATGTGAGAAACTAGAAATTGTTCAATCTGGAAAATCTTCTCGAGATATGCCCAACATTAAAGGGAAGCATAAAAACAAAAGTCAAGAGTACCTTCGTCACTTCCAAACTTCACAGTACAGTAAAATAGAATGGATTGCTGGAAGTTCCAAATTGAATAAACTGTTTGCTGGCCATGTTTACTCTTTGCAAGAGACCGGACTGTTTGGTCTGACACTGGTTAGGATAATCTGAGTAACTTGCACAATGCCATTCAAAAGCATGAGAAATCGCAGTCACGCATTTCTGCACTATTACGTTTGGAAAATCTGGAATTGGTAGTCAGCTTGATGCTCAATTGCGTGCAAGCATTGTACAATATAATAAGACCGTTCGGAAAAACAGGAAGGTGCTCAAGCGATTGATTGATGTTGTGTGTTTTTTAGCTACTCACGAATCACCATTCCGTGGACATTCTGAGGGTGAAGATTCTTTGAACAGGGGTGCTTATTTGGGTGCATTGAACTTACTCGCCGCTTACGATGCGACGTTAAGTACACACCTAGAAACATCGACCGTGTTCCACGGGAATTCAAACAGGATACAAAATGACTTAATAAGGGCAGTCAGTGATGTAGTTTTGGAAAAGTGATGTCAGAAATAAAACACGCTATTTTCGTTGCCCTTCTTCTTGACGAGACTTCAGACATTATGAATTTGTCTCAACTATCAACCACTCTGAGATACGTTGATTCTGCAAGTGGTGAAGTTCACGAAAGGTTCATTTCTCTCACTGATGTCAGCGCAGATCGAACAGCCAGTGGTTTGTTTGTAGATGTGAAAAGCATTGTTACTGAGTTTGACTTAAACTACATGTTGGTTGCACAAACGTTCGACGGAGCAGCTGTGATGGCCGGCCACACAAGTACAAGAACTCTTTCAGAAGGCCACATTTATCCATATTTATTTATTCACAACCGGACAAAACATGGGTGGATGGACGCGGCAACTTTCCAGGAATGGTTTTCTTCACACCTCATGCCTCACTTGAAGCGACAGCCAGGAAAAAAGGTCCTTATCGGAGATAATTTAAGTTCGCACATCAATGTGAATGTGTTGCAGATGTGCCAGGAGAATGACGTAGTATTCGTGTGCTTGCCGCCTAACTCTACTCATCTTACTCAGCCACTGGACATTGCTTATTTTCGGCCACTCAAAATGAAATGGAGAGCCATTTTAACACAGTGGAAAGAGTCAGGCAAAGGCAAAAGGTACAACACTCTACCAAAGGATGAATTTCCTGCATTACTGAAACGGGCACTTGATGAGTTGGAACCCTCTGTCAGCCAGAATTTGATTTCTGGGTTTAAAAAAGCCGGAATTGTACCGATCAACAAAGAAGAAATTTCGAATCGCTTGCCGCTACAAGATCGTAATCCTGACATGACCATGCCTGGGGAATCTTTTCTACGCAGACTTGAAGAAAAGCGAAATGAAATTGTTACCCCCAAGATAAATCGGAGGAAGAAGCTTAATGTTCCACCTGGAAGAAGCATCTGCCCCAGTGACATTCAGGAAGCTGAATCTGCCAAATGTGAAACACGGGCACAGCCATCAAAAAGAAGATGCCGGCCAAAACGACCTGTTGTATCAAGTTCCTCTTTAGATGAAGATGAATCGGATTTCAGCATTGCTTCTTCAGGAAACAGCCTACCAGAAATCAGCTTTGATGAAGAGGAAATGGATGAAACCACCACCTCTCTGACTCCAATAGGTGCGCCGGAAGAATCTCTTCCATGCTCGTCGTCAGGAGAACGTCAAAGAGAGCTAATGCACTTGGTTCAGACAGGGGACTATGTTATCTTAACATGGCAACAACAGCAATATCCTGGAATTATTGTGTCCATGAACAATGAAGGAGCAGTAGTTGAGTGTATGGAGAGGGTGAAAAAGTGCTGGAAGTGGCCTGTAGTGAAGGACATATTATTTTACAAATGGAATGATGTCAAAAAGACGATTTACCCCCCAAAACGAGTCGGACGAGGCTGTTTTTCAGTGACTGAACTCATTCCGTAAGCTTATTAACATTACAGAGTTAATTCTTGGACTAAAAATTTAAGTGCTTGTACAAAAAATGTAAACAGTGGACATTTCTTAGAAAATATTACAAAATGTGTCTGAATATTGTTGTACCATTCAATAAATGTTGTTTTCTCCCCTGTTCTCAGGATATGCTATGCCTAAATGTGATGTTCTTCAGTCCTACTTTGTCCCAAACTCGCAAAAGCAGCATTTGATGTACATATAGATGTGTGGGTCAAAGTAACCCAAAATGAGTTTAACTTTAGCCCATTATTTCAAAAATTCATTATTCAGCCTATATGACGAAATATTAGAACTAAACCGCTTAGGAATGTTCCTTAGCTCCTAGTTTATCTGTAAAGAATATTAAATGCAGAAATCTGTTACAGTAAGGTTCGATTCACGAAGCAAAATGTCAAAAACATCGTATTTTCGGGCCAAAGGAACCCATGTTTACGGTATGTACTTTGATGTAGGAAACTGAATAAAATAACAATTTTTATACAAAAATGCAAGAATGATACGTTTGTCTTCCTTTTTTTAAACGGATTATGCAATGTCATTGCGCATAAATAAACTATTTCTATACATCTCAATAAGTTAATTGCAGCTTTAAAAATTATATTGATTTTTTAAATCTATAGATGTGATGTCACTAGTTATTTTGTGTTTCCTGAAGAGCCAAGGATTTGACATGATACCGTACGCTCTGGTTAGAAGTTCTTCAATTTTCATGAGATTACACATAGGTAAGTCTATATGGTTACAGCTTGGTTACATTCGCTTATATAATGATGCTCTTTAAATTATACTTCCTACGTCCGGTAATTAGTACGTCCTACCTTGGACAGCATACCCACTTTTCAAAACCACCGCACGCCACTGGTGCCAAACGTACTGTTAAATGCGAGCGACTTAAATAGATAATCCAATATAATGTTAATCTTAACAGGATTCGAACTGATTTCTGCACATAATTGTATATAGTTGCTTCTAAATATTCTTCAGTGACTTTATTATTTTACGAGATTCACTCTGATAAGAGTGACTGGCGAGTTATTATTTATTTCATCGTTATTAGCAGTATCTTACGGATAAACTCTTTAATAGCTCATTCTGTGTGTCAAGTGCGACAGTATTGTTTTTTGTTGTGGCAAATAACCACAGACAGTTTATTGCAAATGAACTGTGTTTAGTTTCATCATTTTCAGTGGTAAATACCCATGAGCGGTGTTCCATCATTTCCTTTCTTAAATCAATGCTATCCGCATTTTCAACTTTTAACATTTTGGAGTAACATTCACTAATTTCTATCTTCAAGTGGCAAGTGAAGTTTATTACCATATTTCAATCTACGTGCCGTCTACCTTCATAAATTAAAGGCAGTATTTTGCAAATTTCGGTGACAAGTGATTATGAACGTGTCGGGTGATTGTACGACTGTGAACACTCGTATAAATCTAAACCACGAGTGATTACACCGCACCAAGTTCGCCGTAGACCTCCGAGAAATTCGAGACCTTCAGGTACGAGGCACGAGTCCAATTCCGTGGTGACGAGAGGATTCTGGAGTACGAGTCCAATTCCATGGTGACGAGAGGATTCTGGAGTACGAGTCCAATTCCATGGTGACGAGAGGATTCCGGAGTACGAGTCCAATTCCATGGTGACGAGAGGATTCTGGAGTACGAGTCCAATTCCATGGTGACGAGAGGATTCTGGAGTACGAGTCCAATTCCATGGTGACGAGAGGATTCTGGAGTACGAGTCCAATTCCATGGTGACGAGAGGATTCTGGAGTACGAGTCCAATTCCATGGTGACGAGAGGATTCTGGAGTACGAGTCCAATTCCATGGTGACGAGAGGATCCTGGAGTACGAGTCCAATTCCATGGTGACGAGAGGATTCTGGAGTACGAGTCCAATTCCATGGTGACGAGAGGATCCTGGAGTACGAGTCCAATTCCGTGGTGACGAGAGGATTCTGGAGTACGAGTCCAATTCCATGGTGACGAGAGGATCCTGGAGTACGAGTCCAATTCCGTGGTGACGAGAGGATCCTGGAGTACGAGTCCAATTCCGTGGTGACGAGAGGATTCTGGAGTACGAGTCCAATTCCATGGTGACGATAGGATCCTGGAGTACGAGTCCAATTCCATGGTGACGAGAGGATTCCGGAGTACGAGTCCAATTCCATGGTTACGAGAGGATCCTGGAGTACGAGTCCAATTCCATGGTGACGAGAGGATCCTGGAGTACGAGTCCAATTCCGTGGTGACGAGAGGACTCTGGAGTACGAGTCCAATTCCATGGTAACGAGAGGATTCTGGAGTACGAGTCCAATTCCATGGTGACGAGAGGAGCCTGGAGTACGAGTTGCCTGGAGAACCATTCGGGTAGACGTTTCGGGAGATGGCGGTTCACTGCACCAAGGTGATATGAATGACAACTTGCCAATATTTTGAATAAACAGACTATTCAAAGTAAATCTTCACTTATTGTAGATAGAACCTATCCTCCTGTATCAAGCCCTAGCTATTTTTGCCTACCTGTATATAAATCCCAGAATAGTGTTCACATCCTTTAATATTCCCCAAAACGTAGCGAAGTTGCTGGAAATTTTACTTTCATCAAGCTAGGTAGCTTCGGCTAATAGTTGTCACGGCTTTACCGTGGCTTTTCAGATCTGCATTATGAGGTGGTGGGCTGATCCCACTGTTGGCTGTCCTGAGAATGATCTTCTGTGGTTTTCCATTTTCCTCGCTAAGGCGAATGTCAGAACAGTTCCTTTTATAGGCCATGGGCGCTACACTCCCACCTGCTCCGCAATTCAAAACACCGCAACACATCTCCAGGTCTGAGAGAGTGTGCTAGCTTCTAGAAGACCCGCCGTGCCCCATCAGGGTCGTGAATGAAAATATTTTAGTAGTAGTAGTAGTAGTAGTAGTAGTAGTAGTAGTAGCATCAGCAGTACCGGTAGTGATTTTAGTTTTGTTGTACACTCAAGATTAATCTCAGATAAAATGGACCCTCGGTTTTAGCGGTTCTACCATATTATTAGACCTGTTGATCGATTAACAATTTTGGTCAGTTAACCGAATGACTTTAATCGATTAATCGGCAGATTAATCACATTTTAATTGGTTTCACACACTATAACTTCGAGAAAAACCCCTGGCATAAAACATTTTTATAATTCGATATTATATAAAGAAGACGTATTTTTTATTTTAATTGTATTGGTGGCTTGTAAGTAATTAAAACAAGGCAGTTAATATTTTAAATGTATTTCAATGTTGGTACCGGTAATTTAATGGTTCAAAAGTTTGAAACAATTACTTACAGTCACACCTTTTTTTTCTCTAGGACTTCAGACATGTCAGTACGTTGACATGTTCAGAACTAGAAGCTTCCCTTCTGTTAGCAGCAATATTTTCATCATCACTGAACACCCTCTCACGAGGAACTGAAGTAGCTGGAATGCAAAGCAAGATTTTCGCTTTGCGTGCGAGATGTGGAAGTTGGACTGAATGTATTTTCCACAATTGCAGAGGGTCTGCGAAGTCATCTTCCAGTTCCACCAACGACTTATAGACTGCAATCTCCACCTCAGGAGATGTTGAAATCGAAACCGAAATAGCATGGCCAGAATCCTCTTCGCCTTCATCAGTGTACGGGGGCGGGGGTACACTTTCCCCGGCCAGTTAAACTGCGTGCCTTTGATAAGGTCATCTATGGAAACAAACTTGAACTGGTGTACTACAATGTACTTCGGTATTCAACTGTTAGATGTCTCTATCATCGTTTTAATTTCTCCCTCTAGCGGGACGAAGTCTAATTATTGTAAAAAGAAATGCTTATTTTTGCAGTTGGCAAACCTTAGGTTTTGGGAATTGTTTTCTTTATGTATCAAAGTTGTCAAAACTTCAGCTGGTTCCTTCTTCAATAGGAATCAACCTACCAGAAACCTGTAAATATTTTCTCTAGCCAGTTAAAATTAGGGGTGTGTGCAGGATTCCATCCTACCACTAAAAAGTTCTAGAAGCTTCCCCTAAAAAATACTATAAAAGCTGGGCGATTAGGGTCGTATTGTCTTCATTGCTCCAGTTATTTGAGTGCGGCGTGTCCTAAGGGAGGAAGGGGCCGCGGGCGGAGTTCGGAATGCCCAGCAACTCAAGGTAATGGCCTAATTTTCATAAACGCGTGATAGCTCCTGCGGATAGCTCGAGGGGAAGGTTAAAACCTCTCTTATTTATGTAGAATTCTAAATTTGGTTGTTTAAATGCAGAATTTTCGGTAAGTCTGTGGACTCTATTTTATTTCCTACTGGGAAATGTGTAATGTAAGGGAACAAAGAGTGATTACCCTCGGTTGGTTCCCATTGAACTTGACATGGGGTGACTACAATTTTCAAAACCTCTAAAATGCTTAACACTTATTTGGTATTTAATATTTTTTACTTAGTCACCCCGCTGTTGAATAGACTTAGCCTCTGTAACATTGGATCGTAAGCCCACTTGGAATTTTAAGTATTTCTAGTGAGGAGTGCAGGTGTTTCGCCTCCTTACATTTTGTTTATGGCCGGTTACAACCAACTTTTCCTTTTGTCATTAAGGCCATTTAGTCTGGGCAATTATGTCCCTGTAAATTTATTGTTGTGTGTAGAATTGGTTCTGGTGTGAAGTTCCCTTGAGGAACAGAAAGTTATAAACTATTCAGCAATAGATTGGCCCACCTCGGGGCTACCTTGTGTAAATAATTTAATTAAGGACAACTGATAAGGTGCAAGTGCGCAATTAGAAATTGATGCCTCTGCGAGGGTGGACTATGATATATTTGGAGCGCAGACTTCTACAAGTGTCCCTTCCAAGGGAAAAACAGGCTCTTTGTAAAGTATTGTACCTGTCAAGAGCAATAACGCTCTTTTCTATGTAAATCAACCAAACCGTTAACTACTGTAAATTTTGTACCTGATGTTCGGACTTTAAGTCGTTGTGATTTCTAGAGTTAACGAGCTCATTAATATTGTTATTATTCATTCAGATTTTCTATTTTTCAATTTCAACGTAGAGGAAAAGAAAGAAAAGAAAAAAATTCAAAATTTGTTGTCTTCAGTTATGCTCTAGTTAATTCCTTGTCCATCCATTCAACCCTCACGCTTCTTACACCTATGTGATCCACGATATTTCCTTAAGAGTCATCTTGTAGTGTTGCATAGTAACTGCTTCATCGGGTCATATGCCCTGTTAGATGCTTTTTTGGACTTTAATTGTGGAGTGTTTAATGGTCAAACTCTATTTTTCAGATTTTGTTCTCGGCCTTTCTCGTTAACCGTTAATAATTTGTTCTCGTTTATGGCCGTTTAGTGTAGGCTTCGGTCTCTGTAACCTTTCTGGATCTTTCGATCCTTTTTTCGAAGGGGAGTGAGAGTAATATTTGCTCAAGCTCTTAAGAGCACGAAATATTGTCTACCTGAAGTGTTAATGGTTAACATTAATTAATATTAATATAATCTCCAGGTCGCACTACGGGCTTTTGTAAGATATAAACTGTAAACTGTAATCCAGGTTTCGAGATCCGTCCTGTGTAAACTTGTTTTAGAAGCTACGGCTTCTGTCTCTATTCTGTATTGACTTTTTTCTCCCGGTTATGTACAGGCTAGCCTAAGTTTGTAAACTGTAAATTTCATAAAACTTACTGGTCTGTATTCTAGGAATGATTCGAGATGGGGATTTCACCGCCCCGTAGTGTAAATTTTCAGAGCTTGCTAGCTCCCCTGTTGTAAATATGTGAGTTTCTAAGTTCCTCTGGTGATATTTTTCTCTTGTTGAATTTCTGCTGGTTGTGTCAAGTTATTCCAGCAATAAGAAAAGAAAGAACAATAGGCCCGATGACCTAGACGTTAGGCCCCTTTAAACAGCAAACAACATGAAAGAACAATAACATCCTTTAGATTTTGTTAGTAATATTTAAACTCCGGTTTATGTTTTGTCCAGCCATTCACCCGTCACGCTTCTTTCCCTCTCAGGATCATGGAAACACCGAAATAATAATAATAATAATAATAATAATAATAATAATAATAATAATAATAATAATAATAATTGTACCGGCTGGAACACCTCTACGCCGCACATTTGAATTTTCCGCCGTAAAGTACTCCTCTACAGGAGAAACTCTGAACTTTAACAACTGTATCAATTTATAAGTTTTCTCAGAAGATGGCACTACCATAAATTCTGTGATTACAAAGTTGTCAATACTGCGTGGAGTTCAACTTGTTTTGTTTTTCACTAATCAAGAAATGTGGACATTCTCATATAGATGTCTCTACTAAAAAACTATGATCATGCACCCTGGTGCGAAGTGAAGGAACTTCTCTTGAAGATATTTTGTACTCATAAGTTTTCCTATAACTAAATTTCATTCTTTCATTTGTGGGTTGGCAATATAAATCTTTTCTTTCCGCCAGTTTTGAACTTAGCCAATCCAGAATTTCTGTAATTAATTTTTGACCAATCGTGTCCTTCTTCTCCAATTTTGATGTGTAACTTTCAGCCAGCCAATAAAGTTGAGTGGGTGTGTCTTAATTATTTATAAAAGGTCTCGAACTTTCCCCGAGGGTTTAAAAACTGCTGATTTTCACGGCTCGTCGCCACTTCTTCAACCTCTAGCTTAGTGTATGGACGTGTAGCAGGAGGCGGGTAGCGCCTCTTCCTTCGGGCAGCAGTTCTTCAACAAGGTATTGGCCGTTTAACATCTTTATTTCTTGCTAGCTCAGCAGTTTAACCCTCGGGGAAGGTCCGAAACCTTTTCAATGTAACCTACCTGTCTAAAAATGTAACTTAGTGCCGGCTTATGTAAAATTTTCTTATTACTTTAACTGTAAATCGGGGATAGAGAGTGCTTTACCCTCTCGAGCTCCCCTTCATTTTTGATTTGAGGTGACTACGTTTTCATAACAGATTTTCTTCTCTTCTTAATGTGTTAACATTTTTCTTATACGAGTCACCTCCCTAGTTTGGGAATAGCCCCTGTGTCATCGGCCTAGTGCCCCTTAGGTTTTAAAAGGTTTCATGTAGGAGTGCAAGCAACGCCTCCATTCATCTCGGTATTTTGGACCATTTAATTAATCTGTTCTTTTCCATTGAGGCCCAGTATGTTGGGTACGAGATACCCCAGTTTCATTTGATGTAAGCGGTCCTTGATGGCAATTTAGTGTAAAAGTCTGGTATTGCCTTTAATAGGCTTGAAAAATTGAGAGCGGGTCAGCTCTTTCTTGTGTTTGAAAAGTGCCTCTGGGAGGCTTGAGGTTAAAAGGTGGGAGCAAGTGCTCCATGCAATAAGGGGATTTCTGCCCTTTGGTAATATGTGGTTGTGAGCTGAGAGCTCAGGAATTGTAAAAGGGGGGGCTCGAAGCCCAGATCGTTAAAGTATCTCTAAATCTTGGCTTTCCTGGTCTTGTACCTGATTTGTTAACTTGTTGTTATTTGTTGTATGTTCAAATTCTATGTCAAAATTGTTAAGTTTTTGAAAATATAACCTTTAATTCAATTTTAATTAATATCTCAGCTTTGTATTTAGACCCATTCCAGCCCGCACCTTCTTTCAACTCTACCTTCCACGGATAACTCCATAACAATAATAATAATAATAATAATAATAATAATAATAATAATAATAATAATAATAATAATAATAATAATAATAATAATAATAATAATAATAATAATAATTGTACCGGGAGGTACACCCCAACGCCGCGCATTTAAATCTTGCGCCTAAAAGAACTCGTCTACAGGAGAAACAGTGAACTTGAAACTAGACCTACTTAAACCTTTACTCAGAAGATGTCACTACAGTAATTTGACGTAATTTTGGTATTGTGAAGTTTCCAGTACTGTGTGAATTTCTACTTGTTTTGTTTGCCCTTCATCAAGAAATTTGGACTTTCTTCAACAGATGTCACTACAAAAACTATGATCATGCACCCTGGTGCGAAGTGGATGAACTTTGATTTAAAGAAGTTTGGTATTCATAAGTTTTTTTTAACTAAATGTTCCTTATTTTTGGGTTGGCAATATTTATCTTTTCTTTCCGCCAGTTTTGAATTTAGCCAATCACGAATTTCTGTAATTAATTTTCCGCCTATCACAGGCTTCTTACTCGATTTTAAGTGTAACTTTTAAACTCACCAATAAAGTGAGAGCGTGTGGCTGGTTTATTCATAAAAGGTCTCGAACTTTCCCCGAGGGTTTATAAACTGCGGATTTTCACGTCTCTTGGCCAATTGATCGTCATCTAACTTAGTGTGTGTGTCAAGCAGGAGGCGGGAGGCGCCTCTTTCATCAGGCAGCAGTACAGCGACAAGGTAATGGCCAATTAACATCTTTATTTCTTGCTAGCTCTGCAGTTTAACCCGAGGGAGAGGTCCGAAACTTTCACTATGTAACCTACTTCTCTGAACATGTAACTTCTGCCGGCTTATGTAATATCTTCATAAAATCTTTAACTGTGAATCGGGGATAGAGAGTGATGTACCCTCTCGAGCTCCCCTTCATATTGGTTTGAGATGACTACGTTTTGTAACTGGCTTTCTTCCTTTTCGTAAAGTCTTAAATTATTCTTATACGAGTCACCTCCACAGTTTAGGAATAGCCCCTGTTTCATCGGTCTAGTGTCCGACTCGTTGGCTGAGCGGTCAGCGTACTGGCCTTCGGTTCAGAGGGTCCCGGGTTCGATTCCCGGCCGGGTCGGGGATTTTAACCTTCATTGGTTAATTCCAATGGCACGGGAGCTGGGTGTATGTGTTGTGTTCATCATTTCATCCTCATCACGACGCGCAGGTCGTCTACGGGAGTCAAACAGAAAGACCTGCATCTGGCAAGCCGAACCCGTCCTGGGATATCCCGGCACTAAAAGCCATACGACATTTCATCGGCCTAGTGCCCTTTAGGTTCTAAGAATTAATATTTAGGAGTACACGTACACGCCTCTATTCAGTTTGTGTTTCGGGCCATTTACTTAACCTGTTCTTTTCCTCTACGGCCCAATAGGTTGGGTACTAGATACCCCTGTTTCAAATTTGTAAGTTGTGCCTTGATGGCAAGTGATTGTCATGTTCTGATATCGCCTTGAATAGGCTTGGAAAACGGAGAGCACGTTAGCTCTTTTTCAAGTGTCGTAAAAGTGCCTCCAGGAGGCGTGATATTGTAAATTACGGAGCTAGTGCTCCATGTATTAGGGGATTTCTGCCCTTGTGTAAAATTGTGCTCTTTTTTTTAAATTTGGGCTTGGAGCTCAGAAATTGTAAAGTGAGGGCTTGAAGCCCAAGATCTTTTTATACCACCAATCTTGTCTTTCCTAGACTAGTGTATTGCTACTGGTACCAGTTACATTGTTATTTGTTGATTTTTTGAAGTTCTAAAGAAATATAACCTTTGTTAAAGTTTTAAATTAATTCGTGACATTGTAGTTAGACCCATTCACCCCGGCACCTTCTTTCACCTCTGCTGGTCCACGGGTAGCCCCGTAACAATAATAATATGGCCTCAGCTACCGTGTTCAATTTGATGCCATCTGGTTGTGTGCTCGTCAATACGTTGTTGCGTTTAACTCTAGGCCTACTAAATGACAGAGTGAACCGAATTTCACTTGGGCGTCTACGACTGAGTTTTAATGAATGTTGTCAGGTAAACACCAAATGTGTCACCAGAGATCTTTTACATGCTGACATCGCACGACATCGTACGACGGCCTTTGGCCGAGTTTGAACCCGCTGTCTTGGGATCCGAAGGTCGACACTCTGCTGCTTATTAAGCAGTAAATAGTCTTACCAAAGTCAGGCTCCCTGGCTAAATGGTTAGCGTGCTGGTCTTTGGTCACAGGGGTCCCGGTTTCGATTCCCGGCAGGGTCGGGAATTTTAACTATAATTGGTTAATTTCGCAGGCATTGGGGCTGGGTGTATGTGTCGTCTTCATCATAATTTCATCCTCATCACGACGTGCAGGTCGCCTACGGGCATCAAATCAAAAGACCTGCAACTGGCGAGCCGAACATGTCCTCGGACACTCCCGGCATTAAAATCCATACGCCATTTCATTTTTCAGTATTGCCAAATACAACTCGTAATTTCATCTTCTTCAGATAATCGACAAGAAGAAACAGATAAAAATAATGATGGAAATGACTCGAAGAATTCCACTGCAAGAAAATTGTTGACATATTGACAAGACAAGGCAATGTGCGGGTACATGACTCCAGCTAAGGGAACAGTGGTTGCCAGCCCACGCTCCCAAGTTGAAAGCCTTTCGTCCTCTTTTTTGACACATTTAACAGGGAATCTTCTTATTCCTGGTAATTAGCTGCATGAATTTAGCCTAGCACCAAGACAGCCTCCCAGTTAGCGAGATGCGATTAAAATCTCTAATCCGGAACACTGTGAACTGTCTTGACACATGTCGACTTTCTTACGTACTTCCTTACCAGTCAACTGTTCTTCCTAATATAATTAATATATCAATTAGAATAATGAAGTGGAAACTGAGAATACGATGACGTTGGCCTTGTGTAGGCGGCAGACCTCTGACCCATACTAATTGCGATAATTACATCTTGTTGCCGTCATTAACACCCGCTGCGGTGAAGTACACAGCTACAAGACGTACGGATGGGGCAGCACGTGAGTACACACATTCTTATAAGAAGCTTATCTTATTCAAAATTGAACTAAATGAGGACATATCTTGTGCGGTATTTTTACCCTATTTCACATTCCAAAGCGAAATATCGAACGAAAGGGAACTGATTATTATTTTTCTTTAGCCTACAGGCCGCACTATGAATGCTAAGAAACCGAAGGAACTCAAAAGTTTACGAAAATTCATCCCATCAGTGTTGCCTTTTATGAGGGATTGAAAGCAACGTCAGACACAAGTAAATTACCAACCCAACGTTCAGTGACGTTAGAGTGTTCAGTAACTCAATAATAACTCCCAGTTTTGTATTTTTGTGTTTATTATGCTTTACATTCATAGACGTATAATACGGATAGGTAACGCTTGCAGTACCAGTAAATACAGGGATTATTTACTCAGAATCGTTGTGTCGTAAGTTCAAGATAAATAATATATCTAAACAAGGCCGTACACAGGAAGTTTTTTCAGAGGGGGTTAGGATTTTTTGTGTGGAGACTTCTGAAGAAACTATCAAGAAACTTTCAAATAGATTTTAGAGAAAGAAAAGTTTGGAATAGTTGTAGAGCAGCACCTTTTACAACTCAGCGCGTGAAGTGGGCGGTCTGGTGGGCAGAACACATGCGTTCAAGTGCGACACAAAGATTTCTGCCATTTGTTTAAAAATGGGGCTAACAGTATGTTTCACTGTACGTATTAAAAATATTTAGAGGTTTGATTCATATGTTTAAATCTTGTAGTGGCTCGATAACATGAAAATATTTCTATATGTTTATTGAAATTGATTTTTGTGGGGCTAAATGTATTAAGAACATAAAAAACAAACAATCCGTATATCTTACCAACATTAAAATTTCCATTTATATTTTCAGTAAATTTGTTAACTACGAATATATTTATAGAGATATATTTAAAGATAGCACAGATTTTATAGGTTAAATTGAATTTTTTATTTTGCAAATTGTTTTTATATTGTGTATAATTTATTGGAAACTATTTCAAAACCCGTATATGCTATTTAAATTTCGGAGGGTGTTTGAACCCCCCTGATCTCCCCCCTGGGTACCGCCTTGTATTAATAAACTTTGTTCCGGATAGGCTTGACAGATTGAGCTGTAATTTACTAAGCATACAGCTTTAAATGCCGACTCACACGACAGATACTTTTGATTTTGATATATTTCACCGTTTCGAACTATAGGGGAGATTTTTACAGGGGTACGTCAGAAATGTTGCGTACATCTACTAAAATAACGGGTGAACGGTTGGCTCTATTTGTGTTGCCTTGAAATTAAACTTTCTACAAGAAACTTCGTAACTCTATAGATCATTCCATGTTAAGAAACAGTATTACTCTTATGGACCTGCAAGGAGTGAACACGAACCCTCTTAGACACCGTCAATTCCTCGTGATTAAGGAATATTATAATGTACTTAATATTATACAGTAATAGGGAAAAAAAGGATGAGGCTTCTTTTCTCGTGAGTTATTAAAATAACCACTTAACATTCTCTATTTCACAAATAAATTCGCAGCGAGAAAGCACAACGGCTTTGTTGCCTTCCTTCTGAGTTGCTCTGGTACATGTAACGCCTAATCCGTTATGCTGTGAATCGCTGGCAGATTATCAGCGTTGAAGAGAAGTCATCTAAGTGTGTGTTCTAATATTCTTGTAGTGTACCGGTACAGCAGTTGTTAATAAATATTTTGATGTTGTGGTGTGCAGCGATACGTCAGGGCATCATTTGTACTGCTACAGAAATTCGCTATGATATTTATCTCTGCTGGGTTTTGTTATCTAGATGTTGTTTCTTAAACGCATGTTTTTTTTTTTTTTTTTACCATCGTTTTCCCGTATTGCTGTAAAAATCAAAATGAGCCCTCACTAAACCCCCCGTCCCCTTGAGGAAATAAAAATAATAATCATCCCCTTTTAACTTGATCTTAAATATTGAGTGTCACAAATTTAAGTGGCGCCGTTTTTCCGTATTGCTGTGAAAATCAAAATGAACCCCCACTAAAAAAAGAGTCCCCTTGAGTTCCTAAAAATAATTTTCAGCTTAGTTTCTCCCCCCCCCCCCCTTTAATCTTGAAATGAAATGCTGGGTTTCACCAATATATGGGTCGTCGTTTTCCCGTGATGCGGTTGAGCAGATCAGTTCGATATACGGCAACCCTGTTGTCATAAGAGCAATACTGTTTTCTTAACCTTATAGCGATTTTCGAGGAAATTCAGCTTTCTTTTGCCTTCCCTAAGGAATGAGCGCAGAGGCTGTTCCCATGATGATCGTCATCGTATTATGTTTATATTGTGCAGGTTCACTATCTTTATAGATTTCTCATTTCATTTTTAGCATTCAGCTTTGCAGTCTCCCGTTTTTATTTATAGTCAAATACTTTCTAACATGGTGTGACGACCACAGGCCCCGAGCTGAGTCCCGCCACTTACTTGTGTGACCTCTCTTCGCCAACTTTTTTTCTCCCGACCTCGGTGGTATTAGAGCGATCTCTTCATTTGTCGAACTTTCAGACCTCTTTTCTTCCTCCTTGAAGTTGCTTAATTATTTCATGATTCGAAGGTGGAGTGGGCATAAACGTCGTAAGACACATGCACCTAATCAGTGAGGATTGGTTGATGGTGGTGGGGGCGGGGATTATAGTTACAAAATGTTGATAGAACGTAATAAAGGTGCTTGTGTGGTGCTCCCATGCATCTGTTGCCATTATAAGGACACTGATACAAGTGAACTATGTTGATATTCAGATTGCAGTACACTACAAAATCTTGTATTAAAACAGAGAACAGGAAGAATTCTATCAAGGTCAACAATTTTACAGCGAATGGCATGTTCAGTTTGCAATCTAAATCCAGTTTTCGAGGCTTCTTAGAAAATAGGTTCAACAGATCTGTTCGTTCTACAGTTATGTATCTGAATGTTTCTTTAGTTTATTGTTTATTGTCAGTTTCTAGAAATTTTCTTTTGGAAAAATTCCATCGGGGGAGGGGTTATCTAAAAAAATCCGCTGAGCCCTTGTACCTAATATCCTTCCATGAACAGTAGTTTACTGAGTACAATAACATTCCCATGCCAAAACATATACCCGACAAGGCAGTTATGTTGCGGGAAATCTAATCAGTCCATATCAATAAAAGGTACGCTGTAGAGGAGACGAAGTGTTGCGACTCCCTCCATATCACTGTATTTCAAACCCCCACAGAAATGATCTGGGTTCAACTGAAGGCGCATGTTAGGAAAAATAATGTTACGCCAAGTTTGAGTGCTAGTGTGTGTCAACTTCTGCGTGAAGGAGCTGAGAGCTGGTCTTCTTGTGTTCGACACACCATTAAGATACAAGATAAACACGACACGCATAGCAAGCAAGATAGATTCGTGATTCACCTAGCAGAAAATGACGAGGGCGACGAAAATAATACATTTTATTTTCAAAATAGCTGAGTTTGGTAGCTTTTTATGCCCGAACTCTACATCCCGACGTTTTTATTCTTCTTCTTCTTATTATTATTATTATTATTATCGGTTCCATGGCTAAATGGTTAGTGTGTTGGCCTTTGGTCCAAGGTGTATTAGTTAAAAAAGGACGTATTATTATTATTATTATTATTATTATTCCGGGGATTTCGTAGAACGCAGAAGTGTAAGGAGGTGCTGGGGTGAATGGGTGGACAGGGAAATGACCAGACTAAGTTAAAGCACCAAATCATGAAATTTTATTTCTTTCCTTCATTTTACTTTATTTTAAAATTTTATAGACAATCTGAATGAACAACAACAATATAATGATGAGCTCGTCAGCTCCCACAACAACAATGACTTAAGGTCAAATATCAGGTACAAAATTAGAGAGAATTATCCATGTGATAATTTACAAGGGATGAGCAACATAGTTCTAAATAGGTATACTTTGACAAGAGCAAGTTTGCTCCACTCATTTACATTCCAGGAGAATGAGCTCCAAAAGGTTACTGTAGTCCAGCCTCTAAGAGGCACAACCTTCCTACAAAATTATGCTGTAAATTTCAAAATACTGTGTTAACAGTCACTTCTGCTCAAGAGTCTGTTACACACTCGTCTATAAACTATTGCCAAATAAACATGGGCAATGAGTGCCCATTCTATATGACCTTAAATTAAAAATAAAAGGTTTAACAGGAACGGCCATGGACAAAAGGCTAGGAGGCGAAACAATTGCACTCCATTTAGAACAACACTTAAAACCCTTAATGGGCTTATGGCCCGAAGTTGCAGAGATAAGTCTATACTACAGAGGGGTGACTAAATGCGAAATATTAAGTATCAAAGCGGTGTGAAGAATTTAGAGGTTCAGCAAATTTTAGTCACCCCGTACCAAGTTGAGTGGGAATCAACAGAGGATGAACACTCCTTGTTCCTGTTGTTATTCAGTGACAGAAATAATATAGAACACTTTATATAGCCTATAACTTAAATTTATTGATGATGATGATGCTTGTTGTTTAAAGGGGCCTAACATCGAGATCATCGGCCTCCTTAAATTTATTAACCTACGTTATACAGGGTTATTCACCTAACATGTTACATACAAATAACTTCTAAACCATTAAAGATATCAGTATTCTGTTTTCATATTCGTAAATGGTACGCAGGGCCTTGTAAAATAACGTGCTATTTAGTCTCATGGGGGTGATTAACAATCGAGATATTGATACTAACTCCATATTTTTAAATGGAACGGCACAAATTTATACAGCTGATTTAAAAGTTCATCTGCGTACAAGTTCAAATATGTAAGTATTTTCAAAATCGGACAATTACTTTTTGAGATATAAGTAAGAACAGCATGCGCTGTTTTGTATGCCGCATCAGACGGCGTGAAGTCGAGCAAGGACATATTGAGGCGCAAGCAGTTTCCTGGGAGTGAGTTCAGCCACAGAATGGGTACCAGGCATGTAAGCACCTCGTACACATGTGATGGGTTTGCAAAGTGTGTATGATAGGCGAACACATGACAGGACAGAAAGGGTTGATGTGATTAAAACGAATAAAATAAGTACTTTGCCTTGAAAGGAACATAACGAAAGCTATAATTGTCATTGGTTTTAGTGTACAGTTCATACTACTCTATGAGTTGAGAAATAAACATAATACAAAACACCGGAAGAGATCCTTCTAGAAAAGCGAATGTTCAGAGCATATCGTACTGAGATGGCAGCAACACTATTATTTATGTTTTATTTTACACGCACTTATCTCCGCAGAGCTCCAGCGCGACTGTAGTCGTGTGCATTCGGGAGAGCGTAGGTTTGAGTCCTGCCTCGCCCAATTTGAAAGTGATTTTCATGGTGTCCCATGTTTAACACCAGGCAAATACCGGATAGGTACCTTTGTGATAAACCACGGCCGACTTCCTTTCCAGAACCTGTCAATCTCTTGGCTGGTACACCTTTGTTTATGAGGTGTGAAGTCCTCCTTTCTGGCAATACGTCTTCATCTTCGGCTGAATTTACGTGAGGTTGATAATCAGTTTCACTAGTTTCTTGATCGTTTTGTGTGTCGGTCATCTCATAATCTACTTTTTCGACTGTACGAATGTCATTCTGCTTCAATTCATTTTCATTTCTACCCGCTACCCCTTCTCGTTCCGACATCGTCTGAGGTTCTCCCTCCTTGATTTCCTCTTCTATAATTAGGACCGTTCTGCTGATCCAAATCTGATCTGTCTTCGGTTTCAGGATCCTATAGCCTTTGCTATTTCCGTCCTAACCGAGCAGAATGCCTTCTTCTGCTTTGTCATCCCGCTTCTGACGTTTCTGTTTTGGTATCGAAGAGAACACCTTCGATCCAAACAACCTGATATGCCTAAAATATGGTTTCTGTCCAGTAAACAATTCTAAATGTGTTTTCTCTATCACACGACTGGTTACAGAATTTTGAAAATATGCTGCAGTTAAAACTGCTTCCCCCAGAATCGATTGTCTAATGCAACATCCAGTAATTTGCACTTTGCTGCCTCTGTCAAAGTGCGACTTTTCCGCTCCGCCACCATGTTTTGTTGCGGCGTGTAGGGCACCGTAAATCGATGTTGAATTCCTTCTTTTCGTAATAGTTTTCCAGTTTATGTGATACATATTTACCATCGTTACAGTGCGTAGAGCTTTAGGTTTTCTGCCAAATCGTATGGTCATTGCTGCAATATATTCAATCACAGCCCCTGCCACTTCCAGCTTGCTTTTCATTAATCTCACAACTGTGAAAAGAGAATAATCTTCAATTTAAGTACGTAGATACCTGTTGCCACTGGGAGTTGCCGTTCGCATTGGTCCACATACGTCAGAATGAATTAGCTTCAGTGGCTCCTTCTTACTGCTGCTACTCTTCGAGAATTTCTTTTGGGCTAGTTTCTCTCTTATGCATTCTCCACAAATGATGTCGTTCGTATCTTCCACAGCTTTAATTCCGGTGGCAAGCCCTTCTTTGATTAAACGTTTAATGCCTGCTAAACGTTTTTGTCTTAGACGACGATGCCATTGGTGAAGACTTGCTGTCGCATTTGCAGTTCGTACTGACTCTTCGCTCGTTTTTAATCTGAACAAATTGCCATTATTTTCTGCTCGTGCGATAATTCGTTCATCTTGATAAATGGTACGCGTGTTGTTTAAAATGTAACACGATAACCTTGTTGAATTATCCGTTGTACTGACAACAAACTATCGTTGAGTTGTGGAACGTACAGTACAGCTTTCAACATTACCTGTTCGGTAATGAACATCTTAGTCAACAATCACCAACACCTTCAGCCGTTATCGACGATCCATCTGCTAGGAAAACTATTACGACTGTTTTGCGCAGCACTTAAAAATAATCTCTGTTTGTATCATTTGGTTTGACGCACCAGAATCTATGCACCAATCTTCGTTACTCACCCCCTGTGTACGAGTAGTTCCTCCAACTTTGAACGTCACATGGGAGTTTCTTGTTTCCTGTGCTTCCTTTATTGAAGACTTCCGATTCCGTATTTTTCTTCTTGTCCATTTCACCTTTGTAATGGAAACAATTTTCTTTCAGATGTTCTGGCTTCTTACAAAATTGACACGGCCGTGTTTCCTTTTTGTTACTTTTAAAGCTCTTTCCATATTAATGGTTATTTTGCTGACCTGATCCACCTTTCTGTGATGTCGAAGTTTATAGCTGCAACCCCATCCCCGCATTATCTTTACTCGGGTCCATTGACTCGACACGCCTCTGGTATTCGTCTAACATTTTACCAATTACGTAATCCACTGTTACATCGGCTTCATCCCTACCCTTCAGTGCTGTGACGAGCCCTGGGTATGATTCTGGTAAACTTACGAGTAAAATTGCGACCACTTCCTCATCTTCGAGAGGTTTCTTGGGTCCCCGAAGTAAACTTACAATCTGCATAATTGCTTCGATATGATCAGACATCGGCCCGCTTCGATAGTGGATACTGTACAGTTTACTACGTAGATATAAACGACTGCCAAATGTAGAGCGTCCGTACTTTTTCTTCAATGATTCCCATATATCGTAAGCATTATCGAGATATAAGAAGTGAATCAGCAGATTATCTTCGACATTCAAGGTTATGAATGCCACAGCCTTGTTATTTCTTCTTTTCCATTCATCATCTGCCGTTTCCGGATTTGGCTGAATCACAATAAACCACAAGTTATCCCGTAATAATATTGCTCGCAGTTTTGTTTTCCTGAAAACGTAATTTCCGCCATTTAGTAGCGGAATCTTCTGTATTGTACTTTCTTGCATCATGTTGCACATGTCACATAAACTTCCACTATCTTCTAAGAATGTAGGTTAATAAATATGATTCCGTATTATATCTATCAATAACTTCATTCAGAGTACTCTGGGCCCCTAACCTGTTGTTATTCGGCGACAGAAGTAATATAGAACACTTTATATAGCCTAACACTTACAAAATTAATCTACGTTACATCATATACATATTTACTTCGTGTATAGCAATTACAGCCAAAACGTAACTTGAGATAAGCTAAGATGTTCTTTTATTAGCAACTACCTCGTTCTTACAGATGGCGCAACAGATACCCCCGGTCCCGATTAAGCCTTGCATCAAGTACAAACAAGCTGAATGCGATATTTAATATTCCATCAGTTCCCTCAATTTAAACGTTTCCCAGCAGGGATTTGAACTGAGTCCTCAGACTTGCCGAAATCTTACATTTAAACTGTGACTTTAGAACTTTAAATTAAGAAAAGGAGCTTGAAACCTTCCCCTCAAATTATCTGCCTGGATCTATCACATGTTAAGAGATGTCTACTATTACCTTGAGTTGCTGGGCCTTCCCAATGCCGGCCTGCAGCCCTTGCCTCCTAATTACGCCGCACACACAATAGACTGGAGCGATGAAGATGGCAATACGGCCCTAAAGAGCCCAGTTTTTATAGCATTACCGCGGGGAAAGTTCCAGAACTCTTTTCAGATAGGCAGGATGCCTGTACACACCCCAATTTTAATTGGCTAAAGAAAATAAGTATACACAAAACTCCTGACTGGTTAATAACTAAGGAAGAAGGAAGCCGTAGAAGTTGTGATAACTTTGACACAGGAAAAAAAAATATAATCTACTAAAAACTTTAGGTTTGTCACCTTCAAAACATTGAATTTCCCTTAAGAATTAATTGTCCTTAATCCAGCCACAGGGGGCACATTTGCAGATGGTAGAGACATCTAATGGTTGAAGGTCCAAGTATCTTGTCTTACATTAGCTCAAGATTCCTAACACAGTTGGCCTTCTAGAAGGCGCGCAGGTCAACGGGACGGAGGAGATGTACCCCTGGTACAATTATTATTATTATTATTATTATTATTATTATTATTATTATTATTATTATTATTATTATTATTATTCCAGTACCTAGTTCGTGATTGTACTTTTACTTTCTTTACCGAAAGGGAGACACTGATATTAGCAGCATAAAAGTAATAATAAATAGGCCTACTTTCATATCAATGCAAGTTTAGTATTTTGGGAGACTTGCTATATGTATGCATAAATAGCTCATGACGATCATTTACGGTTATTTGAAAGTTCTTTGTCGAGTTTATATGCAAGTTCTTTCGTTCTTTCTTTTCTTTCTTTCTTCTAACATCTGCGAACACCGAACAAAATATTCTGCGATATTGGTTTGTGCTGTGGTTCATGATCAGGGTTTTAATTTTTATTTTTTCTTAAGAATAAATTAAATGCTAACATGTTTAAATAATCGACGCAAAATACGACAACCATGCTCTTAACAGCACTCACTTGCCTTTTAAACGACTCGCGCCCCTTGTGTGTGGAGGAAAGAAACCGACTGACAATCCTCATAACGACTAGTGCGGGCCAGACGCTGCCGACTGAGAATACGTTCCCAGTCTCAACTTAGGTATACTGATAAGAAACTTCTGTAGGCCTATACCTGCCCTGGCTGCCTGGCCAATGTGGTAAAGGCGTGCTCGGTTAACTCGGAAGAACATCGGTTGGATTCCCCTTCAGGAGGAAGAAACGAGATTTTCATTTTCGGAGATGCACGTGGACCTACAACAAAAATAAGTAGCAGGTTAACAAAGGAGGCCAGCCGTAGAGCTAACCACTCTAGTGCCGAGGTTATACACTTTTGCTACTCCACAGGTTAACAAAGTCAGCCAGGCGTAGAGCTTAACCACTCTAGTGCCGAGGTTATACACTTCTGCTACTCCACAGGTTAACAAAGGAGGCCAGGCGTAGAGCTAACTACTCTAGTTCCGAGGTTATACACTTCTGCTACTACACAGGTTAACAAAGGAGGCCAGACGTAGAGCTAACCACTCTAGTGCCGAGGTTATACACTTCTGCTACTCCACAGGTTAACAAAGGAGGCCAGGCGTAGAGCTAACCACTCTAGTGCCGAGGTTATACACTTCTGCTACTCCACAGGTTAACAAAGGAGGCCAGGCGTAGAGCTTAACCACTCTAGTGCCGAGGCTATACTCTTCCACCACTCCATAGGTTAACAAAGTCGCCAGGCGTAGAGCTAACCACTCTAGTGCCGAGGTTATACACTTCTGCTACTCCACAGGTTAACAAAGGAGGCCAGGCGTAGAGCTTAACCACTCTAGTGCCGAGGCTATACTCTTCCACCACTCCATAGGTTAACAAAGTCGCCAGGCGTAGAGCTAACCACTCTAGTGCCGAGGTTATACACTTCTGCTACTCCACAGGTTAACAAAGGAGGCCAGGCGTAGAGCTAACTACTCTAGTTCCGAGGTTATACACTTCTGCTACTACACAGGTTAACAAAGGAGGCCAGACGTAGAGCTAACCACTCTAGTGCCGAGGTTATACACTTCTGCTACTCCACAGGTTAACAAAGGAGGCCAGGCGTAGAGCTAACCACTCTAGTGCCGAGGTTATACACTTCTGCTACTCCACAGGTTAACAAAGGAGGCCAGGCGTAGAGCTTAACCACTCTAGTGCCGAGGCTATACTCTTCCACCACTCCATAGGTTAACAAAGTCGCCAGGCGTAGAGCTAACCACTCTAGTGCCGAGGTTATACACTTCTGCTACTCCACAGGTTAACAAAGGAGGCCAGGCGTAGAGCTAACCACTCTAGTGCCGAGGTAATACACTTCTGCTACTCCACAGGTTAACAAAGGAGGCCAGGCGTAGAACTAACCACTCTAGTGCCGAGGTTATACACTTCCACCACTCCACAGGTTAACAAAGGAGGCCAGCCGTAGAGCTAACCACTCTAGTGCCGAGGTTATACACTTCCACCACTCCATAGGTTAACAAAAGTCGCCAGGCGTAGAGCTAACCACTTTAGTGCCGAGGTTATACTCGTACTCTTCCACCACTCCACAGGTTAACAAAGGCGGCCAGGCGTAGAGCTAACTCTAGTGCCGAGGATCGTTGAAAAACGGTAAATAAAAATGTAAACAGACTCTGGGATAGGTTTAAAGCAATTGTTGAGATTGTGAAAATAGGTTTGTACCTTTTAAGGTGGAGAGGAATGGTAAATACCCACCTTATTATAATAGAGAAATAAAGAGACAAAGAAGGAGGTGCAGGTTGGAAAGAAATAGAGTCAGAAATAGCTGTGGAAGTAAGGAGAAATTGAAGGAACTTACTAGGAAACTGAATCTAGCAAATTAGTCAGCTAAGGATAACATGATGGCAAGCAAAATTGGCAATCATACAAATTCTAGTGATAAATGTAAGGGTATGTTTAGGTACTTAAAGGCAGAAACAGGTTCCAAGAAGGACATTCCAGGAATCATTAATGAACAGGGGGAATTTGTATGTGAGGATTTTCAAAGGGCAGAAGTATTCAGTCAGCAGTATGTAAAAATGAAATGAAATGAAATTGTGTATGGCTTTTAGTGCCGGAAGTCTCCGAGGACAAGTTCGGCTCGCCAGATGCAGGCCTTTTGATTTGACTCCCGTACGCGACCTGCGCGTCATGATGAGGATGAAATGAAGATGAAGACAACACATACAACCAGCCCCCGTGTCGGCGAAATTAACCAATTAAGGTTAAAATTCCCGAGCCTGCCGGGAATCGAACCCGGAATCCCTGTGGCCAAAGGCCAGCACGCTAACCATTTAGCCATGGAGCCGGACAGCAGTATGTAAAGATTGCTGGTTACAAGGATAATGTCCAGATAAAGGGGGTGACTAATGCTAAAGAATTATTAAAGTTTACATATGACAAGAATGATATTTACAATAAGATACAAATTTGAAAACTAGAAAATCGGCTGGAATTGATAAGATTTCTGGGAGACTCCTCGGAGACTCCCGGCACTAAAAGCCATACACAATTTCATTTCATTTCATTTTGACATACTGCTGACTGAATACTTCTGCCTTTTGAAAATCCTCACATACAAATTCCCCCTGTTCATTAATGATTCCTGGAATGTCCTTCTTGGAACCTGTTTCTGCCTTTAAGTACCTAAACATACCCTTACATTTTTCACTAGACAATGTGCTGGGATATATTAGCATATCTAACGTACTAATTTGGTTATTGTTTGCATGAAGGAGCTGTGCCAAATTAATGGAGAGTTGCTATAGTAGCCCCTGTGTACGATAGACACAAAGCTGAAAACTACAGGCCAGTAAGTTTTGACATGCGTTGCATGCAAGCTTTGGGAAAACATTCTTTCTGATTATATTAGACATGTTTGTTTCGATAGAAGGCAGTTCAGGTATAGGAAAGGTTATTTCACTCAAGCTCAACTTGTAATATTCCAGCAAGATATAGCAGATATCAGGGATAAGGCTTTTTGCAGATGATGTTATTCTGTGTAGAGTAATACATAAGTTACAAGATTGTGAGCAACTACAAAATGTTGTGAGATGGACAGCAGGCAATGGCATGATAATAAACGGCGTTAAAAGTCACGTTGTGAGTTTCAACTAAGTGGTATGTTCCGAGCTGTCAGCGAAGAGATGGCATGGAATGACATTAGTAGACGAATAAGTTTGAGTGGTGTCTTTAAAAGTAGGAGAGATCACAATATGAAGATAAAGTTGGAATTCAAGACGACAAATTGGGGCAAATATTCGTCTATAGGAAGGGGAGTTAGGGATTGGAATAACTTACCAAGGGAGATGTTCAATAAATTTCCAACTCCTTTGAAATCATTTAAGAAAATGCTAGGAAACAACAGATAGGGAATCAGCCACCTGGGCGACTGCCTTAAATGCAGATCAGTAGTGATTGATTGATTGATTGATTGATTGATTGATTGATTGATTGATTGATTGATTGATTGATTGATTGATTGATTGATTGATTGATTGATTGATTGATTGATTGATTGATTCTATTGTGATAGGTTCAAACAAATTAATATTCCTTGATGGCTTCAAGCAAGTTGCATAATTGTTAATAGACTTAAATTAGTTAGCTGCCATCTTAACTTACAACGATAGGAATGAAGTATTCGGTATTATAAACGGACAAAAAATTCGGAATTCTATACAAACTAAATTTCCAATCATGCAGTACTACATACAGACATATTCAACACTTCCACCACTCCACAGGTTAACGAAGGCAGTGAGGCGTAGTGCTGACTCTAGTGATGAAGTTATACACCTCCACAAATTCACAGGTAACAAAGGCGGTCAGGCGTAGAGCTAACTGTAGTGCCGAGGTTATACACTTCCACCACTCCACACGTTAACAAAGGCGTAGGGATAACTCTAGTGTCGAAATTATACACTTGCACCACTCCACATGTTAACAAAGGCGGCCAGGCGTAGAGCTAACTCTAGTGCCGAGGTTATACACTTCCACCACTCCACAGGTTAACAAAGGCGGCCAGGCGTAGAGCTAACTCTAGTGTCGAGGTTATACACTTCCATCACTCCACAGGTTAACAAAGGCGGCCAGGCATAGAGCTAAGTCTAGTGATGAAGTTATACACCTCCACCAATTCACAGGTAACAAAGGCGGCCAGGCGTAGAGCTAACTCTAGTGTCGAGGTTATACACTTCCACTACTTCACAGGTTAACAAAGGCGGCCAGGCGTAGAGCTAACTCTAGTGCCGAGATTATACACTTCCACCACTCCACAGGTTAAGAAAGGCGTAGGGCTATCTCAAGTGTCGAGGATATATACTTCCACCACTCCACAGATAACAAAGGAGTAGAGCTACCTCTAGTGTCGAGGATATACACTTCCACCACTCCACAGGTAACAAAAGTGTAGAGCTAACTCTAGTGTCGAGGATATACACTTCCACCACTCCACAGGTAACAAAGGTGTAGAGCTAACTCTAGTGTCGAGGATATACACTTCCACCACTCCACAGGTAACAAAGGTGTAGAGCTAACTCTAGTGTCGAGGATATACACTTCCACCACTCCACAGGTAACAAAGGTGTAGAGCTAACTCTAGTGTCGAGGATATACACTTCCACCACTCCACAGGTTAATAAAGGCGTAGAGCTAACTCTAGTGACGAGGTTATACACTTCCACCACTCCACAGGTTAACAAAGGCGTGGAGCTAACTCTAGTGTGGATGATATACACTTCCACCACTCCACAGGTAACAAGGGCGGCCAGGCGTAGAGCTAACTCTAGTGTCGAGGTTATACACTTTCACCACTCCGCAGGTAACAAAGGCGGCCAGGCGTAGAGCTAACTCTAGTGTCGAGGTTATACACTTTCACCACTCCACAGGTAACAAGGGCGGCGAGGCGTAGAGCTAACTCTAGTGTCGAGGTTATACACTTGCACCACTCCACAGGTAACAAAGGGCGGCGAGGCGTAGAGCTAACTCTAGTGTCGAGGTTATACACTTGCACCACTCCACAGGTAACAAAGGGCGGCGAGGCGTAGAGCTAACTCTAGTGTCGAGGTTATACACTTGCACCACTCTAGGGCTCTCTAAAGACTAGGTATGCTCGCCCGCCATTATGGTTCATTCCTGCAGTACGTTGGTAAGGCAGGTGACCGCCCCAGCCTTGTATATCCCTTTTCTTTTTTACTGTTCTCCACGCTAGAAAATAATGCTAAACTAACATACTGTAAAAAAAACTCACTCTCAGTATTACTCACACGGTTACTCAACATAAATGTTAGTATATTTCGTACATTATTGTGTAATTTTTACTCGAGACGGTGATTGTATAAGCAAGGTCGTTGATAATTTGGCTTTCATTAAACAAACCAGGCATGTACTGTCACTGGAGAAATATCAGAAAAAATAGCTTACCAATAAATTATTATATTATTATTGATGGGTAGAATAGATTGTTCGTAAGCTTTGCGCCGCGGTACCGTCAAATGAAATGAGGGACACCGTGGTATTGATATAGGCTACTGTCATTCTTAAATCGTAGAATTTGACGTGGTAATCGGTCAGTGTCGAAGATATATAAATTGTGATAGAAGATTTTGATACCATATGATTTCAGTCGGTGTTTAATACTTGCGTGAAATTGATTCAGCGCTATTTTCAATGTTGTCGAAATAATAAGAAAAATATTCTTCGAACAAATATAACGCTGAAATGAGATCTACGAATACGAACACACCCAAGTAACTGGGATTCTTTAAGTTTTCTTTCTTCCAAAATTTAGTCCCTTTTCTTATTTACCAGTATTTTAAAAAAGACTTCTATTTGAAAAATAAACTTAATTTTTGTTGAGTTTTATGAATTCGGGAAGAAAATAGGAACAGAGTAACTACTTCTATAGCTGAATCTTCTCTTCCAACCTGAAGTTTTGCACTGATAATCAGTTACCAGTGACTTGTAAGGAGAGTGACAAAAGAGCTGTGGAGAATATTGAAATTTTTTGACTTTGGCAAAGTTAAAAGTACATTTTTTAATAGAGATTCCTCTGGTTTGAGGAGAATTAGTATTATTTCTCAACACCTTATTAAACTTCAAAGGGTTGCAACATTGGTTAACTTGCTCAGGCAGCACATTAAAAACATATGATATTTAAGTAATATTTTACAAATTTACTGTCTCCTTTTATTACAGTATTTACAAAACAATAACATTCCATTCTTTGTTTACATTTTTCTCTTCTTTTCCGAAGCAGTACCATACATTTTACTTCGTTTCCGTACATTCTTGTTCAAGTCCACAACAGCATAAGATCGAATTTTGAAGAAGTGTCTATTTATTTTTGCTTTTAAATTACAGCACGTTGGAAAGCATGTACTGATATATTCATCATTCAACATTTTCTCCGTTACAAGATTTGCATCATTTTGCATTGTATAATGCTTATAGTTGTTATAGAAGACCTCACAGTTACAAATTAATTTCATAACTTTACAATTTGGTTTGTTTAGACCACCCAAATTAAAAAAAAATACAAATGTTTCAGAGCTTGAGTCAGAAGCTCATAGTTTAAAACCTGTCTGCATATAGGCCTACCACAGATCTTGGTTTTCAATAATGGATTTGTTGTACTACAACCAACGTTAAACAAATTATTTCTGTCATATGAAGTTAGTTTTGACAAATATTGTAAGTGTGGTGTTTGGATGTTGAACTCCTGTTGCCGGACTTTGGGGGCAGAACTGAATATTGAATGATCAATGTGACTGAATTAAGGGGTGTAGTAGGCTAATGTCAGTGGGAGCTGGATGCAGGTTTTAAGTCAGCAGTTGAAGTAGAAGGTATAGCAGAGGCAGTGGAGGCATAATGCAGAGCAGAAAGGAATCTAAACAACCTGTGCCCCGCAGTAGAGACATTACTACAATCAGGTGCAGAACAACCCAACATTATGTAATGAATATCTACATAAATATAGCACTATTCTGTTCATGCACGCGGTGATTAAAGCAATACGTTCAATGTGACGAAGCGAGCGCTTGTAGGAGAAACTAGAGTATGATCACATGGCGCATTGCGCATGTATGAACCAAAATGGCGGCTAAGCATACCCATCTCATAGAGCCTTACACCACTCCACAGGTAACAGGGGCAGTGAGGTGTAGAGCTAACTCTAGTGTCGAGGTTATACACTTACACCACTCCACAGGTTACCAAAGGCGTAGGGCTAACTCTAGTGCCGAGGTTATACACTTACACCACTCCACAGGTTACCAAAGGCGTAGGGCTAACTCTAGTGTCGAGGTTATACACTTACACCACTCCACAGGTTACCAAAGGCGTAGGGCTAACTCTAGTGAGGAGGTTATACACTTACACCACTCCACAGGTTACCAAAGGCGTAGGGCTAACTCTAGTGTCGAGGTTATACACTTCCATCACTCCACAGGTTAACAAAGGCGGCCAGGCGTAGGGCTAACTCTAGTGTCGAGGTTATACACTTACACCATTCCACAGGTTACCAAAGGCGTAGGGCTAACTCTAGTGTCGAGGTTATACACTTCCATCACTCCACAAGTTAACAAAGGCGGCCAGGCGTAGAGCTAACTCTAGTGTCGAGGTTATACACTTCCACCATTCCACAGGTAACAAAGGCGGCCAGGCGTAGTGCTAACTCTAGTGTCGAGGTTATACACTTCCATCACTCCACAGGTTAACAAAGGCGGCCAGGCGTAGAGGTAACTCTAGTGTCGAGGTTATACACTTCCACCATTCCACAGGTAATAAAGGCGGCCAGGCGTAGTGCTAACTATAGTGTCGAGATTATACACTTACACCACTCCACAGGTTACCAAAGGCGGCCAGGCGTAGGGCTAACTCTAGTGTCGAGGTTATACACTTCCATCACTCCACAGGTTAACAAAGGCGGCCAGGCGTAGTGCTAACTATAGTGTGGAGGTTATACACTTTCGCCATTACACAGGTTAACAAAGGCGGCCAGGCGTAGAGCTAACTCTAGTGTGGAGCTTATACACTTCCCCCATTCCATAGGTAACAAAGGCGTAGGGCTAACTCTAGTGTCGAGGTTATACACTTACACCACTCCACAGGTTACCAAAGGCGTAGGGCTAACTCTAGTGTCGAGGTTATACACTTCCATCACTCCACAGGTTAACAAAGGCGGCCAGGCGTAGAGCTAACTCTAGTGTGGAGCTTATACACTTCCCCCATTCCATAGGTAACAAAGGCGTAGGGCTAACTCTAGTGTCGAGGTTATACACTTACACCACTCCACAGGTTACCAAAGGCGTAGGGCTAACTCTAGTGTCGAGGTTATACACTTCCATCACTCCACAGGTTAACAAAGGCGGCCAGGCGTAGGGCTAACTCCAGTGCCGAGGTTGTACGTTTCCACCACTCCACAAGTTAACAAAGGCGGCCAGGCTTAGGGCTATCCACTCTAGTGTCGAGGTTATGCACTTCCTGTCTGTCTGTCTGTCTGTCTGTCTGTCTGTCTGTCTGTCTGTCTGTCTGTCTGTCTGTCTTAACAAGTTTTCATTCCCGCCCTGAAGGGGTGGGTCGGGCCACCTAGAAGGTTACACCTTCTCTATGGCCAGGAGATTATGCAGGGTGGAGAAGAGTGTTGGGAGGGAAGGAGGATTCTTGCGTGGAGATATGAAGGGTTGTAGAGCAGAGAGGAGCGTCCCTTTATTAACTGTTTTGGGGAACCTTTCAGGTTTGCATGTAAACCGGGTTCATAAGTATATACAATCAAATAGAAGCAGATTCGAACAATGAAATCATTCTTGATGGCTTCAAGCATGCTGCGTATTGTTATTATACTTACATTTCTTAGCTGCCATCTTATCTTATAACCTTTAGAATCAATGAAATGGACAGTCAAATTCGAAATTGTATACAAAAAAATTATTTGTTTACTCATTCTGGATTATGTTCTGATAGGTTTTAACAAATTCATTATTCCTTGATGGGTTCGAGTAAGTTGGATGTTGTTAATAGACTTAAATATGTTAGCTGCCATCTTACCTTACAACCTACGGAATCAATTATTTAGTATTAGAAACGGACAGACAATTCAGAACTAAATTTCCAATCATGCAGTATTACATACAGACATATCCAACACTTCCACCGCTTCAACAGGTTAACAAAGGCGGCCAGGCGTAGAGCCAACTCTAGTGCCGTGGTCATACACTTCCACCGCTCCACAGGTTAACAAAGGCGGCCAGGCGTAGAGCTAACTCTAGTGCCGTGGTCATACACTTCCACCACTCAACAGGTAACAAAGGCGGCCAGGCGTAGAGCTAACTCTAGTACCGACGTTGTACGCTTCCACCACTCCACAGGTCAACAAAGGCGGCCAGGCGGAGAGCTAACTCTAGTGCCGTGGTCATACATTTCCACCGCTCCACAGGTTAACAAAGGCGGCCAGGCTTAGAGTTAACTCTAGTGCCGTGGTCATACACTTCCACCGCTCCACAGGTTAACAACGGCGGCCAGGCGTAGAGCTAACTCTAGTGCCGTGGTCATACACTTCCACCGCTCCACAGGTTAACAAAGGCGGCCAGGCGTAGAGCTAACTCTAGTGCCGTGGTCATACACTTCCACCGCTCCACAGGTTAACAATGGCGGCCAGGCATAGAGCTTACTGTAGCACCGAGGTTGTACGCCTTCACCACTCCACAGGTTAACAAAGGCGGCCAGGCGTAGAGCTACCGTAACTCTAGTGCCGTGGTCATATATTTCCACCACTCCACAAGTAACAAAGGCGGCCAGGCGTAGAGCTAACTCTAGTGCCGAGGTTGTACACCGCTATCACTCCACAGGTTAACAAAGGCGTAGAGCTGACCACACGTCCTGTCTGTCTGTCTGTCTGTCTGTCTGTCTGTCTGTCTGTCTGTCTGTCTGTCTGTCTGTCTGTCTGTCTGTCTGTCTGTCTGTCTGTCTGAACACGTTTTCATTCCCCGCCCTGAAGGGGTGGGTCAGGCCACCCAGATAGTTATACCTTCTCTGTGGCCAGGCGATTAGGCAGGGTGGAGAAGAGTCGTGGGATGAAAGGAGGTGATCTGGTGGAAATTTGAAGGGTTGTAGAGCAGAGAGGAGCGTCCCTTTATTAACTGTTATGGGGAACCTTTCAGATTTGCATGCAAACCGGGTTCATAAGTATATACAATCAAATAGAAGCAGATTCGAACAATGAAATCATTCTTGATGGCTTCAAGCATGCTGCGTATTGTTATTATACTTACATTTCTTAGCTGCCATCTTATCTTATAACCTTTAGAATCAATGAAATGGACAGTCAAATTCGAAATTGTATACAAACAAATTTTTTTTTTTTTTTAGTCATTCTGGATTATGTTCTGATAGGTTTTATCAAATTCGTTATTCCTTGATGGGTTCGAGTAAGTTGCATATTGTTAATAGACTTAAATATGTTAGCTGCCATCTTACCTAAGGAATCAAGTATTCAGTATGATAAACGGACAAACATTTCGGAATTATGTACAAACTAAATTTCTAATCACGCAGTATTACATACAGAATATTCAACACTTCCACCATTCCACAGGTAACAAAGGCGGCCAGGCGTAGAGCTAACTCTAGTGCCGAGGTTATACACTTACACCACTCCACAGGTTAACAAAGGCGTAGAGCTAACTCTAGTAGCCTTTTTTTTTTTTGCTTTACGTTGCACCGACACAGATATGTCTTACGGCGACGATGGGATAGGAAAGGCCTAGGAATTGGAAGGAAGCGGCCGTGGCCTTAATTAAGGTACAGCCCCGGCATTTGCCTGGTGTGAAAATGGGAAACCACGGAAAACCATCTTCAGGGCTGCCGACTGTGGGGCTCGAACCCACTATCTCCCGATTACTGGATACTGGCCGCACTTAAGCGACTGCAGCTATCGAGCTCGGTCCTCTAGTGACTAGGTTATACACTTCACCACTCCACATTTAGCAAAGGCGGCGTGGCGTAGAGCTAAATCTAGTGCCGAGGTTATACACTTACACCACTCCTCAGGTTAACAAAGGCGTAGAGCTAACGCTAGTGCTGACTTTATACACTTCCACCATTCCACAAGTTAACAAAGGCGGCCAGGCGTAGAGCTAACGCTAGTGCCGAGGTTATACACTTCCACCATTCCACAGGTTAACAAAGGCGGCCAGGCGTAGAGCTAACGTTAGTGCCGAGGTTATACACTTCCACCATTCCACAGGTTAACAAAGGCGGCCAGGCGTAGAGCTAACGTTAGTGCCGAGGTTATACACTCTACCACTCCACAGGTTAACAAAGGCGGCCAGGAGTTGAGCTAACCACTCTATTGTCGAGGTTATACACTTCCATGGCCTCCACGGCCTGCTTTCAATAAAAGTTTTCATACGAAGTTTCCGAACAGTTTTGTTTGGCCAAATCGTTATGCGTCCATAAAGAAGTAAGTAGTGGATGACCTAATTTTAGTAAAAGAAGATTTTCTACGAAATACGTAAACTCGTCATTTAGTTTTAAATTGTCTAGTGAAACTGTTTGCAAAATTTTCCGTTTTTATTTGGTCACATGTGTAACTGTTTATTATGGTGGTTATTCCTATTAGAGTAATACGTACAAGGCTTGTTGGCAAAAAACATAGGCGTAATTAGGGTGTGGCAAGGGGTGGCAGCCCCAACATCTTGAAGGAAACCAAAATATTACAGACGTATTACCTACAGGTATTTTACAAGAACGGTTTTCGTTACTCTGTTAAATTTAGCTCAGTGGAAGAATTTGATCGTTGCAAAATTTCTAGGCTACCTATAATGTAATGTTGATATAAGTAATTTAAATTTATTGTTCAAATTTACCTTCCTCCATCATTCTAATTAAAATGTCGCTAATGAGCTCCGAAAAAAATGCTGACGTGTGGTAGCCGAACGCCGTGGATTGCGGGCTGTGGCTCTACACGACTGTCTCGGTGATCAGAGGTTCACAGGTAGTTATATTTAATGGCTGTTCTGTTTTGCTGCATTCTTCAATATTTTTAACAGCTAAATGGTAAGCAAACTCTCTACTGTATTTGTTTCCATAGGTTTAATATCGCTTCTGTGGTGTAGTGGTTAGTGTGATTAGCTGCCACGAAATTTGAAAAGTGGTACAAGGACTGGAACGTTGTGTAATCAACTTCCGGAGGTCAGCTGAGTGGAGGCATCCTCGAAGTGGTTTTCCGTGGTTTCCCACTTTTCTCCAGGAAAGTGCCGGGAAGGTACATAACTTGAAGCCACGGCCACTTCCCTCCCTCTTCCTTGCCTATCCCTTCCAATCTTCCCATCCCCTACAAAGCCCCTATTCAGCATAGATGAGGCCGCCTGGGCGAGGTACTGATCCTCCTCCCCGGTTGTATTCTTGAACAATTGTCTCACACCACAGGTGGTAGATGTGGGACCCCTCGCTGGATGCGGGTGGGGGTGGGGGGAGGAGGCGGGGAACCAACCCTGAAGCATTCACGAATTTTTTTAAAAACAATTGAATATGAGTCTGTTTGCGTTAATATCTATTACAATATTTTAAGTCAAAATTTTATCTTTATGTAGGAACTCTTTCAGACTTGACTAACACTATTAATTTTACTTCTAAATAAATGGGTATTTAATATTTGTTAGATAACTTTGAAGCCACACTGTTGACTCTACAAAAAATTTCACGGACTGACTCCACCAGCGGTAGACAAGCCAATGCAATGCTCTGTTAAACACTATGGAGGATTTCAACTTTGTATTTGATTTTCTTTTACTCAGAAGAACTCTAACTCAATGACTCATTGTGAAAGACCCTACAATCCAGCAGTGTGCCTCGCGAAGTTGTTAATTCGGTTAAGAACAGGACACTTGAAGTTTTACGATCTTTTAGAACGGAATCATTTTGTATTCAATATTGTTCAATTACTGTACGAAGGTAGGTAGCAGGCACAAAAGGCAACAATCCGGCGAAAGTTGGCGGTGGGAGTAAAGCTTCTTTAAATAAAAAATGCTTTACGTCGCACCGACACAGATAGGTCTTATGGCCGACGATGGGATAAGTACGACCTAGGAGTGGGAAGGAAGCGACCGTGGTCTTAATTAAGGTACAGTCCAGCATTTACCTGGTGTGAAAATGGGAAACCTTTGAAAACCATTTTGAGGGCCGCCGACAGTGGGGTTCGAACCCACTATTTCCCGAACACAAGCGAGCTAAGCCGCGTGGCCATTTTGCTCGGGTGGGAGTAAAGCTGAATTTGAGACAATGTAACAGTACTACAAACCTACAATACTGTTTCCTGTTATTGACATACTTATTGACCAGGCTTCAAGAAAATAACTTGGATGTTCTCAACCATTTAAGTAAGGTTACAAATGGAAGCGACGCATAGAGTGAGTAAAATATACACTAGAGCTAGCACTGGCGTTGCAGTCGCATGCAAATTTGAGCGAGCGCGCCTGTTTGTCAAAAGCTGGCTTGTTTGGCACTTTCACTACTGGACCTTCTCGATAAATTGAAGTACAGTATGTACTTCTCTGATGGAAGTACCAGTCTTTGTCCTTGTCCAAAGAGGTTCATAACAGGCAGTGGCGTATCATTTCACACGTATGTTCCTTTGAAATTCGTTTTCGTGCGTATAAAATAATATTTTGCCTGACACTTGTCATGTTGATTAACCTATTCGCACCGACTTCGCGTTCCCCCTTTCTCCCCTTTCCCTATCGGCGTGAGTGAGATTTTTGGACCTTACCTTGAGGACTAAAATCAATGTTTTAGGAAATATAAGGGATGACATTTTTCTTTCACTGAATGACCAAGCTCATTGTGAAGCGCATACGAATGGACGTATTGATCACAATGTTAGAAGTAGGTTAACAAAGACCATTTTGTTTCGTAACGAATAGGATGATACACTCTTATACATCATTATAATCAAAAGTTAATGTTAATTTCTCGACATATTTCTTACAGTACTGATATTATTGACGAGTATAATGTAATTGTTTGCTCATGGTCTTGAATATATATATATTAGAGATTAACCTGGTGGATTAAATTACATATTGGGTATTTGTGTTCTTTGTACGATGTTGGCATGTAAAAGATCTCTGGTGAGACACATCTCGTGTTTGCTGGATACAATTATTTTACAACTCAGCCATAAGCATGCAAGAGATATTCAGTCTTTGTATTGAGTGTTTACGACCGGATGCCCTTCCTGACGCCAACTTCATCAGAGAAGTTAATGGGACGAAATAAATGACGTGATGCATGATAGCAAGAAAGGGGAGATTGAAACCCGGTGCCGATACATAGCCTACTCCTCTGCTCAAGGCTTAACGTCTCCATCCAAAGGACGAATCACCATCCACAGCGTCATATGGCCACACTCCATATGAGGACTGCGGAGAGATTTTGGAGTTGATTCTAGGCGTTTGGCATGGTATCTAGTGATGAGAAATTGTATACAACTATCTCTCCTACCTTGCCGGCGAACATTCTGATGCCGAGCATTTTACGACCGACGGGGCTCGAACTGGCTAACCACAGTGTCAGACCATATAGACTTAACGGCCATGGCCACCAGGTGGGTAATAATAATAATAATAATAATAATAATAATAATAATAATAATAATAATAATCGTATGGCCTCAGACTCTGTGTCAGACATTTTGATTTGACGTGCTAGTTTTGTTTTAATTTCGGACTTTACGACCATTTAGCTAGCTAGAATTGTGTATGTTTCTGATTATTACTTATGGATCGGGTCCGCCTCTGTAGTGTAGTGGTTAGTGTGATTAGCTGCCACACCCGGAGGCCTGGGTTCGATTCCCGGCTCTGCCACGAAATTTGAAAAATGGTACGAGGGCTGGAAGATGTCCACTCAGCCTCGGGAGATCAAATGAGTAGAGGTGGTTTCAATTCCCACCTCAGCCATCCTGGAAGTGGTTTTCCGTGATTTCCCACTTCTCCTCCATGCAAATGTCGTGATGGAACATTACTTAAAACCACGGCCGCTTCCTTCCCTCTTCCTTGTCTATCCCTTTCAATCTTCCCATCCCCCCACAAAGCCCCTGTTGAGCATAGCAGGTGCGAGGGATCGGTTGATCGGTTTACCCTCCAGGTTCGGTTTTTCCCTCGGACTCAGCGAGGGATCACATCTCTACCGCCTCAAGGGCAGCGTCCTGGAGCTTCAGACTCTGGGTCGGGGATGGAACTGGGGTGGGGTGGATGACCAGTACCTCGTCCAGACGGCCCAACCTGCTTTGCTGAACAGGGCCCTTGCGGAGTATGGGAAGATTGGAAGGGATAGACAAGGCCTTAAGTTACGTACCATCCCGGCATTTGCCGGGAGGAAGAGTGGGAAACCATGGAAAACCACGTCCAGGATGGCTGAGGTGGGAATTGAACCCACCTCTACTCAGTTGACCTCCCGAGACTGAGTGGACCCCGTTCCAGCCCTCGTATCGCTTTTCAATTTCGTGGCAGAGCCGGGAATCGAACCCGGGCCTCCGGGGGTGGCAGCTAATCTTACTAACTACTACACCACAGAGGTGGACTACACTCTTCACTACTATTTTAATATTGACAACGAGCAATTCAGTAAATCAATAATTTGAACTAATAATAGAACTTAATTATAAGAGGAGATAGGGAAAGGGGAAATAATATTAGTATTGGATATATTTAGTTGTATCAAACGTCATTTATCGTACAAAAACGGTATAACAGGATGTAGCAAACTAGTTCTCCGACATGCTGAAAAAGTCTGTATTAAGATGATACTCTAGATTATAATTTTGGATAAAAGGAGAGTTATTGTATGAATGTCTTCAGTTTTCGGTATGAAGAATATATTCCGGAATTTGCTGCGAGTTACATTAGGAAAATATATGTTAATTCTTTATCTGATTTTCCTATCGTCAGTTTAGTTTTTATTGCTTTATGAAGGAAACATACAGTATACCCTGACAATTGCTTCTGTGTGAAAGCTTCCTGGCATCAACAGCCTTCAGTATTAGAGCATATAATTCTTAGTAGGAGTAATAACCAAACCTCTTCTAATAAATATATCTGAGAAATTTTCTTTGGACTTTCTCAATTAGATTGATGTACTTTACGATCCACGGTTCCAAATAAAAAGAAACCTACAACCTGTTTTCCAGTCTTTTGACTGGGTCAGGCATGTAATGAATGAACCATATATAGGCTATTATTACAATGGGGTCGCCACTCCCAAGATGATTATTAATGACTGATAAATGCTATGAAATGATAATGGAGAGTGTTGCTGGAATGAAAGATGACAGGGAAAACCGGAGTCTCCGGAGAAAAATCTGTCCCGCCTCCGCTTTGTCCAGCACAGATCTCACATGGAGTGACCGGGATTTGAACCACGGTATCCAGCGGTGAGAGGCCGACGCGCTGCCGTCTGAGCCACGGAGGCTCGCGGTTCCAAATAATCGAGGCATATTCTAATCTTGATCTTACAAGATCTTGCATTTGTGAGCTTTGTTGAAATGATTTTCATCATGTGTTTTAAAGTTTAGATCTAGGTAAATGTAACACCTATATCAATACTTTGTTAAATACGCGTAGTGGTTTCCCCTTTATTTCGTACTGATATTTGATACTAGATTTTCATATAGTGAAACTCATTGTGCCGCCTTTGTGGTGTAGTGGTTAGTGTGATTAGCTGCCACCCCCGGAGGCCCGGGTTCGATTCCCGGCTCTGCCACGAACCTTTTGAAAAGTGGTACGAGGGCTGGAACGGGGTCCACTCAGCTTCGGGAGGTCAGCTGAGTAGAGGTGGGTTCGATTCTCACCTCAGCCATCCTATAAGTGGTTTTCCGTGGTTTCCCACTTCTCCTCCAGGCAAATGCCGGGATGGTACCTCACTTAAGGCCACGGCCGCTTCCTTCCCTCTTCCTTGTCTATCCCTTCCAATCGTCCCATCCCCCGCCAAGGCCCTTGTTCAGCAACGCAGGTGAGGCCGCCTGGGCGACGAACTGGTCATCCTCCCCAGTTGTATCCCCGGACCCAGAGTCTGAAGCTCCAGGACACTGCCCTTGAGGCGGTAGAGGTGGGATCCCTCGCTGAGTCCGAGGGAAAAACCAACCCTGGAGGGTAAGCAGATTAATTATAAGAAAAAGAAGAAAAATTCATTGTTTGGCATTTATTAATATTGAAAGATGAGTTATTGTATTTGGTCCACTCATTTATTTCGTGCAAGTTCATTTGAAGTTTGATACAGTCATCATTTCTTCTGATTGGTTTAAATAACTTTACGTCGTCGGCAAACAATAACATTTCAGAAAATGTTACTTTCTCGGGGAGGTCGACCTAAAACAATACAAATAACAATGGTCCCAAATTCGATCCTTGTGGAATGAGTGGTGAACTTAACAGATATCTTACGACCTCAGTTCTGTTCTTGAAATAAGACACCAGTAGTTTGAGTAGTGATTTAGAAAAATCATACGTTGATAACTTCATTATCGAATGCCTTTTGAAAATCTATACAATATATATAAAATATAATCTACTTGCCCGTTCTTGTCAAGTTAGGTCGATGCAAATTACGTAAAATGAATCAGGTTGTTACCGTAGACCCATTTGGCGTAAAGCCATGTTGATCTGAAGTGATGACAGACCTGGCATACTGAAAAATATGGCAGTATACTCAAATATCTTTGCTGGTCATGGCGAAACTGCTACTGGCCTATAGTTGTTAATTTGAGTAGCGTGTCCAGCTTTCAATATTGGCGTTACTTTCGTATGTTTCCATTTTTCAGGAAATGTACTGGTCCTAAGTATGAGATTATATATTAGCGTTAACTGTTTGCATAGATACTCTACGTATGCCTTAAAGATGTATGGGGGTAGTTCATCAGGCCCCGCTGACTTCTTTGCCTTAAGGTTTTCGTTGGTCACACCAGGCAAATGCTGGGGCTGTACCTTAATTAAGGCCACGGCCGCTTCCTTCCCACTCCTAGCCCTTTCCTGTCCCATCGTCGCCCATAAGACCTATCTGTGTTGGTGCGACGTAAAGCAACTAGCAAAAAAAAAAAAAAAGTTTTTCGTTGGCTGCCACAACCATATCTTTTGTAATTTTACTAATGTCCAAATAATTTAGAAAATAATTACTTTCAGAATCATCTATATAATTATTTCAAACACTAGGCAGATTTTTGTTACATCGATTGAGAGAACGGCTGAATCGATTAACATCGCAAAGCATTCTGACGAAAGCTTTTGGCCTGTAGATTTGCAGAGTGCCTTTTAAAGCATAAGAGTTCCTTGTCGTATGTTTTTAAATTAATAAAGAAAATGTAGCATTCTCATTGGTCAGTGCACTCGCCAGTACTTCCAGGCTATCTAAAACGTGAGAGCGCTGAGCAGGTGGCACGATAGGGGACGTGGAAAGGTGTCGGCACGCATGTGCAGTCGGACGTCATTGGGTACGAACATGCCGGGTGGATTACTCCTTACTCAGTGCCCATAGCAATTCTCTTCATTCATCAATCATCATTCAAAGACGCGCATACCGTTCGGGGGATCCTCGCTCTTTCTTCGTTAACGAGGAAACGTTTTCCCATCCAGTTATAATTGTGCAGCATTCACGAGAAGATCGCGTTGTGTTCTTTAAATTGAATTTTGCTTTTATACAAATGTTCGTAGTTATCTGTGTACATAATGGTTAATTAGAGTAGCAGTACTGATGATGAATTTAAGGTTGCAAGTAAACTGTACTTGATTTCAAATTCTGACAGAAGGTACAGCACACATCCAATTAATAAGAGAAAGCAGAAATTCGGTGAATTCCACCATTTATACCAGAAAGTGAAGACCCACAGAAATTCCACGACTATTTTAAGAATGTCAATGTAGACATTTCAATGTTCGACTCCTTGGCTGATGACCAGCATTGAGGCCTTCAGTTCAGATGGTCCCGAGTTCGATTTCCGACTGGTCGGGGATATTAATCGCGTGTGATTCATTCTTCTGGTTTGCGGACTGGTTGTTCGTGTTTGCCCCCAATACTCTCCCCTTCATATTCAGAGAACATACCACACTACCACCCACCGCCGAACACGCAATGGTAGTTACATCCCACATCCCTCCGCATAGGGTTGGCGTCAGGAAGGATATACAGCCTTAAAACAGACCTTCACGACCCTTGAGGTTTATTAATCGTGATACGAAATGCCAAGCGAATTGGAAACTGATGCTTCTTGAAAGAAAATGGAAGTGTGTTATCGGATGTTGTTGAGTCAATTCGAGGGATTAGAGATATCTATCCAGCTTTACCTCCACTTATTATTTCCATATATAAACAATTTTCTTACATACTTCTTAGAATAAGGCCCTAATCTCGTTCCGTTTAGGAGGCGTTTCGATTTATCAGGAGCGTAACTATGGCTCTAATTTCTAGAATAAGAACATGTGGAGGCAAACCATTAATTCGAAGGAATTCAAGAATTGAGCAGGAAAATGAAGTAACTAGCTTTCAACTTCAGTATTAATCTGTTGACGCTAGTGTATGGTTTTTAATTACCGGGTTTAAGCCCAGTGACTGTCAAATTAATTACGAATGGCAACTTTCGAGAAAATGATGTCATCTCTCGCAGAACTGAAAGTTTTGCTATACATTTCAATCACCATATCATCCATCATGTGCTAACATACTGGCTGGTAATTCAATAACATTTGATCCGTCACCATCTACAGAGGGGTAGTCGCCGTTACCGATTTCTTGCAAAAAATCAGCGAATTCCATTATTGTGTGGTTTTGCGCGCATATTTTTTATGTAAGCGGCGTGTTTTGAAGAAGGGTCAAAGAGAAAACTATTTAATACAATTATAACTAAATAATTGTTTGGCGATAAGCATGTGGCAAAACAGACAAAACCCTTATGAAATCTCCCCCAAGAATAATTTTCACATCAGAAAGAATGGAATGTCGTTACCTATGAAATATTTAGACGATTCACACACATTGATGAATGAGCCGTGCTTATCGTATTTTGTCAGCTGCTTTGGAATTTAATTTTAATCCAGACACTAAACTCTCGTTTAAATTTAGAGGAATTTTGAATGTAATCTGCACTATTCAACTGCTGGGGAGCAAAACAGCGACTATTCCTGTACACGAAGTACAGCTGAACACTAAGGGTACGAACATATCGGGTGGATTACTCCTCACTCACCTCTTATAACTCCTTTCTCTGCACACAGGAAGTTGAGAGATGAAAAACATATCCATACCGTATATTTCAATAGCGGAGTTCATACTGGCAGTACACTCATACCTCTTCTCTCCGCTCCTCCCTCAAGAATCAAATCTGTTTGATTTTGTAGCGATGTACTTCTTGAGTGCTGTTCTGTGATTGGTTGGCTCAAGGCCAAGGCTGACTACTCATAATACTATCGGCCTATATTCATTGAAGGTAAAATATCAATATTAAATTAGTAGACTACTTCTATATATATAAAACTAGCAAGATACCCGTGCTTCGCTACGGTATTGTACTGAAATTTATAATTGAATGCTTATCGTTTTACATATAACCCACCGATATTCGTGATCTGACTCGTTTTCTGCGAGAATCCACCAAAATTCGCGATCTGACTCGTTTTCTATTATTTTACGGCACGTTTCCTCCCATTTTTCAATCTTCCTTTTCAGCAATCGATTTCGTACTTCCCGGGTTAGGCTCAGGTATTCCTCCCGGTCAGTTGGGTCCGTAAATCTGTGCCATCTTTTCCTATAATCATTTTAATATGGATAAAATCCTTCAGGAGATCCAGCGTGGTGTCATATTGGGTGCCTTGGCGGCACTGAACCCGCGGCCAGGCTGCATTCTTAGTCATTACCCGTCCAGGAGCCGTTTCCAGCGCGGTCCGCACATTTGACGACGGTCCGGAACATTATTATTATTATTATTATTATTATTATTATTATTATTATTATTATTATGTGTTGCTGGAATGGCTGATGACAGGGAGAACCGGAGTATCCGGAGAAAAACCTGTCCCGCCTCCGTTTTGTCCAGCACGAATGACACATGGAGCGAACGGGATTTGAACCACGGAACCCAGCTGTGAGAGGCCGGCACGCTTGCGTCTGAGCAACGGAGGATCCTTATAAGTACATTAATAACAGTATAATCAATTGGTCTCACCTCCTTCTACAACCCACCGCCGTTAAGTTTATTTACCGCCACCTCCCCCCCCCCCCACGAAAAATTAAAAGAAGGCTTGTTTCTTTATGTTTAAGGGAGATTCCAAACACCAATGTTCACGTCTATTACCTTCAGCTTTGAGATATAAGTATCCCCATAAAAATAATTTACTTTTTGCACTTCATTTCATACTACTCCTCCCTCCCCAAGTGAATTTTCCCGCAAAAAATACTTGTTTCTTTAATAGTAAAGGATCTTCTAAATACCAATTATCACGACTCAAAATTCTTCAGTTTTTGATTTATGTGTCCTCATTAAAGGAATTCAACTCCTTTACACTCCCGCCCTCCAAGATGGTTCCCCCCCCCCCCAAACGCGTTTTTCTTTGTTTTTAAAGGAGATCCAAATACGAATTATCACGTCTGTAACAACTTTAGTTTTTATTAGATGTATGTATTCTCATACAATTAAGTCAATTAATTTTTCAATTCTTTCACCCCCCCCCCTCATTTTATTTTCCGACAATACGTGTTTCTTTACTTTTAAAGCAGATTCCAAATATCAAATTTCACGTCTGTAACATCTTCATATTTGAGATATCAGTAGCCTAATTAAAAGAATTCAACACCATTTTCAGTCACTTTAACCCCCCCCCCCCCGCTCCACCCAAGTGGTATTTCCGAAAACTAAAAATACACATTTCTTTATGTTTAATAGAGATAAAAAATACCATTTTTCACTTCTGTAACATGTTAAGTTTTTTGAGATATACTGTAAAAATTCTCATTTTAAAATTTCACCCCTTTTGAGTTCCCCTTAAGTGGAGTTTCCCAAAACAAATCACCTATGTTTCTTTACATTTACAGGAGATTCCAAACACCCACTTTTTACGTCTGTAACATTTTACGTTTCCAAGATATTCTGTAGATATAGTCTTTCAAAAAATTCACCCCATTTTGTCACTCCTGTTTAACCGCCATTAATTGGATTTTCCAAAAACTAAAAAATACGTGTTTCTTTATTTTTAAAGGAGATCCCATATACAAATTTTCAGTTCTGTAATATATTTCGTTTCTGAGATATATGTATCCTTATTAAAGGCATTCAACCCATTTTCACCCTTTTAAACCCCTCCTATTGGGATTTAAGGAAACAAAAAAAGACGTGTTCCTTTATTTTTAGAGGAGAATCTAAGTACCAATTTTACATCTGTAAATTTTAAAGTTTTAAGATGTAGACACACTCATTTTAAAAATTCCCCCACCCTTTTCACCCCCCCCCCCAATATTTGGATTTTCCAAAAACGAAAAAATACGTGTTTCTTTACTTTTAAAGTAGATCCCAAATACAAATTTTCAGGTCTGTAATATCTTCAGGTTCTGAAATATAAGTAGCCTCATTAAAGGCATTCAACCCATTACTCACCCTTTTACACCCTTCCTATTGGGATTTTCCGAAAACAAAAGAATACGTGTTTCTTTATTTTTAAAGGAGATTCTAAATACCAATTTTTACGTCTATAAACTATAAAGTTTTGAGATATAGATACACTCATTTTAAAAAATCACCCCCTTTTCACCCCCCATTAATTGGATTTTCCAAAAACAAAAAATACATGTTTCTTTATTTTTAAAAGAGATCCCAAACACCAATTTTCAGATCTGTAATATCTTCAGTTTCTGAGATATAAGTAGCCTCATTAAAGGATTCAACCGCTTTTTCACCCCTTTTCACTCCTCCTATTGCGATTTTCCGAAAACAAATAAATACGTGTTTCTTTATTTTTAATGAAGATTCTAAATACCAATTTTTACATCTGCAAACTTTAAAAGTTTGGAGATATAGATTCACTCATTTTAAAAATTCACCCCCTTTTCACCCTCCGATTAATTGGATTTTCCAAAAACAAAAAATACGTGTTTCTTTATTTTTAAAGGACATTCTAAATACCAATGTTTACATCTATAAACTTTAAAAGTTTTGAGGTATAGATACACTCATATTAAAAAATCATCCCCCTTTTACCCCCCACCATTAATTGGATTTTCTAAAAAAAATACGCGTTTCTTTATTTTTAAAGAAGATCCCAAACACCAATTTTCAGGTCTGTAATATCTTCAGTCTCTAAGATATAAGTATTCTCTTTAAAGGCATTCTACCCATTTTTCACCCCTTTTCCCCCTCTTATTGGGATTTTCCGAAAACAAAAAAAATACGTGTTCCTTTATTATTAATGAAGATTCTAAATACCAATTTTTACACCTCTAAACTTTAAAACTTTTGAGATATAGATGCACTCATTTTAAAAATTCACCCCCCTTTTCACCCTCGCATTAATTGGATTTTCCAAAAACAAAAAAAAATTGTTTCTTTATTTTTGAAAGAGATCAAAAGTACCAATTTTGAGGTCTGTAATATCTTCAGTTTCTGAGATATAGGTACCGGTATCCTGATTAAAGGCATTCAACCCCTTTTTCACCCTTTTTCACCCCTCCTATTGGGATTTTCTGAAAACAAAAAAATACGTGTTTCCTTATTTTTAAAGAAGATTCTAAATACCAATTTTCACATCTGTAAACTTTTAAAGTTTTGAGATATAGACACACTCATTTTAAAATTTCACCCCCCCCCCCTTTTCACCTCCTTAGCGACGGAATATCCAAAAACCCTCTCTTAGCGAGCACCTACATCTTAATATGAATATATCCCCAAAATTTCATTTCTTTATGTCCAGTAGTTTTGGCTCGGCGATGATGAATCAGTCAGTCAGTCAGTCAGTCAGTCAGTCAGGACAAGCTACTTTATATATATAGATGATATTTTATATTCTTTTAATATTAATTGTGCCGTCGACCAACCCGTTATATTAAGCAATGAAAGTAACAAAATTATAATGAAATAATATATTTATTATTAATATATTTATGTAAAAACAACGTGTGTAAATAAATATATTCGTTTATTTTGCGTTTAAATAAATAGTTTAGAACATCTTGCGGTTGAACTGATAAACGCGAGCGAAGTCCCAGGTACTTGCTTCTTCTTCTTCTTCTTCTTCTTCTTCTTCTTCGTCTTCTTCTTCTTCTTCTGTGCCTCTACAGTTTATTGTGAACCTTGGCCTCTTCAACAATCTTCCGCCATTTATCTCGATCCAACGCTAAAACTTTCCAATTCCTATAGCCCATTTCCCGAAGATCTTCAGTAACTCCATCCATCCATCCATCCATCCATCTGGTTCTCGGTCGACCTCGTCCTCTCTGTCCCCCTGGATTTCCATTTAATATTGTTACCGTGTTTTGGTAGTAGATAGAGGTGAAAGAAGGTGCGGGCGTGAATGGATCTCAAGCTACGAAAATATAGTGCATGTAAACAAAATTTAAAATTTAATAAGGTTATATTTTCTTTTGAAAATAAATAAGTAGCAAGCATGGCAGTTACAGAGTAGCAAGTCAAAAAAAGGTAGTTACAATATTTACAGAAGTTGGGCTTCGAGCCCCGAATTCACAATGCTTGGGCAATCAGCTCAGTTTTATCCCAAACACAATTTTAACAGAGGGGCAGAAAACCCCATTCATACCTAGGAGCCCTTGCTCCAAATTACACTGAAAAACCTCCTCGAGGCATACAACATACAATTTTTAAAAGAGCCACACGCTCTCCAATTTAAGCCTCTCCCAGGCCACACTAAACTCCACCTTCAAGCTGTCCTCAACGGACATAACACAGGGGTAAAATACCCAAAACGAAAAGAATGTTAATTAAATGACCTCTAAAATAACAATTTGAGAGGAGGCGAACTTGCACTCCTAATATTTTGGCTCTTAGGCCACTGATGCAAGGGCTAATCCCATACTACAGAGGTGACTTAAGAAAGGAACAATAGTTTTACGTTATCGAAGAATAGGTTGTGAAAAATAAGTTCACCTCAAAACAATATGAGTGGGAGCTCGAGAGGGTTAGCACTCTCTATCCCATTATGTAGCTTTACAAGAGAATAGAAGAAAAGAGTAGTTACATTTTAGGAAAAGGTTACATGATGGAAAACGCTTCGAACCCGCCGCGAGAGTTAAACTGCCGACCTAGCAAGAAAAGAAGTTATTAATAGGCCATTACCTGGTAGTAGATCGCTGCCGAGGAAAGAGGCGCTTCCCGCCTCCTGCTATGTACTTAATACACTGAAAGATGGAACAGAAGTGGCCCGGAGACCCTAAAATCAGCAGTTTAAATACTCTCGCAGAAAATTCTAGGCGTTAGGGGAAAGAAAACACCCTCCCACAAAGATTTTATTGGGTAGGACCCCGCAACAGATTCAAGTTGGGGAAAGATACACCAGATTGGTCAGAAATTCATTGAAGAAATTCGTGATTGGATACATTCAAAACAAGGGGAAGAAAGGGGTAAATATTGCCAACTTAAACAATGACAGAAAGAAATTTAACAAAGAACAAACTCCTGAAATTAAATTTTCTCCAACAAAATAGTTCTTTGACTCCGCACTAGGTTGCACTATTGTTGATCTTCAGTAGTGTCCTCTAGAAGAGAAAGTTCACACTTCTTAATACAAGCAAAACAAAAGTACGTCGAAAATGACACAGTTCACAAACTCAAAAATTTCCAGGTAGTGACATCTTCTGAGAAATTTGGAAATTAAGACCGTAGATAAAGTTCAGACTTCCTCCAGAAGAGGAGTTTTAACTGGCGCAACTTTTAAATAAACGGTGTGGAGGTGTACCGCCCGGTACAGACCTCCCCCCCCCCCCCAAAAGTTCCTCCAAGGGGTAACACAGAAGAACATAAACTTTTGTTTGAAAATAAGTTCCAAGTTTTGATGTTGATATTAAGATAACTTGCAGAAGTATTTGAGAAATTTCTTAATTCGGTTCCAAAATTTTGTTGTTGCAGGTGAAGTAAAGTCTTTATGTTTATAGAAGTTGAATTCCTGAAGATAAGCTTTTAATACTTAAAAGTGAAGGAAAAATTTGCAATGTCCACCAAATATTGCTGTTGAATTCCCAAGTGTAGTTATCTCTTATAGTAACTGTCCATGTAGTTGATGAAGTTGGATGGCCAGACCGGCCGTTGCAGCTTGCGTCCAAAAGGAGGCCGCTCGGACCCCTTAAGTACCCTGAGATACCGCTCGCCCGCACTATGAGGGGAGCAGAGGTGTTGAAACACGCCGCGCCCGCGGTGAACATATACAGGCTGCGGGCCAGTAGCAGGTCGTGCGCCGCACATCCGCCTTGGCCGGGAGGAGAGCTCCGGCTCGCCGTGCACATGTCGGCCTCGCTGGAGAGGAGGGGGCCCATCCCCCTCCCCAGTTGCTGCACGGCGCTGCGCGGCTGCGGGGGCACTGAAACATTAAAGCTAGGCGGCAGAATTGTGTTGGACCATCGTCTTCATTGAGGGTACAGGCATTATGGAGAGGTTGAGGGGCCAGCGGCGTGTAGATATCCATGGCATTAAATATTATGAAGCCACAGTGTAAGGTGGAGCAGGAGACGGGAGCGTGGTAATGGCCGTGGCAAGGACAGAATGGCAGTTTAACGGGTCGGGACAGGTTTTACAAAAATGCTTACATCTGAAACAAAATATTATAGGTAGTGCAGAATGCCTTAAAAGTGAAACTCAAAAAAAAATATAACCTTCATATCCTTTCAAAATAATATGAAGCAAGTTAACACAGAAATTACACCGGTTTCACCTGGGACAGGTGAACTCTAAATATCCTCTCGGTGGCTGGATTACTTAACAATAAGGTAACCGGCGTAAGAAAATCGAGAATGATACAAGGCCCATGAAATCTGGGGGCAAGCTTGCCCGCGGGAACAAAATTTTTGACCATAACCTGGTCACCTACCTTCAAAGGGGTGGGTCTCCGTCCACGATCATACCTTTCCCTAACCTTTTCATGAGACACTTTAAGATTGGCTTTAGCCTTCTTCCAAAGATCTTTAATGTTGTCCGGATCTATTGTCTCGAGCAGAATGTCACTCAGAGACCAGAGGTTAGAGAGCGGCGAGTTGGGAACAAACTTGAACATCAAAGAAGCTGGAGTAAACTTGTGAGATTCATGAACCACCGAATTCAAAGCAAAAGCTAACCAATGCAGGGACGTGTCCCACCTGGAAGGATCTTCATGATGATAAGCAATGAGAGCGGACCTGAGATTACGGTTAACCCGTTCAGCCAGAGATGGTTGCGGGTAATAAGCAGAAGTAGTTACATGAGATATTGATAAGTCAAAACAGAATTTACGAAATAACTTAGATGTAAAAGCCTTAGCATTATCAGATACAATATATTGACACGGACCAAAAGAAGCAAAAATAGAATTTAAGCAGGTAATGGTGGACTGAGCGGTAGCCAGCTTAGTCGGAAATAACCAGGAAAATCTAGTAAAACCATCTACACATACAAAGATGAACTTGTTGGCATTCCCCTTTGACTGGGGGAAGGGTCCCACATAATCAATATACAGGCGTTCCATGGGGCGCGACGCTTGATGAGAAGACAAAAGGCCTACCTTAGTGGACATGGTTGGTTTACTAAGCAAACAAGATTTACAGGCTTTTACAAGTTCACGAATTTCACCGTCCATACCTTTCCAGATGAACCTTTCACGAATCTTTTCACGGGTTTTAAAGATTCCAAGATGCCCCCCCAATGGGGTCTCATGATAGTATTTGAAGATCATAGGCACGAGAACAGCTGGAACGACAACTTTCATCATCTTGTCATGCCTCGAAGGGCAACATAAAACACCATTCCTCAGAACATAAGGGACGACATGTTCCCCAGAAGAAAGGGTTTCCATTATCGGAGCCAGCGTAGGATCTTCACGTTGGTATTTCTCGATATCCCTAAAGAGCATGGGAGCATCGGTTAAGATGGCATTAACCTCGGATAGTATGGACTCGGAAGGTGATGAACTGTCGACCGGTTCATGGGTCTCGACGTCGTTAGAAAACATACGGCTGAGTCCATCAGCAATAACATTTTCGGTACCTCTGATATGCCTGACATTGAATTGGAAGGCAGAAATACGGATGGCCCAACGGGCTATACGACCAGTACGACGCGGCCTACCTAAGACCCAGCTTAAGGCTTGGTTATCTGTCTCCAGGTCGAATTTGACATGTTCCAGATAGAGACGGAACTTTTCTAAGGCAAATAAAACTGCCAAACCTTCGAGCTCATAGATGGAATACTTGGCTTCTTGAGCTGACAATGTCCTAGATGCATAGGCGATGGGTCGCCTCCCTAGTTCAGTCTCTTGAAGAAGGACTGCAGCTACAGCTGACGACGACGCGTCCGTTTGGACGATGAATTTCTTCGAGAAATCAGGCATAGCAAGTACAGGGGCATTACAGAGAGCTAATTTAAGATCTTCGAAAGCGGCTTGTTGAGAAGGTCCCCACTCGAATTTGATGCCTTTCCTACGAAGAAGATTTAAGGGCGCCGCTCTATTAGCGAAGTTAGGAATGAACTTTCTGAAGAAATTCACCATACCAATAAACCTGGCGATGCCTTTAATGTCCTTGGGAGGTTTAAAATCACGGATGGCCTGTGTTCTAGAATGATCGACCGCTACACCATCGGGTGACACAATATGCCCTAGGAATGACATAAAGGGCTTAGCAAAGGCAACCTTGGACAACTTAACAGTTAACCCAGCCTTACGAAGGCGATCGAGAACTTCTCGCAGATGATCTAGATGTTCTTCAAAAGTCTCTGAAAATACGACGACATCATCCAAGTAGTGATATAAGTACTCAAATTTGATGTCGGAGAGACCCTATCTAGTAGCCTAGTGAGCACAGCTGCCCCCGTGGGGAGCCCGAAAGGCACGCGGTTGTATTCGTATAAATTCCAGTCCGTGGCAAACGCTGTAAGGTGTTTAGACTCTTCGGCAAGGGGAATTTGATTATAGGCCTGATTCAAGTCCAAGATAGTGAAGAACTTGGCCTTACGAAACCATGAAAAGCAAGAATGAAGGTCGGGAAGGGGCACAGATTGCAACACCACCTTCCGATTGAGAGCCCTGTAATCAATGACAGGCCTGAAGCCTCCTTGGGGTTTCGGGACTAGAAAAATAGGCGATGAATACGCCGATTTAGAGGGCCTAATAATACCATCCTTCAACATCTGATCGATGATTTCTTTTAGAGCCTTCATTTTAGGTGGAGATAGCCTATATGGTGGAAAACGGACAGGAATCGAATCCGTGACCTCAATTTTGTATTCAATAAGGTCAGTAACACCAAGAGTATCAGAGAACACCTCGGGAAACGACTGACACAATTTACGAATACTATCAGCCTGCTCCTCAGGTAGATGTCTAAGGTCTAACAACATCTCATCCTGGGTAGGCGAAATAGATGAACATGATACAGAATTACACTTTAACAAGGGAATATTACAATTGGACGCAAATTTGAATGTGCACGACCTAGACTGGAGATCGAGCACAAGACCAGTGTGAGAAATAAAGTCCGCTCCTAGTATGATGGGGCAAGACAAGTGCTTAGCCACAAACAGTTTAATTTTCCATGTAAATTTAAAAATACGAATTTTGACCAGTACGGAACCTAGAATTTCTAATGGAGATGAATTAGCCGAAACATATTGAATAGGAGAAGAGTCATAGACAGGTAGTTTACAAACAGATTTCAATTTCGAGTACCATTCAGCCGAAATAATGGAACAAACACTGCCTGAATCTAATAGAGCTGTTATAGGCTCGTTATTTAACTCAATCTTAAGAAAAGGAACAGGTGCGGGGGTATCCGCCGCAATCCTAAGACATTCTTTAGGGCATTCAAAAGATGAATTTGAAGGCTGATCGTCCTCTGAATTTACAACCTGTTTACCAGGGGCTGAGTCTCGGAAAGATGGATTAGTCGACTCAGCCGAAGCCACTAGTCACTTTTTATTATTAGCATAGCTGGAATTTGCACCAGAAGTTGAGCAGGAGGGGGTGCTATTTGAGTTTGGGCAATTCTTGGCGATATGTGAGAAGGCCCCGCACTTAAAACAGCCTTGTGATGACCCGGCTCCATTCCTTGTCCCACTTGACTTGATCAGTGGACACTTGTCGCGCAGATGGTCAGGCGACCCGCAAGCATAACATTTACGGGGATTGACTGGTCGGCGAGGTGGAGGCCGAGTGTTACTAAAGGAAGGCGGGGGTTCTTTCGCGACACGCAAAGAATCGGCGTATCTAACTCCTTCCGCTGAAACGGCCAATGCTTCAAGTTCAGAGAAAGTTTGCGGGCACGCCGCGAAACACAAATATGACCTATAGGGAGGTGAAATTCCCTCTACAATAGCCTGTACAATCTGATCTTCAGGAAAATGAAGGGCAAACACTCTAGTGTAAAACTTAATGTCCTGTATGAAATCAGCCAAGTTTTCATCCAAGCGCTGTACACGATAATAGTACTTCTGAATAAGGGAGGACCTGGCCCTAGCCGGGATGAAATTAGCTAGCAAATGGGCATGGAAATCCTCAATAGATGATTGCTCGGCAATGGCTCTTACTATTTTATCTGAGAGAATACCAATAGCATACGGATAGATGATTTGCAAAATTTGACATGGAGAAAGAGAAAACACAAGGGCATGATCCTGAAATTCAACTAGAAATCTTAAAAATGAAATTACATCACTGGTGGTATTAACAGAAAACTTAGAAATGCCTCTGAGCAACATTGCCAATGGATGAGGCAAGCTGCTAAACCCAGGTGACATAGTAGGTAAAGGTTTCGATGGCGAGGAAGTTAATTCAGAACGGATGTTACTCAATGATGCACGACGTTCAGATTCGTGGTCCAATGGGGCAGGGATAGTTTGAGCAGCAACGGTTATCCTATTAACTTCTCCCTTGGGAGGCGCTTCCTCACTACCTGCATTCACTATGGTGGGTTGATCAGATTTGGGAGGAACTTCCCCAGTTAACAATAGAGTGACCTTACTAGACAATTCAGAAATAGTTTCAAGGAGCGTATTAGCTTCCTTCCTCTGAACGTCATTCACCTTTAGAGACAACAGATCATTAACTCTATTTGAAAAGTGATATAGTCTGCCTTGCACACGCTTAATTTGATTAGGAGACGGATCATTTTCATCAAAAAAACTAACTACAGATGCTAGCCCAGTAATATTCTCGACGATCGTGGAAAGAGAGTCATCAATTTCTTTCTCTCCCAAATTGGGGATGGAAATGGGCAAATCAAGGGACTCTCTAAGCTTGTTAGTGTCTATTGCAACCGTGCCTCCAGATTGCACATTTCTGATAGTTAATTCATAGATCAACTCCCCTTTGCGCAAATAGTTAAGGAGGAGAACATCGCGAGGGCCGGGCATGATGACAGAACGATTTTGAAAAACTCGCAAATGCCAGCAACTGAGAAAATGGTTAGAGTTTGAATTAAAGCAATGTTTAACCGTCAAGAGGGGCAAAATTGAGACCCATTCAACCACGCTCTGCTACCACTTGTTACCGTGTTTTGGTAGTAGATAGAGGTGAAAGAAGGTGCGGGCGTGAATGGATCTCAAGCTACGAAAATATAGTGCATGTAAACAAAATTTAAAATTTAATAAGGTTATATTTTCTTTTGAAAATAAATAAGTAGCAAGCATGGCAGTTACAGAGTAGCAAGTCAAAAAAAGGTAGTTACAATATTTACAGAAGTTGGGCTTCGAGCCCCGAATTCACAATGCTTGGGCAATCAGCTCAGTTTTATCCCAAACACAATTTTAACAGAGGGGCAGAAAACCCCATTCATACCTAGGAGCCCTTGCTCCAAATTACACTGAAAAACCTCCTCGAGGCATACAACATACAATTTTTAAAAGAGCCACACGCTCTCCAATTTAAGCCTCTCCCAGGCCACACTAAACTCCACCTTCAAGCTGTCCTCAACGGACATAACACAGGGGTAAAATACCCAAAACGAAAAGAATGTTAATTAAATGACCTCTAAAATAACAATTTGAGAGGAGGCGAACTTGCACTCCTAATATTTTGGCTCTTAGGCCACTGATGCAAGGGCTAATCCCATACTACAGAGGTGACTTAAGAAAGGAACAATAGTTTTACGTTATCGAAGAATAGGTTGTGAAAAATAAGTTCACCTCAAAACAATATGAGTGGGAGCTCGAGAGGGTTAGCACTCTCTATCCCATTATGTAGCTTTACAAGAGAATAGAAGAAAAGAGTAGTTACATTTTAGGAAAAGGTTACATGATGGAAAACGCTTCGAACCCGCCGCGAGAGTTAAACTGCCGACCTAGCAAGAAAAGAAGTTATTAATAGGCCATTACCTGGTAGTAGATCGCTGCCGAGGAAAGAGGCGCTTCCCGCCTCCTGCTATGTACTTAATACACTGAAAGATGGAACAGAAGTGGCCCGGAGACCCTAAAATCAGCAGTTTAAATACTCTCGCAGAAAATTCTAGGCGTTAGGGGAAAGAAAACACCCTCCCACAAAGATTTTATTGGGTAGGACCCCGCAACAGATTCAAGTTGGGGAAAGATACACCAGATTGGTCAGAAATTCATTGAAGAAATTCGTGATTGGATACATTCAAAACAAGGGGAAGAAAGGGGTAAATATTGCCAACTTAAACAATGACAGAAAGAAATTTAACAAAGAACAAACTCCTGAAATTAAATTTTCTCCAACAAAATAGTTCTTTGACTCCGCACTAGGTTGCACTATTGTTGATCTTCAGTAGTGTCCTCTAGAAGAGAAAGTTCACACTTCTTAATACAAGCAAAACAAAAGTACGTCGAAAATGACACAGTTCACAAACTCAAAAATTTCCAGGTAGTGACATCTTCTGAGAAATTTGGAAATTAAGACCGTAGATAAAGTTCAGACTTCCTCCAGAAGAGGAGTTTTAACTGGCGCAACTTTTAAATAAACGGTGTGGAGGTGTACCGCCCGGTACAAATATATTTTTAGGTACTTCCGTATCACTCATCCGTGCTACATGCCCGGCCCACCTCAGTCTGGCTGATTTAACTATTCTTCTAATAGGTGGGTCTTTATAAATGTTGTACAATTCATGATTGTACCTCCTCCTCCATGTTCCTCTTTCACAGACTGGGCCGATGATTCTTCGAAGTATCTTTCTTTCGAAGGCATCCAGCATTCCAGTATTTTTTGTTGTTAATGACCAATCAGGTCTTATAAGTGTTTTATAGATGGTTAATTTAGTGGTACGGGTCAAGAGCCTTGGGGAGAGAAGCCTTGTTAGAGCAAAATAGGCTCTGTTGGCTGCTATTAATCTCTGTTTAATTTCATGAGAGGTATCATTTGAGTAGGTGACTGTCGATCCCAGATATTTAAACTGTTCAACTATATCAAAGGTGTAATTGCCCATGGTTATTGAGGGTGGCATGTTCTCCTTACGTGCTTTCCCAGCAGCCATATATTTAGTTTTCTGGTGGTTGATGTTCAGTCCCATTTTCCTCCTGGCCTGTTCAAGGGCGACGAATGTCTCTTCCATTGCCTTTCGAGTTCTTGCCACTATATCTACAGGGTGAAGCGTAATTCGCGCACTCGGGCGTCGCAGCGCGACTCCTCACATGCCAGCAATAAAAAAATGTCTCTCACAAAAGTTCGTCCTGCGAGTATATCCGGCAGAAAAGGGGCGTTGAAGAGTGGCAGTCTGGCAACACTGTAACCACATGTAGGGTAACTACCTCTGTCAGCACATGTTAGTCGTGCTGTACAGTTGGTGCAGTGGCTAGAGTTTTCGGTTAGCATGCAGGAGGTCGAGGGGTCGATCTTTGGTTGAAGCGTATGTTTTTTATTTCGTAAATGTAGTCCAGGTGATATGGTATCTGGCATCTTAATCTTCAACAACGATCGCAGGGGGTCCTCTAGAAACGATTTGCACTTACATACTACGATCCTAGAAATGGACGAACAATCGTTTTCATTGGTCAACTTCGAAAGACACCTTTTCCACGTCGTGGGCGTGAATTTATTCGCACCACTTCATCTACTAGATGCGAAACCTGTTTTTTTTGTACCCTCCTCCAGTGGTCCCATAGATTCGTACCAACTATTATTCTGCATCCGGGAGATAGGGGGTTCGAATCCCACTGTCGGCAGCCCTGAAGATGGTTTTCCGTGGTTTCCCATTTTCACACCAGGCAAATGCTGGGGTTGTAACTTAATTAAGGCCACGGCCGCTTCCTTCCAACTCCTAGGCCTATCCTATTCCATCGTCGCCATAAGACCTATCTGTGTCGGTGCGACGTAAAGCCCCTAGCAAAAAAAAACTATTATTCTTGCCTCCTTCAGGTCCACTACATTTCTTTAGGGCCTTACGTTACCAGTAGGCCTAGCAATGTGCTTTGCGAATAATGTTCAAATTCGGTTACAATTTGTATGTGTTATCACTATGGTCCCACTAATTATGCCTTTCAACATTGCGTCTGGTAACCGCATGCTATTTAGTACGTATCTCAATGCATTATTATTATTATTATTATTATTATTATTATTATTATTATTATTATTATTATTATTATTATTATTATTATTATTGAAGAGCCTCCGTGGCTCAGACGGCAGCGCGCCGCGCGCCGGCCTTTCTCCGCTGGGTTCCGTGATTCAAATCCCGGTCACTCCATGTGAGATTAGTGCTGGACAAAGCGGAGGGGGAACAGGTTTTTCTCCGGGTTACAAAATGTTGTAAATGTAGGATACATGTGACCTAAGAAACGGTGTCTTACTGTATTACAGTATGTAACGTCCGATGGAAATTAGCAAATTAAAAAATGCGCCTCAACCCAGGATCGAAACCTCGATCTCCTGCATGTTAAACCAAAACTCTATCCACTGCACCAACTGCACAACACGGCTGACATGTAATGACAGAGCTAGTTACCCTACATGTGGTTACACTGTTGCCAGATTGCCTCTCTTCAACGTCCTTTTTCTGCCGGATATACTCGCAGGACGAAATTTTGTGAGAGACATTTTTTTATTGCTGGCATGTGAGGAGTCGCGCTGCGACGCCCGAGTGCGCGAATTACGCTTCACCCTGTATATCATCGGCATAAGCGAGTATCTGCACTGATCTATAGAAAATTGTTCCCCTATTCAGGAGGTTTGCATCTCTCATCACCTTCTCCAAGGCAACATTAAAAAGGAGACATGCCAGCGCGTCTCCCTGTCGTACCCCATTTTGAATATTTAATGTCTCAGACATCATTCCTCCCGTTCTTATACTACTTCGTGTCCCACTCATTGTCATTCTCACCAGCCTTACCAATTTTCCAGGAATTCCCAGTTCAATCATAGCATGGTACAATACAGTCTATTTACAAAGCTCTCTTCTGTACACACACCCGGAAGTCCCGGCAGGTTGCTACCTGGGAACGTCTATAATCCTTACTTTCACTTTCCCCCAAGTCCAGTCATGTGCGTAGATAGCTTGATTTGGGCAGTGTCCCTGGCTATACAACCTACGACGACTGTTCGTCGGTTCGACTCCAATGATAGTCTGATACTTCACACAGTCACATGAAGTGAACAACAATCAGCAACAGCTGAACAGTATCCAACATCAGGACGATACTCACGACAGCGAATATTAACCCACGTCTAATTATATTCACACTCATAATCGCTGACTCACGGCGGTCCTCAATCCACAGACGTACACACACACACACACAGTACTCTAAGGCAGTACACAGTCTTCTGTCCCGTACGCCGTCTCCCATGCAGCTACTCACTGGACACTCTGACACCACAACAACAGCTCCTTGTTCAGACCTCGGACAGCCAACACCTCTGTCGCCCTCAGCCCAGCCACCGAACCCCAACTCACTGAGTGTTACACTGGCTTCACCTCGGAGCCCAACTGCCTTTCACTTTAACGCTGACTCTCACACGAAGTCCAACATTGACTGACTTTCCAGTTTTTTTTTTTACGGGGGGCCCCCGTAGGCCGCTCCCCCGCCGTGACCATCGACTCAATCTGCATGGCCTCCGACATGCTATTAGTTTCTAAGAAGAAAAGAGATAGCTGGGTAGAGTGGGAAGTGATACTACAGGAGTATCTGCCTGTCCCCATGCTCAGCATGTTACCAGGCCAGATGTGGTGGTGGGTATCAATAGTGGTGTAATCGGGTAGTAAGGGTCAGGAAAAAACCACATAGGCGGAAATAGAAAGATGTCTACATGTAAAACCTGACATTTTGTAGATAGCACATGCAAGGATGTGGATTGGAATTTTTCCAGGTTGTGTTAGTGAAGAGTAGGTATCATGCACAAGTCATGTCCATTATCCAGAAATGTTTGTTTGTTATATGGGGATCAGCCTTCTTGGCACTGCGGGATTTCGTGCGCGGGTCCAATGGCTTCTGGGCTTTGGAACCACAGGAAAAGTCCCATTGTCCAGCCGCCACTGTTCCCTGGTGCCAAGCCTCCATTTATGGAGAAGGGATAAGCCAAGCCAGCTGTATTGCTGAGGCTAGCGTCTTCTTTAGCGTCTTCTTCCTTTCTCATCCCTTGGGTATGTCCCTGCGTTGCGGTGGTGGCCACTCATGTCACGTCTAATCTAGAGATAAACATACACATATATAAACAATGTGGCTAATCTTGTGCGATTGTTGTCCATGGGCGCTTCTTGAGGGGCTGGCCAGCTGCTTTACCTCGTGTTACTGAAACATATACATAGAAATACAAGGAAGTGGAAAATATAATATACAATTTAATTTACAATTTACATACACTGGTTTTATTATTATTTATTTATTTTTTATTATTATTATTATTTATTGTTATTATTATTATTATTTTCAATTATGTTTTTATATGTTTGAGTGGTGTTGATTTGAGTATATTTTGATGAGTATATTTTGATGAGTTATGCCTTAGAAGGAGTGTGGAGTCCGTTACCTTCTATTCCTGTGGCTGAATAGTATTTGTTTTGGCGTGGGGTACTTTTTGTATTGGTCTGGGTCGTACCTTCCAATACTCCTGATTAGGGGCTCGTCTCCCTGTTTATAGCTCGCGTAATTTGATCCAGAAATTTCACGATGTCATTGGAGGCAGAACATTCCCGTTGAATCTCAAAGAAGCTCACAGGTAAGCCGGCCGCCGAGAACAATACACGGAAAGGCCGGCTGGGAGATCCCAGGTCGTCTGAGTCTTCAGCCCCTTCCTGGAAATATCTAAAAGAGCTACCATGGGGCTGACACGTACCAAAATGTTCAATCTGGCCGATATGACACCCTTTAAATCCGCGGTAGTTTATACACCGCAACAAAAAGAATCCTCAGTTTCAACAGACATGAAGTCAGGTTTCGTAGAGTAGACGTTCTGCGTTTTGTCAACTATTTAGGCTATACCTTATGCAGTATACAGATACAGCTTATACCTCCCCAGATTTTCCCTCTCCGTCACACCATTCGAGTGAAAATCTAATCCATTTAAATTAGATCGTGAACCTTGAAGAGATTTCTTCAACAACGTTTCCCAGAATAGAACAACATGCGCATCACATGGGGAAGACTGTACATTAGCAGGGCAAGGAGAAGGACGGGAGGGTGAGGTGTGCATTATGAGGTTCACTGTTTGCTTGTTAAATAATAATTAAATAATTATTATATGCGGGTGGCAGAAATGACCTGCAAAAACATCGCATGGTCACCGCGACAACACGGCTCCTGCACTCAGATATCCCTTGACTGAAGGGAATCGAGCCCGGGGCGTTCACGTAGTAGTGGTGGTGATGGTAATTATTGTTTTAACAATAAGTACAACTGTGCAATCATCGTCTATTAACAGTAATCAGAGAGAAAAATTGGAGAGGTCCTATCCTGCAAATAATTAAGGTATCGATACAAGAAAGTAAAGGGCCGCGAAGGCCTCGTGACCTAATACTGTCGGGGTCGGAAAAGAACAAGAGTTTACCAAGAAAGATGGGATAGGAAGGCAAGGAGTCTGGCACAAATAAGTGGGAGATCCTAGACCTAGTCCTCTGCTGAAGTATTATTAAATGAACCACTTTTAAATATGTCTTTGTGTAACGAAATAACGACACGATGTTGCCTAGCAACAGTACCTTGAGAACTGCATCAGTACTTCACATCACAGCCTGCATGGTTGCTAGGTAACATCGCGTCACAAGTATACTTATGATAATTTGATTTTCTCAAAGGGAAATTCAATCATTAACTTCCTGGCCTTCAATGAGGTCGGTAATTGTTGTTGATTGGGCCGAGTTTTACTGCCGAACGCCCTGCGGTGTAGTACGTAGAACACCAGAGAAATTAACCGTTCACAGCCAGGAATTTTCACTATCCAGACGACAACATTGTAAAATGTACTCAGCTTTGTTTCAGGTCTGTTCCGATCGGCAAACAAGCATGGCCTCAGAAAGTAACACTGGAGACGGCAGGAAGCCCAAGAGTCACGTAAGTCAAATCTTCTTGATACTCTCTTATAGTCATACTAGAGTTTCGTGAAGAATACATAATCCCACGGACATTTTCGCAGGACATTTTACACTGGGTAATTCTTTCCCACGTAGGTCTACTTTATGAATATCTTTACTGGTTTAGGCAGCCTGAGCCGAAAATAGCTCCTTGAGGCTCAGAAATGTTATTCCCGTACCAAGCGTGCGGCTTCTAATGTTAAGAAGTATAAAAACTGTTATTGCGGACGATTATTTAAAGATAGGTATGTGGTTCCACGAACATTTTGTACAGCATTTTTATGCTCTGCTAGACTCACTCATATTGCTTGTGGATACGTTAAACGGTTTAGGCAGGGTAAACCGAAGAAATATTCACATGGCTTCCGTGATTTCCCGTTTTCACACCACGTAAATGCTGGGACTGTAGCTTACTTAAGGCCACAGCCACTACCTTTGCCATCCTTGCGTCGTTGAAAACTTTCGATGTGTTAGTGCGAAGTTAAAGCTCACCACAGTTCAACAGTTAAAACGCATACCAGCAGACGTTACTTGGACGCCCTGTCGTAGTCCCCAGACCCGAGAACTCCTACCCGGCCCGAGGACATACCGCGACCTCTCATTCGTCTGGTTTCCCCATGGGCTTTCTGGAACATGAAACGAGAATGTTCCCAATCCCGCCGAGCCCCGAAGATTCTAGTACACCATTCCCATGAAAAGGAGGCTAGGCGTGAACAATTAGTTTCACAGGAGTTCGCTGAGTACTGTGTGAGTAGTTCACTCTGTATACCGGAATCGAGTCTTCGCGTATTATTCGAACCTGTCTGCGTGTGACTGAGCTTGCAGAGCCAAGTAAATCAGGCAATACCGGACAACCTGCTGTGAGGAGGACAGATACACTGTTGTGTGTACTAACTGGGTCACAGACAGTAACAGCCAGAAGACGGGACACGTCACTGCCATCAGCGAACCAGACACTACAGGTTGCAACCGCCGTCGAGAGCATTCTACAACATCTGTGAGCACACATTTATAAATCATGGTCACTTCTGCATGCCAATCGAGAACAGAAGCCACGCGAAAATTGAGGTTCAGTTAAATGAGCTCTTCGAGATAATAAAGGAAGGTGGAAGAAGGCGTAAAGAGATGAAAGAAGACCAGAAGATGACGGAGAAGAAGATTGAAGAAGGCCAGAAGAAGATGGAGAAGGAGATAAAACAAGGCCAGAAGATAATGAAGAAGTTGGAGGGAGATGAAAGGAAGATAGAAGAAGACGGAGGACGACCGCAAGAAGACGGAAGACGGCCAGAAGAACATGGTAGACGACCAGAACAAGACGGGAGACGGCCAGAAGAAGACAGAAGATGGTCAGAAGAAGGCTGTGGTGGTGTTTGTTGTTATTATTGTTTTAAAAGGAAGTACAACTATGCAACCGACTATCCTCTACTAAACTAATCGGAGAAAAAATATCGGAGGAGTCCGACACTTCGAATAATGAAGGTATCGGCCAAAGAAAGAGAAGGACCACCAAGGGCGTGAAAATTAAAGACTTCGTAGGCCTCAAATGCTCTAATAGCGCCAGGGTTGGAAAAGAACAAGAGTTGAGTAAGGGAGGTCGGACAGGATATATGAAAGTGAGGAGTCTGGCACAAGTAAATGGAAGTAATGCCAGGACTCGGCTAAGGGCCCCGTGCTCCCCAACCCACGCTCCCAAGTTAAGAGTCCATGGACCCATTTTATTCGCCTCTCACGACATCGGGTATACCGTAGATGTTATTATACCACCCAGAACCACAGGGGGCAGAAGAAGACGGAAGATTGGGGATACCATGGATGTTATTCCACCACCCCCAAACATAGAGGGGTAGAAGAAGGAAGAAAGCGGGGGATACCATGGATGTTACTCTACCGCCCCCACCCTAAGGTGGAGGAGGGGAGAACAATCGGAAGTCGCCCAGGAGAACAAGAAGGAAGTCGCTCAGAACGAGACGGAGGAAAGCCAAAGGAATGTAGAAGCCGGACAGACAAAGATCGAGGAGGGTCTCCACGATACGCAGGTGAACGCTCTGTCCGAAGAACTTGTCCAGAAGACTGCCAGTTCTGTGCCAAGTTTGAGAGGACGAATACGAAGTTCTCTCCCGAAGGACCACCATGGATTTCGAGTGAAACTGGAGCCGTAACTCCTGAATAGAACATCAGAGGAACTGCGATTCCCCCTGGCATACCAGTTCACAGTGCACGAGACCACGGGGTGCACAGCTGCATGAAGGGCTGTGTCTCGGCCGCATCCTGCCCCGACGGACCAGTACTGCATGGAGACTCGAGTTCGAGAATAGAAAACGACCGACCAACGAGCGGACGCTAGGGTGGCTGTATAACCCCGTAAGGAAGAGAGGACTCCAGAAAGCTTGGAAAGGCCATTACCGCGTTCTCCGGGGAGTAACTGACGGAGATCAAAATATAAGATGAAGGTGGTACGTCTGGACCGATTGGCAGCCCTGTGTCTGTAGCCCCCTCCAGTATTTTGTGAATTTAGATGACAAAAATACTTTCGTGACAATAATTATAATAGCACCACCAGTGTTGCCAAGTATACCAACTCTTGTAGACTTAAGCAGTGGAGAAGTTAGGGCTCGGGTCCCTCTCTTACACTTAACCTTGCAAATTACAGGATAATACTAATCTATTACAAAATCAAACATACAAAGCTAAATAACACCTTTGGAGAACATATATAAGGAAGAAAGCATAGCTCTACAAATAAAAGAAAACAAAAAAATCCGAAAAATTAAAATAAAAAGAAAGAGAAAAATAACAATGAAATACAAGTAAAATAAACACAGAAAAATATAAACCAGTGGTTAAGCAAAACGCTGTACGTAATACTGTGACGGAATAACAAGTGTGGCAATAAACAGTGATCTATGTACATGAGCTAAAAGCTAAATATTACTTAACGTACATTTACATTAATATAAATTTAATATTAAACCTAATATTAATTAGAAGGAACAGCAGTCTTCTCACTTCGTTGGTGTTATCAGTGGTGCAGTAACCACTCACTCTCACTTCCTTGGTGTTATCAGTGGTGCAGTAATCACTTACTCTCACTTCCTTGGTGTTATCAGTGGTGCAGTATTCACTCACTCTCACTTCCTTGGTGTTATCAATGGTGGAGTAATCACTAGCTCTCACTTCCTTGGTGTTATCAGTGGTGCAGTAATCACTCACTCTCACTTCCTTGGTGTTATCAATGGTGGAGTAATCACTAGCTCTCACTTCCTTGGTGTTATCAGTGGTGCAGTAATCACTCACACTCACTTCCTTGGTGTTATCAATGGTGGAGTAATCACTAGCTCTCACTTCCTTGGTGTTATCAGTGGTCGAGTAATCACTAGCTTTCACTTCCTTTGTGTTATCAATGGTGGAGTAATCGCTCACTCTCACTTCCTTGGTGTTATCAGTGGTGCAGTAATCGCTAGCTCTCACTTTGTTGGTGTTATCAATGGTGAAGTAATCACTAGCTCTCACTTCCTTGGTGTTATCAGTGGTGGAGTAATCACTAGCTCTCACTTCCTTGGCGTTATCAGTGGTGCAGTAATCACTAGCTCTCACTTTGTTGGTGTTATCAATGGTGCAGTAATCACTCACTCTCACTTCCTTGGTGTTATCAGTGGTGCAGTAATCACTCACTCTCACTTCCTTGGTGTTATCAGTGGTGCAGTAACCACTCACTCTCACTTCCTTGGTGTTATCAATGGTGCAGTAATCACTCACTCTCACTTCCTTGGTGTTATCAGTGGTGGAGTAATCACTAGCTCTCACTTACTTTGTGTTATCAATGGTGGAGTAATCGCTAACTCTCACTTCCTTGGCGTTATCAGTGGTGCAGTAATCGCTAGCTCTCACTTCCTTGGCGTTATCAGTGGTGCAGTAATCGCTAGCTCTCACTTTGTTGGTGTCATCAATGGTGCAGTAATCGCTAGCTCTCACTTTGTTGGTGTCATCAATGGTGCAGTAATCGCTAGCTCTCACTTTGTTGGTGTTATCAATGGTGAAGTAATCACTAGCTCTCACTTCCTTGGTGTTATCAGTGGTGGAGTAATCAATAGCTCTCACTTCCTTGGTGTTATCAGTGGTGCAGTAATCATTCACTCTCACTTCCTTGGTGTTATCAGTGGTGCAGTAATCGCTAGCTCTCACTTTGTTGGTGTTATCAATGGTGGAGTAATCGCTAGCTCTCACTTCCTTGGTGTTATCAGTGGTGCAGTAATCATTCACTCTCACTTCCTTGGTGTTATCAGTGGTGCAGTAATCGCTAGCTCTCACTTTGTTGGTGTCATCAATGGTGCAGTAATCGCTAGCTCTCACTTTGTTGGTGTCATCAATGGTGCAGTAATCGCTAGCTCTCACTTTGTTGGTGTTATCAATGGTGAAGTAATCGCTAGCTCTCACTTTGTTGGTGTTATCAATGGTGAAGTAATCACTAGCTCTCACTTCCTTGGTGTTATCAGTGGTGCAGTAATCATTCACTCTCACTTCCTTGGTGTTATCAGTGGTGCAGTAATCGCTAGCTCTCACTTTGTTGGTGTCATCAATGGTGCAGTAATCGCTAGCTCTCACTTTGTTGGTGTCATCAGTGGTGCAGTAATCACTAGCTCTCACTTCATTAGTGTTATCAATGGTGCAGTAATCATTCACTCTCACTTCCTTGGTGTTATCAGTGGTGCAGTAATCGCTAGCTCTCACTTTGTTGGTGTCATCAGTGGTGCAGTAATCACTAGCTCTCACTTCATTAGTGTTATCAATGGTGCAGTAATCGCTAGCTCTCACTTTGTTGGTGTCATCAATGGTGCAGTAATCGCTAGCTCTCACTTCGTTGGTGTTATCAGTGGTGCAGTAATCATTCACTCTCACTTCCTTGGTATTATCAGTGGTGCAGTAATCACTCACTCTCACTTCCTTGGTGTTATCAGTGGTGCAGTAATCGCTAGCTCTCACTTCCTTGGTGTTATCAATGGTGCAGTAATCACTCACTCTCACTTTCTTTGTGTTATCAATGGTACAGTAATCACTAGCTCTCACTTCATTTGTGTTATCAGTGGTGCAGTAATCGCTAGCTCTCACTTTGTTGGTGTCATCAATGGTGCAGTAATCGCTAGCTCTCACTTCCTTGGTGTTATCAGTGGTGCAGTAATTATTCACTCTCACTTCCTTGGTGTTATCAGTGGTGTAGTAATCGCTCACTCTCACTTCCTTGGTATTATCAGTGGTGCAGTAATCACTCACTCTCACTTCCTTGGTGTTATCAGTGGTGCAGTAATCACTCACTCTCACTTCCTTGGTGTTATCAGTGGTGCAGTAATCACTCACTCTCACTTCATTGGTGTTATCAGTGGTGCAGTAATCACTCACTCTCACTTTCTTGGTGTTATCAATGGTGCAGTAATCGCTCACTCTCACTTTCTAGGTATTATCAGTGGTGCAGTAATCGCTAGCTCTCACTTTGTTGGTGTCATCAATGGTGGAGTAATCGCTAGCTCTCACTTCCTTGGTGTTATCAGTGGTGCAGTAATCACTCACTCTCACTTTCTTGGTGTTATCAATGGTGCAGTAATCACTTACTCTCACTTCCTTGGTGTTATCAGTGGTGCAGTAATCACTCACTCTCACTTCCTTGGTGTTATCAGTGGTGCAGTAATCACTCACTCTCACTTCATTGGTGTTATCAGTGGTGCAGTAATCACTCACTCTCACTTTCTTGGTGTTATCAATGGTGCAGTAATCGCTCACTCTCACTTTCTAGGTATTATCAGTGGTGCAGTAATCGCTAGCTCTCACTTTGTTGGTGTCATCAATGGTGGAGTAATCGCTCTCCCTCTTATGCTTTATAGTTGGACACTGTGAAAATTCGAAAGTTTCACAACTTTTTCCAGAAGAGACATTCGCCGCTAACAGCTTCACCGACTACACTGTTTGGAAGATGACTTTGGGTAGTGTATAGGTTCCAAATGACTCTTTGTTTTTGGAAATCGGGCTGACGGTTTGATAGATGTAGCGGTTGCCCTCAAACGCGATACCGCCAAAATGAGGTCTTATTTGGTGGCCATATTGTTTTGATGGGTGACGTCATGGAAATTTGTTGGTGTCAAATTGTAGTTATAATAAATCTTTTTCGCTACGATATAGTAACAATGGCGATATCATTAATAGATAAGTAGATACCAGCGTAGGGAGCGTTTCAAGGCAGGGACAAGACCAGCGCCCGAATGAAAAGTGCCGGTAGGTCGTTTTCACGCCCAGACTATGGTGAACTTAATGGACAGGAACCAGTACTGATGGCGAATTTACGGACGCCTCACAGAATGACTGCACTGCTGATTCCAATATTGACCAGTGCTGCCAGTGTCATCTGGACACATACATGCTAGTTTCTCATCCAGAACGGGTCTGAAAACATCATATTTCATCCTCTTTGAGCATTCGGTGTTAGATTTATTTTGCTTCATCGTTTTCGAGAAGTATGAAGGACTGTCACTGGCTGTATCACGCTTATCTCTGTGCGGTAGATGTTAGTGTTCACAAGTTTAGACCACGGTCGTTTCTTTCATAGCTAGGCATAGTTGTTAGTTGGCGGCTTCTTTCTGGTCATCATTTAATGGTAACATTCCAGCAAATACATTGATCGTCAAGAGTCGTACAGTTAAATCACAGAAGCGATTCAAATCCAAGTCCGTGGATACAGTGTTCGTTTCAGTCCTTCCCTTCCCAAAATAACCTCCTCCATGAGTGTTCATGTCTACAACTGATGCTTCACCAGAGCTCCTTGTAGCTGACTGACGGCCCGATAATTTACCAAATTTATAATTGACTGTTAAGCTGTATAGTGACGCCATTTAACAGACTTTAACACGCTGTTATGCTCTATGTGGCCCAATAATTACAAAATTTACTAAATTTATGGTGGAATATAAAGATTTAATGATGCAATAGTGTCCTCATTTACCAAATACGAGGGTTAGGGCAACTATTCTTTCCTACTGTTTGCATGGTGCTTCCATACAACAGGTATGTATCCTGGAGAGCATGACATTCATAGTACATAGACACAGCACGAGATGGACAAGTACCATGCACAGTAGTGAGTCAGGCTCCATGCAGAATGGATGTAACAAGGATACATCAAACTGGCCGTTCGCAGGGGTCGCAGTGCCAGAGAATGTTATAGAGAGTTTGTGGAAGCTGTGGGGAATAATGTCTTCCGTAAAAGACCGTTGTGAAATGGGCAGCAGCATGTCAACACGGACATGAAACAAGCAGTGACGTGGAACGGTCCGGAAGACCCGTTAGTGTCCGGACTATTGTGTCATGTGTGCAGTGCAAAATGGATACTATTTGAGTTACAAACTGAAACTGGTATTGAAAAACTCTCCGTGTGGGTAAAATCGCACGTGCACTGACACGGTATGCTGCCACATGCTCAGACCACTTGGTACACTACCGGCAGCAAGGCGAGCGAGTGAATCAGAGCTGAAACGCCAGTCTTCAGAATGGTGACATACAAAGGGATTCCCAAATCATAGCGTCAGCACCCGAGGTCATTGACCCCATGACGTCATGACCACGTGACCGTGGCGTCACGACCACGTTCTCTTGTTTGTAAACAAAGCCACATGTTTATAACCACATGCTTTTTTAAGGACAACCGAGCATCGCTAACCTAACTGCTGCCATATTGACGGCGCTAAACCTCATTGTTGCCACCTTATGCACGCGGTGGCGCGGAATTTAAAGTCCACGTACTTTTTGATATCTGTCAAGATGCCAGCTGCCATCTTTAATCACGTGGGCGCGGACATTGCTAACCTCACTGCTGCCATCTTGACGGGACTAAACCTCACTGTTGCCACCTTATGCATGAGGTGGCGGGCAATTTAAAATCCGCGTGCTTTTTGACAGCTGCCATCTTGACAGGTTTAAACCATGTGGGCGCAGGATTTTAAACAAGTAAACATAGCTAACCTCAGTGCTGGCATCTTGACAGACCCTAACCTCATTGTTCCCACCTTATGCATGAAGTGACGCGGAATTGAAATTGAACTTGACGGGACTTAGCCACGCCGAGGAATTTGAGGACATAGCCACGGGGCCTAACCACAGCCAAGCTGCCTTTCTCGACGCTGACCTTCTCGACATATCACCATCTTAAATCAAGCTGCCCCTCTCGACATATCACCATCTTAAATCAAGCTGCCCCTCTCGACATATCACCATCGTAAATCAAGCTGCCCTTCTCGACATACCTACCATCTTATAGGAAGCAACCCTTCTCGACATACCTATCATCTTATAGCAAGCTGCCCTTCTCGACATACCAATATCTTAGAGAACATAGTTTTAAAGCAAGCTGGCCTTCTCAGTACTCTCAGACCCTAACCTTACTGATGTTATCTTATCTACGTTGTCTATGGAATTTGAAAATGCAACAGCTTCCTCCTCCTCCTCAGGCAAGCTACCCTTCTCGACACACTACGATCTTATAGCAAGCTGCCCTTCGCAACACTCTCAGGCCCTAACCTCACTGCTGTGATCTTAACTACGTTGTCTATGGAACTTGAAAATGTAACAGCTTCCTCCTCCTCAGGCAAGCTACCCTTCTCGACATACTACAGTCTTATAGCAACGTGCCCTTCTCAACACTCTCAGACCCTAACCTCACTGCTGTAATCTTAACTACGTTGTCTATGGAATTTGAAAATGTAATAGCTTCCTCCTCTTCCTCCTATGAAAAGGGCACCTCCTGGCAAAAGGGCACCTCCTCTTCATCCGGAGGGCTCCTCCTTATTTACCTACCTCCTCCCCCACCGCCTCACAGTTACTGAGGTTAGCTCAATTCCTCCTGCTATGGACAGATACCTTCTAGAATTGAATACTTATGATATGTAGCGTTGTCCACGTCGCATAAGTTTTTCGATTGAGGAGGAAGCGGTAAGAGGAGGCAGCGAGAAAGGAGAAGGTAGTACTTTTTCGATTGCAAACAGCACGCAAAAATATTGTGTGCTGTACCCGACAAGACAAAACAGGTTCAATCTAGTTACAGAATGCAATTGCAAAAATATAGAATTGACATGCTGTATATCTTCATCCGACAAGATAAAACATGTTGACTATTAAACAGAAAAAATCTTTTATCGCTGTCCCCATTCGAAAAGACAAGTTAACAATTAGCATACACTAGAATTGGGAACATGCATCATTTTCAAAAATATTTTTTTTGAAAAGTACACCAATGAAATAGTACGTAAACGTATTACATTGTGGTATGTTGCCTTGTTTTCTACCATTAAAAACATATTTAATAGTGCCTTTCCGCAAGGCGAGTGAAACGGCCTCTGACGTAAGCGGCGCGCTGTGACGTCACGATCCAGTACCGCATGGAGCTCTGCCAGCCGTTGTGCATCAGCCGTTGCTAAAAGCCGATTGTTTATTATTCATGATCGCGAATAACTTCAGAATGACAGAAGAAAGGTTCAAAACAGCACAATCAGACAATCTATCATGTGTAAATGTCACCATTCTTGAAAAATAGTGACTTTTGTGGCGGCAGAAATTCGCGGATAACAAGCAAGTTTGTAAGTGGCGTCTTTTATATACGTGCAATGTACTGTAGCCCATAGTATTAGGATAACAACGAACCTGGATAGATATCACATCACTTTCAACATTTCCTTCTAGACTGATTCCCCTATTAAAGAATAACATTACATTTTCGGGCTTTCAGCATTAGTAAAGTAAGAAATCGGATTTCAGCACTAACATAAACATATAGGTAGCATTATAGTACTAGTCCCCTTCTGTGGTGTAGTGGTTAATGTGTGCCACTCCCGGAGGCCCGGTTTCGATTCCCGGCTCTGCCATGAAAGTTGAAAACAAATAGTACGAGGGCTGGAACGGGGTCTACTCAGCCTCGGGAGGTCAACTGAGTAGAAGGGTTTCGAATCCCACCTCAGCCATCCTCGAAGTGGTTTTTCGTATTTTCCTACTTCTCCTCCAGGCACCTAAGGCGACGGCCGTTTCCTTCCCTCTTCCTTGTCTATCCCTTCCGATCCTCCCATCCTCCAACAAGGCCCCTGTTGAGCATAACAGGTGAGGCCGCCTGGGCGAGGTAATGGCCCTCCTCACCAGTTTCATCACCATACTCAAAGTCTCACGTTCCAGGACACTGCCCTTGAAGTGGTAGAGGTGAAATCCCTCGCTGGGTCCGAGAGAAAACCAACCCTGAAGGATAAACTGATTAAGAAAGAAAGAAAGAAAGAAAGATCATAGTACTATAGGGCTATAATCTATCATTCCCAAAAATATATATATTTATGGTTGGGACAACTGGCCTACCCACTTCCGGGGCCCATGAAAGAGAATTAAATATATTTGTGGAGGGAAAAAGTTAAATGATAAAGATAAATATGACTTCATCTAGTTTTCACAAGTCGGGCTGAGTGGTTCAGACTGTTGAGGTGCTGGCCTTCTGACCCCAACTTGGCAGGTTCGATCCTGGTTCAGTCCAGTGGTAGTTGAAGGTGCTCAAATACGTTAGCCTCGTGTCGGTAGATTTACTGGCAGGTAAAATAACTCCTGCAGGACTAAATTCCTGCACATCGGCGTCTCCGAAAATCGTAGAAGTAGTTAGCGGGGCGTGAAGCCAGTAACATTAATTACATTTGGCTTTTAACAAGCTGAGCATATCAGGAAAGAAAAGTGTCCTGGTGACATTTTAGTCGCTCAATACAGGAATGTCTTTGGGTGCTGTGACTTTTTTTTTTTTTTTTTTTTGCTGTTTGCTTTACGTCACACCGTCGCATATAGGTCTTATGGCGACGATGGGACAGGAAAGGCCTAGGAATGGGAACAAAGCGGCCGTGGCCTTAGGTACACCCTCAGCATTTGCTGGTGTGAAAATGTGAAATCACGGAAGACCATCTTCAGGGCTGCCGGCAGTGGGGTTCAAAACCCACTATCTCCCGGATGCGAGCTCACAGCTGCGCGCTCCTAACCGCACGGCCAACTCGCGCGGTATTTTTACCCTTCGGTTTATTGACTTGGCTTGTATAACCTAAAACTTAGGCTAAGTTGGATAATATTTAAACACCTACATCACTATTTTCACCTGTGTGCAATTATGTTGTTTATTTCATTAAGATTATGATAATTATTATAATTGAGCATTGTTAACTTATAAGACCCCAACAGACAAGCATTGGTTTTGTGTAGAGTTATACATTTGTTAAATTCACGTTGTTTCCTTTCATGATGTACACGCCTATTCTTTGTTACATTATAGAGTATTTAAATATAGCCTAAATTTCTTTACCAATTAAGCTCTTCAATAAAGACATACATAACTGTCCCATGCCAAGATATATTGGTAGAATTAGAGCTGTCAAAATGGTTCATAACCCCTTTGATTTATTATCTTGACATGGATCACCCAAAACATAGGTTAGGTTTGGAGAATACGTTAATAATCAGCATTATTTAATGCACTGTTTATTACTTTCATATTCCAAGATGTAATTGAAGCATTTAAATAAAGCATCATACATTAAAATTTAAAGTTTTACCACTAGAACAGCTGACATGGAAAAGTGATTTGAAAATTCAAACAAATTCATCTTACGTTAAAATCTTCAAAAAAATAAACTGTAGACTTTTCCGATATATCACCAGCATTTCTCCAGCTCGCCAAAATCCATTTCTCCCCAGTTTTAGCGTCTTTGGAACGTTTATAAACAATTAGTTTGGTATGGTATGCGATGTGCTATTGCACATCGGAACTCTACACCATTTATAAGTTTTCTGCCTCACTGTCTGCGCAGGATTCATTTTAAGTCTAAAATATACCACTCAGATTATTATCCAATGTATAGACCTCGAATTTAACCATACTAGACACTAACGTAAAGTAGAAATACGCGAAGTGTATCCTGCTTCTCACAGCACACTATGTGTTATTTCGTCTGCTAATTCAGTCAACCTGTACGATGACGTCAGACCAATGAGATCGCGTACTTGCGTGACGTGACATTTTCATAGATTTTTATCATGTTTGGAGTTATTATTTGTACATTCTGATCACATTTTTGAATTCTACATGCAATTTTGGATCAGATTAGCATATTTTTAATTAAAACCCCGGATCATGCATGTTCCCTATTGATTGTATAACAAGATAAAACATGCTAGCTATTGAACTTATAACGGAAAACATTATGAGATGAATCTCTCTGTTGATACAAACGCACTTCTATGCAATCAGCGTGCACACATAGAATTGAAAATGTTGTATATCTCCACCCGACGTACTTCTTCTTAATCATTGCAGATAAAACGATTACTACTTAGCAGGGGATACCTTTGCCCTAAACCCCCTGCGGGTGGGGGACGCACATGTAGAATACACCCGCGGTATCCCCTGCCTGTCGTAAGAGGCGACTAAAAGGGGCGACCAAGGGCTGACTGAATTAGAACCATGAAACTAATTTTGAATCGTACCATCACGCGGGGAACACCATAGGTTGCCTGTACTTGCGAGTAGTACCACCAAATTCGGTACGAAATAGGTTTGTAATTAGTAGCAGTATAAGCCTGGCCTGGTGGATTCCAGTACCCGTGCGTCGTACCCATGTGTGCAACACCGCGGGTCTGGGCGTAGCCTGTGAGTTGTACCACTATATGAGCAGCACCGTGGGTCTGCGTTGCCTGTGATTAGTACCCACTATGTGAGGAACACCACGGGAATACCGGCGCCCGTGTTTAGTACACCTAGGTGGGGAACCTTCTCGGTTTGCGTTGACTCTGAGTTGGGCCATTGTGTGAGACACACCATAGGACTGCGTTACTTGTACGTATTGCAATACTTGTGAGTAGTACCATCTTTTGTGGAACACCGTGAGTCTTCGCTACTTCTGATAATACCCCAACATGACACATACCATGGTTCTATTCTACTCGCGACATGTACCATTCTGTGGGGCCTTAGACGTGGATTTTGCACCCCCTTTAGACTCCAAGCATCATTGTGCTTTATAAGTGGTTCCTTGGTCGGTAATAATGTTATTTTCGATCTGTATTGAGTCCGATCCGCTGGTTTTTGTTTGTTTGTTTGTTTGTTTGTTTGTTTGTTTGTTTGTTTGTTTGTTTGTTTGTTTGTTTGTTTTGTTGACTTCCTGTCCATCCATTCATTCTTCATGCCATATTTTATTTTTACTTTGGTCAGTGGATGCCTTCGCAATTTTTGTTCTTTCATTTCGTACCATTAGGGGCCGATGACCTTCGATGTTAGGCCCCTTAAAACAACAAGCATCATCATCATCAACCTTTGCCCTAAGGAGATGGAGTTTGTGGGATTCAAACACATGCAACATCTGTATAGTGATTTAATTACCGTAACAGAATAGAAATCACTACTACGTGCAGATAAAATGATTTTACTACTTAGCAGGGAATACCTTTGTCCTACATCATATTGTGTTAAGGAGAAAAATCATGGATCAAACCGTGTTCTAACACAATAAAAATCATGGGATTCGATCTTTGTTCACAAGGGAGAGGAATAGAAGTGCATTTCCTCTAAAATCAAAATCACCGTCGAGGTGATGGGCTTCCCCCTCTCTTACTTTCAACGCATGCCCTAACCGTGTAGCCAATTCGCTTGGTGTTGCAATGGCAATGCTACTTTACAGCTATGCTAAAGTACAGCCCCTCAGCATTTGACTGGTGTGAAACCGCGGAAAACGATATTCAGGTCTGCTAACAGCGGTGTTCAAAACCGCTATTTCCCGAATGCATGCTATTAGCTACGACATCTAAACCGCGCAACTAGCGACCGTTATACACACCGTTTACTTACATGCACGTACGTAATGGACTGCATGCAATAAAAGAATGGATTTTTTTTTTGCGACACTGCATGTTTCTGTTCAGAGTTCACTATCTGTCAGCACTGCAAGATTCTGCTTGCATGACGTTGTCATGTGACACCGCATACGTGTCGAACAAAAGTACAATAGCGGTCAGTATTTTCGCTATAGAGCAAGTTTTTTTTTGCAGGATGTGACTGAAGCACTTTGCAAAAATTATAAGTAGAGGTTCAGATAATACTTACACCTCGGCGACCAGAGCACAAACCGGAGATTTAACACTCTTAACGTCCTAAAGCCATACAGTTGACGACTATAAGACACATAGCGGAGTCTGTAGGTTATGGGGTTCGAACGCGCTACACGCAGTAGAGATATAGCTTTAGCATTTTGCCTGCTGTGAGGTACAGCTACGCAACCCTAACCGTGTAGCCTATTCGCTCGGTATAGTTGTGTTGCAATGGCATTACAGTAGTAGATAGATGAAAGCACTACATTCTTAAAACAATAATCGCAAGCACTACTGCTACTATTCAAAATATCGTAATCACGAACGTATTACATGACGTTAAAACAATAATCACCACTACCACCACATGTTTGAAAATGATGTTTTTCAAGCTGCTAAAGATCCTAATCGCGGTTTCGTGTTAGAGGTTTCTCTTGCATACCCTTCTCATTTTCTCGAAATACCGCTATGTTATCCACATACAATGTCTTGTTCAATGTCTCCAATACGGCTTACAGTTAGAGTGTATTCATCGTATTGTTGCGTTTAAGCAGGAAGCATGGCTTAAACCGTACATGGATTTGAATACTAAACATCGTCAACGTGCTACAATAACATTTGAGAGTACGTTTTTCAAACTCATGAATAACTCTATCTATGGAAATTGCATACAAAATGTACGCAAACATCGCGACATTCATTTAATTAATCATTTGGATGGCCGGTATGAGGCACGCAAGTACATCCCAAAACCAAATTTCAAAGCCTATCATGTCATCGATCGTGACCTTATTTCTGTTGAAATGAAAAACTGAGATCGTCTATGCGAAGCCAATTTATTTGGGAATGACCATACTTCATTTTTAAAAATTAAAAATGTATGATTTTCATTATGGATTTGCGAAGCAAGAGTTTTCTAATCTTACACTTTTGTATATGGATACAGATAGTTTTATTTATCATATTCGGAATACAGACGTCTACGATGTCATGCGAAACCATTATGGATACTCTGACACTTCTTCCTTTTCATCTTGTAATCCATGTCACATTAAGCCATAGAACAAGAAAGTCATAGAGCTTATGAAAGATGAATGTGGCATAAATATTATGACAGAGTTTATTGGTTTAGCACCAAAAATGTATGTCTATGAGACTCAAAATTCATTATCTGTCAAAAAAGCAAAAGGCGTACGTTCAAACGTAGTTAGCCGTTTACATGTTCAACACTATAGCGATGCACTATCAACCAGAAAAGAAGAAAAATAATCCAATCACGCAGACATCATGTTTATACCATTCAGCAAAATAAATGCTCATTGTCTGCATTTGATGGTAAACCTGTATGGAATAGTGATTCCCTTACAAGTGTACCGTGGGGGTATAGCAACATGTACTGTAGTTGTGTAAGAAGAGGAAATTACATTATCATTCAAGATGCACAAAATCACTAATGCTATACTTAACTTGTAAATAGTGTACATATCATAATTAATTGTAAGAAGGGGGTGGGGTACAGCAACATGTACTTGGGCTATGTGTAAGAAGGGGAAATTACATTATCATTCAAGATGCACAATGCTGAATGTTGTGAATATCAGTAGTAATAATAATAAATAATGTAGAATTGGTATATTGTTTTATTTTAGATTATCTATTCCTTTGTCCATCTATGTATTAACACATTCTCCTACATGTTTATCAAACGAAAACATTATTACCTTCTCCTTACCGCATCCTCTTCCTACCGTTCCCTCCTTTTCTTGGCTATGATCTGTGAAGATAAGGTTAGGATCGTTTCCTTAAATTCTACGTCTGCACATCAGAGGAGGAGGAAGCTGTTTCATTTTCAAAATCCGTAGACAACGTAGTTAAGATAACAGCAGTAGGGTTAAGGATTGAGAGTGTTGAGAAGGGCAGCTTGCTTTAAAACTATGTTCTCTATGATCGTAGTATGTTGAGAAGGGCAGCTTGGTGTAAGATGGTCGGTATGTCGGGCAGCATGCTTTAAAACTATGTTCTCTGTGATGGTAGTATGTCGAGAAGGGCAGCTTGCTTTTAAACTATAACCTCTAAGTTAGTGGTATGTCTAGAAGGGCAGCTTGCCATAAGATGGTGGTATGTCGAGAAGGGCAGCATGCTTTAAAACTATGTTCTCTGTGATGGTAGAATGTCGAGAAGGGCAGCTTGCTTTTAAACTATAACCTCTAAGTTAGTGGTATGTCTAGAAGGGCAGCTTGCCATAAGATGGTGGTATGTCGAGAAGGACAGCATGCTTTAAAACTATGTTCTCTATGATGGTAGTATGTCGAGAAGGGCAGCTTGCTTTAAAACTATGCCCTCTAAGATGGTGGTATGTCGAGAAGGGCAGCTTGCCTGTGGTTAGATCCCTGGCTATGTCCTCAAATTCTGCGGTGAGGCTAAGTCCAGTCAAGATCAATTTAAATTCCGCGTGACTACGTGCGTAAGGTAGTAATAGTGAGGTTTAGCTCCGTCAAGATGGCAGCACTGAGGTTAGCCATGTTTACTTGTTTAAACTCCGCGGCAAGTCAAGTGCACATGGCTAGGACCTGTCAAAAAACGTGGATTTCAAATTCCGCGCCACCATATGCATAAGATGGCAGCAATGAGGTTTAGCCCCGTCAAGATGGCAGCACTGAGGTTAGCGATGCTCTGTTATCCATAAAAGTGAGGTTAGGGTCCATCAAGATGACGGCTGTCAAAAAAGCACGTGGCTTTGTTTACAAACAAGAGCACGTAGTCATGATGCCACGGTCACGTTGACATGACATCATGGGGTCAATGACCTTGGCCGGGGTCAATGATCTCGTGGGAAAATGCTGACGCAGCATTTCAGAACTCTCACTGCTCCTTTACTCATGCAGGATCACCACGAAGATATAAGTTCCGGCAAATCCCTTCCCCCGTATAGCCTATGACGTCAGAGGCGTGATTGTGTGTGCACTTCGTTGCACGTGGCACAACGATGACAGCCAATGTAGTACAGAGCGTTCCTGCAGGGACGGTTACCTTCTCCGTGACAACGCCAAACCACATGTACCAGAGGCTGTATAGAGGCAACTTCACAGCGCTGGGGTGGGAAGTACTGAAACATCCGCCATACTCACCAGATATTCGTCCGTGCGATTTTCACCTCATCACCAAATGAAAGAACCTTTGCGTGAGAGACGGTTTGGGACACGAGAAGAGGTAACGCTGTGAAACATGAGATCGTAAAATTCGCATGGTGAGGCGACTCCCACATCGCAGGCAATGTGTGGAGGGCAATCTACGAGACTACTTTGAGGGTTTACCGTAAAGGTTACTCTGCTCTCTGAGAATAAAAAAGTATTTCATTGTTGACAGTTTCCTACACCTGACAAAGCTACTCCGCATTCCACAGCACCTTACGCTCCCCACTCCTATTTGTCTGGTAGATTCCATATATAGTTGCCATGACGTATACGCTCTGTAATGGAGACGAAATTAAGCTCTATGTGGTTACCATCCAGGGATGGTGGCGGTCCAGACGACCACTGTGGCTCGCACTGGCGGTCTCAGCTGCCGTCCTCGTGCTGGTGGTGGTGGCGGCGCTCATGTTGAAGGACTCGCTCGGTCCGTCCAAGGTCGGCATCTCCACCCTCAGTCTCCACCATATTCTTCAGGGCACGTTCACTCCTCGGCGTTTTAACGGCTCTTGGGTGTCAGGTAAGTGTTTTATAAGTGTCTTGATGAGTTATGAGGATCTTGATCAACCGCTTACCACTAAACATGTGTTTCAGAGAGCGAGATACTGTACAGGGACTTAAGGAACAACGCGGTACTCTACAATGTGTTCTCACTCACCGGGAGGACACTTACCACCAACTATCATGTGGTAAGTACACAGTCTCATCCTTGGTTTTGACCACAAGTAAGTGATGCAGGCAGTGCAAGTTAGACATGGTGCGAAAGTGATACCCTACGTAACGGCACATAGTGGCAAGTAGCAACAGGAAACTAACCTAGTATGCCTCTTCAGCGACGTACACCGGAATTTGAACCTCAGTCGTCCAGATGAAGGGCTAGCAACTTCAAAATATTTTACCTGTTTTAAAACTAGTGTTAGGGTGATTACAACTGGGCAACCATACTCTAGTAACGTTGTGCCCGTTCGTATCTCGTAGACCATTTAGAAAATGGCGGCGTAGGAAGGTATGGCCCATGCGATCTATTGAAGGCAATGAACTTCTCATTAATACGGTATATAGAAGACCATGCACGTCACGGAACAGACCAAGTTGGAAGACACTACAGGACAGTAGAGGCTCAATTGGATTGTTTTATAAAAAAAATACAGCAGCGGAGTAATTGTTATAAAAAACTACACACTCTAAATATTCAACGGCAGAGGAAGGACGCAAGAACAAGCAAAGCTTACATCTGAAGATTATCCTAAACCTTTGAAGAAGATATTGAATATTTTATAATTTACATTCAAATCAGACAAAATAATTCACCGGCGTATATTATAAAAGAGACGAGATATAAAAAAAATTACGGTGAGATATAATTAACTTGGATCCGGTGAGCAACCATTCTGCGATTGGCGAAGAAGTGAAAAGTGAAGTGTGAGATATTTAAGGCTATAAGATAAGATGGCAGTGTAGAATTAGAGTTGTAATATATCATATACATGCTACCGCACTTGCATACATACAGTAGAAACTAGCATGTGTAAATGAAAGAAGTGTTACTTGTGAGGTATTGTCTTGGCCCGTGAGTTGTTATTTATTTATTAGTGGACCGATAATTTCGTACGGGAAGAAAATCACCCCTGTTGTTATAAATTAATACACATATACGGAGAATTTATTTCCAATTAAAGAAAATTTCGTCGTTAAGAAGAAGAAATAAAACAATGGAATATATTATGACTGATGTCTCCGCAGAAGGAATTTTCTATATTGTCTGCAGATTTGGAATGATGACTGCTAAATCTACATGATGGACTGAACTGGAGATAGGCACCGGCAGACCAGATGACCAGCTGTGGAGGAATCGACCGGCAGACCAGATGACCAGCCGAGGAGAGATGGACCGACAAACCAGATGACCAGCCGATGAGGATAGGCAGCGGCCAATCTGATGACCAGCTGATGACCGGGAAGACGATGTCAAACATGAGATCCAGATCCTAACAGAGAGTCGAACCACAACCAAGGAATGGAGGGACAACCAGACCAAACATAACATCTAACGAGCTAAGTCTTTACATTTTCTAGTAGAGTAGTTTCTTACAATCTACACCCTCACTCTAACTTCGGCATGTGCTGATTAATTGGTGATATTTATGAATTAATTAAGAACGTGTGTGAACCATAAAGTGAAGTGTGAGATATTTAAGGCTATAAGATAAGATGGCAGTGTAGAATTAGAGTTGTAATATATCATATACATGCTACCGCACTTGCATACATACAGTAGAAACTTTTTTTTGCTAGGGGCTTTACGTCGCACCGACACAGATAGGTCTTATGGCGACGATGGGATAGGAAAGGCCTAGGAGTTGGAAGGAAGCGGCCGTGGCCTTAATTAAGGTACAGCCCCAGCATTTGCCTGGTGTGAAAATGGGAAACCACGGAAAACCATTTTCAGGGGTGCCGATAGTGGGATTCGAACCTACTATCTCCCGGATGCAAGCTCACAGCCGCGCGCCTCTACGCGCACGGCCAACTCGCCCGGTACAGTAGAAACTAGCATGTGTAAATGAAAGAAGTGTTACTTGTGAAGATCTAATAGCAATGAGTCTATACAACTAGTGAAACTTCGATTAATCTCGTATTAATTGTACAATGATTACGTCATGATTTTACCTGCGCGACAGAGATGAATATAGTTAAGTTACGTATTCCTTTCTTTATAGAAAGAGGGCATTGAACTCCAATTGCTTTTAAAAGATAAGAGGTTATAAAAATGCGTTTATAATAAGGCAATTCTAAAATGTTTTGGCATATAGTTTTAAGAGTAATCGGCGATATGCGTACGGTAATAAGTGTGCCAGTGGTGTGATAATATATATTGGAATGGTATTAAAATATGGTTATTTCTCGGAGTATATTAAGGAATATTTGAAATGCAGATGTTTGTTTATGTGCTGCGGTATGAGAAAGAATTGCTTTTTGCCGAGGAAACGTCGCGTTAGATTTACATGAGGTGAGTTCTGTGTCACATGGAAGAGTAAGTCAAATGAGTGCACATCGCGCAGATGACACATTTTAAGGTAAGATCGACATGTATTATGGTAGAATTGTGAATCGTGACAGTTTTTATCTGACATTGGTAAATGATATTTAGCGAATACGAGAGAATTCTTTAACATACGGTTTAACTAGGCTCATGACTAAGTACACATGTGATATTCTTTGGTGCGGTGACATTTCAATATAATACGTATTAATTTCATTCTGTACTGACCATATGAGTTGAGTAGCTCGTACACATGAGAGATATTGAGTAATATGAGATAGCTAAAGCACATTGAGCCGTTGGTGGAGGAGTGTGTGGATCGGAAACTACCTAAACAGTTAGATAGATGTTTTATTTCTTTTTAATGCAGAGATCATTTGAGTTCAAGTGTTTAAATAACATAATGAATAGGAAAATGGTTAGGTAGGAGCCATATATCGTAGGCTCTAGGGAGGTATTGTCTTGGCCCGTGAGTTGTTATTTATGAGTATTCAAGATGAAGGACCAAATAATCAGAGTTCAGATTTATGAAGGAAAATTTGGAGAGCAGTTTACGATTTCACACTCACGCAAGAGTTCAGTTGGGAGACATATAAGCAAAGACATGATCAGGTTGATATTCGCAATCTGACTTTATCCCATTTAATTTCTATTACGCTTCAATTTAGCAAACTATCTGTTTTTATTACAGTGAATTGACTTAAATGAGGTGAGAATAATTAATATAATTATCGTGACTGTATTCACATCAAATATTTATCCGGAGGCCGTAATTGCTCAGTGATCTGTCGAATATAATTAGGATAAATTAAAGTCACTTCGGAACATGGTTACGAATATAGAAGTAAATAACCGATATGAACTTGAACATTGAATGAGAATGAGTGTAAATAATTTAAAGATCATAATTATTTTACTTTTATTTGAGCCAGCGCTGACTCTTACCCATTATACATAAATGTTATTAAGATTATGCTACCCAGAATTCACATTAACTTTCATTGAACATTATTTATTCCAATAAATTTTCTTATATTATTCTTTTAGGATGTGTCTGTGTTATGAATTCTTTTTGGTAACACCCAGTTTGTAAGTTAGCTAGTAAGCTTAGTAGATATAAGTAACTAATGAATCTGACGGAAGAAAGAGAATCTTTTTGAGGTTTTCGGCCATTGGTCCATACTCGAGCGGTTAGGTTTCCCCATGATACGTGTCTCAGCGGTTCGAGTCTCTTCCGAAACCACGTAAAAAACAAACACATATAAAATCTCAGATTTTATGAGCGATAGACAGAATACCCTGAGAAGAAACCGAGTTACCGGGAGGACATTGCGCTGACCGCACGACAGCGGGTGCAATGTTAATGGAAGGAATCTGACTCTTCGAACAATGAAAGTATCCACGTAGGTCTCAGTCGTGGTAGGAAAAGAATAACGCTTGACAAATGGAGGTCGGAGGAGGAGTGTGGCACAAGTGTAAGCAATGCCAGACTCAGTTACAGGACCCGAAGAACCTCAGTGTCATGAATCCTATTCCTATGAACGGAACAGATTAGTCTGTGAAGCACAAGTGTGAATGGGATTTAGTCGTTAAACATGTCAGTGAACTGTCCGGTGACGTGTTTCCAAGTTTGACTTTTAAGCAAATTCACGGACAATGCCGAAACAATTAAGTAGTATACGTTGTCCTGTAAAATGCTGGATTAGAGGCTACGCAGACGATAAAATAATTTGTCGTCGTTTTTGTGACAAGCAGGTTCCTGTGAGAAAAAAGCAACAGTTCACACAGCACTCTAATACCTTGGCTGAGCGATTTGGTAGCGACAAGACAAGGCAACCCTTACTGAAACAAGAACTACCATCCTCTTAGGGACAAAATGAGTTTACCCGTGATTTGTGTCACACATAGATTGCTATACATACTCCATGGAATAGATTAAGCAGGCCGCATTTCCGTACCTTTGTGAGAAGTATCGCAACCAGACTATTCCTCAAGCGTGTACAGTTCGGAAAGCGTACTTGACAAATGTTACAGTTCGGTGCTGGAAGAAATCCGAACGTAGTTACTTGACCGTCTGATCTGGAGATGCATGTGGTAGATACGCATTGGTCGGGAAGTTGAGCGGAGATGAACTTATCTCTGTAAATGTATCGTAACAAAAACTTTACAGTCTGTCAAACACACTGCAATTGCAATATAAATTATAACACTATAAACATACCTGTAAAAACACACACTATTATACAAAGAATAGTAAAAATACACACTATTATACAAAGAATTTTTACAATTATGTTTATAGTGTTATAATTCATATTGTAATTGCAGTGTGTTTGACAGACTGAAAAGTTTTTGTTACATTTAACTAAGTCGACACTGGAAAGTATGGCTTCATTATTTTAAAAAAAACTTCTCTCTTACAAATCATTCTTCAATCGGTCGCTCTCTCATTGACTCGGTACGCCTGCTCTGGCGGTCGGGTGGGTACAACAGTCAGTTCACTGATTCTGCCAGCTACATGTTGAACGCCGCTGCAGCACTGAACGTATTTTATCCTAATTCGATTCACTCAACGTGCGCAGCTCACGGCCTTATTAGGGTTACAGAAGAAAGAAGGGCACAATTTCCAAATGTGTACAATGAAGAAAGAGTTCCGGACAGTGTCTTACAGGGATTGCCTACTGACGTCCCTCTTCTTCCAGAGCCAATCCTTACGCGCTGGGGAAGTTGTATTAAAGCTGACCTTTTCTGTTGTCATAATTTCAATGGAGTGAAGCGTATGATTGATTGAAGTATTTGATGTGATGTCAGCACTATTCAGGAAGCGAGCTAGAAACACGTGGTTTACGTCTTACTGATTTACTGGAGATTGTGGAGAAGTGAAGCGTGAACTGGAAGGTATCGCAGGAAACCTCGAACTCCGTCTGCAAACAAAATATTGTGACGTCGTCTAACGAAATCCAGGCTACGACATCGTGGTAGCTATAAACAAAATAATGTTGGGCTGGTACTGATACCAAGCGAGTGAAAATGAAAGACTCCCTAGGCCTCGTAAACCTAATTTGGTCGGAGAAGAACAAGAGTTGACGAAGAAAGGTCGGGTAGGATAGGTGAAAGAGAGACCTTTACGCAAGTAAGTGGAAGCAATGCCTGACTCAGTTAGGGGACCAGTGGTCACCAACCCTTACTACAGGTATGGTATGTATTGCACCGCCCCTACGCATAGTGTTTCAGGCATTCTCAGTAATTATGAATAATTCTTGTAATATACTGTAGAAAGGTTATCTTTCTCGTGCATTAGATCATTTACATGTACTGTAAGTTCACTTGCTTCAAAAATCGCTGTTCTTCTTCTTCTCCTCGTTCGACACCAGCCATATAAGGACCACCTCAATGTTAGCTTTATTTTTCCTTCATACTTTCAGTAGCTACTCTTTTCCTCCCCTCATCCAATTTTTATTCGTAGACTCCTGGAAACCCTTCCATGTCTTGAGTTGTTGTCTTTCATATTTTTTACGTACCGGTACCTCTAGTATCCAGGTGCAATTCGTCTCTGGGTTGTTGTTGAAGTGGCTGAATAGACTCCTGTCATTCATTCTTACTAAGTGTTCGTAAAACATCCGTAGTGGCGGATCGTGTATAGTCACGAAATACGAGGCTCGTGGTTTGTGCGATATTAGGAGGTGAATTTCAACAGTTTGGCAGTCGTAAGTGTGATACATTATTGAAACTTGTACAGTTGTTTCCGTCAGAGTGCTCGGGAAGTGTTTAGTGCAACCTGAAGCAAAATACCTACGAAGAAATGATGCCCGCAAAGTTAAACAGATGCCAGTGGGAACCATTGTAAAGCAAGCCGTGCAGGAAGCGCTGAGCAGTAAGGAAACTCTCAACACGCCTGCCAACAACATTTATGACGTCAGTAGGCAATCCCTGTAAGCCCCTGTCCGGAGCTCTTTCTTCGTTGTACACATTTGGAAATTGTGCCCTTCTTTCTTCTGTAACCCTAATAAGGCCGTGAGCTGCGCACGTTGAGTGAATCGAATTAGGATAAAATACGTTTAGTGCTGCAGCGGCGTTCAACATGTAGCTGGCAGAATCAGTGAACTGACTGGTGGTTTGCGTCTTTGATTCTTTGTCAAGTCAGTTTGTCTCTATGATCTCTGCCAGATACTTAGATATGTCCACTCTTCTCATTTTTCCATCACGTGTAGGTGCGCTTTTGCAGTTTGTTATGAATTTCGTGTTCTCGAAGGGGACCTGCTGTCCTGTTTTATCACCTCTCTTTTTCTGTGTGGTGGCTGTTTTTTATGTCACCTGTCAATATCGCAAGATGAAAGCAAGGTTGTCCTATCTGTATCCCACTTTTGATTTTCTGGTCTTCCGGTGTCCCGCGCCATCCACATATTACGTTTTCTAGTACACAGTTCAGTCAACTGTTCTAAGAATTCTATAGAAGCACAATTACTTATTCAATTATATTATATGTATCTATATACAGTACTTACTTTCCCGCAACCGAAGAAAATTACAGGATCATCAAGCTATTCTCCATTTTACTTTGGCGTTTGAAACCACAGTGCCTGATGTTAAATATATCGCGCGGATCACCGGGAGCTGGCAAGTTACTTCAATAGATCTACTCATCTTCAACTCCTGCACGATTATGGATCTTCGTATGTGTTCGATTATGATATGACTTTGTGCCTGACAGTGCTTAAAAACTAGCTCATTTAACCGTTCTCCGCTATTCATAAACATTATAAGACTTTGCCTAACACTGCGTGTGCTATACTGCCGCTCAGAAAATTACGCACTGTTTTCTTTTAAGTGACTTACATTTTACTTCTTCTGAATTTTACAGTGTCTACCCCCGTTCATTTTTATATCGCCTCTTCTACTTATCCGGATTGTACTTGATCTTTTATTTCTTTTTCTTATGCATTGTTTTTCATCTTTTAATCGGCTGATGATGACCTGGACTAGGGTCGAAACCGGTACCATTTCTACTTATTATTAAATAGGAATGTAATTCACTACATTTCTTATTCTTTTGTATTGAATAGGTTGAATCTATTTATCAATTATTTCAATTTTAACTGTAATATTCTTCAATACGAAACAATGAATTTTTTAACTTTCAGTTCAGTAATATCAGGCAAAGTCCATCTGGCTTGATTTCGAAGGGCTCAGAAATTTCCCCCATGAATTCTAATTTTGATTTGGTGTTGTGAGAGTCTGTTTGGTTAATGCCATTGTTTTGTCGTCTACTCCGTATTTATCTTATGTACTAAACAGTGTGCCTCTCTATACTGAGTCATAGGCTTTTTCAAAGTCAACAAACACACCGATGTATTTCTTTGCTCTTAGGCATCTCTCTCTGATGATCAGTTTCAGGTTGTAGATCCGTCCCACTTCTGAACCCCGCTTGGTGCTTGCCCAATTCGCCTTTAATTCTGTTTAGTACAACAGTGGAGAATATTTTGTACACAACTGGCTGTAGTGAGATCCCTCCCCTTTTTGTGTAGAGGATGTATTCGTGCATTTTCCATATCTTCCGGTACAGTAGGACCTATCTCCTCTTCTTCTTCCTCCCAGATTTTGTCTAAAAGTTTTTTTTTACGGATTTCACTTCCCCATCTTCATATTTCAGTGATTCTAATGTGACTGAGTCTGGGTTTTTTTGTTTTTTTAACGATTTGACTAAGGCCTTGACTTCTTCCAGACTTGGATATTGTGTTAGTGGCTGTTTCATCATTGGTTTCTCGTGAGGAAGTTTTTCTTGAGGTTCTTCACAGTTAAGTAGTATATTGAAGTTTTTTTAATGCTATTTTTTCGGGGCGTCACCTATAGAGATCTTTTTTCCCGTACTTGCACCATGTGGTATGAACCTGTGTGTAATTGGTATGGAGGAAGTGTGGAGTGTTGAATGTGAAGAAAGGAACGTTAAGGACGACACAAATACCCAGTCTCCAGGCCAGGGATATTAATCATTTACAATCAAAAACCACTGACCCAGCTAGGAATCGAGCCCAGGGCCGCCGGGTGACAGACGGACGCGTTGCCCCCTACACCGCGAGGCCGGACAGTTTGTTGAAGTACTCTGCTAAGATTTGGCAGTTCTCTTTATTGTCGAGTGCACATTTTTCTTGAAGTAGAGGCTGGGTGGTTGGTTTTTACGCATTTCAGTCCTGAATTGTCATGCGTTGTTTCTTTTGACCCCTTCCTCATTGTTGTCTCTTACACTACTTATACTACTACTATTAATAATGTGTTGAAATGACCACATGTTTTAGATCCCCACGACGTCAAGTTCAGTGGACTACGTGCTGTCAGCCGATCGCCATTTCCTGCTCGCCGTGCACAACAGGACCAAGGTACATTGACACTAGTCTAAAAGCCATGTGATGCACAGGAGTAACACCAGTCTAATAGCCATCTCTGTACCCACAGGTGTTTGGACAGCCAGCGTTGGCCCAGTACGAGATCATTGACGTCCACAGGCAGTAAGTAGCTCCTTTACGAGGCAACATACAGGTCGATAAGTACATTGTAGCTGGTCAATTATCTGAGTAGAGGGCACCCTGTCTATCACGTTTATTCAAGGAAGAATTGCCGAGCGAGTGGCAGCGCGGTTTTGGTCACTTTGCAGTAGCTTGCATTCGGGAGACAGTGGGTTCGAACTCCGCTGTGGGCAGCCCTGAATATGGTTTTTGGTGGTTTTCTATTTTCACACCAAGCATGCACTCTCACCTTGTTCATTAATGAAACCTGTTTCTGCCTTAAAGTACCTATACATACTCTTCCATTTTTCACTAAAATTTGTATGACCACCAATTATGCTTGCCATCATGTTATCCTTAGCTGACTTATTTGCTAGATTCAATTTCCTAGTAAGTTCCTTCAATTTCTCCTTACTTCCATAGCCATTTCTAACTCTATTTCTTTCCAACCTGCACCTCCTTCGTAGTCTCTTTACTTCTGTTATAATACAGTGGATCTTTACCATTCCTTACCACCTTTAAAGGTACAAACCTATTTTCACATTCCTCAACAATTGCTTTAAACCCACCCCAGAGTCTGTTTACATTTTTATTTACCATTTTCCAGCAGTCGTAGTTACTTTTTAAAAACTCCCTCATGCCTGTTTTATCAGCCATATGGTACTGCCTAATAGTCCTAATTTTAATACCTTCATTTCTTTCACATTTATTTTTAACTACGACAAAAACAGCTTCGTGATCACTAATACCATCTAATACTTCGGTTTCTCTATAGAGCTCATCTGGTTTTACCAGTAGCACATCCAAAATATTCTTCCCTCTAGTTGGTTCCATCACTTTCTGAATCCCATATTAACTTATTTGCCATTTGTTGTTCATTCTTCCTGTCGTTCGCATTACCTTCCCAATTGACATTTTGGAAATTGAGATCATCTGCTACTATCACATTCCTTTCCATATCATTTCCTTTCCATTGTTGGATGCGCTAGTGAGCGGTTGACTGTTCCAAGAGCTCTGTGTTATCTCAGTGATAAAGTAGTTAATAATTGTAGAAATTTACCAAATTGTGTGTGTGTGTGTGTGTGTGTGTGTGTGTGTGTGTGTGTGTGTGTGTGTGTGTGTGATACATTTAGCTCCACAAATAATTGTGTTTAGTGTTTATTTGTAGTAATCTGCGATTAGTGGCATTTATTTACGGTTTTCACACTGAGTAGTTCCGTAGGCGTTCGCTAAATTACAATAGTACAATTAATAGTATTATTAAAATATCAATAGGTTTGTTGATAAAATACGGTACTTACAAAGACGGGATATTAAAAAGAGTCGTAACTTCGGCAGCGGTTATATCTATTAGTGCAGGCATTTGGCAGGGTATTTCAAATAGCAGTTCAACGATCCCACCTATCACGAAGGTAATAACTTCCTTTAATAACGCGATACTGTTGTAAATTTTGTTTAAAGATAGGATTTCAACAGAATAGACAGTATGGGAACCTGTCCTAAAATGACATACTTCGATAAAACGACATACCGGTCGTTTCTCGCAAATGACGCATGGGGCAGCACTCATCTCTACCTTGAATTATTCACGGATTGGTAAGACTGGAGCAGAGTTAATAGCATTGCTGCTGTTGCCACGGTTTTTGTGTAGTAGTGGAAATCTCTCAACATCACGTCATTGAATTATAAAGTAAGTGTAATTCTATTAGGTACCAAATATGTTTATTTCAAATAGCGTAACAAATTTTTTACATATAGGGTAACTAAAAGCATTCATTCTGATTATTTTGTGGTATTTACATAACCCCTCACACAAGGCGTTTGTGAGCATTTCTGTGATGTGTTTGAGGTTAACAATGTTGGTAAAATGACATACTGTGTGCTAAGGTAAACCCGAGCAAAGTTTAATTTCATTTTCCTCCTTCACACTATTAAGACCATTGGTAATTGGACGAATGGGACTAACATCACGATTGCTGTTGTTGTTGTTGTTGTTGGTGGTGGTGGTTGTTGTTGGTTAACCTTTTGAGGGTTGGGAAATTTGTGGTCGTCAACCCGTTATTATTATTATTATTATTATTATTATTATTATTATTATTATTATTATTATTATTATTATTATTTGCAGAGATAATGGTTGGGAGTTACAAGAGAAGTAGTACTCGACAATCATGGGATAAAACAAATATGGAGCAAGCCATGAATGCCGTTAAAAAAAGGAAATGGGCTGGTATCTTGCATCCAAGACCTTTAATATCCCACAAGCTACGCTGAGGAGGAGAGTTCTAGGGAAAAACAAGAACCTAACTGGTGCTGATAAGGGACTGGGCCGCTATCAAACTACTTTTCCTTTGTTCCTGGAGGTTGATCTTATGCAGCACATTCAAGATCTTGAATCTAGTCTTTTTGGTTTAACACTGGATGACGTTCGAAGGCTAGCTTATCAATTAGCTGAAAGTAATGGATTAGATCATTGTTTTAGCAAAGAAGAAAATATGGCAGGTTAGTATATTTCTGATAAACTGTAAGCTATTTGTTAAAAGGCTGTAGGATAGTGGCACTAATTTCATTTATCACAACTGTGTTTATCTTTTCTAGGCTGGGAATGGTTACGTGGTTTTCGGAAGAGGCACCCTGAGCTTTCATTGAGGCGACCAGAAGCAACTTCAGCAGGAAGAGCCCGAGCATTCAATAAGCCACAAGTCTCTCTGTTTTTTGATAAATTAAAACTTGTTCTTACTCAGAATGGTATCCATCCAACAAGGATTTACAATGCAGACAAATCGGCTCTCTCCACAGTTCAAAGGCCCCAGAAGATTCTAGCTTCTAAAGGCAGCAAGTTGGTTCTATGACCAGTTCTGAAAGGGGTCAGCATGCGACCGTAGTATGCTGTATGAGCTCTGCTGGTATTTTCATTCCGCCTGCAATAATATTTGCTAGAAAGAAGTTCAAAAATGAACTTTTTGATGGAGCACCTACAGGAACATTGGCTCTTATAAACGAAACGGACTGGATGACAGGAGAACTGTTCCTTCAGTGGTTGAAACACTTCCAACAACATATCAATTCATCAAAAGACCAGAAGGTGCTTCTCCTACTTGATGGCCATGCTAGTCATAAGCATGTTGATGTGCTAACATACGCTAAGGGCAATGGTATCATCATGCTCTCGTTCCCTCCTCACTGCACCCATCGACTTCAGCCTCTGGATGTGGCATTCTTTGGACCATTGAAGACATATTATAATCAAGAAGTATCCAAATGGCTCAAAGCCCACCCAGGAAGAGTTGTTACCCAATACCAAATGGCTAGTTTGTTTTCATTAGCCTACGGGAAAGCAGCTTCAATTCACAATGCTACCAGTGGGTTTGCCAAAACAGGCATTTGGCCTTTAGATCGTGATGTGTTTCCAGATCATGTCTTCTGCGCAGCAGCAGTTACGGAAAGGTCTCTGCAATGCGAGCAACACCAGGAAGCAAACCAGGAAGACCAAAACAAGTCAAACGGTGAAACATTGAAAGAGGCTGCAACAGCATCCTTCCCACCTCCTCAAGATTCTGTAATCCCCTCCAGTTCCTCATGCGCAACACCGTCATCCTCTAGGTCTTATCCAATTGAGAGTAGGCCTACATCTCCTGATTGTTCACCATCCTCATATATCAGACCAGTTCAGATATCTCCAATGCCTTCTGCATCACAAACTGGTTGTGTCTCAAGAAAACGCAAACAGGAAGGGTCTCAAATACTGACTAGCAGTCCATACCTCAATGAAATAAAAAATAAGGCTGCAGAGAAGAAGAAGGTAGTATCAAGACGCGCTGCTCAACAGGCAAAAAAGAAGCTTTATTTAGGTACTGACAGCGATGAAGACGTGGATATTGATGCTGATGATGACAATGATGTACCATGTCCCTATTGTAATGACTTATTTAGTAACTCTAAACCAAGGGAGACATGGTCAAAGTGTACTAAGTGTGCAATGTGGGCACACAATGAGTGTGCTGGACTCTCAAGAACATCAAAAGCATTTATTTGTGAGTTGTGTGAGTAAAAAGTCTTTTTACTTGAGATATAGCAAGTATGTCATTTTACCCAAGTACCTGAGATATAATGACATAGTAACATGTTTTTGAAAATATTCAAATTACAAGAGACAGAAACATTGTATTAATACTTATGTTATGCCACAATGGTGCTCCTTTCTAGGGTTATTAATGTTCAAGAAATAAATGAGTTATCTCGAGAATTATGTCCACAGCAGTGTTTTTATTTTATGGTATGTCATTTTAGGACAGGTTCCCCTATTTCACTGGCGAAATAGCTAACAGTCGTAATTGTTATTGATTATTGTCGCTCTTCTTATCCAAATATTGCATTGTTGGCAACAATCTGTGAACAAAGGGTGTAGTGTATCAAGAAAATATAAATAAAAATCAGCTGATTCTTGTATTCCGATCATTTGTAGTTCTGAGTTTGCAGTTAAAGTATCCGTAATTTATATTTCACACCCTCGACATTTCAGTATTTATGAGCGGTTAGCTAATAATCAAGTTCCTACATTCCAATAATTGCAATTCAAGTCCCTGGCGTAGTTTAGACAGAGATACTTTTGAGATATTATTGTAAACAACCTCATATTTTTCAACATTTAAGGACACTTTTATTCTCCGTCCCGCGGAGTAGGGAAAATAATAGTAATCCATCATCTGTAAAGATCACATAACCGCATTTCAGTTGAGAATTGTAGTGTAGATGCAGTATATTAGATATTCGTGTGTATTTTTGTGCAAACGGCATGTTTCATTTCTATTACAGCATAGTAGGACAAGTAGTACTAATATTAATCTGTATACGTGTTTAACTTTGTTGGTAGGCTAATCTTTGAGTACTACCGGTACCGGTACTTCTTGCGAATATCTAAATTTAGGCCTAATAGGAATTTTCATTTCTATTTGTGCTTAGTAAGAAGCTAGGATACGTTTGAACGTAGTTTTAACATTATTGTAGTGTATTATAGTAACTTATTAGAAATTAGAGAGCCTATTCTATAATTTTGAGTAGTTTTGCGAATTTTGAACTTTAATGGTAATTTTCTCTTCTGTTTTTTTCTTGGTAACAACCTGTTGTGATTAGAATACGTCTGAACGTAATTTAAAATTATTGTAGTATCTGTACTAAGTCTGAACGTAGTTTAAAATTATTGTAGTGTATTATAGCATCTTATTAGAAAGTAGTGTGTTTATTCTATTACTGTGAAATATTTGTATAGTATAGTGTCGTTTCTGTGGTATCTGTAGTAACACTCTTACTAAAATTCTGTTGTTGTAATTAGGGTAGACTTAACTGCAGTTAATAATTGTGTAGGCTAATTCTTGTGTATTATTCTTTGTTTCCAGTAATTAACAGCAATTTTCATCGTGTTAGTGCGTTGTAGGAAATAAAAATAGTACATGAATATTGAATTTTCACGACCGCATTGTAATCGAAACCGACTTTCAACCTATTAGGTCGTGTTACGTACATTTAGTACGTGTTGAAGAGATGTTAAGTACAGAACAAAAATGGCCAACCGGACACCAGTGGGATCCCACTAAATGTACGTAACACGACCTAATAGGTTGAAAGTCGGTTTCGATTACAATGCGGTCGTGAAAATTCAATATTCAATGACTTGGCCCTCAACGGGCGACTTAAACGCACTCTACAGAGTGATGGCAGTAGTGCCAGACCTGTAGCTTAGATCCTTTCCAACAGAACAAAGATGGCCTAGGCCACCATAGCTCAATTGGTAGAGCAACCAACGCGAAATCGGGAGGTTGTGGGTTCGGATCCCACTGGTGTCCGGTTGGCCATTTTTGTTCTGTACTTAACATCTCTTCAACACGTACTAAATGTACGTAACACGACCTAATAGGTTGAAAGTCGGTTTCGATTAAAAATAGTACAATTAAGTAGTATTGTAGTGTAATAGTAGCCTATATTAAATAACTTACTGTTGTGTGTTCTTTGTGAACTAACCTGGACAATGTTTCTTTCCTTTCATTTTAATTTTGCACAGAATAAGTTATCTTATTTTTCCTTTTCTTTTCATTTTTCAGTAAAAAATGGATAAGCAGTGCGAGTGTAGGAACTGTGGGTGTGGCCTATAAAAGTGAAACGAAAGAAATATTGTCTAGGATAGTTCACAGAGATCACACAACAACAAGGTACCGTCAAACGGGGTTGCTTGGGACTGCAGTCTAACTTGGGGCAGTTTGAACCCATATTTTGGGAGCTCTTTGCCGACAATTGCTTCATTGAATACGCGCCAAATTCGGCAGATGAGTGAACCACAATGTTTACTAGAAATATATATATATATAGAGGCAATATTAAGGTCGGGGTATTACTGAGGTTGAATTTATATATTGCAGATAATTTTTAAAGAAAATAACCATAAAAAATTGTGTGTATGAGCCGAGACACTAAGAAAGATAATGAAAAGTTGCTTTTAGGGCAAGTTCTTTCAATAGAAAATGATGGAACCCACCAGTGCAAATTCCTGCACAGTTATGAAGGATAGAAAAACACAATATTTGTGTTTCCTACAGTTGATGACATACCGGTAGACGATGTTAAGGAAAAACAAATCTTGAAGATTATTGTGCCATTTAGGTTAATGAGTGGAGGTAGATATGTTTTCAATGTAACTTACCTTCTTTGAATTAATTAGGCTACGGTACCTATGTATTAAGGAATTACATAATAATTAGAAGATTATTTTGGCAGTTAATGAATTATTTCCCTTTTAATTTGTCACTGTAGTGTCCCACATAACCGAGATATTTTTTAACATGGGACAGATACATTAAAACAGAAGAGTATTATGAACATTATGAAAATTAAGTTACTGTCCCAAGTTACACATCTCAAGGGTAACTTGGGACGGTAACAAAATTGTTCTTTTTAGGTAAAATCCAAAAAAAAAAAAAAAAAAAAAAGAACGTGACATTTAATTTCCAGGTTGTAGAGCCGTTTGAAAAATAAAACTGTCCCAAGTAACCCCCTTTGACGGTAATTAATATAGGCTACTACTACACTACAATACTACTTAGTTGTACAAATTTTTTTCTACAACACCCTAACAGAATGAAAATTGCTTTTAATTACTGAAAACCGAAAGTAATGCACAAGAATTAGGCCTACAGAATTCTTAACTGCAGTTAAGTCTACCCTAATTACTGCAACAGAATTCTAATAAGAGAGTTAATACAGATATCACAGATACTATAGATAGCCTACTACAGATACTATACTACACAAATATTTTACAGTAATAGAATAAACACACTAATTTATAATAAGATACCTACTATAATACGCTACAATGATTTTAAACTACGTTCAGACGTATCCTAATTATGATACAGTAGGTTATTACTGAGCACAAACTGAAATGGAAATTACAATTAAAGTTTGAAATTCGCAAGACTACTCGAAATAATAGAATAAGCACTCTAATAAGTCACTACAATACACTACAACAGTTTTTGAACTATGTTCAGATGTGTGCTAATTACAACAGGTTATTATTAAGCACAAATACAAATGAAAATTGCAATTAGGCCTAAAGTTTGAAATTCGCAAGAACTGCCGTACTCAAGGATTACCAACAAAGTTAAACGCGTAGGCAGAAGATTTCTTTAGTATTACTTTATCCTACTATGCTCTAATAGAAATGAAACCTTGCGTTTGGTTAAATGCTTAAGTATCGAAAGGGTTGCCGTACACACAAAAAAACACGAATATAACAGGCAAGATACTATCTAATATGTGATTATTACAGCTGGTGGATTACTATTATTTTCCCTACTCCACGGGACGGAGAATAAAAGTGCCCTTAATTACTGAAAAATACGAGGTTGTCAACAAATAATTTCTCAAAAATATTTCTGTCAAAACTACTACTACTACTACTACAGGGACTTGAACTGCAATGATTGGGATATATGTGTTGTAACCAAGGTTGAAATTTACAAACACAACTTTTATTTGCTTCACTTTATGATATTTACACAAATAACAGAAATTTATTTTGAAGCAAAAAGGAATATTGAATCTTGAGAAAAGTCTGTCTTTATACAATATGTACAGGTTTACAGTCTTTATATACACTTCTATCTTGAAAAGATAGTCTTTGTGAATTGACACGTTGATAGTCGAAAACTATCTGGCACACTAACATGAATGTCTTTGAGAGTCCTTGTTTGTTGAAGTGCCTGAATTCCTAAAAAGCAAGTTCAATTGATTGAAGAAATTCCACCTAGCGAAACTAAGGGAGCTTGCGTAAATTAGGGAATGACAATGGCTTGTAAAAGAATTACGGAACATAGGCAGCGGAAACAGGTAAGGGAGCGGTGACCAGAGGTGAAACCTCGTACTGCCAGAAATTCAGTCCACCTGGTCGAAGCACATTTTCAAGAGGAGTAGCCTCCGTGCTCGACGTAGGGTGTATTCTGGAGCTGGACACCGGGGCGAGTGGGCGAGTAAGCAGGAAGGGAGCTCCTATTTATAGTACACTCGATGGTCAGGCACGCGCACTGAGAGCTGCGCGTCGAAGCTAGCAGAATGATACACAGGCGCGCGTGCAGCTGGCTGACGGAGCGAGAAGGGAGTGCCGGACATACAACACCCTCCCCTCCTAAATACGCCGGTACGGCGTGAAACGGCGGCGGCGCTGGCGGCGGCTGCGATGCTGGGGCGGAGCTGCTGATTTCTCTGTTGTATTGTCCGGAGCTGGAACTGGGCGGAGTGGCGCTGTCTCGTCCTGAAAGGAACCCATTGTTATTAAATGATCTAAAGCGCGTTCAGCAATAGATTTATCAGGTTTAGCAATAGCATCAATAGCTGGACAGGGGCGGTAGCGCAGACGTATCTGATCTTGATGGCGGCAGATACGTTTCTCCGTAGTCTGTATCTCGTATAGACGATGACCCAAAGATCTGCAGATGACTCCAGGTATCCAGAGTGGGTTGGATTTGAATGTCCTGGTGTAGACCTTGTCGTTGAGGGAGAACTTCGTTGGTGAGGTCTTATGCTGGGTCGGAAGAGGCTGTAACAGAGAAAGTAAAGTTCTGTGAGGTCGTCCATGGAGCTTCTGTGCAGGAGTGACATTATCAGCGCCGGGTAGAGTTCTGTAGTTGTTTAAGAGTTGGAGCAAGGCTTGGTCTTTAGTTAAGCCTGAAGAGACAGCTTTCTTCATACTTCTTTTAAATGTTTGTACGAAGCGTTCAGCTTCACCATTAGATTGAGGGTGAAAAGGTGGTGCTAGGATATGACGAATGCCATTATGTGTACAAAAGTTCTGAAAAGCAGTAGCTGTAAATTGAGGTCCGTTGTCTGAAATGAGTACTTGCGGTAAACCTTCTGTAGTAAAGATTTTCTGGAGAGCACGAATGGTAGCTTCGGTTGTAGTAGTCGAATGCATATCCACTACATATGGAAAGTTTGACAGTGAATCGATGACTATTAACCACATGGAATTGAGGAAAGGACCTGCGAAATCGATGTGAACTCGTTCCCATGGAGTAGTAGCAGGAGGCCATGAAGCAAGATCAGAAGACGGGGCGTTCTGATTCGTTTGACATTGCTCACAATGACGTATTAGCTTTTCGATGGCGGCATCAATACCGGGCCAGTAGCAGTGTTGACGGGCGAGTTGCTTTGTTCTGGAGATACCCCAATGGCTTTGGTGTAATAATTCGAGAACTTGTTTCTGTAGGCTAAGTGGGATAACCACTCGGAAGATGGTGCCTGCTTCTAGTAGTACAACTCCGGCACGAGTCGTGAGACGATGCTGCATACGATGATAAGGTGCCAGTTGGGCAGGAAGTGTGCTCTGAAGAGGCCAACCGTTGCGGATGTAAGTACGTACAGTAGCAAGTGTACTGTCCTTATCCGTAGCTTTAGCTATGCAGGTAGCATCAATAGGAAAACTGGATACAGTATCTTCAAGTTCTATGTCCAACTGAAGACATTCAGATTCTTGAGAATCGAAGGCAGTATCAGGACCAACGGGTAAGCGGGAGAGGGCATCAGCATTACAATGCTGGGATGTGGCTCCATATACAATCTGATAGGAATAATCAGAAAGGAACATGGACCATCTTTGAAGCTTTCTGAGGGAATTCTCTGGGATCTTATTACCAGGATGGAATAAGTGTACGAGAGGCTTATGATCGGTAATGATCAGGAAATGGTTGCCATAAAGATATTCATTGAAACGGCGAATACCAAAGATGATGGCTAAAGCTTCTTTCTCTATCTGTGAGTATCGACGTTGATGGTCATTAAGTGTTTTCGAAGCGAAGGCGATGGGGCGTTCTTGTCCATGACGATCCTTCTGGGAGAGAACGGCACCGACACCGTAGTCTGAAGCGTCAGTAGCTAGCGTGATGATCTTGTCGGGCTGAAAATGAGTGAGTTGTATAGCTTGAATTAAGGCGTTGTTGATTGTTTTCCATGCCTGTTGGCATTGCGGAGTCCACTGAAACTTAACACCTTTTTTACGTAGAGCGTTTAATGGAGCTGCCACTGTAGCGAAGCGTGGAATGAACTTATTATAATAGTTCGCTTTGCCTATGAAGGACTGGAGCTGCTTGAGGTTCTGAGGTGCTGGCATGTTTACTATCGCGGAGACATTCTGCATACTAGGACGAATTCCATTCTTATCAAGTATATGTCCGAGGTAGTGAACTTGAGGCTGAAAGAAGGTACATTTAGCTAGATTCGCTCGTAGGCCATTGTCTTTCAATTTCTGGAGAAGAAGGCGGAGATTGGTGAGATGTTCCTGATGATCTTTTCCAGTAACAATAATATCATCCAGGTAGTTAGCACAACCGGGGATTGAGGCGGTGAGTTGAGCCAAATAGCGCTGAAAAATAGCCGCTGAGGATGAAACACCGAATGGGAGCCGCTGGAGCTGGAGCAGTCCGAGAGGAGTGTTGAGTGTGAGAAATTTCTTAGATTCTTCGTCTAAAAGTAGCTGGAGATATGCTTCTTTAAGATCAACTCGAGAGAAGAATTGTCCACCAGAGAGACGACGGAATAAGTCTTCTGGACGTGGAATAGGAAAGATATCGGTTTCGAGTTGTGCGTTGACTGTAGATCGAAAATCGCCACAAAGTCGAACATTACCATCAGGTTTCTTGATTACCACGAGTGGAGTAGCCCATTGACTAGAAGTAACTGGTACAACAATTCCAGTTTGTATCCATCTTTCTAATTCTTTCGTGACCTGGTCTTGAAGTGCTAGGGGTACTGGACGAGCTTTGAGGAAGCGAGGCTTAGCTCCGGATTTCAGCTGTATGTGAGCTGTATAGTCTTTGGCTGTTCCGAGTTGAGAGTCGAAGACTTCAGGAAACTGCGCTAGGAGAGCGGTAACGTCAGAAGTAGGATGCAATGTAGATACGACGTTAATGTTGTCATGTATCTGGAAACCAAATAAGTTAAATAGATCCATGCCCATAATGTTTGATGCAGTGTAGTTGTTAACTACGAGAAGAGGAATGGCCTTCTGAATTCCTTTATAACTAGCCTGAAGCTTGATTTGACCTTTGATGTCAATTTTCTTCTTGTTAAATGTCACGAGCTGGATGTCAGCTGGAGAGCATGAAGGTGAACCTAAGTTGTGGTAGGTAGTCAGGTTAATAATAGAGACAGGTGATCCAGTGTCTAATTGAAAATCGACAGATCGATCAGAGAATGAGAGAGGAATGATGATTTTGTGAGAATCCTTTGTGGGAAGAATAAGATTGATCTGATCAACTTCCATGTCTTGGCGGGGCTGTATATGCTTCCGGCGTGCTGCAGTAGTCTTATCAGGGCGGAGCGAACTTTGACAGACAGTCTTAATGTGTCCAAGTTTATTACATCGTTCACAAGTAGCTTTGAAAAAACGACAGTCACGACGTTCATGATGCTTGAAACAACCTCGGCAGGAAGGCAGGAGTTTCGAGGTGCTTTTAGAATTGGGCTTCCGTGTAGCATTACGAGAGGGAACCTGGCGAGAATGCTTGGTGGAGAGCGCCTTATCCGTACGGTTCACTGTAGCAGAGGACTTGCGGGCCTGAGGCGAGACTTGTGCAACTTCGTGTGGAGAAGCTATGGCTGCGGCAGTCTTGGTAGTAAGCTCATAAACCGTAGCAATACGCTGGACGTCTTCTAACGAAGGGTTACTCTGCTTGACAGCGTCAAAACGTATTTTGTCTTCAGGAGTATGTAAAATTATCATGTCCCGAATGAGAGAATCAGTGTAGGATGAACCACAACCGTCCTTGGAGCAGATGAACTGGCAGGGTTTAGCTAGACCACGCAATTCAGTTATCCATTCAGTATGTGTCTGATGGGGTTGCTTTCTGCACTGAAAAAATTTATAGCGAGCAGCCACTATGTGAGGAGCTTTGGCGTAGTGTTCCGTGAGACGGGCCAAGAGCTGCGTGAAGGGTACCTCAGATAAGTGTTCTTCCGGACTTAATTTACGTAGTAAGTCACACGTAGCATTGCCAACCGAACTAAGAAATAGTGCGCGGCGGCGTTGATCATCTGTGACAGAATGGCAGATGAAATGCTGTTGTAAACGGGCTAAATAAACTGACCATTCTTCCTTAGCCGGATCAAAAGCAGAGAACGGAGGAATAGCGGATGGCTGTGTAGAGACAGAAATAGCTTGAAGAGCCTGAATTAATGCTGCCTGTTGTTGTTGCATAAACTGTTGTTGTTGCTGCTGTAAGGCTTGGAAGACCGTAGCAAGTTGTTCCGCAGTAGCCATTGTGAGATGCGTGCAAGAAAGAGTGAGGTAAGCTGTGTGTCAAAACTGGTTGGAGTGTCGTTGTTGGTTAGCACTTCGCCGTAGAGTTGACAACTGGGCCTGTTGAATGGTAGTGTCGTGTTTACCTCGTTGCTATAGAGTTGGCGATTGGGGCTGATGACGTGTAGTTTGTTGCTTGTTACCTCGTCGCTATAGAGTTGGCAACTGGGGTCGAAGAATTGTAGGTTGTTGCTTTTTTACCTCGTCGCCATAGAGTTGGCAACTGGGGTCGAAGAATTGTAGGTTGGTGCTTTTTTACCTCGTCGCCATAGAGTTGTGTTGTAACCAAGGTTGAAATTTACAAACACAACTTTTATTTGCTTCACTTTATGATATTTACACAAATAACAGAAATTTATTTTGAAGCAAAAAGGAATATTGAATCTTGAGAAAAGTCTGTCTTTATACAATATGTACAGGTTTACAGTCTTTATATACACTTCTATCTTGAAAAGATAGTCTTTGTGAATTGACACGTTGATAGTCGAAAACTATCTGGCACACTAACATGAATGTCTTTGAGAGTCCTTGTTTGTTGAAGTGCCTGAATTCCTAAAAAGCAAGTTCAATTGATTGAAGAAATTCCACCTAGCGAAACTAAGGGAGCTTGCGTAAATTAGGGAATGACAATGGCTTGTAAAAGAATTACGGAACATAGGCAGCGGAAACAGGTAAGGGAGCGGTGACCAGAGGTGAAACCTCGTACTGCCAGAAATTCAGTCCACCTGGTCGAAGCACATTTTCAAGAGGAGTAGCCTCCGTGCTCGACGTAGGGTGTATTCTGGAGCTGGACACCGGGGCGAGTGGGCGAGTAAGCAGGAAGGGAGCTCCTATTTATAGTACACTCGATGGTCAGGCACGCGCACTGAGAGCTGCGCGTCGAAGCTAGCAGAATGATACACAGGCGCGCGTGCAGCTGGCTGACGGAGCGAGAAGGGAGTGCCGGACATACAACAATATGAACTTTATTATTATTAGCTAACCGCTCGTAAATACTGAAAGATCGAGGGAGCGAAATATAAATTACGGATATTTTAACTGCAAACTCAGAACTACAAATGATCGGAATACAAGATCAGCTGATTTTTATTTATATTTATTTGACTACACTACTGGTACACCCTTTGTTCACGACTGTAGCCAACAATGCAATATTTGAATATGAAGAGCGACAATAATCAATAACAATAAAACGACTGTTAACTATTTCGCCAATGAAATACCGTACTGTCTATTCTGTTGAAATCCCTTTTTTAAACAAAATTTAAAACAGTATCGCGTTATTAAAGGAAGTTATTGCCTTCGTGATAGGTGGGGCCGTTGAACTGCTATTTGAAATACCCTGCCAAATGCCTGCACTAATAGATATAACCGCTGCCGAAGTTACGACTCTTTTTAATATTCCGTCTTTGTAAGTATTTTATCAACAAACCTACTGATATTTTAATAATAATATTTTAAAAATTCTTCTCTCACCTTTCCTAAATTACAGTTTGTAATCTAGCGAACGCCTACGGAACTCCCCAGTGTAAAAATTGTAAATGAATATCACTAATTTCAATTACCGTACTACAAACAAGCACTAAACACCAATATTTGTGGAACTAAATGTATCACACACACACAAAATTTGCTAAATTTCTACAACTATTAACTACTTTATCACTAAGATAATACAGAGCACTTGTAACAGCCAACCACTCGCTAGCGCATCCAACAATTATCATAACACTTATCATAATGACTCTAACACACTTCTTTTATTGTAATGTCACTAATACACTTCCCTTATTATAATGTCCCTCATAACGTCCTTAAGCACTTCTCTTATTTTAATGTCACCAATGCACAACACTGATTTTAATGTCACTAATATACATCTCTTGTTGTAATGTTACTAATGCATACCTCTTATAGTAAATGTCACTAAAGCACAACACTGATTTTAATGTCACTAACACACAACAATAATTATTTTAATGTCATTAACACACATTGCTTATTGTAATGTCACTAATGCACAACACTTATTGTTATATCACTAATGCTTAACACTTATTGTAATGTCACTAATGCACATCCCATAATGCATTGTCAGTAACACATATCCTTTATTACAATGTCACTAACACAGATCCCTCATTGTAATGTTGCCATCACACTTCTCTCATTGTAATCTCAATAATGCACAACCCTTATTTTAATGTCTCTAAAGCACATCTGTCATTGTAATGTCAATAATGCACTATTCTTATTGTCCGGCTCCATGGCTAAATGGTTAGCGTGCTGGCCTTTGGCCACAGGGGTCCCGGGTTCGATTCCCGGCAGGGTCGGGAATTTTAACCTTAATTGGTTAATTTCGCTGGCATAGGGGCTGGGTGTATGTGTCGTCTTCATCATCATTTCATCCTCATCACGACGCGCAGGTCACCTACGGGTGTCAAATCAAAAGACCTGCATCTGGCGAGCCGAACTTGTCCTTGGACACTCCCGGCACTAAAAGCCATACGCCATTTCATTTTACTATTCTTATTGTAATGCCACTATTGCACAACACTTGTTGAAATGTCACTAATGCTCAACACTTGTTTTAATGCCACTAACACACTTCTCTTATTGCAATATCATGATGTACATACAACACTAATTGTAGTGTCACTTACACACATCTCTTATTGTAATATCACTAACACACAACACTTATTTAATGTCACTAAAGCTCAACACTTACTGTAATGTCACTAACACCCTTTTCTTATTGTAATGTCACTAATGTCCAACACTTATTGTAATGTCAGTATTGCACAACACTTACTGTAATGTCACGAATACACATCAGTTAATGCAATGTCATTAACCCACATTGTTTATTGTAAAGTCATTAAGGCACTTATCTATTTTAATGTCACTAACACAAATCTGTTATTGTAATGTCACTAATACACAACACTTATGGTAATGTCACTAACACACAACACTTATTGTAATGTCACTAATGCACAATACTTATCATAATGCCACTAACACACTTCTTTTATTGTAATGTCACTAACACACATCCCTTAATGTAACGTCCTTAAGCACTTCTCTTACTGCAACATCACTAACACACATGTCTTATTGTAATTTCACTAATGCACAACACTTAGTGTAATGTCACTAATGCACTTCTCTTATTGTAATGTCACCAATGCACAACACTTATTGTACTGTCACTAACACACATCTCTTATTGTAATGTCACTAACACACCTCTTATATTATTGTCACTAATGCACAACACTTATTGTAATGTCGCTAATGTACAACACTTACTACAATGTCACTCATGGACTTCCCTTATTGTAATGTCATTAACTCACTTTTCTTATCGTAATGTCACTAACACACATCGCTTATTTTAACGTCGCTAATGCTCAACACTTATTGTAATGTCACTAATGCACATCCCTTATTGCATTGTCACTAACACACATCCATTATTGTAATGTCACTAATACACATCTCTCACTGTAATGAGACCAACACACTTCTCCCACTGTAATATCACTAATACACATCTCTCATTGTAATGTCAATAATGCACTACTGTTATTGTAATGCTGCTAACACATTTCATTTATTGTAATGTCACTAACACACAACAATTATTGTAATGTCATTAACACACTTCTCTTATTGCCATGTCACTATCATATTTCTCTTATTGTAATGTCACTAATGCACAACACTTATCATAATGTCACTAACACATTTCTTTTATTGTAATGTCACTAACACACATCTCTTATTGTAATGTCACTAATGCAAAACACTTGCTGTATTGTCACTAATGCACAACACTTATTGTAATGTCACTAACACACATCTCTTATTGTAATGTCACTAATGCAAAACACTTGCTGTATTGTCACTAATGCACAACAGTTATTGTAATGTCACTATGCTCAACAATTATTGTAATGTCACTAATGCACATCTCTTATCGTAATGTCACCAACACACTTCTCTTATTGTAATATCACTAATGCACGACACTTATTGTAATACCAATATAAATGGTCTCTTATTGTAATGTCACTAATGCACAACACTTGCAATAATGTCTCTAATGTACAAAACTTTTTGTAATGTCACTAACACACCTCCCTTACTGCAATGTCACTAATGCACAACACTTATTGTAATGTCACTAATGCACATCTATTATTGTAATGTCGCTAACACACTTACCTTATTGTAATGTCACTAATGCACAGCACTTATTGTAATGTCTCTAATGCACAGCACTTATTTTAATGTCACTAACACACAACACTTATTGTAATGTCACAACACTTGTCTAGGACAAGTCGTCCTCTGGAGCAGAGTGGCCACGCCTCAGACAGACATCTACTGCAGTATGTCACGTGGCTACCCCGTAACAATGATCTCGTGTTCGTGTACAAGAACGACCTCTACTATCGGCCTTCAACACTTCTGGACATCGAACTGAGACTCACCCACACTGGAGTGGAGGGAGTAGTCTTCAACGGAATTACCGACTTCATTTATGGAGGTAGGAGAATGTCTTGTTGTTTGATTGGTCTAGGTTGTTAGGTTTGGTGTTACTTTGTGGTTCTCTTGCTGCTAGAGCTTTAATGTCACTTAATGCACAAGACTTATTGTAATGCCACTAATGTACTTCTCTTATTGTAATGTCCCTAACATACAACATTTATTGTATTGTGACTAACGCACAACACTTATTTAATGTCAGTAACACACTTCTCTTATCGTAATGTCACTAACGCACAACATTCGCTAACGCATAACACTTATTGCAATGTCACTAACACACTCACACCACAGCCAGGTGTCAGATAATACCCTTGAGGATTGTTAGATGTTGTTGCTTTGTTCGTTGAGGAGACAAAACATATCAATTCATGGTCATCCTATATTGGTTTTATGAGGGCAGATAAAAAAGTAAGTTGCACTAGCTCGCTGCTGTATATGGTGAGCATGCAATTTCTTGCCCAGATATTGTAAAGTGGTGTAAGCAATTTGACAGTGGATGCACAGATCTCATAGACGAATACTGCGAAGGCAAGTACGAAACATCCAGTACCGTTGCAAATGTTAACAGTGCGGATGGGATCATTAGAGAAAATCGGCGCATAACACTGCAGGAAATTGCCAGCATGGTGAACATTTTGTGTGGCAGTGTGTTCTCCATTGTTCACGAGCACCTTGGATTACGTAAAGTATGTCAAAAATGGGTCCCATGTCTGCTCACCGATGTTCACAAGGGACAACATTTCCAATCATCACTGGAATTTTTGCAACGGTATTCTGTAGAGGCCAACAAGTTTCTGTAGTGGTGAATCATCTACAGGGGATGAAACGTGGGTCCTCAACTTCACCCCCAAAACAAAGAGAACATCGATGGAATGGGTGCACACCACAACAACACTACCACAAAAGAAGGCCAAGGTCAACCTTCAGCAGGAAAGTTAACGGCATCAGTGTTCTTTCACATGGAGGGTGTGGTGCCGAAAGGCACAGCAATCAACTCGGTTTTGTGTTGTCAAACGTTGAACCAGTTGTGTAAAGCAATTAAAGAAAAGCAGCGGGGAAAATTGAGCGCCAGTGTGATTCTGTTGCACGATAATGCAACACCTCACACGGCCAGCCAAAAGTTCGAACTGCTGCAGGGATTCAAGTGGGAGGTATGGCAACATCCTCCGTACAGTCCATACTTAACGCCATGCAATTATCATGTGTTCGGTAAGCTGAAAAGGGATCTCGGTGGACGACAATTCCAAAATGATGAGGAGGTGAAAGCAGCTGTCTCCAGGTGGTTACATAGCGCTGGAGGTGATTTCTACGCATTCGGAATCAAAAGGTTGGTTGACCGTTCCGAGAAATGTTTACAGTCTCTTAGGGACTATGTGGAAAAGTGAACTTACTTTGTTTGTTGTCACAGCCATGTTGCCTATATGTAGGTGGTTTCACAGTTGGCCTTAACTTGGAAGTGTAATTTACCTTTTGATTTGCTGTTGTAAGATCTTTTTTTTTTTTTGCTTTATGTCGCACCGACACAGATAGGCCTTATGGTGACGATGGAATAGGAAAGCCCTAGGAATGGGAAGGAAGCAGCCGTGGCCTTAATTAAGGTACAGCCCCAGCATTTGCCTGGTCTGAAAATGGGAAACCACGGAAACCATCTTCAGGGCTGCCGACAGTGGGATTCGAACCCACTATCTCCCGGATGCAAGCTCACAGCTGCGCGCTCCTAACCGCACGGCTGTAAGATCATTAAGAGGAGTCCACAGTTTCTTCTGTCTTATTCTTTTCTTCCTCCTAAATACCCTAATGGTATTAAAATCAGACTAATAATATCTGACAAAATCATCATAAAATTATCCTACATTTATAATAAAAATAAAGTTACCTAATATGAGAGATTTAATAATTATATTTGTCTCACTGTACTAACAGCTGACTGCAAGGGTTCAGAACGGCTACAAAATTATTAAAAATGTTAATAAAAATCTGATATAATACCACCAAATCAGTTCTAAATAAATGGAACAATTTCTAATACCTAAAAATACAAATAGTGATGCTCAGAGATTTCCTTATCATGCAGGAATTCTGCAAAGGAATCCATTTTGGACAGGATGCCAAACACACATTTTGTACTGAAGTGTAATCAATACACCTCCCATGGTAGGGTGTTGAAACAATCACTCAGGTATGGAAGACATGGCGCATATTTTTCTCTTTAATAACCTCCTTTACCTGTTGGAAGGAGTTCTAACACACAGGCCACACGTAGCTTTTGGTTTATTGCTGCAATGTCTACTCTTCTGTTGGAACTAACGGATGACACACGGTGAATCTCTTCAAAAACTTGTCACTTTCTGGAGTGCAGTGGGGATGCTAGTGTTGGTCGTACGTGATGATCTCTGTTATTCTTCTGAAGTTCACCTTTGGAGCAGAATGCCAGTAAGTGACCAAGGATTTCAATCTCCCTACAACCTTCATGGCAGCAGTGGTTTGTGCCTGGAACTACCCAGACAACTGTTATGTTGCATTTGTTACATTCACATCTCTTTCCTCAATGCTGGGGTCCAGATTGGAACAAATGTTATGTCACGCTTGTTCCATAGTCTCTTTATCAGTACACAAGAAATATACAGTAAATATTTCATTCATTGACTAAACATACAATCCACTGCTATTTGGCTTTCTTTACTTTCGGCATAGGTCAAGTACTGTATGTCGTGTACCAGTACTAGCCATGACACCTGCTCAATTTTGATGGTTCCAAATGTAGTTCTTAGGTAAGGACTCGATCTTAAAAGTCCAAAAAAGACATGAATTAAGAAAGTTGTAGAGTTGAAGAAAGTAGTAAGTCTTCCAATGTACAAGCTACAGACTATTATGATTGTATAGTACAGTGATTCATGGAATATTACTGGACCAAAGTGCAACATTAATTAGATGCTTACACACAGGTAACAAAGTCTCCAATAAGGCAGGATGGGAAGCTTTGATCCAGATCTGATCTTAAGAGACCAACTTCAGACAGTTATATATACCATAACACATTTCATGGACTGTATCCTGTAAACCAGGGTGTACAACATAAATATTTTTGAGAGCAAAAGTACGATTATATTATGTGGGGCAGACTAGAACAACAAAAATTGCTGCAGAGGCTGGTAGCTGTGGTCCCATCTAAACGCATCAATGCTAAACAGCTTTCTACTACTATTTCTACTACTAGTACTACTACTACTAGTACTACTGTACTACTAATGCTGCTGCTGCTGCTGCCTCAGACACTGGTTGCGAGGGCAAGCCACCCTAGCCACTGCTGTGGAACTGTGTAAATTCACCCATTTTCTCCCAAATATTTCTAAAAGTAGCCAGTGGCTGTGGCAGAGATTGATCACTAAAAGTGACCCCATGTAAATCGGTTCTAAGTTTTTTAATGGATTGTCGAGAGGTAAAGTTGTATCTTCTTCTCCCCGGCTACAATGTAGGCACTCCTAAGTGGGCCACCACCACGTTACTCTTTGGTTCTGTCATGCCTCTCCTCCAGTTTCTTGTCGATATTAGTGATTGGAAAGATACAAGTAAGTTACAACTTGTCAAAGCCATATGACGCTGTTTGGAGGGAAGGACTTGTTTACAAACTACTAAATGTAGTACCCTGCAGGAAAGTAGTAAACATAATAAATAGTTTTCTGAGTAATAGATTGTTCACAGTACATTTGAACAACAAAACCAGCAGGCAGTTCAACTAAGCAATGGTCTGGCACAAGGATCTGTTCTTGCACCATTCCTTTTTAACCTTTATTTACATGACATACCGCAAACCTCCAGCTGGAAATTTGGCTATGCTGACGACTGGACCATAACCACACAACATCGATCCTTTACTGTGACTGAGGAAACCTTGATGACTGACCTGGCCATACTGGCTGACTATTTCAAAAAATGGAAACTCTGCCCTAATATGACAAAATCTCAAGTAAGTTGCTTCCATCTGAGTAACAAGTTTACAAACAGGGAACTATCGGTTGTCTTTAATGGCGTACAGCTTCACCACAATAAACACCCTAAATATTTGGGTGTGACACTGGACAGATCCTTGACATACCGTCAACACCATTTTTTTCAGACCTCAGCTAAACTAGAAGCTGCTAAACTGAAGACAACTGCACTTGGCCTAATTTACTCCATCACTGAATACAAATCCACCCCAGTTTACTGGTTACCAACTCTCTGTGATTTTGCTCTTCCACGTCTTAGGAGAAAAAACAGCTTAAAACGAGAATATAAAAAAATTGTGTCCAACCCACAGTTACCAATCAGTGATGATATTTTGGATCATATGATATTACATCACCAAACAGCTTCAAAATACCCACAAATATCAGCAGGGTTCATTCACTCAGTAAACAACTTCAAACTACAGCAGAAATGGAATGAAGAATCGTCCACCAAGGCACCTCCACAAAAGTAATGAGTCAAACATCATAATACAAGGCCCCTGGGATTCCAGCTACCCCTTCAGTTAAGACCCCAATTAAACTGGATACGCACTAATCATGGATGCTATGCTGCCTTGGCATATAAACAGGGTTGAAAACCATCAGCTGTCTGCAACTGTAGGATTGACCATCAGACAATCTACCACTTCACTTTTGAGTGTCCAATCAGATGTTACCCAGACCAAGAGACATGATTTTATTGGTGTGACACCTGATATAATTGAATGGCTCAAGAATCTGAACTGTAAATTTTAAGGGCTGCTGGAAAGTGCCCATCATGAACTTGTTTACTTTTCTTTGTTTATTCCCCATTGGTTTGTGCTTTATGTACAGTAAGTCATGCGCTAAATAAAATAACAATGTCGCTAAATAAAATAATAATGTAGCTGCGGTATCCCCAACATAGGGGGAACAAACTGATTGACTTCTACCAGACTCTAAGAATTTCTCTTGTGGGTAGGGAAATGTTGAAAAAGGTGACTAACATGGGAAACCTACCACGGACCCTCAACTTGGGAGGGTTATTCCCTTAGCTGAGTCTGGCATTGCTTCCACTTACTTATGTGACTCTCCTCACTTTCATCTTTCCTATCCAACCTGTCTTGGTCAAAGCTTGTTCCTTTTTGTTTCTACCAAAATCACATGCCCCAACGTTACTACTAGACCTTGAACCATCTCATCAGCACTCATTGAAACTCAATTTTGTACCTCCATCAATTTCTAGATTTATGCTGAAAATAGATATTGCTGTTGTCTAGCCACCAACATTAGCTGGGAACATGTGTTGAGGGAAGTATGTCTAAAATATTTATATACCGTATTCCATTCACTGAAATGGAATTGTGTATGTTGGGTATTTTCAGCCCGAAGGCTGGTTTGATCCTCCACAGTTCCGCCAACAGCTGTCATAGATAGCCTAGGAATCACTGAAGAAGCATACTAGGGAAATGAGGAGTGAGGTAATTTCCCGCTGCTTTCCTCACTGAGCCAGAAGTTGCTATTACATATCAGTCTGCCAAGCTCATTGAAATGAATGCACCAACCGAAATGGAATTATGAGTCCTTTATTGTATACATGTAACTTACGACTTGTCTTTACAAACAACATTTTCTGAGGTGAAGATCTATATGTATAAAATAACATGTCCTGACTGACTGACTGACTGACTGACTGACTGACCGATTCATCATTGCTGAGCCAAAACTACTGGACATAACATAATTCAAAATTTGAGGATTCATGTATATTACAGTGTAGGTGCTCACTAAGGAACGATTTTTGGGGGTGAATTTTTAAAATGAACAAAATGAACAATTTAAAGACATGAAAATTGGTGTTTGGAATCTCCTTTAAAAATAAAGAAACATATAATTTTTTGTTTTTGGAAAGTTCATTTAAGAGGGGATAAAAATAAGTGAAGAATTTAATGATTTAATGTTATTTGCTTTACGTCCCTCTAACTACTTTTATGGTTTTCGGAGACGCTGAGGTGTTGGAATTTAGTCCTGCAGGAGGTCTTTTATGTGCCAGTAAATCTACCAACAAGAGGCTGACGTATTTGAGCACCTTCAAATACCACCAGACTGAGCCAGGATCGAACCTGCCAAGTTGGGGTCAGAAGGCCAGCGCCTCAACCGTCTGAGCCTCTCAGCTTGGCCAAGAAGAAGTGAAGAAGGAGTTGAATTGTTTTTATGAGGATACTTATATCTAAAAATCTGAAGATGTTACAGACATTAAAATTGGTGTTTGGAATCTCCTTTAAAATTAGAGAAACACGTATTTTTTTGTTTTTGGAAAATCCACTTAACGGACTTGAAAAGAATTGAAAAGTGGGTACATTTTTATAATGAGTATATCTACAATATATCACAAAAACCTAACATGTTACGGACGTGAAAAGTGGTATTTGGAATCTCCTTTAAAAATAATGAAACACAATTTTTTGTTTTCATAAAATCCACTTAAGGGTTGAGGGGCATGAAAAAAGTGAGGAAGGTGTTGAATTCTTTTTATGAGGATACATATATCTCAAAAACTGAATATGTTACAAACGTGAAATTTGGTACCTGGAATCTCCTTTAAAAATAAAGAAAGACCTATTTTTGATTTCTGGAAGTGAAGGAGTTGAATTCCTTTTATGAGGATACATATATCTCAAAAACTGAAGATGTTACAGAAGTGAAAAATGGTATTTTGAACCTCCTTTAAAAATAAATAAACACATATTTCTTGTGTTCAGAAATTCCCCTCAAGGGGGGTGAACAGAATTGAAAAAATGGGTAATTTTTTAAAATGAGTGTATCTGCAGTACATCTCATAAACTCAACATGTTACAGATGTGAAAAATGGTAGGCTTATTAGGAATCTCCTTTAAAAATAAAGAAACACATATTTTTTTATTTTGGGAAGTTTGCTTAAGAGGAGTGGTGGTGGAAAGAAGTGAAGAATTTAATGATTTAATGTTATTTGCTTTACGTCCCACTAACTACTTTTATGGTTTTTGGAGATGCTGAGGTGTCGGAATTTAGTCCCGCAGGAGATCTTTTATGTGCCAGTAAATCTATAGACAAGAGGCTGACGTATTTGAGCACCTTCAAATACCACCAGAATGAGCCAGGATCGACCCTGCCAAGTTGGGTTCAGAAGACCAGAGCCTCAACTGGCTGAACCACTCAGCTTGGCCAAGAAGAAGTGAAAGAGTTGAATTGTTTTTATGATGATACTTATATCTAAAAAAAACTGAAGATGTTACAGACATTAAAATTGGTGTTTGGAATCTCCTTTAAAAATAAGGGATTTCTTTTTTTTTTTTTTTTTTTTTTTTTTTTTTTTTTTTTTTTTTTTTTTTGTTTCAGAAAAAGCCACTTAACGGTGGTGAAAATAAATGAGGAAGGAGTTGAATAATTTTTATCAGGGGTAATTATATCTAAAAAACTAAAAATGTTACAGATGTGGAAATAGATATTTGGAATCTCCTTTAAAAATAAAAGAAACACTTTTTATTTTTATTTTGACTTGAGAGTTCACATGTAGAGTTCCATGTCGCATGTTTCAGAGTTAGCTCTGCTAGTAACCTGGTCATCTTAGCCCCAAAAGGCAATACCAAAAATGTGATTTACAAAGAGATTCTGGGGTAAATGAAACACAATATTTTGGTCAGTTTTTATACTTTAGGGATTTTCAGATAATGTCTTAGTGCAGTACCGAGGAACGGTTAATTTTATCAAATTTCAAAATCCTCACGAGCAAAACCTAAGGTAACAGCTAAGATATTATATATCATCATCAAGTATTCATCCGTAGACTGGTTGGCTGTGAGAAAATGATGCCAAGCTGTACGGTTGTTTGCAGCCCTTTTCTTTGCTATGTAGATTCCCATTCAGGTATTTTTCTGGATTTGCTTGAGATATGTATATCTTCATCTTCCTCGAGGTTGCTTTCCCTTAATGAATCCTTCAACAATAATTGTCATAAGCTGAGAATGGCATAAGGTGTGACCCCACCAAGAAAGATGTCTTTTGCGAATCAGTTCTCTTCTGATTTACCTTGTGCAGTACCTCGGTATTTGTCACCTTTTCTATCCATGAGACTTTAATGATCCTATGGAAACACCACATTTTAAAGGCTCCAAGATACTTTACACAAACGTTTGTTCATTGTCCATGTTTCTGAGGTTTACAATAGAACAGTCCAAATAAATGCATGTAGGATTGTTATACGAAGGAGTAGACTGAGTTTATTGCTACATGGTAACTTCTTCTTCTGCATAAAAGCGATCTTAGCTTGAACAATACCACTCTTTATCTCTCCCATACTCCTTCCATCCTCAGTTATTTTACAGCCAAGACAAGATTCATAAAAAGCTGAAATTCTTTTATCTCTTCTAAATGAATCTTGTGGAGTGAATGTGTGTGTGAATGTATGTTTACTGTGCTTATGTTATTTTGTGTCATTCAACTTTTAATTTGTAACAATAGGTTTCACATACGACTAAGAATATTTATTGAGCTTATACAAGGGCAGATCAAATATAAATGGGAAGCTTTTAAATTATTACATCAACAAAAAAACTCACATATAGAGATAACTTTTCTGCATAGTGTCCTGCCTTCGATACACATTTTCTCCATTGGATTGGTAAGTTTTTTATGCCGTCCTGATAGAAAAAAGAGAGACATGTGCGGAGCCAGTTACGCATGAGCTCTTCTACATTTGCATCATTATCGAACTGCTGTCCTCCTAGGTCTCATTTCAGTGGTCCAAACAAATGGTAGTCACAGGGAGATAATTATGGACTGTACAGAAGGTGTTCCAGAGGAGTCCAGTGAATTTCCTCCAGTTTTTTCCTGTGTTAAAGCAGCAGTATGTGGCCTTGCATTGTCATGGAGAATAGAATGATGTTTCAGATTGGTTACCGGAGTCACTTGTTGTGATATGGAGCTTTTGCTACATCTAAAAGGCAACAGTAATAGGCTGCATTAATTGTCTTTTGTCTGTGAAGAATATCCCCCAGCAAAACACCTGCAGAATCCCAGGAAATGGTTGCAAACACCTTTCCAGCAGCTGGGCATGTTTCGCCATGATTGGACCTGCTTCGTCTCTTCGCTGCTGCTCCATACTTGCTTACTTTGACTCTGGGGTGTAATGATGCACCCAAATTTCATTACAAGTCACAATACAATGCAAGAAATCCTCTTCTTCCTCCTCGTAGTGACGCAGGGGTCTCTGACAAACTTCCTGGCATAAGGGTTTTTGTTCCTAGTTGAAGAGATGAGGAGCCCACCCAGCAGACAATTTTCTGAAATGGAGTTCATCTCGGATGATGATTTGAACACTTCGATAACTTATTCCTATGGCTAAAACAATTTGCTAAATTTCTATTCGCTGATCTTCACCAATAATGTCACGAAAGGCACCAATGTTGTCTGCAGTGATGCTTGTCCATGGTCTCCTTTCATGAGGTTCATTTTTCAGGCTTCTCTTCCTGCCACAAATTTTTTAGCCCACTCATACACTCGAGTCTGCGAAAATGTTTCTTCCCCAAACTGTGCCCAGAGTCGTCTCAAAATTTTGGAAGGTTTGGTGCCCTCTTTTGCAAGAAATTTGATAATGATGCATTTCATATGCACCTCTTACTCACTCGTGGTGTACTGAAGCAGCCCAACTCTCCACCATCGTTCGCGCACACAAACACCTTCTCCAGACACCCCCACCAACATCCTGCTAAAACCCCACCTCAGAATTACAGTCCTGTGATGGTTTCATTGCCTCCATCCTGTGTTGCTTTTTACGGTCACTTCTGCATCCTGAATCAGAATCCGATGTTAATTTTTCCCCATCACACCTCATTTTCTCAAAAATCCTACATTACATTTATTTCATGACATGCACTAATGCACTTCTTACGTTGTTAGGAAGGGTGTTGCTTTAATTTAGATTTCCATATTCTTCAATTATTTTAGTTTTTATTAATTCGACATCCTTCAGCCATCTTGTAGTCCTGTATTATCACGCTCAGAGTGCAGATCCAGCAACTATGTACAACATAGCCAGCAACACACGGTTTTGGCTGAGTGGCATCATTCTCTCGTTGTACTTCATCCGTGACAGTCTGAGTTGTGTTTTGCTTGCTATTGAAAAGAGATTTTTGTCTTCATAAGCGTTCTATATGTGAGTGATGTACTGTGTTAATATTTTTATTGAACTTGCATCTATCAACATGCCACAACGTGGCTGCAAGAACAATCCAGATACATTCTGCTATGTATGTGGAAGTTCCGTGCCGATGAGACAGCGGTACAATATAACCCAGTTCGTGAGAAAGGTCTAATATGCCTACGTTGGCTTGAAACTTGGAGACCAAGACAAGCCGTGGGCACCACTTAAGGCTTGTAGATCCTGTATAGAGCAGTTACGGCAATGGGTGAATGGTAAGCAAACTGCATTGCCATTCGGTATTCCAATGGTGTGGTGAGAACCCCCAGACCACAGTACTCACTGCTACTTCCGATCTGTGAATGTGAAGGTATTTAACAGCAGCAACAAAGGTAACATTGTGTATCCAAGCAATATTCGATCTGCAATTTTACCCGTTCCTCATGGCCCTGATACACCAGTACCACAGCGTCAAGGACATTTACAGGATTGTCCCTCTTCTGAATCTGATGCAGAAATGGTGGGCACTAACTTTGACTGTGATTTCTCCCCTGAATGTGTTGAAAAAGAACCGAGACTGTTCGAGCAAAGTGCATTAAATGACTTTGTTTGAGATCTTGGCCTTACAAAAGAATCTGCCAAGTTACTTGGGTCTAGACTTCGTGAAAGGGACATGTTGGCACCGGAGATAATGTACTATTGGTACAGACATCGCAAACAAGAATTTACACCCTTCTTTTCTGAAGAGGGATCCTTGGTGTACCGCAACAACATTCCGGAGGTTATCTTAAAACTAGGAGCACCACAGTACGACTCTATTGACTGGAGACTTTTCATCGACACCTCCAAGCAATGGTTTGAAGTGCATCCTTCTTCACAATGAAAACAAACTTGCATCCATTCCCACTGCTCATTCAGTTTTTATGTGAGGAACATATGGAAATCTTGAAATGCTGTTGTGTAAACAGAAGTACCAGGAACCAGTGATTTCTATTCTGTTAGGTTTACAAGGAGGTTACATAAAGCACCCCTGCTTTCTGTGTGAGTGGGACTGTCGAGCAAGTTTACATCACTGGATTCACAATTCGTTAAGGCCCTAAACAATGAAGGTGAATGATTTCAGTACCTGTGTCATCGATTCCCAGGCATCAGTAATTCCAAAATCAAGGAGGGTATTTTCACAGGTCCAGATATCAGAAAACTTCTTTCTGATGCTAATTTTGAAGATGTTATGTGGGCTGCAGAGCGATTGGCATGGACAGCATTTTGAAATGTGGTCAAAAACTTTCTTGGAAACACAAAGGATTCAGACTACAAACAAATGAAAGTGCTCATGTTACATTCACATCTGGACTATTTCCCTGAGAACCTAGGAATGCTGAGCAAAGAGCAAGGAGAAAGATTCCATCAGGATCTACAAGAAATGGAACGCAGATGTCAAGCGAAATGGAAAAAACATGCTGGCACATTACTGCTGGTTACTAAAGAGAGAAGGTCCAACTACTCCTCACACATGTAAAGCAAGGTGAAGACGTTTCTTATACTAAGGTAAGACATTGCAGAATTGAAACCGTAGACTTACCATTCTCAGTATGTTATGAGGCTTAATGCATGGTAAATTTTGGTTCATTTGGCTGTGTTTTTCTACAAATCTGTTAACACAATACACTACATATCTTTATGTTATGTTCATGATATATCAGTGTAAGATAGGAGTGTTCAGATGGGTGAAAATAATAAGAAGCGTTGTTTACATGTGATAATAGTAATCTTGCATGTGTGCATGCTGCCCATTTATCAAATATTCATTCTGAATTTGCACAAAACCCTGATGCGATAGGGGAAAACGGACTTCAGTTATGAAATCAGCATGCCCGAAATATAGAAGATCACTATGTAAACTTCATGCAATGATCGGAAAGTTTGAATTCGCAGGTCAGTCGCTTTACGTTGCACTGACACAGATAGGTCTTTTGGCGACGATGGGATAGGAAAGGCCTAGGAATGGGAAGGAATCGGCTGTGGCCTTAATTAAGGTACAGCCCCAGCATTTGCCTGGTGTGAAAATGGAAAATCACGGAAAACCATCTTCAGGGCTGCCGACAATGGGGTTCAAACCCACTATCTCCCGATTACTGGATACTGACCGCACTTAAGCAACTGCAGCTATCGAGCTCAGTAGTGTTATTACTAACAGCAGTGGTACATTCAAATTCCCGTTTATATTTGATCCGCCTTCATATTTTGTCTCGTGTTACTTCTAGTTTGTAATGGGAGTGGTTAAGTGCAAGACAGAACCATGAGTCCTAACCTTGCCACTGTGAATAAAGGCAAATATAATAATATTATAATAATTGATGAAGAATCTTGATTGGAGCTTTTAAATGTTGGAAAAATCATAATATGAAGATAATGTTGGAATTTGAGAGGATAAATTGGGGCAAATATTAATTTATAGGATGAGGAGTAAGGGATTGGGAAAATTTATCACGGCAAATGTTCAATGAATTTCCAAGTTCTTTGAAAGCATTTAAGAAAATATTAGGTTAGCAATTTGTAGGGAATATGTCATCTGGGTGACAGCCCTAATTGCAGATTATTGTTGATTGATTGATGTAGTTTCCTTGTCAACACTGAATTACCATGTGCCAAACTTACTTTATGTTTCAGAGTCTGTGTTGAAGTCTGAGAGTGCCACTTACCCGTCGCCCAATGGAAAACGTCTTGCGTTTGTCACCTTCAACGACAGTGGAATTGTTCCTTCATACGTGCCACTGTATGGCCCAGCAGGCAGACTGGACTTCCAGTATCCGCGACATGTACAAATGCGTTATCCCAAGGTAAAGCTTGATATGAAAGTAAAGCTCACACTGTGCCGAGTCCCGTTAGTTGAAAAACATTTTTACCATCAGAATGTTGGCCAGCAGCGTAGGAGAGATGCTGGTATACAATTTCTAATCACTAGATTGCGTGCAAAAAGCCCATACAAAATTCCAAACCTGTCCGCAATGTTGATATGGAGGGAGGCCATATGACGCTCTTGATGGTGAAGTATGGGAGAAGTAAAGACTACAGCAGATTGTTTGGATCATATGCAAAGTTCGACAGGAGTAGGCTATGTGCAGGCATCAGGTTTCACCCTCTTACTTCCTACTATCATTTAGCACGTCATTTATCTCATTAACACCTCTGATGATCTTGGCATCGGGAAGGGCATCCGGTTGTAAAAACTCGCTAAGAAGATTCATCTCACTTCACACCCGACCCTGTAAAGGAACATGACAAGTGTTGGACATACATACATTCAGTAGTTCTATGTCTTAGACTGAATACTCATATGAAGAAATATAATGTGCACATTTAATGGATAATAAAAGAAGATCCTTCATATCTGCCAACAATTGCAGTTATTTATACAGTTACGAGTCTAATGTTGGTAATGGTATCAACAGTTCTCCAGCACTTTGCATATGATCCAAACAATCTGCTATGTTACTTCTGATCGTATACATCTTTCAACTGAGAGGAAGTTTGTTGAAGTATTTCTCTGTATTCTTATTAACTTATCTTATAGACCCTTTCTTATTGCACTTCCTTACACTTGTCCAAAGGTGGGTTGTGGATAAATGCATCAATAGAAGTTTGGTAGAAGTTGCAGTGAAATTAATACCCCTGACTAGAGCAGTCCAAACAATATCACAACCCTGAAGTTTTGTGTGAGATCATAAAAATCTTTGCTATCTGCTACCTAGTCAGCTCATGTAGCGGTTCGTGTGCAAGAGACAAAGTCTAGACAACAACTCCCTGTCACCAGGACAACTCATGCAGCAGTTGAGACAGAGGTCTATTGATGTATGGAGGTCTGCATCAAAGGGTTAATAAAAAGTGTAATAAGTGGCCTAAAGAACTCTCATGGTCCTCTAGCTGAGTCTGGCATTGCTGCCACTTCCCTGTATCAGGCTCCTCTCCTTCCTCTTTCCTATCCAACCTCCCTTGATAACAATGTCTAGACAACTGACTCCAAAGATATTTGGTTTCCAACTCTCTTCCTTTCCTTTTGCTGATAGCTTCATTGTTTGAAGTGTCAGACCTGTTCATTAGTGTTACGAGAGGATGTTCTTCCATAGTACTTATTTTTAAAGCAATAATCACCACCATCACCATATTCCCCAGTGTTCTTCAGGGCATATGAAGGTGATGATGGTGATTCACCCACCAGATGGGGTCTGTTCTTGAACATTTCATAGAGACAGTTTATTTACAGAGAAATCCTTTTACTAAGGAAGTGCATGGGCTGTCCATACTATCAAGTAGAAGCCAGGAAAATGAAAACACACGAGCGTCAGAAAGATAACACAAACAACGTAGTGCGGTCAAACTGAACTCAAGATCGTACTTATGTTACATGAGTAACATTGCTGGTCAGGGGCACAACTAAACTAGACCCAATAATGGGTGGGGAGGGGCGTAAACATTCTACCACATTAACTGAAGATTAAACTCCAGAAATAGAACACAGACAACAATAATATTTTTTAAACATTAAGCAGAGACCAAAGGATGAGCCAGAGGAGGGCAAGGAGATGTTGCCATATCACAGGTGCATGTGGTGTCAGTGTTTGAACGGTACAAAGAAAAGGGAAGCAAAATTAAAACAAACAGAACTAACTGTTCAGTTTCATCAGGAAAAAATCCTCCCCATCAGAAACTAATTTTTGGCATATAACCTTTTATATGTCCAGTACACCAACAGAGAATTTCTAATGGCATTGTCAAGAACATGAAACAGGCAATAGTAGTAAACGGTCCATCCTTTGAATTTTAAAGAATGTGGGCTTTACATATGAATGATACTCAAAAGCTTCTAAAGTCATCATTAAGTTACAAGTATCTCAACATGAGCAGATGTTAATGTCTTTCCGAGTGTCTTGTCACATGGTAGACAATCCTGTGGCCATCATTTAAATACGGGTAGTTAAGAAAATATGTATGTATAATACATAATACTTTATTCTATTCAAATTACCAGGTTAATACGAGTTGTATACCAAAGTATTCTTCATAATATTAAGAAGTACTTAGGCTGAGCCTATCAATTGTTCTTCCTTAATTCACACTGCATGTTGGAAGTTACCAGTACTACAACAGCTAAAATTGAAGTATATATCTTTCTCTCTCTGCACTGTGCATGCAAATTCCACTTGCCATCCCAGCTGCCTTGAGGTCTCAGGCTTGTTCCAACACATACACAATCAATTTTGAACTGCCTGCTCATGCGCAGTAGCATAGAAGCTGTTTTAAACCATTTCTGTTGAAGTCAATATGCCTCCTTTCATAAACCACCATCACAAACTAACTACATATCCTGGAGTGAGAACAATGTTAATAAAAAGTGAGCTATGAATTATTTTCTTTTAGGAAGTTGGGGAAACCCAACCCTGGTCTCAGGTGGAGGCAACAAGAGTTCTTTGTTCATGTAAAAACAAGTGACGGTCTCAAGATTCAATGAGTAACGTAGTTTACAGTCCGACTCTATGGCTAACCGGTTACCATGTGACCAAGGAGTCCCAGATTTGATTCCCAACTGGGCCAGGTTTTTAAACATTTATTGGTTATTTCCTCCAGCTTGGGGACTGAATGTTTGTGCTGTCACCTCCTCGGTAGGGTCCCATCCTCACAGTTGTGCAGGTCGCCCATGGACACTAACTCGGAACCGCTGTGCCACGTTTATTTGGACTTAACACATTCACGTCATTATCCGATCACGCTTGGATTAGGTTTTATTTGTGTTAAATACCGTATCCAACTTGCGGTAGAGTGCAGGCAGATGAACATTTTACTACAGTTTGGAGTAATTTCCCACACTGTGGGATGTGTGATCTAAATGAACTCATGCCAGTCCCGAAGTCTCTGATGTGAGCGGTTGGAATTAAAGTGGCATTGAGTAATGAAACGAATAGTCATGGCAAGTAAAAAATCGTACTAGATCATCTTCAGAAAGTATGTACAAATTTACTGATTTTTAGGGTTTATAGTATAGGAGTGATACTAAGTGATACTAAGTTAATGCCATGTTACCTAGTGAGTCTGGGTGCCATTTAAAAATCGCTGGGGTGTGTGATTAAATAGATCCAGATGGAGCTGGGAGTGAATGTATTAATAAGGAGGACAGAATGCTGGAGAAGTGTGGCTGAACGTGTGTGTATTGTCTGAATATGTTGCAGGCCGGCACCGTTAACCCTCGTGTGATAGTTAGTATAGTAGACTTGGAGTACCAGCTACAGAGGAGGCTGAGCACGCTCTATGCCCCTGTTCCTCGATCGATGGCTCGTGAGTACGTAGTCCAAGTGTAGTTGTCTGGTGTTACTATTGATAGTTCATTCACTACCTAAAGTTCAGGGACGTGCTGTTGACAGGAGTGGCTTGGATGAACAACGATGAGCTGGCGACTGTGTGGATGAACAGGATACAAACTTATGGTATCATCACGGTCTTCAACTATGACAATGGTGACCGCTATGATGTAAGTTGCAAGCACTCATAAACTACATATTCTGATTGGTGAACCCTGCATTGACTGTCATGTATTTTATAGATTTTGAGAATAGAGGCGGACGTAGGTTGGCTTGATCCTATTGCGGCTCCAATGTTCTCGACCGAGTTCCGGCGGATGATCCTCGTGACCCCTCAGGATCAAGGAGACGGAGATGGAAAATATAATCACGTGACTTTGGTGCAGTTATCACGGGGACGAGCGCTGGTGAAACCTCTGACTTCAGGCAAATTCTCTGTGACAGAACTGGTTGCGTGGGATACTCGACACAACATTATGTAAGTACAGATATTATACGAGCCATGACCAGATTGATAAATTTTCCAGAAAGTAAGAAAATCTCTATTCAGGGATATTTTTATAATTTATACAGGGTAAATATGAACTCTATAGACAAACTTGGAGATTGATCAGATTGCTGAGTATTTTGATGTATGAAACCCATCGTCTCTGGTGGCGTATTACCATGTAAGTGCACTTCGTCTGTTTTGGTACCCAACAAAGTTTGTAGCTGTTTGTATGGAATCTGTATCCTGTTTGTGTCCTTTGATTTATGGTAATGACCAGTGTCAAACAGTGAAATGCCCCTTCTTCAATCCTCCTCAGTTTTTTTTTTTTTTTTTTTTTGCTAGGGGCTTTACGTCGCACCGACACAGATAGGTCTTATGGCGACGATGGGATAGGAAAGGCCTAGGATTAAGGTACAGCCCCAGCATTTGCCTGGTGTGAAAATGGGAAACCACGGAAAACCATTTTCAGGGCTGCCGATAGTGGGATTCGAACCTACTATCTCCTGGATGCAAGCTCAACAGCCGCGCGCCTCTACACGCACGGCCAACTCGCTCGGTTCAGATTTTGTTGCCTGCCATATTGGTTGTACGCATGCGATGGATGCAGAGTTTGCCGGTATGAACTTCGCGTATTGTTATGTGGGATATAACGGAAAAGTGGCACAATGGCGCTATGAGTAGTTGTTCCTGTAGTGAAGGCGACTTCATCACAGCACATTTGCAGCTGTACGAGAACCGGGTCCTTCTGTGTTATTATGCATGACCATCTGAGGTATGTCAAAACACCCGATCTGGAGCAGGCGGTGTTAAATGTGGTTGGTAATTGATATGGGAATACCATGGTGGACAGAGGTGAAAGGAGGTGTGGGCATGAATGGGTGGATGAAAAAAGATTAAATAGAAATTTAAAACTTTAAAATTTTGGAATATAATTCTTTCCTCGTTTCTTTTCTTTCTTTTCAAACTTTACACTTTGCTAAGCAAATAACAATTAATCAGGTACAAGTTCTAGCTTGTGAGCTTGAGAAACACTACAAGAAAAGTCTAGAACATGATTTAACAACCTGAGCTTGAATCTCCCCAGTTACAATTTTAACAAGAGCACCATTGCTCTCTACAGTATATACTCGAGGAGACTGAGATCCAAAATTTACAATGGTAGAAGGAGCAACTTGCTCCACACAATTACTCACTCGGAGACTATTCTCGAACATTTACAAGTTCCAAGCCTTCTTTAAGGCACAATCTACATTTAACAAAAACCAACAGCAGACACTGTCTTATTTGCTCAACAGTCAAAATTACATAGGAAAATAAAATGAAAATAGTGAACTTTAACACGGGCAATAAGTGACCATTCTACCTGGCCTTAGTTAAAAAAGAAAAGGTAAAGTTACTGGCTGAAAATCTAAATGCTAAGAGGCAAACTCTGGCACTCCTTGAAATTCACATGAAAATACTTAAAACCCTATGTGGGCTAATGGCCCAACGTTACAGAGGCTAAGCCTGTACTACGGAATTAACTAGATGAAAGGAAAAGAATTAAGTTACGAGATAGATTTTAAAGGTTACAAAATCATAGTCACCTCTATGACAAGTTGAAGGGGAGTACAAGAGGGTTCTCACTCTTTATTCCCTAAGTTTGGTTAAGTTCTTAGACTGGTTTGAAAGGTTACATCTAGATAGAAGTTACATTACAAAATAATTTTGACACCTTCCCCTCAAACTATCTTTCAGAGACTGTTACATGATTACACAGAGTCTGCCATTACCTGGAGCTGGTGGACTTCTCGGCAATGGACAAGGCAGCCCTTCCTCTGCCTCCTCTATGAACACACTAAACCTCTTGACTGGAGCGATTGAAAAGACAACATGGCCCAAAATGTCCCATCTTTTATAGCGAAGAGGAAGATTCCAGATTTCTCTGGGCCGAAGCCCTGATTCACCCTCAATTTCCATTGGACCATCAAATAAATATCAAAATTTTCTCATTGGTGAATTAAAAAATGTAAAAAATTCCCTATTGGCTAGAATATAAAGTTGGCAGGAAGAGATAGAAGTGTTGATGACTTTAGAACATAAAAACCACCTACAAACTAGTCAGTTTTGCCAACTAATGATTACCAAATTTCTCTTGAAATTTAATTGTTGAATGCCAACCATCATTTCTACCACATAGTTTAAAGTACAAGTTGCAGATGCCTTTCTAAAAGGCGCTTAATTTAAATGCATGGAGCAGGTGTACCTCCGGTACAGTAATAATCCTTCCATCAATAGATGTTGCATTGCATGAGATATGAATGAAAGCCATGGAACAATTTTGAAAATCATAAACAAACAGCAATTGCAAATTTTTCATCAACAGGTGATTCATGCATTGCACCAGAGGACTGAGGTCTTGCTAGTGACCAAATTTAGATAGAGACATTGCTACATTGGTGACAAGTGTATGTCACTACTAGTATTGGCGTGAGTCAGAGTTTGGAAGAAGTTCACGGAGAGGTGCTCGCAGGGAGGACTGGTATTTTTCATTGTAATCCCACTACTACTGACACCTCATTTCACCAAGATCTTCCATAGCCCACCAGAGAGACTGTCATTTTGATATAGTTTATGTTGCCCAATACACACAGACATCAGTCTATGGTTCAATTAAACAATTCTTATATGTACAGATCTATCATCATTTTGCCCCGCTATAATTGTATAGGAGTAATCAGTAAAGAAAACCATGTTATTGTCTTTTCAGCTACTTTTTAGCCAATGACATGGGGTATCAACACCTGTACAGCGTGTCGGATGACCAGTGGAGCGCCCCAAATGCTGTTACATGCATCACCTGTGAAATGAGGACAAATTTGCAGCGCATGCCCTGTCTCTACAATACGGCTGTCTTCAACTCTAACTTCTCATTTTATATGCTCAACTGCGCAGGACCTGACATCCCAGAGATCACCATCTACGATAAGGTATGGTCTGCCCTTACTGTAGAATAGGGAACATAGGAATTGTAACAGTGCGAAGGAGCCGGTAAATTATATCAGTCTTATGTTACTGTATTTGAATTGTCCATATGGCCCTCTGCACCTGATTCATCCTCTCAGAAGACATGTAGTCTGTGAGATACAGTGACACGAAGTGTTCTCTTGGGAAGCATGCCTTGCTGAAGGGTACAAACGGGATATCGACAATTGTCACCATTTTAGTGGCCCCAGGTAACTGATCTGTGTGAGAATGAGTTACCAGTTACCTCTAAGAGTTGCTTGCGCTAGCCGAAATGCATCTATGGTACAACATGGATAGCTGCAGTGGTCAAATGAAGGGATACATGGTCAGAGATATGAGACACAACAGACAACAGGGTGGGAGGATTGATGTCCCGGACAGACCCTCGAGCAATGAGCTAGTGTGACACCACCAGCTGGGTCGAGCTGGCTTATGATCCCGTGTCCCTGCAGCAAGTGCTCCACTGACCCCACAACATCAGAAAGTGAGTCACATTGGGCTGACTGATGGCATGAATCATGCTTTTGTTTTGCCTGCAATGATCAATATATTGTGTTTGACAGTGTACCACAGAGAGGGGTTTCACACCAATCGAGACACACACTGCGCCAGTCGCAGGCATTACAATCTGGGGATCTATTGCCATTAGTGATTCTTGTGTACAGAGTGGTTGGTGACTGTTGAAAACTGGATGTTTAAGCAGACCAGTGCCCATCTGCAAAGCTCTGCCAAATGTCGTGACCCGAGAATGTGCCATGAAGCACCACGCCGAACTGTGGACAAATTGCAGCAAGTAGAACATTCTCGGATGAATGTCTCTTGCCACAGGCCAGGGTAAACCAAAGTCTCGTTCCTATTTGTGGAAGCTGCTGAGTAGAAAATGGCTAGTGCATCTAGACACCATATCTGGCTCACTGTGAAAGCAACTTCCTTCCACTGACCATCCATTCAGCCTCCAAAGTGTTGCAATTTCCCTCATGTAAAGTTTATAATTACTGTTGTTGTTTCTTCCTGATTGAGAATGCAGATCACTTTGTGGCAGGTTACCCATGAAGCAGTACATTTCCAAGTCACATATGACTGTAGAATGTAAAACGGTGTCTCCTTGTAACAACTGAGAGATTTTCACATTTAGATCTCCATTTGATCTCCGGTGATACTGACGTGGACCGTGATGAGTGAGGCCAGACATACTACTGGCCATGAGAGTGATGTGGAGAGCAGAGGCAAAAAGCTCCTTAGCGCAATTTTTCAGAGTTTCTTATTGTGATGCATTAACCCGCGAGGGGTCGCATCAAAAGAGTTACGTGATGAGTTGCACACGGTTGATTGACCAGAGAGTATAAAATACCAGTTTTTGTAGTAAAATGCATTATATCTTTAACCTGGGAGAAGTCTTGTGGCAGGGGAAAGACAGCAGTATGGTAAAGTTGATATCACTTGGAATATAGGTAACAGATGACGATCACCCTCTATCATATCGTTGATGGGGATGTGGGTAGGGCTCTCATACGGGTAAATAACTGACAGTGCCATCTAGCGAGTCATAGCAGCCAGTATTTTGTCGGTGCGGTGCTTTCGACAACATGCAAGTTGGAATGGAAAATTCTAAATTCCCATGGAGGGAATTAGATATTTTTCACCAATAGAGCATGTCAAAATATCAGATGTAAGGCTTTTCAGGCGTTTGCTCTATTTGCTCTATTAACCAGCGTTTCGTCTTAGGTCTGACACTAGACTCGTGGGATGTGTCAGACCCTACCCACTGATGCTGGGTGTATGCAGGTGAGCTTATCAGAAGCCTATATATGAGGCACAGTCTGATAACTGCATACAGGAGATAAATCTCCACAATGGAATTATTGCCCGCCTAGCAATTCCGAATGGAAAATTCTAAATTCCCATGGAGGGAATTAGATATTTTTCACCAATAGAGCATGTCAAAAACATATCCGATGTAAGGCTTTTCAGGCGTTTGCTCTATTAACCAGCGTTTCGTCTTAGGTCTGACACTAGACTTGTCAGAGTGGGATGTGTCAGACCCTACCCACTGATGCTGGGTGTATGCAGGTGAGCTTATCAGAAGCCTATATATGAGGCACAGTCTCATAACTGCATACGGGAGATAAATCTCCACAATGGAATTATTGCCCGCCTAGCAATTCCGAATGGAAAATTCTAAATTCCCATGGAGGGAATTAGATATTTTTCACCAATGGTGGGTAGGGTCTGACACATCCCACTCTGACGAGTCTAGTGTCAGACCTAAGACGAAACGCTGGTTAATAGAGCAAACGCCTGAAAAGCCTTACATCTGATATGTTTTTGAACATACAAGTTCCCGCGTATTTGTTTAGTTCGGTAAATTCCACCACATGCGACGGGTTTTATTGACAGAAATGGACGAAGATAACTTATGAAAATTGTCGGACAGTGTCGAAAAAGAGCTACAAGAGAATGAACGCCTGCAAATTGAACAGGATTTGGTTAGAAGACAGCTCTTTCGTGAAGAGGGATTCGAGGAAGATGATGATTTACCCGAAGAAGCAGATAATGAGACTGATAATATAGAAATCAGTGATCATGATAGTACTTCTGAAGAGTCCGCAGAATCTGAGGATGAAGTTTCTCGAGCAGACCCCAATCAAGATCAACCGCTACTCGAATACATTGGTGGAAATAGTGAAACAATATGGAATTATTTTCCAAACCCTAGTGCTGGTAGAGGAAGGGCTAGAAGGAGGAACATTGTAACGCATCTGCCAGGTCTGATAGGCCAAGCTCAACATGCCACTACCATACTGGAATTTTGGGAGCTATTTTCCACCAACAGCGTCTTGGTGGAAATTGTTAACTTCACAAATATTTGGATAAGTAAAACCAGGGAAAACTATTCTCAGGAGAGAGATGCTAGTGATGCAACATTAGCAGAAAAAAAAAAAGCTGTGATAGGTCTCTTATACTTGGCTGTAACAATGAAGTGTTCTCATACAAACCTCAAGGAAGTGTGGTCAACCGATGGAACAGAAATTGAGCGTTTCAGAATTTCAATGAATATATGAAGGTTTCAATTTCTATTATGACCATTAAGGTTCGATAATATTAATAATCGTAATGAAAGAAAATTGGTTGATAAAATGGCACCAATCAGGGACACTTTTGAGGGATTTGTTTTTCGGAGCATAAATAATAACATTATTCCCTTAGTGAGTATGTAACCATCGATGGGATGCTTGAGGCATTCCGGGGTAAATGCTCCTTTTGGAAATTTATCCCCCAACAAGCCTGCGAAATATAAACTAAAAATCTTTAGTCTGGCTGATGCACGGACATGTTATACCTGTAACATGGAGGTATATACAGGAAAAAAGAATCCCGGACCTTTCCAAATGCAAAGAACGTTGTTGGATGTTTGATCATGCCGATTTCAAACAGTGGACGTAATATTACTACCGATAATATTGGTACACTTCCGATCCCCTTGCAGAAACTCTCTTGAAGGACCATAGATTAACTTTAGTGGGGACAATTCGAAAAAACAAGTCAGAAATTCCTCAGTTTTTCAAGGAAGTGAAAAGGAAGCCTGTGAAAAGCATTATTTTCAGATTCAAAGATGATTTAGTACTGGTTTCATATGTTCTTACAATGAAAAAGTTGTGTTGCTTTTATCCACCATGCACGAAACAGACAAAATCGATGCTGACTTAGGTGATGCTCACAAACCCAAAATTGTCACATTCTACAACCTACTTGTCAATGTAATTGATCAACTGAAACAATTGCATAATGGTGCAAGAGTGAGCAATCAATGGAGACTTTATTTTACACTCTGTTGAACATTACAGGCATCAATGCCTATATCATTTTGAAAAGCAACACAGAGCTAGGTACCAGAAGCAAGTTCTTCAACGATCTATCCAGGGAACTATGCAGGGAGTTTTTAGAGATCCACCTGACAATAAGGAGCACTCGTCATGATGTTTGAGTAAGGATCAGGGAGCTCCTTGGGAAAGAACCAGATGTGCACCTTCGGTAACCGCAAAAATAATTGAAAAACGCAGACCACCTGCGCCCAGTGTGGAACATTTGTCTGCCGAGAGCACACTGTTTGTTCCTGTGTTTAGTGTGATGGACTCAGGGAAAGCTCCAGTGGTGCAGATGATACAGAATGAAGCAATCCTGCAGAGTGTAGTGGCAGAATTAACATGTAATATATAGTGGCGAATAAAAATTCACACCCAAAAGCAGATATTGCTAAATGTCTTGGTAATCAGTCTGTAATATTTAGATATGTTTTAAAAGTATGGTTTTATGTTTATAATTTGTGTGTTAATGTATTGAGTTTATTGTTTAGTGAATTGCTGACTTTTCAAAATAATTAACATGAAAGATGATGTATAAGTTTGTATTTGTGTTTGTATTTTATTCAATAATAAGAGCAAAGCAAACAATACATAACAATTAGCAAAAATCAATACTAAGGAATGCAAAAAACTGGTGTGTATGGAGTTATCTGAGATCAATATAGGTGCAGTCTTTTCAGCTGCGTGCAACTTCTCGCGTAGCAAATTTAATGCGACTTCTCCCAGGTTAAGGGAAAACCATGTCCATGAAATGAAATACCATTTTTGATAATTAGACCAAATCTAACTAGAATTTTATTAGGCAATGTTGTTACTTCTTCCAAATCACATTGTATTGTTTAAGAAAAGTACATCCATGAAACAAAATACCAGTTTTTATAGCAAAACACATTGTATTATTAACTCTTAGAATACTGGGGGGTGCCATCGTGCTCCATGTTGCAGCTGTCTATGTTAGTCATAATAGTTTGCACATATCTGACAGATGGCAGTTCCAGTCAGCATCAATATATAATAGATACTGCATAGTTTCTAAATCTACCACCAGAATCTTTTTGTGGCATGTTGTGTTGATGTTATGATTTTTTCTATTTCAGCTGTTTAGCGCATACCTGTAGACCACGTGTTTGTAATAATGGTGACTAGTTCTTGTATTCTGTTTGAAAATGATGACAACTTGCTAGAGTATGTTAATTAATTGAGTGATGATTCTAATTATGTTGAATCAGGAGATGATTCAGATGATACTAAAAGTGATAATAATGCCGATAATGTTTCAAACAATGACGATAGTGGTGATGTTATCCGACTTACTCGTATGACAGTGATGCGTGAAATTTCTGATTCAGACGGTAATGATAATGATGGGAATAATGATGGAGATGACAGAGACAGTAATGACGATGATGACCAGATTCCCGATTTCCGTGAAATTCAGTCCGCTTTCAACCCTCTCCTGCATTCCTTGAGATGTCTGGCCCTAAACATGCATCTCCTCTTGATGCTAGACCAAGTCAGTATTGTAATATATATTTTAGAAGAACTATTATTCTTCATAGATATTTTGCAAACTAGTAAACAATGCATCAATGTACACAGGAAAACCAAATTTAGGTGAGTACAATCAAAATACTAGGATGTACTGAGATCCAAATTTGAATTTTAAAATTTTCAAAAATTGCATGAATTTTTTTTTTTTTTACTGAACAGTATGAATTATTTTTGTGATGTTTATATAATGAGTGAAGAGAGGGATCACTTAGCTATAAGAAAATGTAAACTACAATGAGATATCTTGAAAAGTGAGGATAGGATATGTTTTTATCTTCAGTGCTGCATAATAGGCATTTCCTCTCTGGCAATCTTAGCAACCACGGCAGTAAGGGAGCTGGCACTAAGAGGATTAATGAAAAATACATCCATGAAACAAAATACCAATTTTCTTGCAAAACACGTTGTATTATTAAAGAAAAATATGTCCGTGAAACTAAATACCAATTTTTGTAGCAAAACAAATTGTATTACTGAAGAGAAATATATCCATGAAACTCACAAAAGACTTCTATACCAGTGTTGCCAACTCATATTTTCAAGATCGGCTAAATGCTACTAAAAATCCGCTAAAATTCTGCCAAGAAATCCGATCTCAAATAACGAGCAATGAAAATGAGCAATAATAATTATAATAATAATAATAATAATAATAATAATAATAATAATAATAATAATAATAATAATAATATTAATAATAAAATGGTGTATGGCTTTTAGTGCCGGGAGTGTCCGAGGACATGTTCGGCTCGCCAGGTGCAGGTCTTTTGATTTGACTCCTGTAGGCGACCTGCGCTTCATGATGAAGATGAAATGATGATGAAGACGACACATACACCCAGCCCCCGTGCCAGCGAAATTAACCAACGATGGTTAAAATTCCCGACCCTGCCGGGAATCGAACCCGGGACCCCTGTGACCAAAGGCCAGCATGCTAACCATTTAGCCATGGAGCCGGAAATAATAATAATAATAATAATAATAATAATAATAATAATAATAATAATAATAATAATAATGATAATAAAATGGTGTATGGCTTTTAGTGCCGGGAGTGTCCGAGGACATGTTCGGCTCGCCAGGTGCAAGTCTTTTGATTTGACTCCTGTAGGCGACCTTGCTTCGTGATGAAGATGAAATGATGATGAAGACGACACATACACCCAGCCCCCGTGCCAGCGAAATTAACCAACGATGGTTAAAATTCCCGACCCTGCCGGGAATCGAACCCGGGACCCCTGTGACCAAAGGCCAGCACGCTAACCATTTAGCCATGGAGCCGGAAATAATAATAATAATAATAATAATAATAATAATAATAATAATAATAATAATAATAATAATAATATTTTTATTTTATTTATTATGGTTCATGTTTGTGGGTTACTGTAGTCACGTCCTAGTTCGTGAACCATGGGCAACGGCTGAGTGGCCTAGTAAGTGGTCCTGAGAGTCGGGATACCAGTTGCTATGGAATGGGAGTGGGCATCTCGGACATATTCTGAGTCGTGGCCCTCCTTGTGCTCAGGCGGCCAGGACTACACAATTCACCGGTGGTCCATAACCCGTTAGAGGAGAGATCCTCACTTGGACTATGTGCAAGTAGGGCAGCATCCTGCTTCATGAATTTACCGAGCTCAGAACACTTTAAGCAAGCCTCGGACCTATGGGAGTAATGGAGTCCCACTCCCATTTGACAGGCGAGGGACTCCTTGGAAACAACTTGGCGAACGAAATGGAATTCGATGGGGAGCTATCAATATTAATGGGGCTTATGGAAGAAAGAAAGTAGAACTGGCTGAGTCAGCAAAGAGGATGCATCTGGATGTGCTAGGAGTAAGTGATATTCAGGTAAGCGGAGATAAGGAGGAAGAGATAGGAGATTATAAAGTGTACTTGACGGGTGTTAGAAAGGGAAGGGCAGAGTCTGGGGAATACCATTGCACGCAACATAGTTTCTGTTAGGCACGTAAGTGAGCGAATGATGTGGGTAGATTTGTCAGTGGGAGGAATTAGGACAAGAATTGTGTCCGTGTATTCACCATGTGAGGGTGCAGATGAGGATGAAGTTGACAAGTTTTATGAAGCATTGAGTGACATCGTGGTCAGGGTCAACAGCAAGGATAGAATAGTGCTAATGGGCGATTTCAGTGCGAGAGTTGGGAATAGAACTGAAGGATACGAAAGGGTGATTGGTAAATGTGGGGAAGATATGGAAGCTAATGCGAATGGGAAGCGTTTGCTGGACTTCTGTGCTAGTATGGGTTTAGCTGTTACAAATACATTCTTCAAGCATAAGGCTATTCACCGCTACACATGGGAGGCTAGGGGTACCAGATCCATAATAGACTATATCTTAACAGACTTTGAATTCAGGAAATCTTTTAGGAATGTACGAGTTTTTCGGGGATTTTTCGATGATACAGACCATTATCTGATCTGTAGTGAACTAAGTATCTCTAGGCCTAGGGTAGAGAAAGTGAAATCTGTCTGCAAACGAATAAGGGTAGAAAATCTCCAGGATGAGGAAATTAGACAGAAGTACATGGATATGATTAGTGAGAAGTTTCGAACAGTAGACAGTAAGCAGGTTCAGGATATAGAAAGTGAATGGGTGGCATACAGGGATGCTGTAGTAGAAACAGCAAGGGAATGCCTAGGAACAACTGTGTGTAAAGATGGGAAAAGGCGAACATCTTGGTGGAATGATGAAGTGAGAGCAGCCTGTAAACGTAAAAAGAAGGCTTATCAGAAATGGCTCCAAACAAGGGCCGAGGCGGACAGGGATTTGTACGTAGATGAAAGAAACAGAGCGAAACAAATAGTTGTTGAATCCAAAAAGAAGTCATGGGAAGATTTTGGTAATAACCTGGAAAGGCTAGGTCAAGCAGCAGGGAAACCTTTCTGGACTGTAATAAAGAATCTTAGGAAGGGAGGGAAAAAGGAAATGAACAGTGTTTTGAGTAATTCAGGTGAACTCAAAACAGATCCCAGGGAATCACTGGAGAGGTGGAGGGAATATTTTGAACATCTTCTCAATGTAAAAGGAAATCATCATGGTGGTGTTGCAAACAGTCAAGCTCATGGGGAGGAGGAAAATGATGTTGGTGAAATTATGCTTGAGGAAGTTGAAAGGATAGTAAATAAACTCCATTGTCATAAGGCAGCAGGAATAGATGAAATTAGACCTGAAATGGTGAAGTATAGTGGGAAGGCAGGGATGAAATGGCTTCATAGAGTAGTCAAATTAGCGTGGAGTGTTGGTAAGGTACCTTCAGATTGGACAAAAGCAGTAATTGCACCTATCTACAAGCAAGGAAACAGGAAGGATTGCAACAACTATCGAGGTATCTCATTGATTAGTATACCAGGCAAAGTATTCACTGGCATCTTGGAAGGGAGGGTGCGATCAGTCGTTGAGAGGAAGTTGGATGAAAACCAGTGTGGTTTCAGACCACAGAGAGGCTGTCAGGATCAGATTTTCAGTATGCGCCAGGTAACTGAAAAATGCTACGAGAGGAATAGGCAGTTGTGTTTATGTTTCGTAGATCTAGAGAAAGCATATGACAGGGTACCGAGGGAAAAGATGTTCGCTATACTGGGGGACTATGGAATTAAAGGTAGATTATTAAAATCAATCAAAGGCATTTATGTTGACAATTGGGCTTCAGTGAGAATTGATGGTAGAATGAGTTCTTGGTTCAGGGTACTTACAGGAGTTAGACAAGGCTATAATCTTTCACCTTTGCTGTTTGTAGTTTACATGGATCATATACTGAAAGGTATAAAATGGCAGGGAGGGATTCAGTTAGGTGGAAATGTAGTAAGCAGCCTGGCCTATGCTGACGACTTGGTCTTAATGGCAGACTGTGCCGAAAGCCTGCAGTCTAACATCTTGGAACTTGAAAATAGGTGCAATGAGTATGGAATGAAAATTAGCCTCTCAAAGACTAAATTGATGTCAGTAGGTAAGAAATCCAACAGAATTGAATGTCAGATTGGTGATACAAAGCTAGTACAGGTCGATAATTTCAAGTATTTAGGTTGTGTGTTTTCCCAGGATGGTAATATAGTAAGTGAGATTGAATCAAGGTGTAGTAAAGCTAATGCAGTTAGCTCGCAGTTGCGATCAGCAGTATTCTGTAAGAGGGAAGTCACCTCCCAGACAAAACTATCTTTACATCGGTCTGTTTTCAGACCAACTTTGCTTTATGGGAGCGAAAGCTGGGTGGACTCAGGATATCTTATTCATAAGTTAGAAGTAACAGACATGAAAGTAGCAAGAATGATTGCTGGTACAAACAGGTGGGAACAATGGCAGGAGGGAACTCGGAATGAGGAGATAAAGGCTAATTTAGGAATGAACTCGATGGATGAAGCTGTACGCATAAACCGGCTTCGGTGGTGGGATCATGTGAGGCGAATGGAGGAGGATAGGTTACCTAGGAGAATAATGGACTCTGTTATGGAGGGTAAGAGAAGTAGAGGGAGACCAAGACGACGATGGTTAGACTCGGTTTCTAACGATTTAAAGATAAGAGGTATAGAACTAAATGAGGCCACAACACTAGTTGCAAATCGAGGATTGTGGCGACGTTTAGTAAATTCTCAGAGGCTTGCAGACTGAACGCTGAAAGGCATAACAGTCTATAATGTATGTATGTATGTATGTATGTATGTATGTATGTATGTATGTATGTATGTATTTTATTTATTTATAACTTATCTAAAATACATTTGCAAATATGCAGTAGGATATTATACATTATCTTTGCAATTATTTACACCTGCAAAGCACTTGATGTGCTTATCTGCCGGTGTAGTTGTTTCACATTTATATACAATGTTGCAATCCTTACTGTTTATAACATTAATAAGGTATGTATATTTACATTAGCATTGTAATTTTGTCCTGTGGTGTGAGTTTTTCTTAATCCCTGAAAGTATCACTCAAAATAGATAAGTCTTTGGTACATTTTTCATTCATGAACAAATATTTAAACTGTAATTTTATTATCTATGATCCATAGTTTCACATGTTTTTTTAGTTGATATTTGGTTTTCAAGTGGGTCAATTCTGAGGGCAACTTGTTCAAAAATTTAGGAACTACAACTTGCAGTGTTCTGGATCCATATTTGTTGTAGTACCTCATGACCTGAAAATAACTTATATGCCTCAGTCTTGTTCCATGTGTATGTTCATTAACAATTCTATATTGTGGCTTCCAGTAATTTTCTTTAATTATGTTGTACATATATAGTTGTTTAACTCTCAAGAACCTTTCCTTCTGGTACATCCTTGTTAATATATCCTCACTTAAGCTAAATATTCCTCTGTTTTCATACCAAAAGAATGCTTTGACAATGCGATTTTGTAACATTTGTACCATGTTTATGTCTGTAACAGAAGCTGATCCCCATACACTTACACCATATGATATAAGTGACTCAACAAGTGAATGATAAACCAATTTTAAGCTATCATGAGGTATTATATACTTAACCATTTGCATTTTTAACAAGCTTAGCCTCAGTCTTTCACACAACTTATTAATATGTTGCTTCCATGAAAAATATCTATCTATTATTATACCTAAATATTTCATGTTATCAACTTCCTCTATTACATAGTCACAATTGCATGATTTTTGTTCACCATCGTGAATGCACTGAACTGAATGGCCTGTTATTTTAATGTTTTCTCTTTGCATTTTTGGGGTAGTAATGTACAAGACTTTTGTTTTTGAAGTGTTAATTATTAGACCCTTATCATGGCACCATTCTTGAAAGTAGTTGTACTCCATTTGTAAATGCTTCTCTGCTACTTTTGGGTTTTTATGTACTGATACAATTAGTTTATCGTCTGCATACATGAAATATTTACATTTTTTAAAACATGAGCTTATATCATTGACAAAAATAATATACAAAATGGGTCCTAGGATACTTCCTTGTGGAACACCTCTTTTAATAGAAGTTATTTCTCCATATATATTATCAATTTTTACCCTATACATTCGGTGATCTGTGACTTTCACTGGGATTAACCCCCTGTCTGCGAGGCGCTGAGCTAAAACTTGTTGGCGTTTTACTACTGGGTGCAAACTAGGTGAATCCCCTACCTCAAGGGCTACGCACATAACAGGCCAGTTCTTTAATGGCCTTCTTTGATAGCATAAATATAAATGCTACTCTCTCACAGTTTCATTATCTGTCGTCATTCGTCAACTAAGATATAAGTACCCTTTCCCCACACGTTACAAATTTATGATACCATGATCTCATACCATCAAATCCATATAACATGTTTTCCTTATGTGACTGCTAGCTCCTGACAAGAAATACAGAATAGCTCGGAGACAGACTGGTATACAAATTTTTTCAAAAATGTAAAATGGATAAAACACTAAATTCCGCTATAATAAACCTCGAATTCTGCCCAGAAAATCCGCTGTCCGCTAAATGATATATTTCTTCGCCGACGGTCTTCTAACTCCGCCAAATTTAGTGGAAAATCTGCTAAGTTGGCAACACTGTTCTATACCGACAACAGTGCGGATGGTGAATGTCAAGAGTCGGGCGCGGTGTAAAGAACTGTGTAATAAGGCAATGCCAGGAGTCGCGCATGGTAGAAATGACCAGGCTTAGAGAGAAAGCTTCCCCACCAACTGACTGACTGCTGATGGACATGGCAAACAGCGAATGTAAGCACGTTTAGTGGACGAGTCCATTGATTTTTTTTTACTAGTGGCTTTACGTCGCACTGACACAGACATGTCTTATGGCGACGATGGGACAGGAAATGGCTAGGCGTGGGAAGAAAGTGGCCGTGGCCGTGGCCGTAATTGAGGTGCAGCCCCAGCATTTGCCTGGTGTGAAAATGGGAAACCACGGAAAACTATCTTCAGGGCTGCCGACAGTGGAATTCCCGGATGCAAGCTCGCAGCTGCGTGCCCCTAACCGCACGCCAACTCACCCAGTGAGTCCATTTCAAAAGAATAAAAAAATGTATGTGCCCAGACTAAAAGTCTGTGACGCGACCCCTCGTGGGTTAAAAAATGATCTCTCCAAGATAGTGTTTGATTTTTACATGTTTCGTATTGAGAAATGCAGTTATGATGATCAGACATCATTACTTCAGGTTTTTCAAAAGATATCTGGAGATCTAATATTGTGATATCAGAGGAAGTGGCAGGGCCTTTGTGCTGGATGAAGTAGTTATGAGAAAAAACAAACTCCACAAATTGATTCCTTCTCTTCCTTTTTTTTTTTGAAACAATTAGCAACAATAACTATAACAATTAACTAAATGTCTAAATGAGATAACAAAGTAAAAATATTAACAATACTGGACTAGGAAATCTATCAAATAACAAATTTTGAAAACTAGGTAACAAGGTGTGTGTAGATTTAGGTTTACAATCCCATATTACTACTTCAATCTGGGCTTATTTCTAGCCAAGAACCACTAAACAGTTCCAGAAATTCCTCCTTCTGTTTTCAGGAACTAGGCCTAATCCACTAAATGGGTCACCAGACAAGAAGAAAGAATAGTTTTAAAAAAGGCCCAGAAAAGCAAAAATCTCAGCATTTCCAACCAAAGGACCTAAGAGAAATGCCCCATTGAAGGAGGGAATGAGCACAACCTATGCTGTGACAAAGAGGAAAGAAAGCTAAAATCCTAAGTGCTTAATGAGGTTAAATTTAGAAAATACTTAAAAGAAAAGAGATGAGGATACTGAGGCACATCCCTATGAAATTTACAGTCATTTCCTGGGACCTACATTAAGCCCATCTGACCCTATAGTTTGCTAAATGACACAATTATTCCCTACATAATTAATATGAAAATCTTAAAGGTCCTTCCCTAACATTTAGATAATTACAAATTTAAAAGTCCATAAAATATCTGCTTCAACCAGGAGAGAAATTGCATCGATCATTGAAGTCCAGCGGCCAGCCGTGCATAAGAGAGCTAAGATATCACTAGGCAGCAGGCTGGCAGCTGATTGAGTACAGGTGGTGCCATATTAATAATGCAGGAAGAAAAGGGTACCAACTTCAAAAACGAACTTTATCATAACAATACAGAGTTCTATAAATTGCTGCTAGATAGTATAAGAAGAGTGGACTAACTGCAAGGAGGACCATCTCTGCTGCACCATCTTCTTGAGGTTACAATTTGATGGCATGTGGGACCACATGAGGCTTTACATTCACAACTATTATTATTATTATTATTATTATTATTATTATTATTATTATTATTATTATTATTATTATTATTATTATGTAATTGGAGTAGTGCCAGTAGACGACTACATAAACAAATGGTTTTTACTTTTCAGAGTCACACTCGGGTCGCAGTTTGGGACGGTCATCAAGAACTCCGTGCTGCACTTTTGCAGGTTATGGACCTACCAACTAAGCAGTATTTACAGGTACCGCTAGAGGATGGTTCCATGTGCCAAGTACAGCTCACACTTCCCTTAGACTACAATCCTAAGAGAAATACTCAATATCCACTTCTCGTTCATGTGTAAGTATTAAGTGGCATTATGAGTATCATATTATACACTGCATACCAAAACTGTCTCCAGAGTGAACTCGAGCAGGTACTATCTTTGAATAGAATTCCAGCTTAGTGGAACAAGTATTTGTGTCTTCTGTGAAAGTGACAAGGGTTTGGAAAATGTAAAATTTGAATTTCGTGAACATTTGGCACATGATACACTAAGAGAATTAATTAAATTTTGTGAAACAGGAACTATGCATGATAGCAGTAGGACTAAAATTTTAACCAAGGAAAAACTGGATGACTTTCTTAATGTCGAGGCGTCCTACTAAATCAATTTGTAAATTAGCAGAGGAGGCAAATTTTTCTGTATGGTCAACTCACAGAGCCATACTGTATGTAAACACAAAGTGTTCAAAAACAAGTGCAAAAGCCTCTGCAAAGATGATATTTTCAGCAACAGTATCTTAATTGTCCCTAAGTTTAGGCAATGCAACTGAGTGTAATCTCACTGAAGAGACAGTTTTGCTATGCACTGTATTTCTACATTCAAAATATGTCTTATCTGATCAATGATTATCCCATGGTCTACAAGAGGAACTGTAAAGGAAATGACTCACCTTGCTGATTATGTTATTATTATTATTAATAATAATAATAATAATAATAATAATAATAATAATAATAATAATAATAATAATAATAATAATAATAATAATAATAATAATAATTGTTACCGTGTTTTAGTGGTAGGTAGAGGTGAAAGAAGGTGCGGGCGTGAACGGGTCTCAAACTACTAAAGTAAAATTAATTTAAAATTTAACAAGGTTATATTTTCTTTCTTAAAACAAAGAAATAACAAGCATGGCAGGTACAAAGTAGCAAGTCCAAAGGGTAGTTACAATATTTACAGGATTTTGGCTTCGCGCCCTGACTTCACAATGCTTGGGCAATCAGCTCAGTTTTACCCCAAACACAAGTTTCAACAGAGGGGCAGAAAACCCCATTCATGCCTAGGAGTCCTTGCTCCAAATTACACTGAAAAGCCTCCACGAGGCATACAACACTCTCAAATTTAAGCCTCTCCCAGGCCACACCAAACTCCACCTTCAAGTTGTCCTCAACGGACATAAACACAGGGGTAAAATACCCAATCTACTGAGGTCTATAAAATGAAAAGAAGGTTAATTAAATGACCTCTAAGGTAACAATTTGAGAGGAGGCGAACTTGCACTCCTAATACACTTTGATTAAGACCTACTTGGCACTAGGCCGTTAATACAAGGGCTAATCCCATACTAAAGAGGTGACTTAAGAAGAGAACAATTTGTTTTACGTTAACGAAGAATAGGTTGAGAAAAATCAGTTCACCTCAAAACAATATGAGTGGGAGCTCGAGAGGGTTAGCACTCTCTATCCCAATATGCAGCTTTAAAAGAGAATAGATGAAAAGATTGGTTACATTTTAGGAAAAGGTTACATGGTGGAAACGCTTCGAACCCGATCCGAGAGTTAAACTGCCAACCTAGCAACAAAAGAAGTTATTAAGAGGCCATTACCTGGTGTTGAACAGCTGGAGAAGAAAGAGGCGCTTCCCGCCCCCTGCTATGTACTTTACACACTGAAAGATGGAACAGAAGTGGCCCGGAGACCCTAAAATCAGCAGTTTATATACTCTTGCGGAAGGTTCTAGGCGTTAGGGGAATGAGAACACCCTCCCACGAGGATTTTATTGGTTCATCAATAAACCCCCTACACAATACTAAGAAGAAGCACATAATTGGTGGAAAATTAATTTAAGAAATTCGGGATAGGCTAGATTTAAAACAAGGGGAAAGGAGAGGTTAATATTGCCAACTTAACCAATGACTGAAAGAAATTTAGCAAAGAACAAACATTTGAAATAAAAATTTCTCCAACAAAATAGTTCTTTGACTCCGCACTAGAGTGCACTATTGTTGATCTTCAGTAGTGTCCTCTAGAAGAGAAAGTTCACACTTCTTACTTCAAGCGAAACAAAAACACATCAAAAATGACACAGTTCGAAAACTCAACATTTTTCACGTGGTGACATCTTCTGAGAAAGTAGAGAATTAATAGCATAGATAAAGTTCAGACTTCCTCCAGCAGAGGAGTTTCAACTGGCGCAAATTTTAAATTAGCGGCGTGGAGGTGTACCGCCCGGTACAGACCTCCCCCCCCCCCCCAAAAGTTCCTCCAGGGGTTACACATGAAATCAGTTTGAGACAAGGTCCAAGTTATGATGTGGATATGAAGATTAATTGCTGAAGAATTTATAAGATTTTCGTAATGAGGTTTGATTCAGTTTCAAAATTTTTGTTGTAACTGGAGAAGTACAGTTTTTATGTTTGTAGAAGTTGAATTCAGAAGGAAAACTTTAGTTTTTAAAGTTGTGGAAAATTTTCTAAGTCCACCAAATTTTGTTGTTGAATTCCCAAGTGTAGTCATTGCTTATAGTAACTGTCCATGTAGTTGATGTTGATTAAGTAGGATGGCCAGACCGGCCGTTGCAGCTTGCGTCCAGAGGAGGCCGCTCGGACCCCTCAAGTACCCTGAGATACCGCACGCCCGCACTATGAGGGGAGCAGTGGTGTTGAAACACGCCGCGCCCGCGGTGAAGATATACAGGCTGCGGGCAAGTAGCAGGTCGTGCGCCACGCATCAGCCTTGGCCGGGAGGAGAGCTCCGGCTCGCCGTGCACCTGACGTCCTCGCTGGAGAAGAGGGGGCCCGTCCTCCGCCCCAGTTGCTGCACGGCGCCGCGCGGCTGCGGGGGCACTGAAACATTAAAGCTAGGCGGCAGAATAGTGTTGGACCATCATCTTTTGAGGGCACAGGCTTGGTGAAGAGGTTGAGGGGTCAGCGGCGTGCAGATGTCCATGGCATTTAATATAATCAAGCCACAGTGTGTATTGGAGCAGGAGACGGGAGCGTGGTAATGGCCGAGGCAAGGTCAGGATGGCAGTTTAACAAATCGGGGGAGGTTTCACACAAATGCTTACATATAAAACAAAAGATTATAGAAGGGGCAGAATGCCTAGAAATTGAAAACTCAAAAAAAAAAAAAAAATATATATATATATAACCTTCATATTCCTTTCACGATTATATGAAGCAAGTTAACCCAGAAATTACACCGGTTTCACCTGGGACAGGTGAACCCTAAATATCCTCTCGGTGGCTGGATTGCTTACTAACAACGTAACCGGCGTAAGGAAATCGAGAATGATACAAGGCCCATGAAATCTGGGGGCAAGTTTGCCCGCGGGAACAAAGTTCTTGACCATAACTTGGTCACCTACCTTCAAAGGGGTGGGTCTCCGTCCACGATCATACCTTTCCCTAACCTTTTCATGAGACACTTTAAGATTGGCTTTAGCCTTCTTCCAAAGATCTTTAATGTTGTCCGGATCTATTGTCTCGGGTAGAATGTCACTCAGAGACCAGAGGTTAGAGAGCGGCGTGTTGGGAACAAACTTGAACATCAAAGAAGCTGGAGTGAATTTATGTGATTCATGAACCGCCGAATTCAAAGCAAAAGCTAACCAATGCAGGGACGTGTCCCACCTGGAATGATCTTCATGATGATAGGCAATAAGTGCGGACCTGAGATTACGATTAACCCGTTCAGCCAGAGATGGTTGAGGGTAATAAGCAGAAGTAGTTACATGAGAGATGGATAAGTCAAAACAGAATTTACGAAAAAGATTTGATGTAAACGCCTTAGCATTATCGGACACAATATATTGGCACGGACCAAAAGAAGCAAAAATAGAATTTAGGCAAGTAATGGTGGACTGAGCGGTAGCCAGCTTAGTCGGAAATAACCAAGAAAATCTAGTAAAGCCATCTACGCATACAAAGATGAACTTGTTGGCATTTCCCTTCGACTGGGGGAAGGGTCCTACATAATCAATATACAGGCGTTCCATGGGGCGCGACGCTTGATGCGAAGACAAAAGGCCTACCTTGGTGGACATGGTGGGTTTACTGAGCAAACAAGATTTACAAGCTTTTACAAGTTCACGGATTTCACCGTCCATACCTTTCCAGATGAACATTTCACGAATCTTTTCACGAGTTTTAAATATTCCCAGATGCCCCCCCAATGGGGTCTCATGATAGTATTTGAAGATCATAGGCACAAGGACAGCTGGAACGACAACCTTCATCATCTTGTCATGCCTCGAAGGGCAACATAAAACACCATTCCTCAGAACATAAGGGACGACATGTTCCCCAGAAGAAAGGGTTTCCATTATCGGAGCCAGCGTCGGATCTTCACGTTGGTATTTCTCGATATCCCTAAAGAGCATGGGGGCATCCGTTAAGATGGCATTAACATCAGATGGTGTTGACTCGGGAGGTGATGAACTGTTGACCGGTTCATGGTTCTCAACGTCGTTAGAAAACATACGGCTGAGTCCATCAGCAACAACATTTTCGGTACCTCTGATATGCCTGACATCGAATTGGAAGGCAGAAATACGGATGGCCCAGCGGGCTATACGACCAGTACGACGCGGCCTACCTAAGACCCAGCTTAAAGCTTGATTATCTGTCTCCAGGTCGAATTTGACGTGTTCCAGATAGAGACGGAACTTTTCTAAGGCGAATAAGACTGCCAAACCTTCGAGCTCATAGATGGAATACTTGGCTTCTTGAGCCGACAAGGTCCTAGATGCATAGGCGATGGGTCGCCTCCCTAGTTCAGTCTCTTGAAGAAGGACTGCAGCTACTGCTGACGACGACGCGTCGGTTTGGACGATGAATTTCTTCGAGAAATCAGGCATAGCAAGTACAGGGGCATTACAGAGAGCTAATTTAAGATCTTCAAAAGCGGCTTGTTGAGAAGGTCCCCACTCAAATTTGATGCCTTTCCTACGAAGAAGGTTTAAGGGCGCCGCTCTATTAGCGAAGTTAGGAATAAACTTCCTGAAGAAATTCACCATACCAATGAACCTGGCGATGCCTTTGATGTCCTTGGGAGGTTTAAAATCACGGATGGCCTGTGTTCTAGAATGATCGACGGCTACACCATCAGGTGACACAATATGCCCTAGGAAAGACATAGAGGGCTTAGCAAAGGCAACCTTGGACAACTTAACAGTTAACCCAGCCTTACGAAGGCGATCGAGAACTTCTCGCAGATGATCTAGATGCTCTTCAAAAGTCTCCGAAAATACGACGACATCATCCAAGTAGTGATATAAGTACTCAAATTTGATGTCGGAGAAGACCCTATCTAGTAGCCTAGTGAGTACAGCCGCTCCCGTGGGGAGCCCGAAAGGCACGCGGTTGTATTCGTGTAAGTTCCAGTCCGTGGCAAACGCTGTAAGGTGTTTAGACTCTTCGGCAAGGGGAATTTGATTATAGGCCTGATTCAGGTCCAAGATAGTAATGAGCTTGGCCTTACGGAACCATGAAAAACAAGAATGAAGGTCGGGAAGGGGCACAGATTGTAACACCACCTTCCGATTGAGAGCCCTATAATCAATGACAGGCCTGAAGCCTCCTTGGGGTTTCGGGACTAGAAAAATAGGTGACGAATACGCCGACTTAGAGGGCCTAATAATACCGTCCTTCAACATCTGATCGATAATTTCTTTCAGAGCCTTCATTTTAGGTGGAGATAGCCTATAAGGTGGAAAACGGACAGGAATCGAATCCGTGACCTCAATTTTGTATTCAATAAGGTTAGTAACACCAAGAGTATCAGAGAACACCTCTGGAAATGACTGACATAATTTACGAATACTATCAGCCTGCTCCTCAGGTAGATGTCTAAGGTCTAACAACATCTCATCCTGGGTAGGCGAAATAGATGAACATGACACAGAATTACACTTTAACAAGGGAATTTTACAATTGGACGCAAATTTGAATGTGCACGACTTACTCTGAAGATCGAGCACAAGACCAGTGTGAGAAATGAAGTCCGCTCCCAGTATGATGGGGCAAGACAAGTGCTTAGCCACAAACAGTTTGGTTTTCCATGTAAATTTAAAAATACGAATTTTGACCAGTAAGGAACCTAGAATTTCTAATGGGGATGAATTAGCCGAAACATATTGAACAGGAGAGGAGACATAGTCAGGTAGTTTACAAACAAATTTCAATTTAGAATACCATTCAGCCGAAATAATCGAACAAACACTGCCTGAATCTAAGAGAGCTGTTATGGGCTCGTTATTTAACTCAATCTTAAGAAAAGGAACAGGTGCGGGGGAATCCGCCGCAATTCTAAGACACTCTTTGGGGCATTCAAAAGATGAATTTGAAGACTGATCGTTCTCTGAATTTACAACCTGTTTACTAGGGGCTGAGTCTCGGGAAGATGGATTAGTCGACTCAGCCGAAGCCACTAGTCACTTTTTATTATTGGCATAGGTGGAATTTGCACCAGAAGTTGAACAGGAGGGGGTGCTATTCGAGTTTGGGCAATTCTTGGCAATATGTGAGAAAGCCCCACATTTAAAACAGCCTTGTGATGAACCAGCCCCATTACTTGTCCCACTCGACCTGATCAGTGGACACTTATTCCGCAGGTGGTCAGGCGACCCACAAGCATAGCATTTACGGGGTGTGACTGGTCGGCGAGGTGGAGGCCGAGTATTACTAAAAGAAGGCGGGGGTTCTTTCGCTACACGCAATGAATCTGCGTATCTAACTCCTTCCGCTGAGACGGCCAACGCTTCAAGTTCAGAGAAAGTTTGCGGGCACGCCGCGAAACACAAGTATGACCTATAAGATGGTGAAATGCCTTCTACAATAGCCTGTACAATCTGATCTTCAGGAAAATGAAGGGCAAACACCCTAGTATAAAACTTAATGTCTTGTATGAAATCAGCCAAGTTCTCATCCAATCGCTGTACACGATAATAGTACTTCTGAATCAGAGAAGACCTCGCGCGGGCGGGAATAAAATTTGCAAGCAAGTGTGCATGAAAATCTTCAATAGATGACTGTTCGGCTATGGCTCTTACTATTTTGTCAGAAAGAATACCAATTGCATAAGGATAGATGATTTGCAAAATTTGACATGGAGAAAGAGAAAACACAAGGGCATGATCCTGAAATTCAACAAGAAATCTTAAAAATGAAATTACTTCACTGGTGGTATTAACCGAAAACTTAGAGATACCTCTGAGCAACATTGCCAATGGATGAGGCAAGCTGCTAAACCCGGGTGACATAGTAGGTAAAGGTTTCAATGGCAAGGAAGTTAATTCAGAACGGATGTTACTCAACGATGCACGGCGTTCAGACTCGTTGTCCAATGGGGCAGAGATAGTTTGGGCAGCGATGGTTTTCCTATTTACTTCTCCCTTAGGAGGTTCTTCCTCACTACCTACATTCACTATGGTGGGTTGATCAGATTTGGGAGGAACTTCCCCAGTTAACAATTGAGTGACCTTGCTAGATAATTCGGACATATTTTCAAGCAGCGTACTAGCTTCCTTCTTCTGAACGTCATTCAACTTTAGAGACAACAGATCGTTAACTCTATTTGAAAAATGAAACAGCCTAGCTTGCACACGCTTAATTTGATTAGGAGAAGGATCATTTTCATCAAAAAACTAACTACAGAAGCTAGCCCAGTAATATTCTCCGTGATCGTGGAAAGAGAGTCGTCAATTTCTTTCTCTCCCAAATTGGGGATGGAAATGGGCAAATCTAGGGACTCTCTAAGCTTATTTGTGTCTACTGCAACCGTGCCTCCAGATTGCACATTTCTAATAGTTAACTCATATATCAACTCCTCTTTGCGCAAATAGTTAAGATGGAGAACATCGCGAGGTCCGGGCATGATGGCAGAACAATTTTGAAAAACTCAAAAAATTCCAGCAACTGGGAAAATAGTTAGAGTTCGGAACAAAACAATGTTTAGCCGTCAAAAGGGGCTAAATTGAGACCCATTCAACCACGCTCTGCTACCACTTGTTACCGTGTTTTAGTGGTAGGTAGAGGTGAAAGAAGGTGCGGGCGTGAACGGGTCTCAAACTACTAAAGTAAAATTAATTTAAAATTTAACAAGGTTATATTTTCTTTCTTAAAACAAATAAATAACAAGCATGGCAGGTACAAAGTAGCAAGTCCAAAGGGTAGTTACAATATTTACAGGATTTTGGCTTCGCGCCCTGACTTCACAATGCTTGGGCAATCAGCTCAGTTTTACCCCAAACACAAGTTTCAACAGAGGGGCAGAAAACCCCATTCATGCCTAGGAGTCCTTGCTCCAAATTACACTGAAAAGCCTCCACGGGGCATACAACACTCAATTTTCAAAAGAGCCACTCGCTCTCAAATTTAAGCCTCTCCCAGGCCACACCAAACTCCACCTTCAAGTTGTCCTCAACGGACATAAACACAGGGGTAAAATACCCAATCTACTGAGGTCTATAAAATGAAAAGAAGGTTAATTAAATGACCTCTAAGGTAACAATTTGAGAGGAGGCGAACTTGCACTCCTAATACACTTTGATTAAGACCTACTTGGCACTAGGCCGTTAATACAAGGGCTAATCCCATACTAAAGAGGTGACTTAAGAAGAGAACAATTTGTTTTACGTTAACGAAGAATAGGTTGAGAAAAATCAGTTCACCTCAAAACAATATGAGTGGGAGCTCGAGAGGGTTAGCACTCTCTATCCCAATATGCAGCTTTAAAAGAGAATAGATGAAAAGATTGGTTACATTTTAGGAAAAGGTTACATGGTGGAAACGCTTCGAACCCGCTCCGAGAGTTAAACTGCCAACCTAGCAAGAAAAGAAGTTATTAAGAGGCCATTACCTGGTGTTGAACAGCTGGAGAAGAAAGAGGCGCTTCCCGCCCCCTGCTATGTACTTTACACACTGAAAAATGGAACAGAAGTGGCCCGGAGACCCTAAAATCAGCAGTTTATATACTCTTGCGGAAGGTTCTAGGCGTTAGGGGAATGAGAACACCCTCCCACGAGGATTTTATTGGTTCATCAATAAACCCCCTACACAATACTAAGAAGAAGCACATAATTGGTGGAAAATTAATTTAAGAAATTCGGGATAGGCTAGATTTAAAACAAGGGGAAAGGAGAGGTTAATATTGCCAACTTAACCAATGACTGAAAGAAATTTAGCAAAGAACAAACATTTGAAATAAAAATTTCTCCAACAAAATAGTTCTTTGACTCCGCACTAGAGTGCACTATTGTTGATCTTCAGTAGTGTCCTCTAGAAGAGAAAGTTCACACTTCTTACTTCAAGCGAAACAAAAACACATCAAAAATGACACAGTTCGAAAACTCAAAATTTTTCACGTGGTGACATCTTCTGAGAAAGTAGAGAATTAATAGCATAGATAAAGTTCAGACTTCCTCCAGCAGAGGAGTTTCAACTGGCGCAAATTTTAAATTAGCGGCGTGGAGGTGTTCCGCCCGGTACAATAATAATAATAATAATAATAATAATAATAATAATAATAATAATAATAATAATAATAATAATAATAATAATAATAATAATTTTTTATTACGTTTTTATTGTATTGAATAGATTGTACGGTAATTAACAAAATTATACGAATTTTTATCATAAGTAGATCTTCAATACGGACAAAAAATTAAATTTATAACCTGCAATGTAACCAGCCTAATAATAAGATTAAGAACAGATTCATCAACCTTAAGGTTAAGATTAGTAAGATCGTGAAAGACATATGGTTTTTAAAAGAATGCTTAAAATCCAAACTAGTACCAAAGTTTTTGAAATCTGTACAAAGACGAAAATTATCTATGCGAAATTTAATAGATACTCAAAACAAAGTAAACGAAATCTGGCTAAAGAGTGTGATAAAAACACATTACAGAAAAGTGTCGTTTTTAAACTTACAACTTTATCGTACACACTTAGAAATTTCTGAGCTTTTAACCCCGTTAGAATGGCAATCAGTACAACATTTTACTAATGAGAAACTTGTTGATATATTAGAAAAGAAACAAAAAATCTAGAAAACAAAATATCACATTTAAGAGAGAACAAAACAAAATCCGAAAAACGTAATACAAGAGTAAAACAGACTCAGACCTTAAAAACATCCCAACCACTGTAAATTTGTCAGATATCGCCTTTACGGATAGTGAAATGAGCTTACTGAATAAAGGATCAAAATTTAATTGGCCTAACCATCATCAAATAGAAGACGTAATAACCACTATAGCTGAAGTAGAATCTAATATAGGGAAATTGCCTTTAGAATCACAAAATGATACAAGATTTGAGGTTAAAAAGAAACTTCCAACTTTAGTAAAAGGAATAAATAATAACTTAAATCCCGACCTCACTAAACAAATCAAAGAATTAAAGACTAAAATCAACGAAAGTGATATAATAGTAACCAAAGCTGATAAAGGGGAAACTACAGTTATTTTAAATAAGCATGATTACATTAAGAAACCCGAAGATTTTTTTCTAATGGAGCCTATTCGATAATACAGAAAGATCCTACAATCAAAATTCAAAGAAATCTAAAGAAATTGCTTAAAATTCGTCTTTCCTCTTTAATGAACTAGAGTGTCAGAAGCTGATAAATATGAATCCCAAGATACCAACAGCCAGAGCCATGCACAAAGTCCATAAAGCTAATATACCCATGCGACCTATAATCAACTGCATGAATAGCCCAATCTATAAGACTCCTAAATTTATACATCATTTTTTAAAAAAGCACTATAAATTTTACAATAATTCTACAATCAATAACTCAATAGAATTCTGTGATAAGCTTAATAAATTCGAACTGCAACCGCATCATAAAATGTGTTCATATGATATAACTAACATGTACCCTTGTATACCGATTAATGAAACCATTAATATAATCAAACTCAATTTACTCAGTCACAGAAAATTAAGTATGTGTAAAATAGAAGAATTCATAAATGTATTGAGATTTGTTTTAAATAATAATTACTTCACATTTAATCTAAAGATATATCAAATGTGCTTGGGAATGGGTGACCCTGCATCAGGTATACTAGCTAACATTTACATGGATCATTTAGAACATGTTAAAATTTTGAATTTGTATTGATCATAGAAGGACTGAACCTTTGGCTGAGATACGTAGATGACACGTTTGTTATAATAGACAGTAAACTGAATAATAGTGATAATATTTTGGATTTTTTAAATAAATTAGACAATAAAAGAAAATTCACTAAAGAAGATGAAAGTAACAATACGCTAAGTTTTCTAGATATAAATATAAAGAGAGCAGGAAAAAAATTTGATTTCCATATTTATAGAAAACCAACGATTACTCCAATAATGATTAAAAAAGAGTCACTCCACCCCAGTTCTCACAAACAGGCGGCATTTTTGAGTTTGGTTTATAGAGCCCTAAAAATTCCACTAACAAGTAAGAGTTTAAAGAAAGAACTTAATTTCATGAACCCCTGGCACTGAATAATTGTCATAAAATAGGGATGGTTAACAAGATCATTAATAAGGTGAAAATAAAATTGGCCACAAGTCTCACACCAGATAAAAATAAAAAATCCAAATTTGCAACTTTTACATTTACTAACCCAGCTATATACCAGGTCACTAATACCATCAAAAAACAAGATATTAACATTGCCTTCAAAACCCAAAACACGAACCGAAATATTTTCTTCAACTACAATAAAGTTAATATAAATAGTAATCAATATCAAGGATCTGGAATATATAGGCTTGCGTATGCAGAATGCAATTGTTCGTATGTTGGCCAAACTGGCCGAAGCTTTATAATAAGATATCTCGAACATGTAAATGCAGCCAAACACAAGAAACATTCCCCAATGGGAGCACACAGGCTAGAAACTGGACACAGTTTTACAACTATTGAAAGGGATTTAAGAATTTTAAGAAGAGTAGAAAAAGGAAAAGAAATGACAGAATTGGAAAACATATACATTCATTTAGATCAGCAATACAACAAAGATAAAAACCTAAATGACGAAATTGAAATAAAGAACCCCATCTTAGTACAATTACCGGAACTACCATATCAACAACTTAATAAATACGTAAGTTTTTATTACGTTTTTATTGTATTGAATAGGTGGTAATTAACAAAATTATAAGAATTTGTAACACACACCACTTAGTCGAGCAGCTCGTCTCCTTTCTCCCAAGTCTTCCCAGCCCAAACGCTCGGGATGAAAAGTGCTGGAAAACTTGCTACACTCACCGGACCTGCCTCCATGTGATTTTGACCCAGTCTTCAAAGTGAAAGAACCATTGTGTGGGGGACAGTTTGGGACATGAGAGGAGGCAACGCTGTGCAACATGAGATATCAGAATTCACACATGATGAGACGACTGTTAGCCAATGTCTACCGCATCATTGACAATGTGTTGTGGACAATCTAGGGGACTACTTTGAGGGTGTACTCTCCGGGAATAAACATTACGTAGCACAAGAATTTCATGGCTGACAGTTTCCACAGTACCTTACGCTCTGCACTCCTATTTGTCTGGTAGATACCCCACTACTAGTAGCTATAAACTCTTGACTCTTATTGGAATATTTAGAGCTTCATTACATGTTATTGGTAGAAAAGTCCTGTATAGCCACAGTTTTGTTTCACTGTCCTTATCCTGTTTCAGGAATGACCAGCCAGGCAGAACAATTATCACAGAGAAGTTTTTCGTCGATTGGAACACGTATTTGTCAGCCAACAGGAGTATAATTGTTGCTCGCATAATGGGACCTACTGACCCCGCGACACACAAATATCACCGCAAGCTTGGCTTCTTGGATGTGGAGGTACAACTGCATGTCACCAGGTAATGTAGTCTAGTGATCATCCATGTTGTATTTGTCTGATCCGAACGGGTTTCTTTCGCAGTAGTGTGTTTGAGATCAAAATTTGAAGGTCAGAGCAAACTGTCTGCTGCCCCTAGTCATATGACTTAGCCTCTTATGAAAGGATGGCTTCTTTGGATCAAGGTTGACCTAGACATCCCACGACGCAGGTGGGCAGTCAGATTTTTGAATGGAGGAACAAAGTCCATGCCGTACGATGCCAGTATGTAAAAGATCTCTGGTGCTCAGTAGTGGCATTTAGGCGGGGGGGGGGGGGTGAGGGGGGATGTTTCCCCTTCCATACTTTTTGGAGAACATATTACATTTTATTTGTGTTTTAGTTCGCCTCCATAGCGTAACTGTTAGTGTTATTAGCTGCCGTCCTCGGGGGTACGGGTTCGATTTCCGGTACTGCCTGAAAATTAAGAATGGCAGAAGGGCTAATGAATAGACTATCCCATGTCATTCCATCTTAAGCGATGTGTCTGTGAACGACGCTTCTCGACCAGTTGTGGTCTCTGAACTCCTCTCCTTCTTCCGTGCTTTCCAAAGTATGTCCTCACTGTTGAAGTGATAGGACCAGCAAGTCAGCTTCTGAATAATTTGGAATTGCTTTCAAAACTAAACGAGGCCTCAGATGGAAATATTGACAGGAGGGCTGATATGTGGTCGAAATGGTACATGTAGCTCACCTCCATGTGGGGTGTGCCTGAAAAGAGCTGCACCACCTCGAGATGAGGACACGAGTTTAATTATTTGCATTTTTCCCGGATGAAACTATGAATTATTTAAAAAGCAATTTGCACAAGCTCTGTTGTCTTATCAGCTAATTTTGTCCTTTATTTTCTTTAATTATTAACAAAATTATTAGTGGAAATACGCACAAAATGTAGTTGGACTCGGCTGACCAATTTGTATAGCGCCATAGCAAGTAGTGGAGACTTTGCATGTGCTGTGAAGAAGGGTAGCAGAGAGAGAGAGAGAGAGAGAGAGAGAGAGAGAGAGAGAGAGAGAGAGAGAGAGAGAGAGAGCGAGAGAGAGAAAGTGTGTGTGTGTGCGTGCGTGCGTGTGTGCGTGTGTGTGTGTGTGTGTGTTTTGCCAAGTTCATGGACACTGAGGTATGATTCATCCACTTACCGTGCGCATTTGTCAGTCTGGCATTCTCTTCAGTGTCTGTTAGTTTCTTAGTGTGTAGTCAAATACTAAATTATTTGAATTGTATAATCACGCCATACTTCTATTTAATTGTAATAAGTGCGTAATACTGTTCCTTTGGTGAAAGTTTTATTGTGTAGTATTGGATCAAAATCTTACAAAAACTATTATTACCGCACTTAAGTTGGTAAATTCTCAACCTTTACCTCCCTGTCGAAATTTGCTCAGAGAGCATCAAAAAATTTGCCATTTTGTAGCTTGTTTCTTCAGTTTTGGTGTAAATAATCCCCCACCCCCACCCCATCTGCTACATCCCATAAATCCGGGTACTATTTGTTGTCTGTATGTCTGGTGCTTACCCTTACTGAGCAATTAAGTGAGACATATCATGGGGCTGGCTGAGGCCAGCTGGACATTAGGGAAAACTGTCGATCATGTGAGTTGTAATTTGTTGTTGATGAAGACAAAGAAAGATAGATAAGCCCCACCAGTACCACCTCACAACGCTTTCACTGACCACTGGTACCATCGTGAGGCCGCACTAACAATAAAGGTCAACATAGATTCACGTTCTCCCATATTCTGAAAGGATACCTGTTCACGGCCAAAATGCTGCCTGTGCTGTTATAAGGGAATGGTAACATTTCTATTCTAGTCATCTGAAGGCCTTCTGTACTCTGGCACGTGGACTGTGATAGGCATGTGACTCTTGGTATCATGTGTAGGCGTATATGGAATTCACCTGACTATTACTGACACCTAGTTATAGTATTTGTGGGACAATAAGCACCTGATTTTCATCTATGGGACAAAGATGAGCATTTCATACTTCCATTATATCATAAACACTGTCCTCTGACCTTATCTAGATACTTTGCAGCAACCAGTCTTCACCTATGTCATAAGTGAAACACAATTTGCTCTACCCTTGTTTGTCAGCTGAAATGTGCAGCATACCTGAGTCACTGGTACAACACGTTAGTTGCTTGCATATCCATTTGAGAGTGTTGTACTCGTTATTACGTGTTTCTACCGGCCTCTTTCCTGAATATCCTTGGTGTTCAACTGCCTCCATCATGTGTAGCAACAAAATCATGAAATTCTATGAGGATTTCCAACAACTGAGTTACACATAAGCAAGGACGTAGGATGACATCAGGGAAATAAGCATATAACAATAGAACAATGATACCACTGATTTATAGCTGTATTAAATTATATAAATAATATCAGCAAGAACAAAAGTCCAATCGGTTTTAATTAGTGTGTTGAGAGTGGCTGTACCTCATGAGGATTGCTGTATGTACTTAGGGGGTTAATGTACGGAAGGTCTTCATTGAGGAAATCACATGAACAAGGTTGGAAGTAAATGTTACAGATCTCTTCATATTCTTAGGAGACTATTTGACTGTTGTAGTAAGGATGTAAAGGAGAGGGCATATATGTCAGTGGTATTAGAGTATGGTTTCCACATCAGGATTACTCAAGAGAGAACTGGAAAAGATCCAAAAGAAAGAGGCATGAGTTGTTCTGAGTGATTTCTGACAAAATAGTATTGTGAAAATATCACAAACATTGAACTGGGAAGACTTGGGAGTTCTGAGCTATCAGTGAAGAAATGGTGTGGAGTGGTAGTAGATGAATAAGCTTGAGTGGAGATTTTAAAGGTAGGAAAGGTATGAAGATAAAGTTGAAATTCAAGAGGACAAATTGGGGCAAATAATCATTAAAATGACTACCGTAAAGTGGGGTGACTTTGAACGGCGAGGTGACTTTGAACAGTAATTTAGCGTTTTTCTAAATTTAATGCTGCACTCTACTGTGTAGATAAGTAACTGTAGTTACAAGCGTTAAAAATCGCCAATAATCGATACTTTCAGATGATTTAACAGTCGATATGAAATAACGTAGTATACCAACTCCAGAAAATAAAATACATTCTAGAAATGTCGTTCTTTTTTCTAACCTCAAATACATTTGCCTAATATTAGAAGTATTTTATGTTTCAGAATTCAAAACGAGTCTTTGTGGGCAAGGTAAACATCTTAAATGGACATTTACAGAAAGCAAAACATTTTATATTTATTCTTTGGTGACGTAAAAAAATAAAATATGAAGACTTGTCTTTTAAGGGGCGACTTTGAACCAAGCTTTGAACAGCAGTTCCGATGTCCTTTGACACTGACAGATCAGCTGTTCAGTGATGGCTGATGGTTTGTTATGATTAAAGTCATTCAATTTGTTTTCAAAAGGCCTGTTTTTATATAATTTTCTTATTTCATAAGTAGGTTAGTACTCATTTCCATTATTAGCAAAATTTATCCATAATTGTATGAAAAGATTTGAGGTCGTAAAAGAAAACTCATAAATAATACTCAAATTTTTAAAATAAGTTACTTTCAAAACTACATTTATATACAAAATACTATGCTCTTTCATATGATAGGGGTGTAATTGACCAGTACATGGTATGACTTCCACACAGTAGACAAATGTCTCTATGTTCAAAGTGACCCCGAACCATGGGGTGAAATTGAACAGTCAAAAATATTTTAAAATAAAAAAAGTGGAGGGGATAAAAACATATAGTTTGCTTTGTCACATTCAGTAACACCTCTTGCAACTTCCCAAAATGTCTACTGTCAATATCTTGAGAAGTTTTGGTTTTATTTACAAAAATAATTTTAAAATGTTCAAAGTCACCCCACTTTACGGTACATTAAAAAAACCGAAGAGTTTTTCTCGGATAAGTCCTATACTGTTGCAAACAAATCCAATCCCCAGAATCCAAAGAAATTTAAAATCTATCCTTAAAAATTCTAATTTTCTATTTAAAGAACAAGAACAACAGAAACTGATAAACGTGAACCCGAAGATACCTAAGGCAAAGGCTCTTCCAAAATACGTAAAAATAACATACCCATCCGACCAATCATAAATAGCAGGTATAACCCCACTTATAACACATCAAAATTTATACACCAATTTCCAAAAAACATTACAAATTTAAAAATACTTCTTCAGTCAAGAATTCGATCGAATTCTGTGAAAGATTAAAAAAGGTCAACCAGCAGCCCCACCACAAAATAATTTTGTTTGATATTGTGAACATGTATTGAAACATACCTATTAATGAAACAGTCAAAATAATTAAATCCAATTTATCTAAATATAGCAATTTAAGTAAGCTATAAATAGAAGAATTTATTAAATTACTCAATTTTCTATTGAATAACAACTACTTCTCTTTCAACAATAAAATGTATCACCAATTAAGCTTGGCTATGGGAGACAACAGGTCAGGGATACTGGCTGACATTTATAATGGATAACTTGGAAGAATCTAAAATTAAACCAAATATAGAAGGCTATGCCTTTGGCTGAGGTACGTGGATGACACGTTTGTAATAATAGACCACCGAAAAAATAATAGGATAAAAATTCTAGAATTTTAAAATAGGGTAGACAGTTGTATAAAATTCACCAAGGAAGACGAAAACAATGGTTCATTAAATTTTATAGATGTGAGTGTAACACGCACAGATTTAGGATTTGATTTTCAGATATACAGAAAACCAACACACCCCAATTACAATAAAAAATTATTCCCTTCATCCAAAATCCCATAAACAGGCATCCTTTTGCAGCCTGGTCTGTAGAGCCTTCAAAATACCTTTATCACCTGTTAACTTAAGGAAGGAACTTAGATTTATAAAAGAACTAGCACTAACTAATGGTTAGAAAACAGAGACGATAAATTGAATCATTAACAAAGTAAAACTTAAGTTGGCCACTAATCTTACTCCAGAAAAAACTAAAAAATAAAAATACGCAACTTTCACCTGCACCAATCCTGCGATTCATCTAATTACAAGTTCCTTGAAAAAACAAGATTTACAAGTAGCCTTCAAGACACGTAACACCAATAAAAGCATTTTCTTCAACCATAATACAGTTAATTTAAATAACGATGAATATCAGGAATCTGGAATATATAGGTTGACATGCACACAGTGTAATTCCTCATATGTTTGCCAAACTGGGCGCAGCTTTATTACAAGATACACGGAACACTATAATGCATTAAAACAGAACAATTATTCTGCAATGGCCAATCACATGAAAGAAACCGGCCATCAATTTAGTACAATAGACAGGGATCTCAAAATAATAAAAAAGGATTGAAAAAGGGAAGTTAATGACTGAGTATGAAAACATGTATATTCATTTGGATCAGTATTTCAATAAAGAAAAAACCTAAATGATGCATTCGAAATAAAAAGCCCATTAATAAAGCAATTGCCAAAACTGCTACAAGTTCTCAAATCAAAAAAAGTAAAATCTTCAAAATATTCAATTATAAAACCTTCCAACATGTTAACAAACACAAATCCCACCTCGAAAATACCCAGCGACCTCCTACCACAAGCTAAGTTAGTATCCAACATCTCTCCCACAGTTCCTTCTCCTACGCCCCCTACTCGCCATCCACATGTTACTCCAGTGCTTAATGCTCTGCCCACAGTTCCTTCCCCTATGCCTCCTACTCGCCCTCCACCACACCCGCCCCATGCATATAACACAAGAAGCAGAAACACAATAACAAATAGTCTCAGTACTGCAAAAAAGCACAGCTAGGCACTAAAGTGTGAATAAAGGGGTAACTGAAATTCCAACCACAAGAATTTCTCATTACAACTACAAACAGCACCTTAATAATATTCTTTTGGTACAAACACATTTATCCACTAATGTTGCAGTAAAACAATACATCAGCAACTAAGCAACATTTATTGGTGTCCCTTTTAACCACGCTTCAGTAACAAACTGGTCAGTGTTAAAATAGGCCGACTCCTCAAACCACGTGAAGAATGGGGAGGACTACTAGTATGATGATTCCAGCAGACCACAAACCTTCAAAGCACAATCTTTTAATAATATATAGTGGTTTCTCAACTAAACTGAAAGTACAATGAAGGAGAAAACCATTGCAAGTTTAATCCTCTAACATTATTAATTTCAAATAGGACATTTAAACTTACAAAAATAACTTAGCACTAAATAGTGTTAGTAAAAACTGGAAACTAACGAGATTTTTAGCCAAATCTTACAGATGTTTAGAACATTACTCCAACTTGGACATCAGTAAATTGTGATCAATGTCTAGTCCATCACAGCTATATTTTAATTTGTTAATTATTTTTAATTATTGTTAACTAGTGGTAATATTTTATTGGTTTAAATTAATTTTAATGATCAAATTGTTTATATGAAAGTTCATTATGAAGACTTAGCCTTGAGATATTTGTTCAAATGAGGCTGAAGATGCTCGATATAATGAGCGATACATGTCCCTGTTAGTGTTGTATTGTAATAAAATGTCCTTCTAGAGACAATAAACATTTTTATGTATTGAATTAGGTGGAAAATAAAACAAGAATTGTAACAATTAGTATTAAGTTCAATACAGGTAAAAAACATGAAAATAGTCTTATGCAATACATATGATATATCGCGTCTGAATATCCAACAAGTTCTGTTGTTGACATCATGGCAGCTTAACATTTTCTTGTGATTGCAAATTTGAAAATTAACGATGTTTTACTGAGTGATGGTACAGAAAGTTTAGTTTCGTTAAACAAGGACTAGGATGTATATATTGACAGTGAAAGTAGTGATCTTAACATTATTGATGTAGCTTTCGATACACGGGAAAATATTGGCTGTAATGTTATTGATGGTGGGGTTTTTTGTGAGAAGACATGGATAATTACAGAGGGCAAAGGGACATTTTTACAGCAGATTATGGGTATCAGTATGATGTAAAGAAATACACTTTTATCCTGTGTGAAAAATGTTCAGTTGTTTTCTACCGTAGATTTCGTAAAGATGATAGTAGAATAGGCAGATATTTATCCTCAACACCACATGCGGTCACACGGTATGCATTTTCATCAAGGGTAAATGAATGTTTACCAGTTTCTGTGGAGGAAATGTATTTATTTTTTGCATTGTGTATGTTAATGAGCATAGACAGAAACCTGTATTGAGATCTTATTTCTCAAAAAACCGTTACTAGCTATTCCTATATCTGGTTCAGCCATATCTCTTGTTCGATTTGAAAGCATCAGAAGATTCCTCCATTTCACTGACCTTACGTAATTCCAGTAAATTATACTGTTTGTGTGTTTATGCACTAATAACAAAACATTTTGGTAAAATTCATTGAACCGCTTGTCATTTACGCCCGATTAACTAAAAGCCTACACTCATAGTATACTTGATGCTATACTCCTCCCGCAGCAAAGGGTAGCCAGGTGCTGAAAGTCATCCCACACTGAGAGGTTAAAGCACATTATAGGGCAAAAAATCATAATGCATGGCATCAACAACTGTGGAAGTGTTCTTTTCTGATAAGGTCAGCATAACAGGAGCATCAGAGTCTAGAGATGGAGCACCATCTATATCAACACTAGGTGCAAGCATTAATGTCATATGGAGATGGTATAAACAGTTCAAGAATTAACACCAATATGATACAAGGGCTGTTTCTTTATTAGCAGAAACACTATTGTATGTACACCAGGAAATGGAACCAACCAACCTACCTCATACTACATGGACTAGTCCATCCAATGCTGTGCTGCAAAGAAAAGCCTCATCTGTGAGAGTTACACTGCAGCTTAATTAAAATCAAATGTGCCCACGACAGTGTCATGAAGTTCTCCGTGAGGTATATAGGGATGCGGCTTTGTCATCAAAACTTCAGTGATGTCACCTGTGAGAGACCATTCGACTGGATAACACCCATAACGTAAGCCCCCGTGAGTTTGATTTGATACCAAAGACGACGGATCCACTCCATTAGCACAGGCACTGTTACAGCAATGCTGCAACTTCCACTTCGCTGGCAATGGGTTTCATAGAAGTAGCTCTTTTGTTGCCACTAATAAAGAAACAGCCCTCTTAATATTGTTACCCACCTACCCACGCATTTGAGCAACACCACATCATGCACACACTGGCCTCTACTATAGTGGAGTGATCAGTAAGATCCTTACCGCATGCAATCTGTGCTCGACATGCTAGGCGGATAATGCTCACGTTCACATTCAGTAACCGACTGAAATTGTTATCTGATTTGCCTCAAAATGAGTTTGATTCTCATTGTGTTCGAGCATTTCTCATTGCCCACATATACATGGTGTTGATCTGTCACATAGTGTTGAATTCTTGTCGTGTTCGAGCATGTCTCACAGTCCACATAAACATGACGTTGATCTGCCACACAGTGTTGGATTCTTGTAATGTTCAAGCATTTCTCATGGCCCACATAAACATGGTGTTGATCTGCCACATAGTGTTGGATTCTCATCGTGTTCGAACATGCCTCAGGACCCACATATACATTGTGTTGATCTGCCACATAGTGTTGGATTCATGTCGTGTTCGAGCATGTCTCATGGCTGGCATGTACATGGTGTTGATCTGCCACATAGTGTTGGATTCTCATCGTGTTCGAGCATGTCTCGTGGCCGGCATGTACATGGTGTTGATCAGCTACATAAAGTCGGATTCTTGTCATGTTCGAGCATCACGGTGTTGATTTGCCACACAGTGTTGGATTCTTGTCATGTTCGAGCATGTCTCATGGCCGGCATGTACATGGCGTTGATCTGTGACATAGTGTTGGATTCTCATCGTATTCGAGCATGTCGCACGGCCCACATATGCATGGTGTTGATCTGACACACAGTGTTGGATTCTTGTTATGTTTGAGCATGTCTCGTGGCCCACGTATACATGGTGTTGATCTGCCACATAGTGTTGGATTCTTGTCGTGTTCAAGCATACCTCATCGTCCACATATACCTGGTGTTGATCTGCCACATAGTGTTGGATTCTCGTCGTGTTCGAGCTACCTCATGGTCCACATGTACATGGTGTTGATCTGCCACGTAGCGTTGGATTCTCGTCGTGTTCAAACATACCTCATGGTCCACATATACATTGTGTTGATCTGCACATAGTGTTGGATTCATGTTGTGTTCGAGCATGCCTCATGGCCCATGCATACATGGTGTTGATCTGCCACATAATGTTGGATTCTTGTCATGTTCGAACATACCTCATGGTCCACATATGCATGGTGTTGATCTGCGACATAGTGTTGGATTCTCATCGTATTTGAGCATGTCACATGGCCCACATATGCATGGTGTTGATCTGATGCACAGTGTTGAATTCTTGTTATGTTTGAGCATGTCTCGTGGCCCACATATACATGGTGTTGATCTGCCACATACTGTTGGATTCTTGTCATGTTTGAGCATGTCTCGTGGCCCACATGTACATGGTGTTGATTTGCCACATAGTGTTGGATTTTTGTCATGTTCGAGAATGCCTCATGGCCCATTGATCTCCCACAATCCCATATTTCCAACTTCATGCGTTTGTTGCACTCCTGTCTGCAGGTTCTTGAGAGGTGCATTAGGAAAGATGCAAAAAGATCATGTAAGAAATTAGGAGATATGGGAACAGAGAAGTTACTTCATAAAGCAAAAAGATCAGGATGAAGTGGTTTGGGCATGTGAAAAGGATGAAAGAAACAAGAACTTGAAAAGCAATGTTAGAGTGGAAGGTGGAGGATAGATGAGTAAAAACAAATGTAAATATTGGAGGGAGGAGGGAAGGAGTTAGGAAAGATGAGAGTAAAAAGAAGAAAGAATTTTAAGTCATTAACAAGTTACACAGATGATGAATATATGACACACTGAGTGAACCATCAGGTAATGAAGAGAGTATGAGTTTTGGAAAGCTGAAATGAAATAGCAACAGTGAAAGAGAGAATATCAATCTTTAATGGCTGGCAAACGTGTGTTGCACCTATTGTGCTTTGTGTGGGTAATTGATGAACACTTGTATCACGACATCATGAGCTGACTTGTCTGGCTAGTTGGTATTCTTTGATGCAAGTACCAATGAACTAGCATGTTTTGCTGCAAGTACAGGGAATTTAGTACACCCCAGGATGTACTAGGCAGGATAATTTGCTCTTGTCTTTACCTAAATTTTAATCAGCTTTTGTGATAGAGCCAAGCACAGTTTTTATACTGTAATTGTGGAGGATCATAGTAATTCAATCTGTGGAATTGTGAAATTCATTCTGCAAGGTGTGTTTGTTCCTCCCACTGGGTTGCAGGGCTCTATAAAATTACGTAACCATTACCCTTAAATGTGACTTTGAGGGTGTCCATCTGCTCGTGGATAGTTTGTTTCACCCTTCTGGTAATCATTGTCAGAATACCTTGTCTTTGTGCTGGATGTGATGGAAGAAATGACCGAGTCAAATGACTATTTCAAGAACAAGGACTCCACAAAAAAGAAAGAAAAAAATCATCTGAAGTGCATTCAGCTGAAGGGTTATAGTTAACAAATTATTAACAAAATAAGGGGAGTTCCTAATGCATTATTCTATATGTCTTGTATGAGCCTGAAGCAATTTGCTTAGATATTTAGACAGAGGGGAACCTATCACACAAACAGTTGGTCTGAGGGAAATGTCCCCTTTACCATATTGATTTGAGGTAGTCCTTATAATGTAGGCATGAGTCATCATTGATAAAAAAGTCTTAGTTGTGGACAGAAGTGGTTTCTTCTGAAAACACAGAGCGAAGTCTCTGCAGAACATAGAGAATTTCTAATCTTTGTTTCTTTGAATGGCAAAATTCCAAATATTTATCATATTTATTAACCCATCAAATGCCAAATTTTCTTTCAATAATTTGAACTGCTTTCTACATTTCTTAAGGCCATTACCAGCCAGAAGAAAATACAGAGCATAACTAATGAGCACCAACACCACAGCAAAAGGAGCACTGCATATCGTCATTTATTGCAGTCTTTATTCTGTTTAAGAACGTTCTACTGGGCAAGTTGGCCACACAGTTAGGGGTGCACAGCTGTGAACTTGCATCCGGGAGATACTGGGTTCGATCCCCACTGTCGGCAGTCCTAACTTAATTGACAATGTTCTTCCTATGAGTAATATGAACATTTTAAAAATCACTTTATGCACAGGCTAGAACAAGTTGTGGACAACAGAAAGAACAATGCAGCATGGTACTGCCAACCTAAGGATTGCTTCGAAATTTATTCTGTTAAAGAATCCCTAGGTTGGGGTCATGGCAGTAATGGGTAAAAACAGGCCCTGAAAGCACCAATTTGATCTAAGTATCTAATTTTTACCCAGTATCTGATGGCCGACATCCTGACACTTAATCATTATACTACTGCAGTCCTCAGAACTGACTTGATACACAGCTCACTATGTACACTGTAACGGATCTCTGGTGTGTTCCAGGTACCTACAAGACAACTTCCGCTTCATTGACCGTCAACGTACGGCCATATGGGGCTCACAGTATGGAGGCTACGTGGTGGGAATGACGCTTGTCAAAGACACATTCAACGTGTTCAAATGTGGGATAGCAATTTCGCCGATCACAGAGTGGCTCTACCATGGTACGTGTCAAACAATGTTCAACATCACTAGCAGTATCACAGATTGTATCAACATGATCTTATCTCACACAAGACCCAGTATCCACTAGCAGTATCACAGATTGTATCAACATGATCTTATCTCAAATTTATTCTCACAGATTGTATCAACACGATCTTATCTCATACAAGTCCCAGTATCCACTATCAGTATCACAGATTGTATCAACATGATCTTATCTCAAACAAGACCCAGTATCCACTATCAGTTTCACAGATTGTATCAACATGATCTTATCTCAAACAAGACCCAGTATCCACAAGCAGTATCACAGATTGTATCAACATGATCTTATCTCAAACACGGCCCAGTATCCACTAGCTGTATAACAGATTTTATCAACATGACATCATCTCAAGCAAGACTCAGTATTCCCTACCAGTATCACAGATTCTATCAACATGATCTTATCTCAAACAAGACCCAGTATCCACTAGCAGTATCACAGATTGCATAAACATGATCTTATCTCAAACAAGACCCAGTATCCACTATAAGTATCACAGATTTTATCAACATGATCTCATCTCAAACAAGACCAGTATCCACTAGCAGTATCACAGATTGTATCAACATGATCATATCTCAAACAAGATCCAATATCCACTAGCAGTATCACAGATTCTATCAACATGATCTTATCTCAAACAAGACCCAATATCCACTAGCAGTATCACAGAATGTATCAACATGATCTTATCTCAAACAAGACCCAGTATCCACTAGCAGTATCACAGATTGTATCATCATGATCGTATCACAAACAGGGCCCAGTATCCCCTAACAGTATCATAGATTGTATCAACATGATCTTATCTCAAACAAGACCCAGTACCCACTAACAGTATCACAGAATGTATCAACATGATCTTATCTCAAATAAGACCCAGTATCCACTAGCTATATCACAGGTTGTACCGTATCAACAATGATCTTATCTCTAACAGGGCTCAGTATCCACTAGCAATATGACAGATTGTATTAACATGATCTTAAACAAGACCCAGTATTCACTAGCAGTATCACAGATTGTATCAGCATGATCTTATCTCAGTCAAGGCCCAGTATCCACTAACAGTATCATAGATTGTATCAACATGATCTTATCTTAAACAAGACCCAATATCCACTTGCTATATCACAGGTTGTATCAACAGTGATCTTATCTCAATCAAGGCCCAGTATCTACTAGAAGTATCACAGTACATATCAACAACGATCTTATCTCAAATAAGACCCAACATCCACTTTCATTCTTCAGTTGGTACTAAAATTTTTACCTTCCTCTTTTGTAATGGCAGCTCTTTTCTTGTGTAAGCTGACATTAAGATCAGGTTTAGATTCTGGAATGTGTTCGTGGAATTCTTCATGATATAAATGATTCTCTGATTTTCCACTGGCTAAGTTCTGCAAACCCAGAACTGCCACAGATGAGTTGCATGAAGTATTCTAGCTGAGTACCCTCAATTTCTCCCGACTATTATGAATCATGAGTTCAGCCACTGCCACATGTTTGTATTACCGTTTATGAAGTTACTTCTTAATTTTTGGCCTACTTCTTCAGATATTGTGCACACACTTTTCTAAATCAGCCAAATGCATAGTTGAAATAAAGAACTTTAAATAAAACCCATAAATGTAACAAAAACTTTTCAGTCTGTCAAACATACTGCAATAATTACAATATAAATTATAACACTATAAACATACCTGTAAAAATATACACTATTATACAAAAAATGACATCTTTGGTTCAATCAATCAATCAATCAATCAATCAATACTGATCTGCATTTAGCGCAGTCGCCCAGGTGGCAGATTCCCTATCTGTTGTTTTCCTAGCCTTTTCTAAAATGATTTCAAAGAAATTAGAAATTTATTGAACATCTCCCTTGGAAAGTTATTCCAATCACTAACTCCCCTTACTATAAATGAATATTTGCCCCAATTTGTCCTCTTGAATTCCAACTTTATCTTACAAGAACATTCTCAGATTCTAACAAATTACTAAAAACATGCTTATATAATATGTACAATATTGTTTACATTGTGTAAACTTGTCAATGATAGAGAGTTTAGTGATAACAGGAACCGGTAATGACAAAAAATAAATTTACAAGTATTAAAATAATGCAAAACGTATGTACTTATCTAGACTGCCGATGTTACGTCCGTTGTGACCAAACACTATTTCAGGACTATGGTCATGGAAAATTTGGGTAAAGCACACTGCTCACAGAGAGGGGAGGGGAAGCATGGGAGGGGCTGTGTGGAGCATTGTGAATCTCTCCTATTGGATGTTAAAATCTAGTATACTGTACCATGGAGTGGGGAGGGGGAAGTAGGGCGGAGCGAGTGGAGCGCTGTGGAACCTTCTCTCAACACTGGAGAGGGATTAACTAAGTTGACACTGAAAAGTATGGCTTCATTCTTAACTTTAAAAAAATAAAATATAAACATAATTTACTTTAACATCTTTACAGTCAAATTGACACTTAGATACTTAATATTTCAATTAGCATAGTGTTTCTTCCTTATCTGGAAATGATTTGATATGGTCGTGGATGTCGTTATCTTCTTCAAGCGTTTGACCCTAGAAACCCCAACACAAGCACATCATGTGACTGTCCTCCATTGTGGGTCCTAGTCTTCTAACTTTAACATTTTGTATGGACAAAAGAACCTGAAGAAAAATTTCCTGGACTGTTTTACTTGAAAGATCATTTAAACTTCTAAGTTTCATATCTATTACAAGCCATCAAAGCTGTCCAAACCCTTTGTCTTACACCTGAAACATCACAATAACAAAATTACATCAGATTTTAGTGGTGACATCTTCTGAGTAAAGTTCTAAGTAGGTATAGTTTGAGTTCACTGTTTTGCCAATAGAGGAGTTCTTTAGGTGCTAGATTTAAATGCGTGGCATGTGGGTGTACCTCACGGTATAGACTTTCCCCCCCCCCAAATGTTCTTCCTAGGGGTGACAAAGAAGAGTTTAAAAAATTATTTCCAGTTGAAGAAAATTTTCTGAGGTTTTTTTTGTTGATGGGTAGAAACTTGTTAAACTCCAGCTTTAAAGTGTCTTAGTAGTCATAGAAGGTTAAATACATGTGACTATTTTTGACGCCACTGCCGATATCCAGTTGAGGTCGCCCGGAGCCCTCAAGTACCCTCAGATACACCTCTCCCGCTACTATGAGAGGGGTAGTCGTGGTGATGGACGCCGCAGATTAGAAGTATATATACAGTCCCCAGATGAGTTGGCGGTAGGGGCGCCGCACTTCAGCCTTTGCCGGGAGATGGACTCCGGTGCGCCGTTCAGAAGGAGGCCTTACTAGAGCGAAGAGGGCCCTTTCTTCTCCCTGGTGTCCCTCACAAGATGTTAAAATACGGCGGCAGCCAGCTGAGGGGGCACTGAAACAGTAAGATCTCGGTGACAGAAAAGTGTTGTTGGGGACTTGAAAGTACGATCTTTATTGGTGATGCTGAGGGGCGGGCGGCGTGGAAGGTGCATGTATGCCAATGGTGTGGATATTCAGGAGACGGGGGCTTGGTAATGGCTACTCAGGAATGGACAGCAGGAAAACCAGAGGGGAAGATCGTACATACAGTTTTATATATATATATATGTAACAAAATAAAATAATTTAGGGCAGAAGGCCTCCCAAAAAATATAACCTTCAAACTGCTGCTAAACGTTGATGGCTAAGCTAACAAAGACATTACACAGGTTTAATCTGAGAGATGTGGACTCTAAAGATCCTCTCTGTGGCTGGATTGCTCACTAATAAGGTAACAGGTGTCAGGAAATCTAATATGATGCACGGCCCATGAAATCTGGGGGCAAGCTTGCCCGCGGAAACAAAATTCCTAACCATGACTTGCTCTCCGACTTTTAAATTAGTGGGCCTCCGTCCACGATCACATCTTTCCCTAACCTTTTCGTGAGAAACTTTCAAGTTGAGCTTAGCCTTTTTCCATAGATCTCTAATATTACGGGGATATCATAAAATGACCAAAGGTTAGATAGCGGCGTGTTAGGCACAAATTTAAACATCAGAGAAGCAGGAGTGAACTTGTGGGACTCATGAACCGCTGAATTCAAAGCGAAGACCAACCAACGGAGGGACCTATCCCACCTGGAATGTTCTTCATGATGAAACGCAATGAGAGCCGATCTAAGATTACGATTGACCCGCTCAGCCAGAGATGGTTGAGGATAATACGCCGAAGTAGTTACATGTGATATAGACAGATCAAAACAGAATTTACAGAAGAGATTGTAGGTAAACGCTTTAGCATTATCAGAAACTATATACTGACAAGGACCAAAAGAAGCAAATATGGTATTCAAACAAGAATTAGTGGACTGAGCGGTTGCCACCTTAGTCGGAAATAACCAGGAAAACCTAGTGAAACCATCCACACACACTAGAATGAATTTGTTGACGTTCCCCTTTGATTGGAGGAAGGGTCCGACGTAGTCTATATAGAGGCGTTCCATGGGGTGCGACGCTTGATGAGTGGACAATGTGGGCTTACTGAGCAAGCAAGATTTACAAGCTTTTACCAATTCACGAATTTCACCGTGCATACCTTTCCCAATAAAATCTCTTGGATCTTTTCTCGAGTTTTGAAGATGCCTAAATGCCCCCCTAATGGGGTCTCATGATAGTACTTGAAGATCATAGGTACAAGAACAGCTGGAACCACAACTTTCATCTTTTCGTCATGCCTCGACGGGAAACACCAAACCCCGTACCTCAACACATAAGGGACAAGATGTTCCCCAGAGGAAAGAGTTTCCATAATAGGGGCCAGCACAAGATCTTCACGTTGATATTTTCAATATCCCTAAACAACATGGGGGCATCAGTTAGAATGGCATTTACACCCGAAGGTATGGGCGTGGGAAGAGAAAAACTATCTTCCTGTTCAGAGGTCTCCACATCATGAGCGAACATGCGGTTAGTCCATCCGCAACAACATTTTCGGATCCTCTGATGTGTCTAACATCAAATTGGAAGGCAGAAATCCCAATGGCCCAACGGGCTATACGACCAGTACGACGCAGCCTAGCTAAGACTCAACTTAAGGCTTGGTTATCTGTTTCCAGGTCGAACTTGACATGTTCCAGATAGAGGCGGAACTTCTCTAATGCAAATAAGAATGCCAAACCCTGAACTTCATAGATAGAATATTTGGCCTCTTGAGCCGATAATGTCCTAGATGCATAGGCGATGGGTCGCCTTCCGAGTTCAGTTTCCTGAAGAAGGACAGCAGCCACCACCGATGATGAGGCGTCGGTTTGGACAAAGAATTTCTTGGAAAAATCAGGCATCGCAAGGACCGGGGCATTACAAAGAGCTAATTTCAGATCTTCAAAAGCGGCTTGTTGAGAAGGTCCCAACTCAAATTTGACGCCTTTCCTACGAAGTAGGTTCAAGAGCGCCGCTCTGTTAGCCAAGTTAGGAATAAATTTCCTGAAGAAATTCACCATACCTATGAACCTGGCAATACCTTTGATGTCCTTAACCCTGGAACCGGCAATCGTCGCGATCGCGACTCATTTCCCTGTTACTCAACCGGCAGAGTCGCTATCGAGATGCATTACGCCAGCACTGACTAATTTTGAGATAGCGCCTTGAAACTCAACATCTTTATGACATATCTTGCATAATATTGAAGAGGAAACTCTACTCTATAAATACACCACACTCTAAAGTAGTTTAGTGTGACAGAGTGTGCGGTATACACGTGGAAAAACGAGAACGCTTTGCAGACGGTCATTCTGTTGTGCTTGCTGTGATTGTCCGATGTGCATTAGCTTTCGTGGCGCAAAATGAATGAATTTTCAGGGAAGTAGTGAAATTCGTAATTGTTTGTTTGATCTGGACGGCGAAGGTGATAGTGACGTACTTTTAGAATGAATTGAGGATGATGTTGACAATAATTCGTCAGGTAGTGGCAAGTTATATGAGCCTGGGCTAAGTGATTTCGACACTGTTATTGACGATGATGTGGAACACAATGAACCAGCCACTGATGATAATAATGATAATGACGGTAATGCAGTTGACAAAACAGAACCGAAGTGGACAAGAGTTTATCCTCCAGAGCCAGAAATAAAAGTGGAAGAGAAGTTCAAGGTTAGAAATGCAGGTATATGAAATTGCCCTCCCAGGAGCAGTCCTCCTCTAACATATTTCTATTTGTTTTCTCCAATGCTATCCGGAATCTTTTAGTGACTGAAACTAATAAATACATACGCACAGGAAATTATACGAAATAAAACGAATTCCGGAAATAGGGTCCGTATTCACGTCTGCAAAGATGGATTGACGTTACAGTATAAGAAATGAAAAAAATCATTTCTCTAGTTATAAATATGGGTCTGAACCCTAATAACAACATTGAAAAACAGTGGTACACTTCAAAATCGCAAATAACTTATTTCTATTTTTTTCTAACGTCATGTCACTAAAACGTTTCGACTGGAAATATTCTATAACCTGTTGGTAATGGTAATTTTTGATGCCTAAAAACTCTATAGTTCGAACACCGACAAACCCCTTGAACAGGAGGAATTTATGGTTAGTATTGTCGAAGGTCTTGTAGATGAAGAAACTCTTCAAAACCTTCCACCTGGACCTTCAGGAGAAAAGGGACATCAGCTGGTACGCCTCCCAGGAAAGAAACTGCGGTTGTGCCCTGTCTGTTCGACTGCAGAAAAACAGTCAAGCACCCACTTCTTGTGCCCAGGATGTAATTGTAATGTCCATCAACAGTACTACCATAAATTAGAACATTTTTGGAGGCCTATGAAAGCAGGAAGAAAGATGAGCCACTTCGAAGGTAGCGAGGATGAATCTGAGTAGACTCACGTCTTGGTGCGATGTGCCTGTGTTACTTCAGTTCTATTTTACTTTACAATACTTCAATGTAGTGAAACCTTTTGCACATATTTTTAATCAGCATAAAATTGTGCAAATTTTGTATATAGTAAAATTGTCACATAATATTACTTTTTACGTACACGTTGCCCATAACTTTCGGATTATTTTGGAATACTTAGTGTGTGTTGGATACTTCGTCCATACTGCTTCAGGATACAAAATTGGTAAGTTTAATTTCCTACTATAGTATTCTTCGTCCTTTTCTGAATAAAATGACATGTTGTACGTAAAAATAAATTGAAAAACAACATTTGTATGAATTTTTAAAAAGTTGCTTGCAAAACTCGCCTAAATGCTTGCCGCTTGAAGGTGAACTGCTTGCCGGTTCCAGGGTTAAGAGGTTTGAAATCACGGATGGCCTGTGTTCTAGAATGGTCAATAGAAACACCATTGGGCGACACAATATGCCCTAGGAATGACATGGAATGTTCAGCAAAAGCTACCTTAGATAACTTCACAGTTAACCCTGCCTTACGAAGGCAATCAAGGACCTCTTTCAGATGATCAATGCGTTCTTCAAAGGTGTCAGAAAATACAACGACATCATCAAGATAATGGTCTCGTGAGCACGGCTGTCCACGTGGGGAGCCCGAAAGGCACGCGGTTGTACTCATAAAAGTTCCAATCCATGGCAAAAGCTGTTAAATGTTTTGATTCTTCGGCTAGAGGGATCTGATTGTACGCCTGATTAAGGTCTAAGATGGTGAAGAACTTAGCTGTCCGAAACCATGAAAAACAAGAGTGAAGGTCGGGAAGAGGCACAGATTGTAACACCACCTTCCAATTGAAAGCCCTATAGTCAATCACAGGCCTGAAGCCACCTTTGGGTTTCGACACCAGATAAAATCGGCGATGAATACGCCGATTTAGAGGTTCGAGTAATACCAGCCTTTAACATCTGATCGATGATCTCCTTGAGAGCCTTCATTTTAGGTGGAGATAGCCTATAAGATGGATATCTAACCGGGATTGAATCCGTAACTTCAATTTTGTATTCAATAAGGTCAGTAACACCAAGAGTATCGGAAAATACATTCGGAAATGACTGACACAACTTATGAATACTATCAACCTGCTCCTCAGGTGGATGTCTAAGGTCTAACAACATCTCATCCTGGGTAGGCGAAACAGCTGAACATGACACAGAATTATACTTGAGCAAAGGAATTTTACAGTTACTAGCAAATTTGAAAGTGCACGACTTGCTCTGAATGTCGAGCACTAGACCTGTAAGAAACATGACGTCTGCTCCTAATATAATTGGGTAAGACAAGTGCTTAGCCAGAAACAATTTAATTTTCCAAGTAAATTTAGAAATGCGGATTTTGGTGAATAGAAAACCTAAAATTTCTAATGGAGGGGAATGAGCCGAAACGCATTGGACCAAAGTCAAACAATAATCAGAAAATTTACAGACTGACTTTAGATTCGAATACCATTCAGCCAAAATAATGGAACACACACTCCCTGAGTCTAATAGAGCCATGACCGGTTAATTGTTCAACTCAATTTTGAGAAAAGGTACAAGTGCGGGTGTCTCTGCTGCAATCCTAAGACATTCTATAGGGCATTCAAATGCGGGGTTAGAAGAACTGCTACCCTGTTCCGAGCTTTCGGTGGTTATAACGAGGGCTGAGCCTGCAAAAGATGAACACACCGACTCTGCCGATGACACTAGTCATTTCCCATTATTAGAGTTCGCGGAAGTTGGGTGCTATTGGCGTTAGGGCAATTCTTGACGATATGAGAAAACGAGCCACATTTAAAACATCCTTGTGATGACTCTGCTCCATTCTTTGTCCCACTCGATTTTATTACTGGGCACTTGTTACGCAGATGATCCGTAGACCCACAAGCATAGCATTTACGGGTGGTAAAAGTTCGGCGAAGTGAAGGCTGAAAACTATTAGAGGATGGAGTGGGCTCCTTTGTGACTCTTAAGGCATTGGCATGCTGCACTCCTTCGTCTAATACCGCCATAGCCTCCAATTCTGCAAAAGTTTGAGGACGCGACGCGAAACACAAATACGACCTGTAGGGCGGGGAAATGCCTTCAACAATGGTCTGCACGATTTGATCTTCGGGGAAATGAAGAGCGAATACCCTGGTGTAGAACTTAATGTTCTGGATGAAGTTGGTGAGGTTTTCATCCAGTCGCTGTACTCTGTAATAGTACTTTTGAATTAAGGCCGACATGGCTCGAGCCAGGATGAAGTTAGCTAACAGATGTGCGAGAAAGTCTTCTATAGAAGATTGTTCAGCTATAGCTCTGACTATTTTGTCCATGAGGACACCTATGGAGTAAGGGTAAATCATTTGAAGAATTTAAGAAGAGAGAGAAAACACTAGGGCGTGATCTTGAAATTCAACTAAGAATCTTAAACATGAAATGACCTCGTTAGTAGAGTTTATAGAAAATTTAGAAATTCACCTAAGCAACATAGCCAAAGGATGAGGCAAACTACTGAACCCAGGTGACATAGTAGGTAACGGCCTAGAATGTTGAGTTGTCTCAGACACAGCATTATTTAAAAAGAATGGTGGAATGGATGTACGACGATGCGGCTTATTTCCTAATGGGGCAAATGTTTGTTGCGCTGCTACAGATTTCCTGCTTTCTTCGCCCTTGGAAGAATCCTCCTCACTTACGATGTTTACCACAGGGGGTTGGTCGGTTTTGGGAGCAGCAGCCCCAGTTAACTATTGAAGAACTTTACTTGACATTTCGGACAGGTGTTCAACAAGGTTGCTAGCCTCCTTGGCATGGTCTTCTTTTAGTTTGAGAGACAATAGGTCCCTAACCCTATTACAAAAATGGAACAATTTAGCCTGTACTATTTTAAGTTGGTTTGCCGAAGGATCACTCACTTCAAAAATACTAACTACAGATGCTAGCTCGGTGGTGTTGTCGGTGATAGTGGAGAGAGCCTCATCAATTTCCTTCTAAAAGTGGGATACTAATTGGTAATTCTAAAGATTCCTTAAGTTTGGTTGTATCTGCCACAACCGTGCCTCCAGATTGAACATTCCTAATAAGCAATTCATAAATCAATTCTTCCTTGCGCAAGTAGCCGGGATGGAGGACTTTGCGAGGGCCAGACTGATGAAAGAAAAAAATTCCAGCAACTAAGAAAATTCTTAGAGTTTGATACAGATACTATGTTTAGCTGTCAAAAAGGGCTTAATTGAGACCCATTCAACCACGCTCTGCTACCAGTTGTTACAGGGATACCCGTGGAGCAGAAAGAGGTGAAAGAAGGTGCTGAAGTGAATGGGTCTATCTACAATATCAAAATTAATTTAAAACTTTAACAAAGGTTATATTTCTTTAGAATTTAAAAAATCAACAAATAACAACTTAACAGGTACAATTAGCAGTTTAGAAACAAGTCAAGGAAAATACAATATTAGTGAATTCTACAGGTCCTGGGCTTCAAGCCCCTCACTTTACCTTTCCTGAGCTCCTAGCTCAAATTTACAAAAGAGCACAAATTATTCAAGGGCATCATTCAATAGCACATGCTCTCCAAAATACAAATATCTAGCCTTCCAGAGGCACTCATTACAATTACAAAACTTGAAAAAGAGCTAACAGGCTCTCAGTCTCTTACTGTCTACTCAAGGCAACATTACATCAATCTCTGGTTTCTCAAACCACCAGTTACAAATTGAACTTACTTTTACAGGGGTATTTAATACCCAGCCTACCGAGCCTTCATGGAAAAAGAACAGGTTAGATAACTGGCCCAAACACAAAATGAGTGGAGGCGTATACTTGCACTCCTGCATATGAACACTAATAAAACCTAAGTGGCTCTAGGCCGATGGAACAGGCTATTCCCAACCTACTGAGGTGACTCGTATAGAAATTACTTTAACACATTACAGGCAGAAAAGCATCACAAAACGAAGTCACCTCAAACCAAGATGAAGGGGAGCTCGAGAGGGTACATCACTCTCTATCCCCGCTTTACAGTTAAATATTTTATGAAGGTTTTTTACTTTAGCTGGAATAAAGTTACATTTCAGAGAAGTGGTTACATACTAAAGAGTCGGACCTTTCTCTTGGGTTAAACTGCGGATGCAGCAAGAAGGAATAAAGTTATGTGGCCATTACCTTGTAGATGTTCTGTTGACCGATGAAAGAGGCCGCCTGCCTCCTGCTTTGACACACACACTCAGTAAGATGACAATCAATTGGCCAAGAAACGTGAAAAGCCGCAGTTTATAAACCCTCAGGGAAGATTCGAGATCATTCAAAACTAAGCCAGCCACACCCTCTTAATTTTATTGATTAAACTCAAAGTTACACTCAGAATTGAAGAAGAACCCTGTGATAAGTTGAAAATTAATTACAGAAATTATTGATTGGCTAGATTCAAAACCGGCGGAAAGAGAAAGGAAATATTGCCAACCCACAAATAAATGAACATCAATCAGTTACAGAAATCTAGAAATACAAAATTTCTTACACCTTGCACCAGGGTGCATGATCATAATTTTTTGGTAATGTCATCTGTGGAGAAATATCCAAACTTCTTGATGTATAGCTAACAAAACTAGGAGAAATTCAGTCAGTTTAGGAAACTTCACAATAACAAAATTACACAATATTTTAGTGGTGACATCTTCTGATTAAAGTTCCAAGTTGGTGTAGTTTCAGTTTCACTGTTTTACCAATAGAGGAGTTCATTTATGCGCTAGTTTTGAATGCGCGGCATTGAGGTGTACCTCCCGGTACAATTATTATTATTATTGTTACCGTGTTTTTGTGGTATTTATGCATGAAAGAAGGTGCTGGGTGGTGAATAGGTCTCAAGCTACTAAAGTGAAATTAATTTTAAAATTTAACAAGGTTATATTTTCTTTTCAAAATTAGGTAACAACAAATAGAACAGGTACTTAGTAGCCGAAACACGATTGAAAAATACATTTACATAGGTACCCCATTTGGGGCTTCAAAAGTCAGAAACATAATTCTTGAGCAATGAGCCCAACCTTACAATGAACACCATACAACAAAGGGGCCGAAAACCCCCAAACATGCCAGAAACATTTGCTTCCAATTACACCCAAAAAGCCTCCTTGAGGCAGAAACACAATTTTCAAGAAAGGGCAACTTCCCCCTAAAATACAAGCCTATCATAGGCCACTCCGAACTCCACCTTTAAGCTGTCCTCCAAGGACATATACACAGGGGTAAAATACCCAACCTACTGAGGTCTGTTAAATGACAAGAAGGTTAATGCATGACCTCTAAAATACAATTTGAGAGGAGGCGAACTTGCACTCCCAATACACTTTGCTTAAGACCTACTTGGCCCTAGGCCGTTAATACAAGGGCTAATCCCATACTAAAGAGGTGACTTAAGAAGAGAACAATTTGTTTTACGTTAACGAAGAATAGGTTGAGAAAACTAAGTTCACCTCACAACAATATGAGTGGGAGCTCGAGAGGGTTAGCACTCTCTATCCCAGTATGAAGCTTTAAAAGAGAATATAGGAAAAGGTTACATGGTTGAACGCTTAGAACCCGCCCCGAAAGTTAAACTGCTGAGCTAGCAAAGAAAGAAGTTATAAATCGGCCATTACCTTGTTGTTGACCGCTGCCGAAGAAAGAGGCGCTTCCCGCCCCCTGCTATGTACTTTACACACAGAAAGATGGATCAGAAGTGGCGCAGAGACCCAAAAATCAGCAGTTTATATCCTCTCGCGGAAGGTTCTAGGCGTTAGGGGAATGAAAACACCCGACCACAATAATTTTATTGGCTAGGGTACAGAAACATATCCAAGTTGGGGGAAAATACATCGGATTGGTCGGAAATTACTAAAAGAAATTCGGGATTGGATAAACCTAAAACAAGGGGAAAAAGAGGGGTATACAGCCAACTTAAACAATAACAGAAGGAAATTTAACAAGAAACAAACATTTGAAATAAAAATTTCTCCAACAAAATAGTTCTTTGACTCCGCACTAGGGTGCACTATTGTTGATCTTCAGTAGTGTCCTCTAGGAGAGAAAGTTTACACTTCTTACTTCAAGCGAAACAAAAACACATCAAAAATGACACAGTTCAAAAACTCAAAATTTTCCACGTGGTGACATCTTCTGAGAAGGTAAAGAATTAACAGCGTAGATAAAGTTCAGACTTCCTCCAGCAGAGGAGTTTCACCTGGCGCAATTTTTAAATTAGCGGCGTGGAGGTGTACCGCCCGGTACAGACCTCCCCCTCCAAAAGTTCCTCCAGGGGTGACACATGAAATCTGTTTGAAACAAGGTCCAAGTTATGCTGTGGATATGAAGATTGATTGCAGAAGCATTTATAAGATTTCTTAATTTGGTTTGATTCAGTTTCAAAATTTTGTTGTTGCAGATGAAGTAAAGCCTTTATATTTGTAGAAGTTGAATTTCTGAAGATAACTTTTTATACTTGAAAGTGAAGGAAAAAAATTTTCAAATCCACCAAATATTGCAGTTGAATTCCCAAGTGTAGTCATTACTTATAGTAACTGTTCATGTAGTAGATGGTGATGAAGTGGGATGGCCAGACCGACCGTTGCGGCTTGCGTCCAAAGGAGGCCGCTCGGACCCCTCAAGTACCCTGAGATACCGCTCGCCCGCACTATGAGGGGAGCAGAGGTGTTGAAGCACGCCGCGCCCGCGGTGAACATATACAGGCTGCGGGCAAGTAGCAGGTCGTGCGCCGCACATCAGCCTTGGCCGGGAGGAGAGCTCCGGCTCGCCGTGCACACGTCGTCCTCGCTGGGGCCGAGGGGGCCCGTCCTCTGCTCCAGTTGCTGCACGGCGCCGCGCGGCTGCGGGGGCACTGAAACATTAAAGCTTGGCGGCAGAATTGTGTTGGACCATCATCTTCTTTTTAAGGGCACAGGCTTGGTGAGGAGGTTGAGGGGTCAGCGGCGTGCAGATATCCATGGCATTTACTCAAATCAAGCCACAGTGTGTATTGAAGCAGGAGACGGGAGCGTGGTAATGGCCGAGGCAAGGACAGAATGGCAGTTTAACGGATCGGGGAAGGTTTTACAAGAGGCTTACATATAAGACAAAATATTATAGAAGGGGCAGAAAGCCTTAAAAGTTGAACTCAAAAAAAAATATAACCTTCATATTCCTTTCAAATTATATGAAGCAAGTTGACACAAAATTTACACTGGTTTCACCTGTGACAGGTGAACCCTGAATATCCTCTCGGTGGCTGGATTGCTTACTAACAACGTAACTGGCGTAAGAAAATCGAGAATGATGCATGGCCCATGAAACCTGGGGGCAAGCTTGCCCGCGGGAACAAAATTCTTGACCATTACCTGGTCACCTACATTCAAAGTGGTGGGTCTCCGTCCACGATCATACCTTTCCCTGACCTTTTCGTGAGACACTTTAAGATTGGCTTTAGCCTTCTTCCAAAGATCTTTAATATTATCCGGATCTATTGTCTCGGGTAGAATGTCACTCAGAGACCAGAGGTTAGAGAGCGGCGAGTTGGGAACAAACTTGAACATCAAAGAAGCTGGAGTGAATTTATGTGATTCATGAACCGCTGAATTCAAAGCAAAAGCTAACCAATGCAGGGACGTGTCCCACCTGGAATGATCATCATGATGATAGGCAATCAGTGCGGACCTGAGATTACGATTAACCCGTTCAGCCAGAGATGGTTGAGGGTAATAAGCAGAAGTAGTTACATGAGAGATGGATAAGTCAAAACAGAATTTACGAAATAAATTAGATGTAAAAGCCTTAGCATTATCAGATACAATATATTGGCACGGACCAAAAGAAGCAAAAATAGAATTTAGGCAAGTAATGGTGGACTGAGCGGTAGCCAGCTTAGTCGGAAATAACCAGGAAAATCTGGTAAAACCATCTACACATACAAAGATGAATTTGTTGGCATTTCCCTTCGACTGGGGGAAGGGTCCTACATAATCAATATACAGGCGTTCCATGGGGCGCGATGCTTGATGCGAAGACAAGAGGCCTACCTTGGTGGACATGGTTGGTTTACTAATCAAACAGGATTTACAAGCCTTTACTAGTTCACGGATTTCACCGTCCATACCTTTCCAGATGAACATTTCACGAATCTTTTCACGAGTTTTAAAGATACCAAGATGCCCTCCTAATGGGGTCTCATGATAATACCTAAAGATCATAGGTACAAGAACCGCTGGAACAACAACCTTCATCATCTTATCATGCCTCGAAGGGCAACATAGAACACCATTCCTCAGAACATAAGGGACGACATGTTCCCCAGAAGAAAGGGTTTCCATTATCGGAGCCAGCGTCGGATCTTCACGTTGGTATTTCTCAATATCCCTAAAAAGCATGGGAGCATCTGTTAAGATGGCATTAACACCAGATAGTATGGACTCGGGAGGTGATGAACTGTCGACCGGTTCCTGGGTCTCGACGTCGTTAGAAAACATACGGCTGAGTCCATCAGCAACAACATTTTCGGTACCTCTGATATGCCTGACATCAAATTGGAAGGCAGAAATACGGATGGCCCAACGGGCTATACGACCAGTACGACGCGGCCTACCTAAGACCCAGCTTAGGGCTTGATTATCTGTCTCCAGGTCGAATTTGACATGTTCCAGATAGAGACGGAACTTCTCTAAGGCGAATAAGACTGCCAAACCTTCGAGCTCATAGATGGAATACTTGGCTTCTTGAGCCGACAATGTCCTAGACGCATAGGCGATGGGGCGCCTCCCTAGTTCAGTCTCTTGAAGAAGGACTGCAGCTACCGCTGACGACGACGCGTCGGTTTGGACGATGAATTTCTTCGAGAAATCAGGCATAGCAAGTACAGGGGCATTACAAAGTGCTAATTTAAGGTCTTCAAAAGCGGCTTGTTGAGAAGGTCCCCACTCGAATTTGATGCCTTTCCTACGAAGAAGGTTTAAGGGCGCCGCTCTATTAGCGAAGTTAGGAATAAACTTCCTGAAGAAATTCACCATACCAATGAACCTGGCGATACCTTTAATGTCCTTGGAAGGTTTGAAATCACGGATGGCCTGGGTTCTAGAATGATCGACTGCTACACCATCAGGTGACACAATATGCCCTAGGAAGGACATAGAGGGCTTAGCGAAGGCAACCTTGGACAACTTAGCAGTTAACCCAGCCTTACGAAGGCGATCGAGAACTTCTCGCAGATGATCTAGATGCTCTTCAAAAGTCTCTGAAAATACGACGACATCATCCAAGTAGTGATATAAGTACTCAAATTTGATGTCGGAGAAGACCCTATCTAGTAGCCTAGTGAGTACAGCTGCTCCGGTGGGGAGCCCGAAAGGCACGCGGTTGTATTCATATAAATTCCAGTCCGTGGCAAACGCTGTAAGGTGTTTAGACTCTTCGGCAAGGGGAATTTGATTGTAGGCCTGATTTAAGTCCAAGATAGTAAAGAACTTGGCCTTACGAAACCATGAAAAACAAGAATGATGGTCAGGAAGGGGCACAGATTGCAACACCACCTTCCGATTGAGAGCCCTATAATCAATGACAGGCCTGAAGCCTCCTTGGGGTTTCGGAACTAGAAAAATAGGCGAAGAATACGCCGACTTAGAGGGCCTAATAATACCATCCTTCAACATCTGATCGATAATTTCTTTCAGAGCCTTCATTTTAGGTGGAGATAGCCTATACGGTGGAAAACGAACAGGAATCGAATCCGTGACCTCAATTTTGTATTCGATCAGGTCAGTAACACCAAGAGTATCAGAGAACACCTCGGGAAACGACTGACACAATTTGCGAATACTATCAGCCTGCTCCTCAGGTAGATGTCTAAGGTCTAACAACATCTCATCCTGGGTAGGCGAAATAGAAGAACATGATGCAGATTTACACTTTAATAGAGGAATGCTACAATTAGAGGCAAATTTGAAAGTGCAAGACCTACTCTGAAGATCGAGCACAAGACCAGTGTGAGAAATAAAGTCCGCTCCCAATATAATGGGGCAAGACATGAGCTTGGCCACAAACAATTTAACTCTCCAAGTGAATTTAAAAATACGAATTTTGACCAATAAGGAACCTAGAATTTCTAATGGGGATGAATTAGCCGAAACATATTGCACAGGAGATGAGACATAGTCAGGTAGTTTACAAACAGATTTCAATTTAGAATACCATTCAGCCGAAATAATCGAACAAACACTGCCTGAGTCTAAGAGAGCTGTAATAGGCTCGTTATTTAACTCAATCTTAAGAAAAGGAACCGGTGCGGGGGAATCCGCCGCAATCCTAAGACACTCTTTGGGACCTTCAAAAGATACATTTGAAAATTGCTCGTTCTCTAAATTTACAACCTGTTTACCAGGGGCTGAGTCTCGGGAAGATGGATTAGTTGACTCAGCCGAAGCCACTAGTCACTTTTTATTATTGGCATAGGTAGAATTTGCACCAGAAGTTGAGCAGGAGGGGGTGCCATTCGAGTTTGGGCAATTCTTTGCGATATGTGAGAAAGCCCCACATTTAAAACAGCCTTGTGCTGAACCAGCTCCATTATTTGCCCTACTAGTTTTGACCAATGGACATTTATTGCGAAGATGGTCAGGCGACCCGCAAGCATAACATTTACGGGGTGTGACTGGTCGGCGAGGTGGAGGCCGAGTGTTACTAAAGGAAGGCGGGGGTTCTTTCGCTACACGCAAAGAATCGGCGTATCTAACTCCTTCCGCTGAGACGGCCAACGCTTCAAGTTCAGAGAAAGTTTGCGGGCACACCGCGAAACACAAGTATGACCTATAAGATGGTGAAATGCCTTCCACAATAGCCTGTACAATCTGATCTTCAGGAAAATGAAGGGCAAACACCCTAGTATAAAACTTAATATCTTGGATGAAGTCTGCCAAGTTTTCATCCAAGCGCTGTACACGGTAATAGTACTTCTGAATCAGGGAGGACCTGGCCCTAGCCGGGATGAAGTTAGCTAGCAAATGGGCATGGAAATCCTCAATAGATGATTGCTCGGCAATGGCTCTTACGATTTTATCAGAGAGAATACCAATAGCATACGGATAGATAATTTGCAAAATTTGACATGGAGAAAGAGAAAACACAAGGGCATGATCCTGAAATTCAACCAGAAATCTTAAAAATGAAATTACTTCACTGGTGGTATTAACCGAAAACTTAGAGATACCTCTGAGCAACATTGCCAATGGATGAGGCAAGCTGCTAAACCCGGGTGACATAGTAGGTAAAGGTTTCAATGGCAAGGAAGTTAATTCAGAACGGATGTTACTCAACGATGCACGGCGTTCAGGCTCGTTGTCCAATGGGGCAGAGATAGTTTGGGCAGCAATGGTTTTCCTATTTACTTCTCCCTTAGGAGGTGCTTCCTCGCTACCTACATTCACTATGGTGGGTTGATCAGATTTGGGAGGAACTTCCCCAGTTAACAATTGAGTGACCTTGCTAGATAATTCAGACATATTTTCAAGCAGCGTTCTAGCTTCCTTCTTCTGAACGTCATTCAACTTTAGAGGCAACAGATCGTTAACTCTATTTGAAAAGTGATATAGCCTAGCTTGCACACGCTTAATTTGATTGGGAGAAGGATCATTTTCATCAAAAAAACTAACTACAGAAGCTAGCCCAGTAATATTCTCCGTGATCGTGGAAAGAGGGTCGTCAATTTCTTTCTCTCCCAAATTGGGGATGGAAATGGGCAAATCTAGGGACTCTCTAAGCTTGTTAGTGTCTACTGCAACCGTGCCTCCAGATTGCACATTTCTGATAGTTAATTCATAGATCAACTCCTCTTTGCGCAAATAATTAAGATGGAGAATATCGCGAGGGCCTGGCATGATGACAGAACAATTTTGAAAAAGTCAAAAAATTCCAGCAACTGAGAAAATGGTTAGAGTTCGGATCAAAACAATGTGTAGCCGTCAAAAGGGGCTAAATTGAGACCCATTCAACCACGCTCTGCTACCACTTGTTACCGTGTTTTTGTGGTAGTTATGCATGAAAGAAGGTGCTGGGTGGTGAATAGGTCTCAAGCTACTAAAGTGAAATTAATTTTAAAATTTAACAAGGTTATATTTTCTTTTCAAAATTAGGTAACAACAAATAGAACAGGTACTTAGTAGCCGAAACACGATTGAAAAATACATTTACATAGGTACCACATTTGGGGCTTCAAAAGTCAGAAACATAATTCTTGAGCAATGAGCCCAACCTTACAATGAACACCATACAACAAAGGGGCCGAAAACCCCCAAACATGCCAGAAACATTTGCTTCCAATTACACCCAAAAAGCCTCCTTGAGGCAGAAACACAATTTTCAAGAAAGGGCAACTTCCCCCTAAAATACAAGCCTATCATAGGCCACTCCGAACTCCACCTTTAAGCTGTCCTCCAAGGACATATACACAGGGGTAAAATACCCAACCTACTGAGGTCTGTTAAATGACAAGAAGGTTAATGCATGACCTCTAAAGTACAATTTGAGAGGAGGCGAACTTGCACTCCCAATACACTTTGCTTAAGACCTACTTGGCCCTAGGCCGTTAATACAAGGGCTAATCCCATACTAAAGAGGTGACTTAAGAAGAGAACAATTTGTTTTACGTTAACGAAGAATAGGTTGAGAAAACTAAGTTCACCTCACAACAATATGAGTGGGAGCTCGAGAGGGTTAGCACTCTCTATCCCAGTATGAAGCTTTAAAAGAGAATATAGGAAAAGGTTACATGGTTGAACGCTTAGAACCCGCCCCGAAAGTTAAACTGCTGAGCTAGCAAAGAAAGAAGTTATAAATCGGCCATTACCTTGTTGTTGACCGCTGCCGAAGAAAGAGGCGCTTCCCGCCCCCTGCTATGTACTTTACACACAGAAAGATGGATCAGAAGTGGCGCAGAGACCCAAAAATCAGCAGTTTATATCCTCTCGCGGAAGGTTCTAGGCGTTAGGGGAATGAAAACACCCGCCCACAATAATTTTATTGGCTAGGGTACAGAAACATATCCAAGTTGGGGGAAAATACATCGGATTGGTCGGAAATTACTAAAAGAAATTCGGGATTGGATAAACCTAAAACAAGGGGAAAAAAGAGGGGTATACAGCCAACTTAAACAATAACAGAAGGAAATTTAACAAGAAACAAACATTTGAAATAAAAATTTCTCCAACAAAATAGTTCTTTGACTCCGCACTAGGGTGCACTATTGTTGATCTTCAGTAGTGTCCTCTAGGAGAGAAAGTTTACACTTCTTACTTCAAGCGAAACAAAAACACATCAAAAATGACACAGTTCAAAAACTCAAAATTTTCCACGTGGTGACATCTTCTGAGAAGGTAAAGAATTAACAGCGTAGATAAAGTTCAGACTTCCTCCAGCAGAGGAGTTTCACCTGGCGCAATTTTTAAATTAGCGGCGTGGAGGTGTACCGCCCGGTACAATTATTATTATTATTATTATTATTATTATTATTATTATTATTATTATTATTATTATTATTATTATTATTATTATTATTATTATTATTATTATTATTATTATGATATTTGCCTGCTGCCATTTCTTGATGGATACTGTACGTTTGTATCCATCTCTTGGCACAGGCCAGAGTAAAGTGTAGCTTTCACCGAAGTCCCAATCTCATCCATGGCTGTGACAATATGGAAGCTGCTGGGGTATGGGTGGTGCTGAGTAATGGCATTCAGAGCACGACTAGTGCATCTGAGTGTTAAGAAAGGTGTTGCTCATAGGGTCAGTTGTGCTGCAATAGCACTTTCTGACCCAGTGAGGAAAGCAATAGCAAACTACCTCACTCCTCGTCTTGTCTAGTACGCGTCATTTTGGTGCTGCCATTGGTTTTTGCGGTTTCCTTATAACCGCATAACCTTTGGTTCTGCTATTTGAGGATCCAACCAGCCTCTGGGCTGATGACCTAACAGACATTATTATTATTATTATTATTATTATTATTATTATTATTATTATTATTATTATTATTATTATTATTATTATTATTATTATTATTAAGACGTGCAAAGCCTAGGCGAGTGAACAAATGACCATCCAAAAATATTTAAATTTTGAATGTATTCCCCAAATTATATTTTTCTTGTTTCGTTTTGATTTTCTTTTCAAAGCAAATGACAACAATAGAGATTAATAATAATAGAAAATGACATTACAAATAAGCGTTAGAGTTTAATCATTAACAGGGGGGAGAGAGCTTTCATTTTACAAGACTTGCTAGTCTTAAATACATCAGTATTATGATTTACAGTAGATTAAAGGGTATAATGACTTAACACGATGTAACAAACAGTTATCAAGATATTGAAGTATTTCCTTAAAAATGTTTTGTTTTGGGTAAAGGGCGGTAGAGGTTCTCAACTGGAGGGCGTGGGTTGGGAACCCTTGCCTTTCCTTTGCCAATACCGTCATTTTCGCCTGATGTCTGTATTGTCCACAGAGTCTGTGTGGACCGAGCGCTACATGGGACTGCCTACCATCGAGGACAACCTGTCCGGTTACATTGACGCTGGTCTTACTAACAAGGTGGAGAACCTAAGAAACAAAAGATTCCTCCTCATGCACGGAACAATGGACAATGCTGTTCACTATCAGCATTCTGTGATGTTAGCCATGGTGCTTCAGCAGCAAGACATCCCGTTTGTTTATCAGGTGTGTAGTAGGAAGAATAAGTTCAAAACATACTCTCAAGAGTCGCATGTATACCAGCTTATAAGAAATAAATTGCAAGAGAGTCCACCTTTCCAATACAATATATCAAGTAAATAATATTGCATCAGTCTTGGAACTACTTTCGGCCACTTAGTGGCAATCTTCAGCCAAATAAAAATTAAAGAGATTATGTGATAACTAAAACATATGTATACCAAACAAAGACAATGTTGCAGGAATAATTATAACCTTAAAATACATATAATAACACAATTATGGTTATAATCTTCTTGTCATAATATGGTATCTTTAAGTTGATTTAGGACCTCAGGCAAAGAAGTATATCTGGAAATGATAGCCAGAATTAGGAATGAATAAACGTACAGAAAAGAAATTAAACAGGAGAAAAATTATTTATGAGACGAACCTCTATAGTGAAATGTACATATCCAATGTCTGATTTAGAACAAGCACTGACTTCTTGTACGAAGCAGGCAATGTAAACAAAGGAGTAGAAAGGGAGAGGAGAGCAGGGGGTAAAGAAGGGAGGTGAAGGAAAGGGAGACAGGTGGGTGGGAAGGGGGCAGGGAGGGGAGAAGGAGAGAAGGGGTGTCTAAGTTAGGGCTGAAGGATGTGGAAAGAAAGACTGCTGCTGAGAGGGGAATTTAAAGAGATTATAAAAGAATTCCTTTTATCTGAGATATGATTACTAAAGATAGGGATTAAAGGGTCAAATAAAATGAACGAAAGTGCAACTGATGCCATCACCACTCTATCCAATCTTAATGACATTGGCCCACATATCAAGTTTACACTAGAAACAGAGAATGATAAACAAACTCAATTATTTAGATCTAACGATCATCAGAGAACCTGGTTCATTAAGCTACACGATTTTTAGAAAACCAACGCAAACCGCTCACGCAGTCCATCAAGATTCCATACACCCACATGCCCATAAACATGCAGCATACCATAGTATGGTACACCGTGCTTTTAGCACCCCTCTGTCTAACAAATAACTTAAAAATGAATTAAACACCATTCACAGTATTTAATGGCTACAACAAATCCTTAATAGAGAAAATCATTAATCAACATAAACACCAACTTTCAACCACCTTAAAAAAAAGAAAAACAATTTTGTATCTACTTTTACGTTTAATAATAACCAAGTCTATCAAATCACAAACATATTTAAAAAGCATGACATCAAAATAGCCTTCAAAACTTGTAACAGAAACACAGATATTTTACACAATAGTAATTCTATTATTCATAGCAATAAGTTCACCAAGTCAGATGTTTATAGACTCAGTTGTAATAATTGTAATGCATCTTATGACAGTCAAACAGGTAGGAGCTTCCATACAAGATACGTAGAGCATATTAATGCCCTGAAATACGCACATTTTCAGCCATGGGACAGCACATGGGTGATATTCCGTAAGTTCACTAATATCAACCAAGACATGAACATTCTCAAAGTTATACAAAAAGGCCACTATATTACGGAAAATTGTTTTATCCATCTGGAACATTTTTTCAATCCTAACTTCAATCTAAATGAAATTCCAGAGAAATCAAAAATGTTATTTGACCTTTTAATCCATACCTTTAGTAATCATGTCTCAGAGAAAAATAATTCTTTCTTTTATAATCTCCTTAAATTCTCCTCTCAGCAGCAGTCTTTCTTTCTTTCTGCATACTTTAGCCCTACCTTAAACACCCATTCTCTCTTCCGTCCCCCTCCCGTCCCAAGCCTCCCCCTTCCCTTCCTCACCCATCTTTACCCCCTCCTCTACCTGTCTACTCCTTTGTTTACATTTCCTGCTTCCTACAACAAGTCAGTGCTTGTTTCCTATCCACTCCTTTGTTTACATAGTCTGCCTGCTTCCTCCAGCAAGCCAGTGCTTGTTCAACATCAGACATTGGATATGTAAATTTCACTATAGAGGTGAGTCTCATAAATAATTTTTCTCTTTTTAATTTCTTTTCTGTACGTTTATTCATTCCTAATTCTGATTTTCCGATTTACTTCTTTACCTGAGATCCTAAATCAACTTAAAGACATCATATTAGGACAAGAAGATCATAGCCGTAATTTTGTTATTATATGGAAGTTAATGTTATAATTATTCCTGCAGCATTGTCTTTGTCTGGTATACATATGTTTTAGTTATCACATAACCTGTTTAATTTTTATTTGGCTGAAGATGGCCATTAAGTGGCAGCAACTAGTCCCAAGACTGATGAATTTTATTTAGCCTACTTGATATATTGTATTGATAGGTGGACACACTTGTCAATTTATTTCTTATAATTATACTTCAATACAGAACAAAAATGAAATTTATAACTTATAATGTACAGCAGCTTTCTTCTTTCAGAGCTACCCGGACGTTGATGTGTTGACTGGAGCGAGGCCGCATGCCTACCACTTGATGGAGAGCTTCCTGGACGATTGTTTCAAGTAGTAACTCGTTGTAATCACTTATAAATATATAAAGTTTTGGTAAACTCTTTTGTTCATTATTGCCCATCTCCCTCAACTTTAGGCCAGCACTGAGTACCATATATATGATACTCATGAATATTCTATTGATAAATATTTGGTGTTCATATTGTGTCTACAGACCCACACAACCCTCTCAATCAATGTCCCGTATCCACCTTAAAGTAATCCATCTTAACATTTCAGATTCAAGAAAAATAATTACTTAGAGACAGGACAATGAACACAAAAATGAGAGGAAAAATGGTATCAGATTTCCCTCTGGGAAAATCAAATGATCATAAATATTTCTCTCTGTCATGGATATCCGTCAACAGTTGCTAATTTCAGGTGACGGTTGTTAGGTTACACTTCGGCCACACATTTTCTTACATGACATTATTTTGTCACACAAATTATCAGATGTCTCCATAGCTCTAAGACATATCTATGTCAAAACAGACCTCAGTGCTACTGCAGCCTTCAGCTCTCTGACTCCTATTAGAAGTGAAAACATAGCAGTAACCTTACGGGGTCCCATACTCCAATGCCATATGTGAAGACATTCAGGAGATGGCCCCAACACAACAAGACCTCTTCTTCTTCCTCTTGTACCATATCCTCATTTGATGTCGACTGCCATCAGGGTGATCTGGTCCTTGTTCTCAGCAACTTGGAAAAGAGTGGAGGTACTGAGTCCATACCATTCTTGTAGATTCCATAGCCTAGATATTCTCCTTCTTCACATACTTCTCCTTCCTTCAATTTTACGTTGTATGAAGGTCGGTCAAATACAAACGGGAGTTTTGTTCCTGAACATCAACAGTTGGTAGGACTGGCCCTACGGTTCTCCTATGCTTAGGCGGGACGGTTAAGAGTGGGGAGAGTGTGATGTTGGATATTTCCCGCCGTTTCGTCAGTAACGTTCATGATGTCAGAACACGTGCACCCCTGCACTGTGCAACACATAATTATAAAATTTCTTGCTCATGAAGGAGTTACAGCAGCGGAAATTTCCCAGAGATTGACTGCACAGTTCGGTGATCAAACATCGTCAAGGACGTGTGTGTTTGCCTGTAGTGATGCAAATTCCAGTGCCTCTGCTGGCACTGGTGTGCACAGTGCCAGTGCCAAGCGCGTCACCGTGTCAAAACACCGGTGCCGTGGCACAGCCAGTGCCACGATGACTACTTATTCATTGGACTCGTGTAGAAACGTTTATGCTGCATGTATTGACAACTACACATAGATATCGTCGCTGCCGGGACAAAACCTCCTATGTGGAATATTTTAGCTTAGAACTTTGGCCGGTAAGGTTCTGTCATTCAAGGTGCAATATTGTGTGCATATGGTCAAGGCATTCTCGCTCTTCATAATGTATGTGCTGCAGGTCAGTATATCTCCAAAAATATTATCACATAGGAGGTTTTGTCCCGGCAACGACGATATACCGTAATTTATATTAATATTTGCATGCAAAATACTACAAAATAACCCTCAAATAAACTTTCCATTCACATTCAAGAACAGTATTTTTTTCAATTCATTCACTGACAGTCTGTTAGTGAAAATTTGACCAGCTTTCGAAAACACAGCTTCGGCAGGCGCGGATGTTGCTACAACACACAACTTCCGGACAGCTAAATAGTAAAGGTTGGGATTTTCGTCTATCTGCCATTAACACGGAATTCAAGATAATCCATAATATAGCGTAAGAGAATAAAGAATAATGTGGCACGGTCCGGCAGCACTGGTAGGACGGGGTGACCAGTAGGTACCTACTGTAGAAGCGATCTGTCTTGGCACTGCCACTGACACCGGCACGGATCTGAGATGCACTAGCCTGTACATGCCGTGCCGTTGGCACGGGGCAGTCACGTGGCTACACACAATAGTGCTTCGCTCGGCAACAGTGCCAGCCGCCAGTGCCCGCCATATTGTTCGATGTACTCATGGAAAAGCAGACTTGATTGAGGTGTGTTCTTGTCCTTACAAACGGTATAAATAAGGTCAATATTCACGTCACAAACCTTTTTATTCTTGTAAACGTTTCACAGATTTATTTTTATGACAGTGCCAGTGGCACTGATTCATTTTAAATCGTGGCACCGTGCCTACCGTGCCGTCTCTGGCACCGGTGTCAAAGCACGGTGCCAGTGTCTTCCTTACATCACTATTTGCCTGGCATAAAAAGTTCAAGGAAGGACGAAAACATGTGGAAAATCAACAACACGATCGCCGTCCTCGGACCACCAGCATTACAGACGAAAACATTTGTGCGTGTTGGAAGTGTGGTTTTCTCATAAAAATAAAATGTCATGTAAATATCTTGTATATATCTTAATGAAAACAACATTGAGGTTATGTGTCGGTAGCTCAGATAATTGAGTGGAGTGGTTTATCTTTGTTTGCTTTTGTTCTTCGAACATTTGAACTGCTTTGTGTGTGTGGTGCTCAGTTGTAGTCATCAGCTCATTATAAATGGATGTGTGTGGAGAAGCTGGTGTTTCAATGGTATAATTTGATTACCTAAACCGGTGTAACGAGCATAAATGAAGATATATCAACAGGTTATGGGCCCAGAGCTCCAGAGCGCCAAAACGCCGCAGTAAAATTCGGACAATATAAGTGGAAATTGAGTAACGAGAATTAACGTCGGACAAAGCAAGGTGTGACATTTTTGACGGGAAAAATGGCGACCTCGTGGACTGGTGAAGAAACACTGAATAGAAATGTGGCCAAGCTTACAGTGGAGAACTATTTTTCGTGGGCATTAAAGGTGAAACAAGAACTGTTGTTGAAAGATATATGGGAGTCAGTAATAGCGTATGAGGATACGGCAGGTTGTCAACTGTCTCAGATAAAAAAGAGACGACGAGCGCGAAACAATATGATCACGTTAGCGGTTATTTTCAAATATGTGGGAGAAAATTTTGAAAGTGACATTGCAGATATTGATTCAGCGAAAAAGGCATGGGAAAAATTGGACGAGTTGTGCAATGACGGAGGGCTAGTGAATGGTGCTATGACCCTGAAGCAGTTAACTCATTTTGTGAAGCCCAAGGACATGAGTGTTCAAGAATACTTCGCAAAAATAAGTCAACTGTGGAGGAGAACGAGCAAAGCTGGATACGAGTTCACAGATCAACAAGTTGCAGGAATGATCATCAGAAATCTTACAGAGGAATATGCAGCTTGTATACCTTCCTTGGAAGCTGATTTGGCGAAAATGACCATCTCGAAGGGGAAGGCGAGATTACTCACTGAGGAAAGCGGAAGGAAACCTCAGCAAAATGGAGGAAAGGCTTACGACACTGGAAAACGTGAGGAGGATGAAGCTCAAGCCATGGTTGTTCAACAGAAGCGAGATATCAAGAAAGAAGACTTGGGACAAGGAAAATATAGTTGCTACAATTGCGGTAAACAGGGACATGTATCTAAATATTGTCACAAGTATGTCCAAGAATGAAGAGTGACGAATCATCGCAGGAGAGTAAATCAGTGAATGCGAGTGGAAAAGTGGTAAGCCCAGAAATTATACATGTAGTAGATAAAGCAATGAGCATGAGAAAATTAGAGATTGGCTGTTTGATTCAGGTGCGTCCCATCATATGTGTCCAACAAAGGAGATGTTTATAGACATGTTGACAAATGTAACCGGGAATGGAGAAATAGGAGATAACAGTAAGCTGGATATCAAAGGTATAGGTAAGGTCAAAGTAAAAATGTCAACAGGCTGGACAATTACATTTACGAATGTGTTGTATGTACCAACCTTAGGTGCGAATTTAATATCAGTTGCTAAATTAACCAGCATAGGTTTCAAAGTAGGATTTGCAGGTGAGAAAGCAGCGGTTGTAGATAAGAATGGAGATGAAACATGGTTTGTTGCAGACAGGAGGAATGTTGTATATGTAGTACAAATAGAGGGAAGAAATGATATTGTAACTGTGAGTGACTGTGACCAAATGATAGATCAAGAATGTAATAACAATGTAGCATTTAAAAGTGATGGGGAGGTTAGGTTGTGCCATGAGTGATACGGACATGCACATTCTGAAGCTTTGTTTAAATTGCCTATGTTAGAATTGAAAAGGAGTAATGATATTAATACCTGTTCTGTATGCATTCAGGGGAAACTAAGTAACAAGGGAGTGCGTAAGTCTTGTGAGTGTAAGGCAGAAAAACCACTTGATGTTGTGCACACTGATGTAATTGGAAAAATTAGTCCACCATCACTTGGGAAAGCTCAATATGTTGTAACAATGACTGATGAATACTCCAGATTTAATGTGGCTGTATGTGTGAAAAATAGGATGAAGAGTTGGAGGTGTTTAATAGGTATCAGGCAAATGCAGAAAAGTTACATGGTGTAGGAATTAAGGTAGTGCAATATGACAATGGTACAGAGTATACATGTAGCGGGTTTCAAGCAAAATTGCAAAAATATGGTATTACTCATAGGAGATCTGTACCGTACCCTCCACAACAAAATGGATTAGCAGAGAGGCAGAATTGAACGATGTTTGATACCGTTAGATGTCTATTGATCCAATCAGGGTTACCAAAGGAATTCTGAGGAGAAGTGGTTATGACTGCAGTGTACTTAAGAAATAGGTGCCCATCCTCAGCAATAAATTTTCAGATACTGTATGAACTGTGGTTCACTAGGAAGTTGGATCAGGAAGAAATGGGTAGATTGAAAGTATTTTGATGTCAGGCGTGGGCTGTGAGGGCAGACAGCAGGAAATTAGATCCCAGAGCAGAGTCATGCGTTATGATAGGGTACGAGGCAGGTACTAAAGATGGATATAGGTTATGGAGTCTTGAAAGGAAAAAGGTAATAGTGAGGAGAAGTGTGGTATTTGAGGAGCAGACATTTCCCTTTAAGGTGAAAAGTCCTGGAATTGATATCAAGGAAAAGATAAATGTACCAAAGGCAGAGGGTAGTGAAACATACTTTGACATACTGTGCACTGAAGATCCAGAGATAAAATTAGGGACTGAGTTAGACACAGACGAGGAGGGAGAGGAAAGATTGGCTGTTGAGTCAACGACCGAAGAGGAACAACTAGAGGTTGAGTCTATAGCAATACAAGAGCCAGGGAATAGTCTGAGAAGGTCAATAAGACAGAGGAAAGGTAAGACTTGTGCAGATTGTAAGGCAGTGATAGAAGTTAGACATGCGAATGTAGTGGAGCCTAGAACAGTCGAGGAGGCTACGTCAAGCCAAGAGTCTGATAACTGGATGGAAGCCATGAAAGTGGAGATCAATGGGATGAGAAAGAAGGATGTTTGAGAAATTGTAAAAAGACCAGAAAATGTCAAGATAATTAGTTCTAAGTGGGTGTTTTCATTGAAATATGACAGTGAGGGTAACATTCAGAAATATAAGGCCAGGTTTGTTGCTCAAGGTTTTAACCCGCGAGTGGTCGCTATATGAGATTATGTCTCACATTATTTTTTATTGTGATATTACTTCACAGTGATGAAAGGGAGGTGACTGTTACCTCTTCTAGCTGAGTTTATAACTGTCGTGAGTAGAGCGATTCACATTTGAAGGGTAAGCACCCCCTCGCCTAGTCAGAACAAAGGTTCCTATGTGTCCGTGCGCGCTGCGTGAGAGTTTCTCTCATCGCGCGGCTTATGACGTTGGTGTTATTTTGAAGTGGAGCGGGAAACTTATTCCTGTTGTTCGCGTTAGTATTTGTATTATGAGAACTTCTTGTTTTTGAAAATGTTATTGAGTTCAGAAACCTTGCTTTGTAGGTAAATATTTCTAGATATAATGCATGTGTGAGATTTTACTTTTTACAGCCGCAGGACGGAAGTTATTTTTATGAAAATTGCATATGCTATTTTAAGTAGAATTTGTGTCTTTAATAAACAGCTAATCATGTCCGGCTCCATGGCTAAATGGTTAGCGTGCTGGCCTTTGGTCACAGAAGTCCCGGGTTCGATTCCCGGCGGGGTCGGGAATTTTAACCTTAATTGGTTAATTTCGCTGACACGGGGGCTGTGTATATGTGTCGTCTTCATCATTGCATCCTCATCATGACGCGCAGGTCGCCTACGGGAGTCAAATCAAAACACCTGCATCTGGCGAGCCGAACTTGTCATTGGACACTCCCGGCGCTAAAAGTCATACGCCATCTCTCTCTCTCAGCTAATCATTTCATTTTTATCTAAAATATATAAGGTAGAACTTGCGTTTCATTTAAGTAGAAAATTTAAGTCTTACGCCGCACAAAACTGTGAAAAATGTCATATTTATTTTAATGTGAGAGAAAGTCCCACGCGCGACCACTCACATTACATTTCGGCTAGCGACCACTCGCGGGTTAAGAGACAGATGAACCTTAGTTTTGATGAAACATTTAGTCCTGTTATAAAGAGGAAAACAATGAGACTGTTAATATGTATTGCAGTACGTAAAGATTGGACTGTAGAACATCTAGATATAACTAGTGCTTACTTAAATAGTGAAATCAGTTGTACTGTATACATGGAACAACCAGAATTGTTCGTAGAAAAAGATGTCCAAAACTATGTATGTAAAGTGAAGAAAAGCATCTATGGACTACCTAATTCGAGTAAAGACTGGAATGCTTGTGTTGATGCTATAATTAGAAGACTAGATTTTAAGAAATGTGTCAAAGAACCATGTGTGTATATAAAGGAGTGTTGTATTATTGGCTTGTTTGTCGACAACACACTTGTAATAGGTGACAAAGAGGTTGTTAAGTTGGTTAAAATAAAGTTGGCAGATGAGTTAGAGATTAAAGATCTAGGGAAAGCAACAAACTTACTGTCAATACAAATAGAACAGACAAAAGAAGGGGTTGTGTTGAGTCAAAGTTTATACTGGTACATTGACAAATTACTTGCTGATTTTTCCATAAGTGACTGTAAACTGAGTAAGACTATTTTACCAAGTGGGTATTCAGCAGCTGAAAATGATGAGCAGGAATTTGATTGTACCATTTATCGCAGTGGAGTAGGAAGCTTGCTATATTTGTCAAATAATACTAGACCTGACATTGCATTTCCGGTAAATAAAGTTAGGTAGTCAAAATTGTCTAAAACCTAAGTTTAAAGAATGGAAAGAAGTGAAGCATATCATGAGATATCTATGTGGTACTAGAGATTTAAAGTTGTGTTCCAAAAATTGTGAGGAGTCAGTACAAGTGTTCTGTGATCCAGATTGGGGAGGAGATACTAAGTCTAGAAGATCAGTGAGTGGATATGTAACCACAGTGGCAGGGGAAGTAGTATCATGGTATAGTAAGAAACAGAGTTGTATTTGCTAGATCTACCATGGATGCTGAATACATGGCAATGGCAGAGGTATCTCGAGAAGTAACTTGGATGAAAGATTTGCAATCAGAGCTAGGGATGGAAAGCTTTATGGATATACCTTGTAAAGATTTTGCTGACAATGCAGCTGCAATTAAATTGAGTAAAAACGATATTGTGAGTGAAAGGTCAAAACATATTGACATCATGTACCATGTATGTAGAGAGCTAGTAGAAAAGGGGTTCATTCAGTTTGTATATGTAGCATCAGAGAGAAACGCTGCAGACTTGTTCACAAAGAATTTATCTGGCAACAAGCTTAAGAGTTTTTATAAGCTTATAGGTTTGCAATGAGAGGATAGTTGATTGAAATGTAGTTTTTTATTTTTTTGAGAAAAGGGGGGGGGGAGTGTTGGAAGTGTGGTTTTCTCATAAAAATAAAATGTCATGTAAATATCTTGTATGTATCTTAAGGAAAACAACATTGAGGTTATGTGTTGGTAGCTCAGATAATTGAGTGGAGTGGTTTATCTTCGTTTGCTTTTGTTCTTTGAACGTTTGAACTGCTTTGTGTGTGTGATGCTCAATTGTAGTCAACAGCTCGTAATAAATTGATGTGTGTGCAGAAGGTGGTGTTTCAATGGTATAATTTGATTACCTAAACCGGTGTAACGAGCAGAAATGAAGATATATCAACAGTGCAGTTAAGGACATTATTGACGACGATCAACAGGCGAGAGTATAGAAATTGCAGAACAAACTGGAATCAGTTATGGGAGCTGTCAAGTAATAATCACAAACAACCTACAGTTCCGTAGTGTGTGTTCCAGATGTGTCCCTCGCCTTTTGACCGAAAATCTGAAGTTTAGACGTTTGGAGGTCTGTCAGAGGCTTGCAGCAAGGTTTGCGGAAGAAGGTGATGCTTTTTTTAGTCAGATCATCACCTGTGACGAAACATGGGTCAACTACTACACTCCCAAATCCAAACAAGCCAGTAAGGAGTGGCGGAGGAAAGGGGAGGCAGCACCAGTGAAAGCCGAAACTCGACTGTCAGCTGGCAAAGTTCTTGCAACCGTTTTTCTCGATTGGCGAGGCACATTGCTGATTGATTCTTTTGCAGGAACGACGCACAATCAATGCTGCTTACTACTGCGAGTTGTTGAACGAGGCGAGGATTGCATATCACCGCAAAAGACGAGACCAACCGATTCAAAAGGCCATCATCCTCCACGACAATGCGCGGTCCCATACTGCAGCTCTAACTGTCACCAAGCCGCAGGAATGCACTGGAATACACTTGATCATCCTCCTTACAGCCCGCACTTATCAGCCTGCAATTTCCATTTCTTCAGACTGCTTGAAGAAGCTGTAGGAGGGCAACGATTTGAAGATGACGAGAGTGTGGAAGACTTCATGCGCAACTGGCTGGTGACACGACCCTGTTCTTTTTACGACGAGGGCATCAGAAAGCTGCACATACGCTGGGATAAATGCATTTCCATAACAAGAAAATATGTGGAAAAATAAATTGTAATTGCCTTGTGTTTCTCAATAAATGAATTTAAATAAAAAATAAAATCCCGTTTATATTTGATCCCCCTTCGTAAGAAAAACTGAAGGAGTCTATATTTATCATTTCGAATGAATGGCCACTCAAGTTTCTTCTTTTTGATGTTGTGCATTACCCCTAGCTCTTTGTTCAGGCATTGGAGTACTTCAGTGTTACGTATTCTGTCAACCCATGATATTCTGAGCAGGCGTCAGTAGCACCACATCTCAAAGGTGTTCTCTGTTAGGGTCCAAGTCCAAGTATGCTGCCAAGATACTTAAAGTGTTGAACTTGCTTCAGTGATGTGCCAGCTATTGTCAAGTTAACAGGTTGCATGACATGTTTCCTTATGACCATTACTTTGGTCTTTTTCGTGTTTAAACACAGAGCGGCTGCAGCACTGTACCACACAGTTTAGTAATGTCCACAGATCTTCAGCACTTGTTGCAAGCAGAACAGTATCATCTGCAAATCGCAGATTATTTATTGTGATCACAATAACAACAACGCCCTTCTACTGTAGTGCTTCAGAGTAAATATTGAAGAGGAGTGGAGATTTAATACAGCCTTGCCTCACTCCTTGCTTTATTTCAATAGCAATGGTATTTGTGCTGTCAAATTTAACTGATGCAGTCCGATTTCAATACAGGTTGGTAAAAATTTTGATATTTTTACCATCCATGCCAATATCATGTACGATATGTAACACTGTTTCATGTTGCAGATGGTCGAAAGGTTTTTCATAATCGGTAAAACAAATATATACGAGGGTAATCCCAAAAATAAGGTCTTCTATATTTTTATAAATACAGAACTCTGTTCGTGTGGCTGGTGGTCACAATGTAGTGAAGAGTGTTTCCCGCGCTGGCATATAAAGATGCGCACGCCGCGTTGAAGCACTTAGTCTTGGCAGCTGTTGAGAATGGAGCGCGCAGTTATTCGGTTTTTGAACACAAAAGGTACGGAACCTATTGAAATCCATCGCCAATTGACGGAAGTGTATGGTGAGTCGTGCATGGATGTCAAAAATGTTCGTAAGTGGTGTACAGAGATTGCAGCCGTTCGAACTGAAATTCACGACGAACAAAGGAGTGGGTGACCGTCAATTTCCGTCGAGACAGTCGTGAAGGTTGAGCAAATCATGTGTGAAGATCGGCGGTCACCCTGGATGATCTCTGCTCTTTGATTTCTGAGGTTTCCTGAAGCGCTGCTCACAGAATTTTAACAGAAAAGTTGAAATACCGGTAGGTGTGCGCAAAATGGGTGCCACGCAAGCTGATTGAAGACCACGTGTGGCAATGAGTTGATTCTTCCCGCGCATTTCTTCAACGCTTTGCAGCCGAACAGGACAACTTTTTGGACTCAATTGTCACGGATGACAAAACCTGAGCGTTCCACTTTACACCTGAAACCAAGCAACAATCACGTCAGTGGCGGCATCCCTCTCCACCAAAGTTGCGGAAATTCAAGCAAACAAAGTCTGCCGGTAAAGTCAGGATAACTGTATTTTCAGATCGAAAAGGGGTATTGTTGGTCGACTTTATGCCCGCTGGGACCACAATTAACGCTGACATGTACAGTGAGACCCTCAAAAAACTCAGACGGGCAATTCAGAACCGGAGAAGAGCGTTCCCTAAGTTATAAGAACATTTGGCTGAAAAGCGATTCAGCACCGACGACGAGGTGAAAGATGAGGCTCAAAACTTCCTGAACAGTATGGCAGCGAGCTGGTATGACATGGGCATACAAAAACTGTCACAGCGTCTAGGGAAATGCATCGACCGAAATGGTGATTATGTAGAAAAATAGCTAAATGTTCAAGGTGTAAATGATGTAAACCATTGTAGAAATAAACAGGTCTATGTATTTATAAAAAAATAGCAGACCTTATTTTTGGGATTACCTTCGGACATCCACAAACATATCCATGCATCTTTGTACCAAAACATGCATCCCAGCTATGCATTTCTGGAGCCAAATCCATTATGGAAACCAAACTGGTTGCTACCTATGTAGGATTCGCATTTGCTGTATATTCTTGCATGCATTACTTTTAGGAAGATTTTGGTACCACGGTTCATTAGGCTTACGAATCTGTAATCTCCACGAGATTTGGCCATTGTTTTCTTTGGAATACAGATGAAAGCAGATGTCAACCAATCAGAAGGGATTGATCCATTGGTGTATAACAGATTGAATAGCTCTATCAGGATATCCAGTGATTGGTCTTCTTGAAGAATTTTTAATATTTCTACAGGTATACCATCAGGTCCAGGTGCTTTTCTGTTTCTGCAGATCCTGAGGGCAGATTCTACTTCCTGGCAAGTTATTAATGGTCCTTCAACCTTATCACAAACCGAAAGACATGGTCTCCTATTAACATGGAAAAATCAGCCACATAGACTTTGCAGCTGTTTAGTTTTTCTTCATGTTCGATGATGACCTACCCTTGATTGTTATATAACAATCCATTTGTCCTCCTGGTATGTAACTCTGCAGCTTCTAAAACATTTTGGGCATGTTGAATGTGCCATGCTTAGATTCACTTTCTGCTAGGTCCTTACACTGATTACCCAGTCATTCAGTTTTTGCACTTCTAAACATTTGGCAGAGTTCTTTATATTTAGCCCAAGACTTCACCATTTGGAAAATGCTGAAATGTTATATGAGTACCAATTATTTGTATTTTTCAAGCAAAGCCCTTCAAAGTTTACAAATGATTCTTGAAAACACTATTCATTCGCTACTGATCTGCATTTAGGGCAGTCGGCCAGGTATCAGATTGCCTATCTGTTGTTTTCCTAACCTATTCTTAAAAGATTGCAAAGAACTTAGAAATTTATTGAACACCTCCAATCCCTAACTCCCCTTCCTATAAACAAATATTTGCCCCAATTGTTCCTCTTGAATTCCAGCTTTATCTTCATATTGTGATCTCTTCTACTTTTAAAGGCATAATTCAAACTTATTCATATATTCATCTAGGAAATTCCTAGATTAATTAAGTTTGAGTGGTGTATTTCATCTACTGATGTCGTTCCATGCCATCTCTCCACTGACAGCTCAGAACGTTCCACTTATGATAAAGATGTTGATTCATATAGAGAACCTGAAATATTTGTTCCGAATAAATAAATGTATAATACCAATACAGTTAGTCCATTATTTTCCAGCTAACTCATTCCTGGTTGCCAGCGTTTCGCCCTCGTGTGCTAGGTTGGGCTCATCAGTTGGTACCGAGTACACCTACCAAGACACCGGCTAGTGCATACCGTGGAGGCTTTTTTAAATAGTTTTCATTCCCCGCCTGAAGGGCGGGGCGGGCCCCCTAGATTGTTACGCGATCTCTCGGGCCTAGAGAGGTGAGGAGAACTGGCAGATGTGTTAGATAAAGAAGAGGGAAGAACGATTTTGCAAACTGAATGAGGGGTACGAGGCTGAGTTACGAGGATGTGCTGGAGGAGTGAAATGTTTAGAGAAGGGTGCCAGGCTGTAAATGGAAAGTTAGGAGGTGCATAGTCGCAGTGATGTTACAGAGGGAAGAAGTTAGGAATCGCAAGATGTCGAGTGTTGGAGCTGATGGGGGGAAGAAACCGTTTGGAGGGAGGGGAGGATAGACGGGCGGAGGTGGTCGATAAGGCGGGGGTGGCCGGGTGCGACGACGGGCACTGTTGGAGGTATGTAGAACAGGTTGGGGTGGGGAAAGAGATGGCTCGACTTTGTAGCGATGACCAAAGATGTAGACTCCATTGGCGATGAGATGGTCAATATCGGCGGCAGTAGGGAGGTGGGTGTGGACCATGTACGTCGGACCGGATGTGTTCTTGATCCTGAAGACTCGATGGACGGTTACGCCTGCTGCTCGAAGTTGTTGGAGGATGGCTTGTTCTGAGTGAGCAGGGTCCACTCCACGGATCACACAGCTATACATGGTGCGACGCGACGGTGATGACTGCGATGAGGGTGGTGCTTCTTTGACGGCGTTGGAAGACGACGAAGATGACGGTGCTGCAGATGTTACGGGAGGCATGGATGAGGCATGAAGTTCTTCAGGTGTTGAGGAATGAGGGAGGGAAGAAATCATTATGGACGCAGGATGACTGGTTGTAACCGTAGTGATGGGAATAGGGGAGGGGATGAAGGTTGATGTTGTAGTGGAGATGGTGGTGGTAGTGGTAGTTATCGGCGATGTAGAGACGGGGTGTGATGTCGGCTGGCTTGATGGTGTAGACTCCACTTGGTGCGAAAGCAGCTGATAGGAAGTCTCTTCTGGTGGCGCGACCGTTGCAAGTGGGGTAAAATCAGTGGCTATGAGCTGATCCATGAGGTACGCAGGAGTAGCTTCCACACTATGGAAGATGTGATGAATATAGACGCCGTCGTTCAGGAGGCGGCAGACGTCGTCCTCTTTGTGGAGATATAGCAGGGCATCTGGTGACAGTCCGGAACTGTTTAGTAATCTGGTGGCGCAATGAACAGGAACGCCTGCCTTGCGGATTTGATGGACGATGTCGTCATCTGAGAGAGCGAGGTTGACGTTACGGAGTAGACAGGTGAGCATGACGGGGAGGCCGACAACCAACTAGGTGTCAGCCGTTCTGCTCTTTAGAGTCGGCGAGGCAGCTGAGGTAAAGCTGATGAGCCACCCGGCCGAGAAAAAATTAAGGAGTAAGGAGTAGCTTTGATGTTCCACTCGGAGATGTCGCTCCTGGCGAGAAGTCGTGATGTGTGTGTGTGCCGTGGAGGCCACTGCGTAGGCTACTTGGAGCCACCGGCAGTGCCAATGCACTATGAGATAATTTGTCTCTTTACCAAAAATTGATGCCTGCTTGGCTATCAAATGATATAGATGTTGATTCCCATGGCGAATCTGAAATACTTGTCCCGAATGAGTAAATTTATAATAGCAATATAAATGGTCCGTTATTGGACTCATAAATTTTCCAGCTAACTCTTTCCTGGTTGCAAGCGTTTCGCCCTCGTGTGCTAGGTTTGGCTCATCAGTTGGTACCTAGCACACCTACCAAGACGCCGGCTAGTGCATACCGTGGAGGCCACTGCGTAGGCTACTTAGAGCCACCGGCAGTGCCAATGCACAATGAGACACTTTGCCTCTTTACCAAAAAAATGATGCCTGCTTGGCTATCAGATGATATAGATGTTGATTCCCATGGGGAATCTGAAATATTTGTCCCGAATGAGTAAATTTAATCAAAAGTTCAGTCCATGTTGCACCCATCAGATGAGTCTGATTGGCTGATTTTATTAATTATATTTAATAACTAATAGTAATAGTCAGGTAGGTCAAGACAAAGGACAGCATTAGAATTTTCTAGTAGCCAGTGCGTGAGAACAAAGCTTTAGCAGAAGCCCACGCTTCCTTTCTTTTTTAAAAATAAATTGATATCTCTGAAACACCTGCTGTTGCATCAGCTTTGGAAATTACGCAGCAGTACTGGAAAAGTACTGGGGAATGAGAGAGACAGAAAATCGCGGTCCTAAATACCTGAATTACCCTGATTTGGAATAGACCCGTCCATACAGTTGAATAACGTAATGTGTGCTCCAATCAGATCACTGAATTCAAATATTTTCAAAAGTAGCACGACAAAGTTGTATGTAGCTCATTAATAATCCAGGCCAATAATTAATGAAGATTGTGTCACAATAGGATGTCAATATTTACTGAAATAATTCTTGACCAACTTAATGGGTTCTTGGAAATAAATTGAAACCTTTGCGTACTCAGATGTTGGGTGGCCACAGGAGTGGGAATCCCTTGCCAGGGTGGAATTTGGTTCGGCAGCGCAGGACGAGATATAGTCCAGCTGACGCCAACTATACTGTGAGAGAAATTACGAACAGTTCTAAAATCACGATGTATCATGGTGGTAACAAGCAATTATGGAAATTTTGTGTGCAAGGCATTTCATTTTTGAGTAACTTTATTTAGGAGCTACCCTAGCACTATTTTAGTTGGGATTTTATGTGTCAAAATTAGTATTCTTACGCCGATAATTGCGCAAAACATCCCCGAGAAGCAGCTTTCCGCTAGTCAGTCAGCATCCGTAGTCTCCTTGTGACCAGACGTGTTTTAAAACTTCGCTCCATCTTCGGGTACAGTTGTATTGAGTTAAGTGTATTCACCAATATATTTGAGATGGAATCAAGTTTTATAAGTACAAGCTGAGTTGGAAAGTGTTTGTAATCACATTATTGAGTTGAGTAACAGATTAACATATTTTATAATGTTCAATCTACGTAGTGTTGAAGTGAGACTTGAAATTGTGCATTAGTTGCGTCACTTATGACACAGTTTAAATATGTTAGCCCGCAGAAGAAGTTTGACATTCTAATAAGTACGTGAGCTGTAGTTGAGTCGAGAATATTTCTGTTTGCTACTGGGAGCAGTCATTCGGTGGTAAGAATGCTTACAGGGAGGAACATACTTTCTCTTTTCAACAGTATTTAGGTCAAGGGAAGATAGGCTCCATACAGCTGTCTTTGTAACGGGACAGGCAGAACCGAGCTTGCGAGAGATTTTTTCACTGCACGTCAAATAAACTCAGTAATTACATCACGTACAACATGACAATAATATGGTAGTCTGTAAAAGAAACTTGACACTCTAGTAGGCACGGAACTGTAAGTGAGTGGAGGATATTTTCGCCTGCTACTAGGAGCAGTCAGTTGGTGGTTGGAACGTTGTGTGGAAAGGACACACTTTCACTATCTACATGGATTTAGGTCGAGGGGAAGCGAGACCCTACACAGCTGCTTTGTGAGTACACAGGGAGTGCAGATACCGCGAAAGATTTCACTGCATCAGAAGCAAACTTGAACTAGCGCACAGTACGGTAAATTATGCTTAAGTTACCAGGCATTTGAGCACTGCGTGTGTTGTACATATATTATAAATGTTTAGTGTTGAGTGTTACAACAAGTTGTTAGATCAGTATTATCATCAAGAGAAAATGTGTGCAAATGTGTTAATACTGGTGATAATTAGTACATAAGCAAATATTGGATACTGGAAGAATGATGAATGGTGTTAATATGTCTGTCATGAGTCTATAAAACAACATGACCGCTTCAAGTCCTGGTGATGCTGAGGTGCCGATAATGTGAGTACCAATCTCATATTTCTAGTAGAATCTAAAGCTTTTCTTTAATGAAAATATCTAGATGTAAAAAAAAATATGCGAGTGACTGTGATATAGTAAGAAGGCCCGAGAACACAGTCAGACATTTAGGGTAATTCGTTTCATAATCAGTGTAGCTATTATTATTATTAATATCATGTGTGATATAGGTTGGAAGTACAGTTTGATCCTTTAGTATCGTCTAAAATATATTTATCTTGAGGTAATTAAAATAAGTGGTTTTTGTATATTTGCATTATTATTATTATTATTATTATTATTATTATTATTATTATTATTATTATTATTATTATTATTAGCGATTCATATATATACATATATTTTATTTGTTAAATGCAGACGTAGATACCGTGGTATTTTAATGATGAAGTTAATTAATGATGAAACCACATCTATGAGAGTTACTGTCGAAAATTCTGGTTGGTTGACAGTGAAGAATATATATATATATATTGTTTTGTTTTGGTTGCGGCAAGTACCATAATTAAACAGTTGGGTGGACAGTACCAATAATTAATTTTGGTTCAAGTAGTTGAAGTGCTGTTGAGAAATAGGCACGATATTGGGTGACGGTAATATGTTTGAGATGTTGGAAGGTCCATATTTAAGATCATATAGTGATACATGACGTTATTTGCTAAAGAAAAATAAAAAAATATGGTGAACATATTCTGTAGTTTGACTGGAAATAAAGGTATCCAGCATGACAGCTGAGATGTTAATGAATTCATGCAGAATGAAGTGGAAATGACTCCATAATGAAAAATGTAGTGGGAAAATAAGCCAGTCAAAGATAATGTATGATTCGAAAGGGCCAAATGATGTTTTTACTACCTACTTTAACTGTGACACAATATCGCATACTGAGATAGAAGTTATCATACACGTTTGAGTGCAATTTTAATATTATGTTGGCAACACTGAACACCCAATTGAGTTATTGTGAATGCTTGCTAGGGCTTGCTCGTAAGAAATACTTTCGTTGATCACCACTAATCGTTATTATTATTATTATTATTATTATTATTATTATTATTATTATTATTACAAAAAATTTTTTGCCACGATCCTTATTAGCAATTATTAGGTGCATTTTTATTGTCTTTACACTGTCAGGGTATTCTATTGTGTGTGGTCCACGGTAATAATGGTTCTGAGTTGTGGTCAATTTTCAGCGAAATATAATCATTTGGACGCTGAAATAAACCAATAATTTGGTATGAGGATAACGATATGAGGATTTGTCAGTGTATCTTTTATGTATATATTAGCACTAATTTATGCAATAGGTTATTGTTTCTGGCTGTGTATCTCGCGTGGTGTACATAGTAGAGTAATTTAGAGGCTATTTTATTTCAAGTGGGAGAGTATATTTCTCTTCGGATTAACTTCAGTTAACTAGGAAAAGACACTCGCATACATGGAAAACCAAAGCTTTAGATTTTCATACAGCAACAACCAATGTCCGTCGCTTGAGTTACATGCTATTGAATTCTAAGGTTTAAAATTAATGTTTAGTGTACTTGGAAAGAAGATATTTAAAATTATGAATTGCATATTAGAAGTCAGTAACAATTTCTTTCTGATCAATGTTGTTATTATTATTATTATTAATATTACAAAACATGTTTTGGAAGAATGATGTTTACGCCCTTACACAGTGAATAAGGTATTTCGTTGAATTATAATCTATCATGGCAAATATTGTTTTAAAAATGAGGAAAATTCAGTAAGCTCTATTAATGAAATTTTGATTGCCAATGGTATGTATTATGATAAAATGAATGTTCTAAGGTACCAGATATGAACACATTATGGTTTATTAGGATGGTGGATTAATAGTAACTGTATTTCTATGTCAGGTTAAATTATTATTATTATTATTATTATTATTATTATTATTATTATTATTATTATTATTATTATTATTATTATTATTATTATTATTATTGGTTCTTACTATTTAATATCTTACCAGTGTAATTCACAGGCTATTTGGAAGGCCTAGTGAGTATAATATTAATCATTTGAGACAGTCAATTGTGGATTTAATGATTAATTCAATATTAACATTTTTTTATATTTTTCTATCCAATTTATCTAATGTTTTGTTATCAACAGTATTGAATTTGGTGTACAATTATTAATATTCTCAAGGATTTATTTAACGATAGCCAATAAAAATATTCATTAAATTATAGTATTATTACACTGACTGACAGAGCAAATGCAACACCAAGGAGGAGTGGTTCGAAAGGGATGAAAGTTGGGGAAAAAACAGAGACAGCACGGACGAATAATTGATGTTTATTTCAAACCGATATGCAGGTTACACAATGCGCACGGCATCGACTCAGTAGGATGTAGGACCACCGCGAGCGGCGATGCACGCAGAAACACGTCGAGGTACAGAGTCAATAAGAGTGCGGATGGTGTCCTGAGGGATGGTTCTCCATTCTCTGTCAACCATTTGCCACAGTTGGTCGTCCGTACGAGGCTGGGGCAGAGTTTGCAAACGGCGTCCAATGAGATCCCACACGTGTTCGATTGGTGAGAGATCCGGAGAGTACGCTGGCCACGGAAGCATCTGTACACCTCGTAGAGCCTGTTGGGAGATGCGAGCAGTGTGTGGGCGGGCATTATCCTGCTGAAACAGAGCATTGGGCAGCCCCTGAAGGTACGGGAGTGCCACCGGCCGCAGCACATGCTGCACGTAGCGGTGGGCATTTAACGTGCCTTGAATACGCACTAGAGGTGACGTGGAATCATACGCAATAGCGCCCCAAACCATGATGCCGCGTTGTCTAGCGGTAGGGCGCTCCACAGTTACTGCCGGATTTGACCTTTCTCCACGCCGACGCCACACTCGTCTGCGGTGACTATCACTGACAGAACAGAAGCGTGACTCATCGGAGAACACGACGTTCCGCCATTCCCTCATCCAAGTCGCTCTAGCCCGGCACCATGCCAGGTGTGCACGTCTATGCTGTGGAGTCAATGGTAGTCTTCTGAGCGGACGTCGGGAGTGCAGGCCTCCTTCAACCAATCGACGGGAAATTGTTCTGGTCGATATTGGAACAGCCAGGGTGTCTTGCACATGCTGAAGAATGGCGGTTGACGTGGCGTGCGGCGTGCGGGGCTGCCACCGCTTGGCGGCGGATGCGCCGATCCTCGCGTGCTGACGTCATTCGGGCTGCGCGTGGACCCCTCGCACGTGCCACATGTCCCTGCGCCAACCATCTTCGCCACAGGCGCTGCACCGTGGACACATCCCTATGGGTATCGGCTGCGATTTGACGAAGCGACCAACCTGCCCTTCTCAGCCCGATCACCATACCCCTCGTAAAGTCGTCTGTCTGCTGGAAATGCCTCCGTTGACGGCGGCCTGGCATTCTTAGCTATACACGTGTCCTGTGGCACACGACAACACGTTCTACAATGACTGTCGGCTGAGAAATCACGGTACGAAGTGGGCCATTCGCCAACGCTGTGTCCCATTTATCGTTCGCTACGTGCGCAGCACAGCGGCGCATTTCACATCATGAGCATACCTCAGTGACGTCAGTCTACCCTGCAATTGGCATACAGTTCTGACCACTCCTTCTTGGTGTTGCATTTGCTCTGTCAGTCAGTGTATTATTATTATTATTAATATTATTGCATTATTATTATTATTATTATTATTATTATTATTATTATTATTATTATTATTATTATTTCAATGCGTTGCTAATTCATTTGATATTGTGGGATTGGAAGATTTGGAGTCATAATATAAAATGATATATAATGGTCAGCTAATTAATTAATTAATTAATTAATTTGATTGCAATTTAATTAGTAAAAAATTAATAGTTTTTTTACAGTAACTTCTTGTATGTTTGGTTGTAAACTTTTTTTTAAGTTTGGGGAGTTATTAATAACATTTCTGGACTATGATTTTCGGAGAATCGTCATATTATTTCAGTTATTATTATTATTGTTACGGAGTTGTCCGTGGTAGGTAGAGGTGAAAGAAGGTGCTGGGGGGAACAGGTCTCAAGATGCGAAATTAAAATTAAGATAAAATTTAACAAGGTTATATTTTCTTTTCAAGATCAATAAATAACAATTTTAACAGGTACTCAGTAGCCTAGCAACAATTCGAGAATGTACAATTATAGTGTTACAGGATTTGGGCTCCGAGAGCCAGACCCATAATTCTTGAGCTATAAGCCCAACCTTACGATATACAAGATTCAACAAAGGGGCAGAAGACCCCAATCATGCCCAGGAGCTCTTGCTCCCAATTACACAGTAAAGCCTCCTCGAGGCACGCAGAAACAAATTTTAAGAAAGAGCAACCCGCTCTTAAAGTTCAAGCCTATCAAAGGCCACACCAAACTCCACCTTCAAGCTGTCTTCCAAGGACATACACACAGGGGTAAAAAAAATACCCAACCTACTGAGGCCTATTCAGTGAAGAAACAGAAATATTACATGGCCTCCACAATACCAACTTGAGAGGAGGCAAAACTGCACTCCAAATACACCTTATTAAAACCTACTTGGCACTAGGCCGCTAATGCAAGGGCTAATCCCATACTAAAGAGGTGACTTATATAAGAAAACGATTTACATTACATTAGAAGGGAAGAAACGGTTGTGAAAATAAGTTCACCTCAAAGCAATATGAGTGGGAGCTCGAGAGGGTTAAGCACTCTCTATCCCAATTTGTAGTTTAGAAAGATATAATAGATACCAAGTGTCTTTACATTTTAGAGGAAAGTTACATGGTAAAAGGCTTCGGACCTGCCCCGAGAGTTAAACTGCTGAGTTAGCAAGAAAATAAGTTATTAAAAGGCCATTACCTGGTGGTTGAACTGCTGCCCGAAGAAAGAGGCGCTTCCCGCCCCCTGCTACATAATTTACACAATGATAGATGTTACTGAAGTGGCCCGGAGACCCGAAAATCAGCAGTTTATATACCCTCGTGGAAAGTTCGAGGCGTTTCGTGAATGATAACACCCGCCCACAAGCATGTTATTGGATAATGGCAAAAACTACTACACTAGACGAAGAAGAAACACCTTATTGGTGGAAAATTAATTTCAGAAATTCCTTATTGGTCAAATTCAAAACTGGCGGAAAGAAAGGGTTAATATTGCCAACTTAAACAATGACTGAAAGAAATGTAACAAAGAACAAACTTATGAACCCAAAATTTCTCCCCAAACAAAGTTCTTTCACTTCGCACTAGGGTGCATAATTGTAGTCCTTCAGTAGTGCCATCTAGAAGGGAATGTCCACACTTCTTACTACAGGCAAAACAAAAATACATCGAAAATGACACAGTTCAGAAAACTTCAAAATTTGCAAGTAGGGACATCTTCTGAGAAACTTGAGAATTAACACTGTAGTTAAAGTTCAGGCTTCCTCCAGTAGAGGAGTTTCAACTGGCGCAATGTTTGAATTAGCAGAGCGGAGGTGTACCGCCCGGTACAATTATTATTATTATTATTATTATTATTATTATTATTATTATTATTATTATTATTATTATTATTATTATTATTATTTTAGCACATTTTTATTTTGGCTTTCCAAAACTTTATACACGCATTTGTGATACATTGTGGAGACATTTCTGAGTTCTTTTAAATAGTTTATAATGCATTTCAGTGATATCATTAATTTTCTTAATTAATTATTATCAACATGTTAATTTTTAAAAATATTTTTGAAATATTTGTTATTATTATTTCGACAGATGACAAATAGTATTCCGACGATTAACTTGTGTTAGTCACAATTAATTTCATTCACATCGGTATTATTATTATTATTATTATTATCAATATTCTTATTGTTATTATTATTGTTATTTTATTGATCCACCTGTTATTTTATATGTGCACTACTATTCTGGTAATACGAACAATCACACTGATATCTAGGAATTTGATAAACAAATCTGATAATTAATATTTGATATAAAAATTCAGTAATTATTAATTTTTTAATTAATTAATGAAGTGGTCTTGTGTGTTATTAAGAAAAATTTTTGTTTGTACAGTCTCATAATGTAATGACATGCTATTAACAAAATTTATTTCACATTTTTTATAAAATTATCTATTTTTTGTTTGATTTTATCAATAAAATTTTATATACACATTTAAATTGAAATCAGTCTGTGTCATAATTAACATAGTGAGTAGTTTTCCTAATGCACTATCCCTATGCATCCCTATTCGACGACGGGGGACTGATCGTGCCTGAGAAGAGGATCTCACACACCTTCGGTAAGTATTTTTTTTCAGGGCAGCCGAGGCAGCATTTGACATCCAGTCAATACCGAAGGAACTCAAGAAGGGTGCAATCTCACGCAGCATTTGTGCCATGGTTACCGCTTGCATCGGCAATATCTACGCGCGGTACGACTGTCCTATGTTTATTTCTCACAGACGACTCGCCGATGACGAAGCACAAAGCTGCCAACCACTGTACTTAGGAACTAGTCCATCTGTTAGCAAACGGGGTCTGGCGGGGGGGGGGGGGTAAGCCCCCAGTTACGATAGGGCATGGATAAGACCATTGGTCTGGATTGGTTATGGTACTGAGCCCTGGACCACAATTACCTTTCTTTTCACATGTTAGGGTACTTAGCCCTGGACCACAATTATCTTTCTTTTCACATATTACGGCACTTTGCCCTGGACCACAATTACCTTTCTTTTCACATGTTAGGATACTTAGCCCTGGACCACAATTACGTTTCTTTTCACATGTTACGGTACTTAGCCCTGGACCACAATTACGTTTCTTTTCACATGTTACGGTACTTAGCCCTGGACCACAATCACCTTTCTTTTCACATTACTACACCACGGCATTCTAACTTATGTGTGTTACTGGTCAGGAAATGATACGATTGATAGCAGCAAAGCCTACTACGTCTTTCTTCGTACATAGCGCCTCCACCTCTATGCAGCAGTGCATCTGTCCATTGTTGATACAGAAAGCATATCTAATTCTATTGACATGGCATCGTGCGATGGATGCGTTATTAATGTTAAAAGTTTAATTATTAGTGAATGATAAGTTCAATCGTGTTGTTTTTTCGTGTCGTCGCCGAGTAAAAGGGGGTCAGGAATGTGTTTGGCATGCCAGTGCTAGAAAAAATACTTTCTTTGTATGGTTTGTAGTGTTTAGAATCGTAATTACTGCATCGAAACGTCTCAACTATTTCAACATGTTCTTACATAATCGTGGCTGGCGGTGGCACGAATAGACTGTGCCATCGCCTGAAGATTTGCCCTATGAAATGACACTCTCATACTTCAAGATAGCCAGATATTGTAAATCTTATTTGTTTCATATGGTCATTCTTTTACATTGCCTCACTCTTAGGTCTTTTCATCGCGTAAGTTGGTCATAATTTCTGCCTGTATTGAATTATGGGAACGACACTTCATTGGAATAGCCTTCAACCAATTGGACTGTCCATTCGCCCACCGTCAGCCATGATTACTATGTTACAAACTTGCGTGAGTAAGGCTGAACTTTTACCGTAAATTTATAATAGCAATATAAATGGTCCGTTATTGGACATCATAAATTTTCCAGCTAACTCATTCCTTGTTGCCAGCGTTTTGACCTCGTGTGATAGGTTGGGCTCATAAGTTGGTACCTAGCACACCTACCAAGAAGCCAGCTAGTGCATGCCGTGGAGGCCACTGCGTAGGCTACTTGGAGCTACCGGCAGTGCCAATGCACTATGAGAGACTTTGTCTCTTTACCAAAATTGATGCCTGCTTGACTATCAGATGATATAGATGTTGATTCACATAGGGAATGTGAAATTTTTGTCCCGAATGAGTGAATTTATAGTACCAATATAAATGGTCCGTTATTGGACATTATCAATTTTCCAGCTAACTCATTCCTAGTTGCCAGCGTTTCACCCTCGTGTGCTAGGTTGTGCTCATCAATTGGTACCTAGCACACCCACCAAGATGCCGGCTAGTGCATACAGTGGAGGCCACTGCGTAGGCTACTTGGAGCCACCGGCAGTGCCTATGCACTATGAGAGACTTTGTCTCTTTACCAGAAATTGATGCCTGCTTGGCTATCAGATGATATAGATGTTGATTCCCATAGGAAATCTGAAATATTTGTCCCGAATGAGTAAATTTATACTACCAATATAAATGGTCCGTTATTGGACATTATAAATTTTCCAGCTAACTCATTCCTGGTTGCCAGCGTTTTGCCCTCGTGTGCTAGGTTGGGCTCATCAGTTGGTACTTAGCACACCTACCAAGACGCCTGCTAGTGCATTCCGTGGAGCCCACGGTAATGCGAACGACAGGAAGCATGAACAACAAATGGCAAATAAGTTAATATGGGAAGGGCAGCTGATTCAGAAAGTGATGGAACCAACTAGAGGGAAGAATAATTTGGTTGCGGTGCTGATAAAACCAGATGAGCTATATAGAGAAACCAAAGTAATAGATGTTATTAGTGATCACGAAGCTGTTTTAGCCGTAGTTAAAAATAAATGTGAAAGAAAGGAAGATATTAAAATTAGGACTATTGGGCAGTACCATATGGCTGACAAAACAGGCATGAGGGAGTTTTTAAAAAGTAACTATGATCGCAGGAAAATGGTAAATAAAAATGTTAACAGACTCTGGGATGGGTTTAAAGCAATTGTTGAGGAATGTGAAGATAGGTTTGTACCTTTAAAGGTGGTAAGGAATGGTAAAGATCCACTATATTATAACAAAGAAGTAAAGAGATTAAGAAGGAGGTGCAGGATGGAACGAAATAGAGTTAGAAATGGTTGTGGACGTAAGGAGAAATTGAAGGAACTTACTAGGAAACTGTATCTAGCAAAGAAGTCGGCTAAGGATAACATGATGGCAAGCATAATTGGTGGTCATACAAATTTTAGTGAAAAATGGAAGGGTATGTATAGGTATTTTAAGGCAGAAACAGGTTCAAAGAAGGGCATTCCAGGAATCATTAATGAACAAGGGGAGTGTGTACGCGAGGATCTTCAAAAGGCAGAAGTATTCAGTCAGCAGTACGTAAAAATTGTTGGTTACAAGGATAATGTCCAGATAGGGAAGGTGAGTAATACTAAAGAAGTATTAAAATTTACCTATGACAGCAATGACATTTACAGTAAGATACAAAACTTGAAAACTAGAAAAAAGCTGGAATTGATAAGATTTCTGGGGATATACTAAAGGCAATGGGTTGGGATATAGTACCATATCTGAAATACTTATTTGATTATTGTTTGGTTGAAGAAGCTATACCAAATGAATGGAGAGTTGCTATAGTAGCCCCTGTGTATAAAGGAAAGGGTGATAGATATAAAGCTGAAAATTACAGGCCAGTCAGTTTGACACGCATTGCATGTAAGCTTTGGGAAAGCATTCTTTCTGATTATATTAGACATGTTTGTAAAATTAATAATTGGTTTGACAGAAGGCAGTTAGGGTTTAGGAAAGGTTATTCCACTGAAGCTCAGCTTGTAGGATTTCAGCAAGATATAGCAGATATCCTGGATTCAGGAGGCCAAATGGATTATATTGCGGTTGACCTATCTAAGGCATTTGATAGGGTAGATCATGGAAGACTACTGGCAAAAATGAGTACTATTGGACTAGAAAAAAAGATTGTCTGAATGGGTGGCTATATTTCTAGAAAATAGAACTCAGAGAATTAGAGTAAACGAAGCTTTATTTGACGCTGTAATAATTAAGAGGGGAATTGCTCAAGGCAGTACTATTGGACCTTTATATTTTCTTATATATGTACCGGGCGGTACACCCCTTCGCCACAATTTTAAATCTTGCGCCAATAAATCCTCCTCTACTGGAGAAAATCTGAACTTTAAAGAGTGGATTAAACTCATAAGTTTCTCAGAAGATGTCACTACAATAAAATTTTGTGATTAATTTTAAGCCTTCTTCTTCCAAATATTCCATCTCACACGTAGTTTTAAAATCTGGCTTTTCAATTCTACAATTCATATCACCAGCAAGTAACAATGGTTCATCTGGGTCCAACTTGTTTAAGATCGTACCTAATCCTTCTATTATGTCATTCACTGGATAGTGTGGTTGGTAGTATAGGCATGCTATGGAACATCTTTTAGTTCTTATAAACAAAATGTTCTCTGAAGAGTGTATTACTTGAAAAGGTGAGAAATCGCATTTTAATAGGCACGTGATTCCACCTTTTGGTCTGCCTACATGCTCCTGGGAGGCGAAATTATGGATTGTATACATGCCTTTTGTGGACCATTCATATGTTAGCATTGTCTCAGTTAAAATAGCAATATCGTAAGTCATGAAGAAGTTATCAGGGAACTTATTGATTGCATTTGTCAGGCCTTCTATATTCCAAAGTAATGTCCTAATTTGTACCTGTGTGGTGCATCCTGTGCATTGGCTTCCACTATTTGCAACATAATTACTGCTAGTCAAGTTTGATTCCCTCAGTTCTCCTACTCCGAAACCGATACTGTCTCAGGAGCACAACTTTAGGCCAGAATGCGGGTGAGCTTGTTCGTTCTAGTTCATCGAACCGTATCCAAATTTAAAAGCTTTGAAGTAGCCTTTACTTTGCAGCTCATCACACTGTACTTCACCTGTTATACCTTGTTTCTGCATATGCCTTTTAAGTTTATCAGTTGTGGTATCCCGATGTAACTTTCCCACGTAAAGCCAGGCTCGTCTTTCTCCGGCTTGTAATTCTGTACTTGAAGGGTCCATGGTGCCGACAACGGCAATACTGTCCTTTCTGACTCGTTGTTGCCTTCTAGTTGCCTCTTGGTATCCCTCTCTAAATTCCACTGTATATTTGTCATGAACTTGCTCTGTTGACGGATTTACACTACATTTTTCAATCTCATATTTTCCTGGATTGTTCTTCTCCTTGCTTAACGTATTTTCCCGCTTTCTCTAATGATTGAGGAGTGAGAATTGTTGTGATCTTCAAGGCTTCTCTGCTCTAGGATTACGGATTCATCATATAACTTCGCAGTTTCCTTCACTGTCGTCAGTAGCTCCGCTTGTTGTAACTCAGCTTTTAGAATAAGGGACATTTTCTGCATCAAAGTCTCAGAGACATCATTCATTTTTTTCTTTCAGCTCCTTACAGGACTTTATGCTTTCTGTGATGGCTTCGGCATTTTCCGGAGATGTTTTACACAGCCCATAGTTGTTTAGTCTGTACCTGTAAGTGTCACACATCCAGAGTAGATTACCTTTTTTTGGAATTCAATGCCTTGGCTTCTGTTACTCCCAATGGGGTACAGGTACTATGAAACCAAATGGGGCTTCCAACACAGCCCACAGCGTTGTCTCCTTTGTGAAAGGGAAGTTACATTTTGAACATTTTGCCGCTTCCATGCTATAACTGTTTGGTGTAATGTCCTGTCGCAAAGATGAATGTTATACCCGAACTGTGTTGTGGCAATTCGAGCAGTTATAGCGAGACTGTCACTGAATAATTATTGCAATAGTTTTTTACTAAATATACGGTATCTATATTCCTTGCTATCAATTTTGAAGCCAAATCCAAGAATCTATATGAAATAAGTAAAGCTCACTATCACCGAATAATTATTGTAATAGTCGATTACTAGTCAACCCACGGAGTTTTGTGAACTAGTAAAGCTTGGTTCTTTCATCCAAATCATAAAATGTCCGCTGCTTATTGTAGTGCACTCGCACTTGAGTTATATAATAATCACGATTTGGAGTTCTTCGCCTTGTGGACCTGATCAGATTTACTACGAACATCTAAAAACGGTGACTCCAATTTTGAAGGAAACGTGGTCTTATTTGATGAACGAATGTCTTAGGAGAGGTAGAATACCAGATAGTTGGAGGAGATCTTACATCAAAATGGTAGCCTATACAAGGGAAAAGGGGACATGGGACATCCAGACTCATACAGAGGTATCGCACTCGTTTTAAGGTAATGTCCAAAATTCTCACTGATAGGCTAACAACACTTGTGGATCAATATATACCAGAGCAACAGTTTGGTTTCAGAAGAGGTAGATCTACCCTGCAAGCGGTGGAGTGTTTAAAAGCACTAAGAGTACCAGGTGGAAAGCTCCACGCAATCTTTGTTCAATTCTCTAAAGCTTTCGATATGCTCAATAGGAACATACTCCTGACAAAGTTGGAACAATTAATTGGTAAGTGTGCCCGTTCGCACGTCCACGACAGATTACAAAATGGCGCCGACCGAAGGTATGGGCCTTGTAATCTAAAACAAGCAAGGAATAGTCACCTGCTATGATGTCTCAGAGGGCCATATACTTCTCGGAATGGTCATGTATTCGAGTAAAACGGACAGTGGACGGTCTACAGTATTGTTTTCAAAAAAATAGAAAAAACATTATTATTAAATAATCTTCATCTTGAATTTTCACGACATCGAGAGCGGACGCAATTACCGTCATCGGATATTTCTTTTGGAGAAGCAAAGGATTGCATAAGAGAAAAGAAAGAATACAACGATTGAATAAGAATAAAATATAAGTCTTCGCCTGAATTCAAAATCAGTTGAGACGAAAATAAATGTACTGAAGTCGTTACGTAAGAAATTGTGGATACGACGAAGTTACGAAGAAAAATAAAAATAAATTAAATTAAGGATAAACGACGTCTGAGAAGAATATTAAAATAACAGTATATTGCAATATTATCTTCAACATTGTGACTGTCAAGAAGATGATCAAGATGATGTGCTAAATTCACATGATGGACCGACCTGGGAACAATTCATCTTACCATACGACTTGGAAATGTCGAGGAAGGCAACGGGTAACCATCCGACCGAGCCATGACGAAAGAAGGCGACGGGTAACCAGATTGTACTATCAGAACGAAGGAGCGGATGACGTTCCAGATGTCTAACCCGTAACCGAACCGAAGACCCATCTACATCCAATGGGAATGGAACAGCTGGACCAGGGACAACCATGAGCGAGCTAAGTCATTCATAACATTTCATTGCGTAATTTTTGGTTTGCTTACACATGTACCTTAGGTATGTGCTGATGGCAATTGTAGACCGATAATATAGCAATGCAAGTGATGATTACCAACAAAGTGTAAGATAATTAAGTTCGAAGTTACGATTTAATAATATAGCAATAGTTTATGCTATATCGACCTGAACATTTGAAAGAAGCGTGAGGTTTGTAGAGAAATATGAAACAGCTGATTGAAATGACATACTGGGAGATTATAGAGATTTCATTGAAGTAATGCATGAAGTTGACGTCACGTATGGTTGTGCGCGGTGTAGAAAGAAACATGGAATTACGCATTAGTTTGGTTCATAGAGAGGGCATTGAACTTCGTATGATGGTTATGAGAATCTGCGACTTGTAAATTTTATTAAGAATCAGTGTGGTATTTTATCGTAGTCGTCAAGTTGGGAAACGAGATATATTTTTATGGAAGCTACGGTGTTTATATAAGATTGATGTTGTTATGAGAATATGAATATGGTAATTAGATGAAAGTTTCGAGTTATGTATTGTGATTTGGGAAGGTTTTACGCGATGGAGGACCATCATGTCCCTGCAAGTTAAGTTATACCACACTACAAGTGAATTATATGATTTATTTGCGTAAGAATGCCCACACCGCGGGAGCTACATAAGCCAAGGTACGAACTGGATTTATTAGTACAGATGTATGCTCGTGACGAAATTGTATCTCAGTATAGATCACTTATTATGAACATAGAATAATACGACTTTGAATAGCTGTAATTAACCGGAAGTATTACGACACCGATATATGTATGAGATTGTGTTTTCCAAACCTCACAGCTTAGCGCTTCCATGTTAATTGCAAGAGAGTAAAGTAGCTTGCATTGTGGTTGAATGTTATTGAAAGATAACTAATAAAAGGGACATTGAACCTATTAGGGCATGTGTGAGAAAGCCAAAGATTAAGCTAAAGTTAGATAGATAGCTAGATTGGTTAATTTTCTCCGTTTAAACGAACATTTTTTAACGAACTTCAGCTAGGGAAAGGCTAGAGTAGGAGCCGTATTTAACTGGCACTAGGAAAGAATGCCTTAGTTCGTAAGGAGTTTCAATGCACAACGAGATCGTTGCGACAAAATCATGTCTTCGGATTTTATTAAAACCTAACTTAATATACTAAGCTCTATTTTCGATTTCCTATAATTCACTCAGAACTACTTAAACGCATTCCAACTAATTCACACTTAATTTATTAATCTATTTGTGATGCATTGCGGCTGGATATTGTATCCAAGTGAGATTGTTTAAATACGACTAAAGAAAGTGAACTTTCGGAACGAGTTAATTGTGTCGATGTTATACTTATAATTCAAATGCGAGGTGGACCTCAGATGTGTCCAGTCATCTGTTGTAAATGAGCAAATAGTGAACTTCAACTTCACAAAGGAACTGATCATTTTAACAATTTAAATACTGGATATTATTTCATTTTATTATACGAGCCAGCGCTGACTCATTTTCATTACTTATTTTCAGTTATTTTGAATAATGCGTTGCATAATATGAAGTTAGTTACTTAATATTTTATTAATAAATATTTTGTTATTTTTCTAATTGCTGGTGTCATGAGTTCTTTAATTACTGTCTAGATTGTAAGTTAACCACTAGCTAAGTAAGGTACCGTACAATTAAGTGTTTATTTAACCATGGTAAGTTCTCTTGAGATCAATATTCTAATTAGGTTGTCGGCGATGATTATCATTATGTCATGAGTAACGATAGGTATCACCCGTGAGTTGGAATTCTCTTGGATTCACGTAAAGCGAATTCTACAGTAGGATTACATGTCCTACTTGCCATAAGTAAACCCTTAGGTATCCGCTGAGCGACTCCATTCGTCAAACTAGGTTGCCCAACGACGAGTTAGAAAATGGAGGTATCGGGCAAAGAATGTTTAACCCGGAGCGGTTGCATAAGAGTCACTACTTGACGGTCATAATCAAAGACATTCTTTCCAACAATACAGTATTTATACAGGATAACATATCAGTATAAGATGCATTAGCACAGACCAATGCTGTACTACAAGGAGATCCTCCAAGTCCTCTTCTGTTCTCAATAATCACTTCGGATGTGACACGATGCATCTGGTAAAACCAGGAAAGGACAAGGAATAATTCCCAGTTTTACGGGAATGAAAGATAAAGGATCAGCAGTCAACAACATTTATTATAATCTTTAGAAAAGAAACAACAATAAATAATTTGAATAATTTGATCAATGATTAAATTCGAAATTCAAATAACGTACACCTAGCCTTGAACCGAACTGACCACCGGCTGTGCACATAATAGTGAATATAAATTGAAACTGACAAATTTCAGAATATCTGAAATTTACATTAATGTGGAAGGCTGGCACCAGCCAAACCAGTATTGAAATTTAACAGAGTAATAAATGAATATTCAAAAACATCAAATGAAGAAGCTAAATAGAGAAAAAAGGGTTGCTTTAACAATAGATTGAAAAGGACTGGAAATTTAACAACGAACTTGAAGCAGACTTGCAGCATTAAATTCTCCACCGGGGAGATACAATTAAAATAATGAAAACATTAAGCTTTCAGATTAATAGTCCAACACTGCAGTGTAAAAGACAAACCCATTTAGGCAAACCAGCTCAGTAGAAAATGTCATCTTCAAGATCAGAGATGCTGACAAACGTAGATTTAAAATGTTCATAAAAGTAAAGCAGAATGCTAACTCCAGGCTGGCATAAATGAAATTTAATAAAATAGAATTTCTGAACAGGCCAGCTAGTGCGGAGTAGAAGGTACTCGGCTTGACATACTTCCATTTATACAAGAGGGCAAGCCCATGTCAACGGCCCCACGCAGGGCGAAGTGAATACATGTCGTGAGAAATGCCGCTTCTAAACACGCGGCGAGGCTAACAGGCTGGATGCGTAGTCCGCATGGACATTGCTGAGAATTGGCAATTCTAGTGAGCTGCCCGAAGCAAAGTGAGGAGCCGAGTCCTCGCGCCGAGTCCTCAAGTCGAGTCCTGGAGCGGAGTCCAGCGTGGAGTGCAGTTGAACATGTTGAGTGGCAGTCCTTAAGAAGCACTGCAGAAGATTCCAGACTCAACAAAAAGTAGTGCTGCAAGACTAACAGTAGTAATTACTAAAAAGTACGTGAGAAACCTTATCATAAAATACAAAATTATAAAAAAGAGAAGTCCAGAAAGAATATACATAATTTCCACACAATTAATAATATAATAAAGGTAAGGGAAAAATCAGAAATAACCAATGAAAAGATAGAAAGACGCGGAAGAATACATTCTCGGTACCAGAAGGAGACAAGTTACCGGTGACGCAAGCAGTCATGTGAAGGTAATGTGACCAATCAACAGGTGACGTAAAAATGACGTAAGTTAGCGAAGCGAGAGGAAGAAAATAAGCAAACAGTGTTCGTATGACCTGTGACATGATTGCACGCCAAGGGGAACTTGTTAAAAATCAACGAAACATAACTAGACGTAACATAATTAAAGGTAAGCGCAACATCAAACTTAAATTCAAACAAGTAGAAAAGTACCGAAAATAGTGAGAATTGCCAATAAATCATACGTTCATGGGCGCATGAACCAGCATCAAGGATGGTGAAAAGTTGTATGTATATGCAGATGATATGGTTCTCGCTGCAGAACGGCTGGAGGACCTGCAAGAGTCCTTTGATCTTCTGGCAGCATGGGCACATGAAATTGACTTCAGCATAAATGACCAAAAGACTGTCTACATGATTTTCAGAAAAGGGGGAAGGCCAGCAGTGACTGACAGAGTCCATTACAATGGTAAAGAACTAACAAGGGTTAGTCACTTCAAATATCTGGGAGTTATATTCCAAACCAGAGGTGATGTTTTCACAAAACACATAGAGAATAGGACAATCTTGGCATTTAAAGCAGTGAACGAAATCAAAGATTTACGTAAGATGTCAGTTAAAGCAGCGATACAGCTCTTTAATATTAAAGTTGTGCCTATAATCACCTATGGTCTACAACTGGCCTGGGAATACCTAAATATTAATAGTCTACGACGAATAGAGAAAGTCAAAGCCGCATACTTAAATAGAGCTCTGGGGCTTTCGAAGTATACACTATCGCGACTTGTGTATGTTCTGACGATGGAATCTTTCCTGGTCGAAGAGCTACGCTTCAAGATGTCACTTCCATCCACGACAAATTACGATCGACTACTTACGGAACTGAAGCAGAAAAGAGAAGATATTTGGTTAGATTTCTATGCAACAGATGCTATGACAACGCGGGGATGGATGGAAGCGAACTACGAATTAAGACATATTGTAATTAGATTGGCTGTTCATGGCTTTCACTTTAAGCTTTGCAGAACCAAAACATTTCATGAACCTGAATTCGAATGCGTGTGTAAATTGTGCGATCGTGAATTTGATAGATACCACGCCGTAACATGTCCTAATAGAGGGAAATCATTGATTAAATCTGTTCAGAAGAATGAGACCTATGTGGCTTGGAAATGTTAAAATTAATGTACTTACTTACATGGCTATTTGGCTGCAATAAAACTATTATTAGTAAAATTTTGTGATTATAAAGTTGTCAATACTGTGTGGATTTCAACGTGTTTTGTTTTCTATTGATCAAGAAATGTGGACATTCTCTTATAGATGTCTCTACCAAAAACTATGACCATGCACCCTGGTGCGAAGTAAAAGAACTTTATTTGAAGAAATTTTGTATTCATAAGTTTTCTCTTTACTAAATTTCGTTCCGTCATTTGTGGGTTGGCAGTATTAATCTTTTCTTTCCGCCAGTTTTAAATTTAGCCAATCGTAAATTTATGTAATTAATTGTTGACCAATCATGTGCTTCTTCTTCGATTTTGTGTGTACCTTTTGATAGCAACCAATAAAGAAGGAGGGTGTGACGTGTTTATTCATCAAAGGTATCGAATCTTCCCCGAGGGTATAAAAACTGCTGATTTTCACGGCTCTTGGCCACTTCAACAACATCTAGCTTAGTGTATGGAAGTGTAGCAGGGGGCGGGTAGCGCCTCTTCCTTCGGGCAGCAGCTCTTCAAAAAGGTAATGGCCGTTCAACATCTTTATTTCTAGCTAGCTCAGCGGTTTAACCCGCGGGGCAGGTCCGAAACCTTTAATATGTAACCTATCTCTTGAAACATGTAAATTTATTTCAGTCTTTGTAAAACTTCTTATATCTTCAATTGTAATTCGGGGATATAGAGTGCTTTACCCTCTCGAGCTCCCCTTCATTTCGATTTGAAGTGACTACGTTTTCGTAACCGATTTTCTACTCTTCCTTAATGTGTTAAAATTTTTCTTATACGAGTCACCTTCCTAGGTATGGAATAGCCCCTGTTTCATCGGCCTAGTACCTCTTAGGTTTTAAAATGTGCATTTAGGAGTGCTATTCACGCCTCCATTCTTTTTGCATTTAGGGCCATTTAAATTAACCTATTCTTTTTCAATTAAGGCCCGTAGGCTGGCTACAAGATAGCCCTGTTTTCTTGTAAGTTGTGCCTTGAGGGCAATTTTTGGTAAAATCTGTTATGGTCTTTAGTAGGCTCAGAAAATTTGAGAGCGGGTCAGCTCGTTATTTGTGGTAAAAGCGCCTCTAGGAGGTCTGATATGGTTTTTGGAGCTAATGCTCCTTGTATGAAGGGGTTTTCTGCCCTTTGAACAAAGGTGTGTCTTGGTAAAATTGGGCTAGTAGCTCAAGGATTGTGGAATTGGGGCTCGAAGCCCAGAACTTGTTAAGACCCCGAAACTCGTGCTTTCGTTTGTAAAATTATACATTGTACCTGATTATTGGATAGTTGTTGACTTGTTGTACTTGTTAAGTTTTTAAATTCTATAAAAAATAATTGTTAAATATTGCTATGTTCAAAAATATAACCTTTATTGAAATTTTAATTCATCTTTCGGCCTTGTAGTTAGACCCATTCCAGCCCCCACCTTCTTTCACCTCTGCCTTCCACGGGTAACTCCGTAACAAATGGTAGCGGAGCGTGGTGGAATGGGTCTCATTTTAGCCCCTTTCGACGGCTAAACACTGCTTTTGTTTTGAACTCTAACAATTTTCTCAGTCGCTGGAATTTTTCCGATTTTCTAAATGTATAAATTTTCTGTCATCACGTCCGGCTCTCGCGAAGACCTTCATCTTGGCTATTAGCGCAAGGAGGAATTAATGTATGAATTAACCATTAGAAATATTCAATCTGGAGGCACGGTGGCGGTAGACACAAACAAGCTTAAGGATTCCCTTGATTTGCCGATTACCATCCCAACTTTGGGAGAGAAAGAGATCGACGACGCTCTCTCCACGATCACTGACAATACTACTGAGCTAGCATCTGTAGTTAGTTTTTTTGAAGTAAGTGATCCATCTCCTAATCAACTCAAAAGAGTGCAGGCTAGCTTGTACCATTTTTATAATAGGGTGTGTGATCTATTGTCTCTTAAGTTAAACGACCTTCAGGGTAAGGAGGCTAGTGCTCTTGCCGAACACCTTTCTAGAATGTCTAGTAAGGTTAGTCAATTGTTATCTGGATCTGCTACTCCCAAAACCGACCAGCCCACGGTCGTAAATATCGTAAGTGAGGAGGATTCCTCCAAGGAGAAAGAAAGTAGGAAATCTGTAGGAGCCCAACTAAAATCTGCCCCATCAGAAACCGAGTCCGGTCGTCGTACAACAATTTCACCCTTTGTTTTGAATAATGCAGTCTCGGAAGTAGCTTCTTCACCCCCTAGGCCTTTACCCGTTATGTCACCTGGCTTCAGCAGTTTACCCCATCCTTTAGCAATGTTGCTCAGGGGCATTTCTAAGTTTTCCGTTAACTCTACTAATGATGTCATTGCATTCTTAGAGTTTTTAGTTGAATTCCAAGATTATGCTCTAGTGTTTTCCCTCTTTTCTGCTCAAATTCTTCAAATTATTTACCCTACTGCATAGGTGTCCTCTCTGACAAGATAGTAAGAGCAATCGCTGAACAATCATCCATAGAAAACCCATCTGCTAGCTAATTTCATCCCGGCTCGAGCAAGGTCTTCATTAATACAGAAGTACTATTACAGAGTACAGCGATTGGATGAAAACCTGGCAGACTTCATCCAAGACAATAAATTCTACACGAGGGTATTTGCTCTTCATTTTCCTGAAGATCAAATTGTGCACGCCATTGTGGAAGGCATTTCCCCATCATACAGGTCATATTTGTGTTTTGCGTCGCGTCCTCAAACTTTTGTCGAGTTAGAGGCTATGGCTGTATCAGCCGAAGGAGTTAGATATGCGGACGCATTTCGTGTCGCGAAGGAGCCCCCTCCATCTTCAAGTAATTTTCGGCTTCCACCTCGCCGAACCTTCACTGCTCCAAATGCTATGCTTGTGGGTCGGCCGATCATCTCCGGAATAAGTGTCCCTTGGTTAAGTCTAGCGGGACAAGGAATGGAGCAGGGTCATCCCAAGGCTGTTTTAAATGCGGCTCGTTTTCCCATATAGCCAAGAATTGCCCTAATACTAATAGCACTCCCTCCTGCTCAACTTATGGTGCACTTTCCAACAACGCAAAAAATCAAAAGTGACTAGTGGCATCGGCTGAGTCGGCGTGTTCATCTTCTTCAGGCTCAGCCCCTGTTACAGCCTCCGAAAGATTGGAGCATGATAGAAGATCTTCTAAACCGGCAGTGGAATGCCCTAAAGAATGTCTTAGGATTGCGGCGGTTGCCCCCGCATCTGTACCCTTTCTCAAAATTGAATTGAATAATGAATCTGTTACAGCTCTATTAGATTCTGGGAGTGTGTGTTCCATTATTTCGGCTGAGTGGTATTCCAAATTAAGGTCTGTCTGTAAATTTTCTGATTATAGTTCGTCTTCGGTTCAATGCATTTCGGCTAGCTCGTCTCCATTAGAAATTTTAGGTTTCCTGTATGCCAAAATTCGTATTTCGAAATTCACGTGGAAAGTTAAACTGCTTGTGGCTAAGCACTTATCTTGCCCCATTATATTAGGAGCGGATTTCATGTCGCACACCGGTCTAGTGCTCGACGTTCAGAGCAAGTCGTGCACCTTCAAGTTTGCCAATAATTGTGAAATCCCCTTATTGAAATTTAATTCTGCGTCATGTTCACCTGTTTTTCCTACCCAGGATGAAATTTTGTTAGACCTTAGACATCTACCTGAGGAGCAGGCTGAGAGTATTCGTAAGTTGTGTCAGTCGTTTCCGGATGTTTTCTCTGATACTCTTGGTGTTACTGACCTTATCGAATACAAGATTGAGGTTACAGATTCAATCCCTATCTCCACCTAAAATGAAGGCTCTGAAAGATATCATAGATCAAATGTTAAAAGATGGTATTATTCGACCCTCTAAGTCGGCGTATTCATCGCCCATTTTCTTAGTCCCGAAACCCCAAGGTGGCTTCAGGCCTGTGATTGACTATAGGACTTTAAATCGGAAGGTGGTGTTACAATCTGTGCCCCTTTCCGACCTTCAATCTTGTTTTTCATGGTTTCGAAAAGCTAAGTTCTTCACCATCTTACAGCTTTTGCCACGGATTGGAACTTGTATGAGTACAACCGCGTGCCTTTCGGGCTCCCCACGGGAGCAGCTGTTCTTACGCGATTGCTAGATAGGGTCTTCGCCGACATCAAATTTGAGTACTTATACCATTATCTTGATGATGTCGTAGTATTTTCTGAGACCTTTGAAGAACATCTTGATCATCTGAAAGAGGTCCTTAATCGCCTTCGTAAGGCAGAGTTAACCGTGAAGTTATCCAAGGTTGCTTTCGCTAAGCCTTCTATGTCATTTGTAGGGCATATTGTGTCGCCCGATGGTGTCGAAGTGGATAATTCTAGAACACAGGCTATCCGTGATTTTAAACCTCCCAAGCAGTGGCGGCTTGTCTGTGAGGCGCTAAGGTGCGCGCCCCCCACGGGGTTCCATGAAAATGGGGAATTTTAATCTTAAATGTTAACAAGGGAAATATTTTACTATAAGATTATTATCAAGGGCGCCAGTTGTACTGTACTGCGGCGCGATACGCTGCTGGCCAAGGATCATGCTGGCCCTGCGCAGGAGGGCGCTCTCTCATAGCGGACTAAAAGCTCCGAGTCTCGCTTGACTGGCCTTGAGGGAGCCAATCAGGGGCACGGTAGAGATGTGTTGTTCTAAGGGAGAATCCGGCGCGTTTCTGCCGCGGCCCATCGTTGCAGCCAATCTACCCGAACCATTGGTGATTTGATTTCTATTTAACAGGGGTCAATTTGTGTCATTTCTCACCTAAATCTAGGAACTATTTTACTGAAGCACTTACATGAGATAAATTTGCCGGTATATATATATGTAATCTTGTAACTTTTAGGATTATTAACTAACGAAACGAGTAACGACTGTAACTACTGTCTCTTCGCACTTGACTCATGTTGGCCATACTCACTGGAGAGCGCGATGTTTAGCTTTGTGTTGATGAATGATCTCGTGAGGTGACTGTGACGAGGTGAAATTAGGAGAAAGGTTGTTATTGATATGTAGGCATAGTGTTATGTTTGCACTTCGTACAGTATGATTACCGTCGGACATATTAAAGAACTAACGTTTTCTTCTCTTTCTATCGAGAAGAAAGTCGAACTGAAGGAGTGTGGTAGGCCAACACCAGACTTCTCGTTGAAAAAATCGGAGACCAAGAAAAATGAAAATAGGGCTTTCCAAAGACAAATTAATTCTCCTGACGTATATAACAAGAACCCGTGGATATGTGGAAGTGATATCTCAGAAACCTTTTACTGCTTTCCTTGCCTACTATTCTCCCGCTCTAGGAAAGGAGATAAATGGATCACCACAGGGGTAAGTGATATCAAGCATATTAATGAGAAAATTAAAAAGCATGAAAGATTCCAAGAACATATCACTAGTACTATGGACTTTGAAATGCTTGGTAAAGTCAATGTCGTGTCTTGTTTAAGTGATCACTACAGTGAAACTATTCGTAAACATAATTCGATCGTGGACAAGAACAGGCAAATATTAAAGAGACTCATCACTTGCGTACGTTTTTGTGCGGAATTTGAATTGCCGCTCCGAGGCCACAATGAAGAAGATAATTCTTTAAAACCAGGTGTATTTAAGGATTAGTTAACTTCACGGCTGATCTGGATAGCGTAATGAAGCAACACTTAGAAACAGCTAGTGTATTTAAAGGAACGTCAAAGATGATTCAAAATGACATTGTAAGTTGCATGCTGGCAGGGTGTAGGGAGGAAATATCTCAACAGATTAAAGAGGCTGAATTTCTTGGTATACAGTGTGATGAAACAACCGACATCTCGAACCATTTTCAGTTGGTCATTGTTTTCAGATACCTTCACGACGGCTCGGTACCTGAAAGATTCTGGGGATTCTTTTATCCTTCTGACAAATCGGCGAATGGAATAACAGAAACCTTACTGGAACAGATTAATCCCCTGGTAAGCCATTCTCGCGATAAGTTGATTGCACAGAGCTATGATGGAGCCCATGTTTTTAGCGGCTCTCTTGGTGGAGTTCAGGCAAAGGTTCGTGAGCACTATCCGTACGCATATTAGTGCATTGCTATGCCCATAAGCTTAATCTTATCATGGGACAATCAACAAATCATATTCCTAAAATGAGGATTTTCTTTTCAAATTTATCAGCGATACCTGCACTCTTTTCGAATTCGTCTTAGAGATCGGATTTCCTCGAAAATATCGTTAAGAAGAAAATGCCGAAAGTTGTACCAACGCGCTGGAATTATAACATAAGATCTGTGAACGTGGTGTACGAAAACAGATAAAATCTAATAGATTGCCTTGAAGAAATTGAAGAGAAATGTACAAACAAGATCACATTAAATGAAGCAAGTGGCTTAAGACGTATTCTTTGTGATCCTGAATTTGTTTTCTGGCTATATGTGTTCCATAGTCTACTTCCTTACGTTGATCATCTAAATAATCAAATTCAGCCCCGAAACAAAGACAGCGTTCAAATAAGAAATTACAATGATTCTTTCGAAAAACACGTAATGAGAGAAAGAGAACAAGTTGATGTAATTCACAGGGAAATTGAACAAAACTTTCCAGAACCGGATAGAAAGAGGAAAAAGGATGATATTTCTCCACATAATAGACGAATAGTGTCGGCCAAAGAAATATGCGACGAGGTTTCTATGCAAGTAAGAGAGAGATTTTCATATACTGGCCATTTGGAAGTTTCTGTTTTATTGGATGGTGTTCACTTCGAGGCACATTCTACCAAGTTCCCACAGGAATCTTTTAACCATGTCTGTTCATGTTAACCCATGCTTGAAAGAGAAAAACTCAAAACAGAACTTCAAGTTATATACCAAAGAGAAGATTTCCGGAGTATTAGAGGAGCAATTAATTTGTTTAATTTTCTCAGGGAAAATAGATTGTCAATTGTTTTTAGTGAAGTTCATAAACTTCTCAAAATTATCATTACCAGCCCCATGACAACGGCTGAATCAGAAAGATGTTTCTCCACGTTGAAACGCATAAAATCGTTTCTTAGGAACACAATGAAAAACGAGAGGTTGAACGCTTTGGCAATGATGTCTATAAGCAAAGATATGATACAATCAACTCCAGACTTTGACAAGAAAGTGTTAGATAAATTTGTGAAATTGAAAGAGCGGCGAATGATTTTTTCCTATAGAACTTAGGGTTAGTGAATTAGGTCTGTGTAAATAATTTAATTAAGTATCAAACCATCTGTTCACGTTAATTATGTTAGGAAAAAGTGTCGTGATTTTATTGTGAAACTGTGAAATAGAAATAACCTCTTCGCGAGACGTTGGAAATTTCTCAGCAAGTATCTTCATACTGAGCGCCAGGAATCGGAACAAGAGACATGCAGAGAACAGGCATCCTGTGCAGGACTTTATTTGCGGCAGGGTGGTCAGTTCTTCTACGCACTTTCACCCACAGCATCAGGTGATTTTCTACTTCTTATGTCGAGGATGGGGTAGCAGGAACCAAATGCTATCAATGCTTCATATTTCTCTGGCTGAGTTGGGCATCAAACCCGGGACCTCCTGTAGAGCAACCAGAAACGGTAACCGCTGGACCAGAACGTGATCAGAGGATGAAGGTATGCACTATATTGTACTAAATTGCATTAATAATAATAATAATAATAATAATAATAATAATAATAATAATAATAATAATAATAATAATGCCTTTGCCAGCAGGACCTAGTGTTTACAGTGCACTATGTCTTCTGGTCTGGGCTAGAATAATTTTGTTACTTTCATTGATCTGTGTCTGTCTTGTCCTTGGCTTTGACAATATGAAAGTGACTGAGGTATGAGCGATGCTAGTAATGCCATTCCATCTTCCGCCAGTCCCTGCTATGAATGGTGTGAAAATGTTGCTCATAGGGTCGGTTGGTGCATGCATTTCAGTGGGCTTGGCAGAATGATATGTAATAGCAACTTCTGGCTCGGTGAGGAAAGCAACGGGAAACTCCCTCACTCCTCATTTCCCTAGTACGCCTCTTCAGTGATGCCTAGGCTATCTGTGACAGCTGATGGCGGAGCTGTTGAGGATCCAACCAGCCTTAGGGCTGAAGACTGAACATACATACATACATACAATAATAATAATCATCATCATCAACATCATCATAATTGCATATGCATTGCACCGTATAGTGTTCGAAGTGTGTATCTTGATAAAATAGTTTGAAGAACTTGAGATATTTGTGGAATTATGAAACTAAGGCGCGCCCCCCACTGCTGATATCCACGAGCCGCCACTGCTCCCAAGGATATCAAAGGTACTGCCAGATTCATTGGCATGGTGAATTTCTTCAGGAAATGTATTCCTAACTTCGCTAACAGAGCGGCGCCCTTGAACTTACTTCGTAGGAAAGGCGTCAAATTTGAGTGGGGGCCTTCTCAACAAGCCGCTTTCGAAGACCTCAAACTAGCTCTTTGTAATGCCCCTGTTCTTGCCATGCCTGATTTCTCGAAGAAATTCATCGTCCAAGCCGACGCGTCGTCGTCGGCGGTGGCTGCAGTTCTTCTTCAAGAGACTGAACTAGGGAGGCGACCCATCGCCTATGCATCTAGGACTTTATCGGCTCAAGAATCCAAGTATTCCATCTATGAACTTGAAGGTTTGGCAGTCTTATTTGCGTTAGAAAAGTTCCGCCTCTATCTGGAACATGTCAAGTTCGAATTGGAGACAGATAACCAAGCCTTAATTTGGGTCTTAGCTAGGCCGCGTCGTACTGGGCGCATAGCCCGCTGGGCCATCAGGATTTCTGCCTTCCAGTTTGACGTTAGGCATATAAGAGGGTCTGAAAATGTTGTGGCGGACGGACTAAGCCGTATGTTTTCTAATGATGTAGAGCCCTGTGAACAGTAAGACAGTTCTTCACTTCCCGAGTCCATATCGCCTGGTGTAAATGCCATTCTAACGGATGCTCCCATGTTGTATAGGGATATTGAAAAATATAAACGTAAAGATCCGACGCTGGCCCCTATTATGGAAACCCTTTCTTCTGGGGAACATGTCGTCCCTTATGTATTGAGGAATGGTGTTTTATGTTGCCCGCCGAGGCATGATCAGAAGATAAAAGTTGTGGTTCCAGCTGTTCTTGTACCTATGATCTTCAAGTATTACCATGAAACCCCATTAGGGGGCATCTTCAAAACCCGATAAAAGATCAGAGAGATGTTCATTTGGAAAGGTATGGACGGTGAAATTCGTGAATTGGTAAAAGCTTGTAAATCTTGTTGGCTTAGTAAACCTACCATGTCCACTAAGCAAAGGCTATTGTCTTCTCATCAAGCGTCGCACCCCATGGAACGCCTCTATATTGACTACGTAGGACCCTTCCCCCAATCAAAGGGGAATGCCAACAAATTCATCCTTGTGTGTGTAGATGGTTTCACGAAATTTTCCTGGTTATTTCCGACTAAGCTGGCTACCGCTCAGTCCACCATTTCTTGTTTAAATTCCTTCTTTGCTTCTTTTGGTCCGTGTCAATATATTGTTTCTGACAATGCTAAAGCTATTACCTCCAATCTCTTCCGTAAATTCTGTTTTGATCTGTCCATCTCTCATGTAACTACTTCGGCATACTATCCTCAACCATTTCTGGTTGAACGGGTCAATCGTAATCTGAGGTCGGCTCTAATTGCCTATCATCATGATGATCATTCTAGATGGGACACATCCCTGCATTGGTTAGCCTTCGGTCTGAATTCGGCGGTTCATGAATCTCATAAATTCACTCCAGCTTCATTGATGTTTAAGTTTGTACCCAACACGCCGCTCTCTAACCTTTGGTCTCTTAGTGATATTCTGCCTGAAACAATAGATCCCGATAATATTAGAGATCTATGGAAGAAGGCTAGCCGGCCCCGTAGTGTAGGGGTAGCGTGCCTGCCTCTCACCCGGAGGCCCCGGGTTCGATTCCCGGCCAGGTCAGGGATTTTTACCTGGACCTGAGGGCTGGTTCGAGGTCCACTCAGCCTACGTGATTAGAATTGAGGAGCTATCTGACGGTGAGATAGCAGCCCCGGTCTAGAAAGCTGAGAATAACGGCCTTCGGGCTGAGCAACGGTCGCTTGGTAGGCCCAGGCCCTTCAAGGGCTGTAGTGCCATGGGGTTTGGGGTTTGGTTTGGATGGAAGAAGGCTAAGGCCAATCTTAAAGTTTCCCATGAAAAGGTTAGGGAAAGATATGATAGCGGACGGAGGCCCACCAATCTAAAAGTAGGAGACCAAGTAAATATTAAGAACTTTGTTCCCGCGGGCAAGCTTGCCCCAGATTTCATGAGCCGTGTATCATTTTAGATTTCCTTACTCCGGTTGTTAGTGAGCAATCCAGCCACCGAGAGGATCTTTAGGGTCCATATTTCTCAGATTAAGCCTGTGTAAAATCCTTGTTAACTCAGTCATTAACATTTTGATGGAACTCTGGAGGTTATATTTTTCGCTAAATCTTAGGCCTTCTGCACCTTGTTCTAATTTCTGCTCTATATACGTATGTAAGACCTTACCCGCGGGTTATTCTGCTGTCCTTTCCTGTGCGTCCATTACCAAGCTCCCGTCTCCTGCTAAACCATACCAGTGACTCTTAAAAAATTTCCACGCCGCTGGCCCCTCAGCCTCACCAACAAGATCGTACCCTAAAGCACAAGTTACCAACAACAATTTTCTATCGCCGAGATTTTACTGTTTCAGTGCCCCACAGCCGTTCGTCGCCTTACCACCACCGTGGTGGGGTAAGGGTCCGCTCCACTCCCGTGATATCCTCCTGTGTACGGCGCGCTGGAGTCTATCTCCCGGCAAAGGCTGATGTGCGGCGCACCAACCGCCAACTTATCTGGGGACTGTAAATAAACTTCGCATTTGTGGCGTCCTCCGCCACGACTACCCCTCTCATAGTGCGGGAGAGTGGTATCTCAGGGTATTTGAGGGGTCCGGAGGACCTCGACTGGACATCGGCAGCGGCAGCTGGTCTTGCCGTCAAAATTTTCATCGTGTGTGGTGGGCAGTCTATGGCAACAAAGACACTCTCAAGCCGGAGTTCAACTAACTCCTAACTATTTACTTCAAAACAAAGGAGACTTAAATTTTTTTGATGCTTTAAATGTATTTCAAAATTCTTCTACAGACTTTGAAAATTCTTAATGCATCATCGTCCCACAAATCTATTTGCAAGGAAGCAGAAATTTTCTTCAAGTGATGATTAATTTTGGTTAAACAAAAAACTTGGAATTTTGTTTTGGAAAATAATTTTCTTCAACACCCTTCTGTGTCACCCATTGGAAGGACGATTGCGTGGAGAGGTCTCTACCGGGCGGTACACCCCTTCGCCGCATTTTTAAATCTTGCGCCAATAAATCCTCCTCTACTGGAGAAACTCTGAACTTTAAAAACTGGATTAACTCATAAGTTTCTCAGAAGATGTCACTACAGTAAAATTTTGTGATTACCAAGTTGTCAATACTGTGTAGATTTCAACGTGTTTTGTTTTCTCTTGATCAAGAAGTGTGGACATTCTCTTATAGATGTCTCTACCAAAAACTATGACCATGCACCCTGGTGCGAAGTAAAAGAACTTTATTTGAAGAAATTTTGTATTCATAAGTTTTCTCTTTACTAAATTTCGTTCCTTCATTTGTGGGTTGGCAGTATTAATCTTTTCTTTCCGCCAGCTTTGAATTTAGCCAATCCTAAATTTATGTAATTAATTGTTGACCAATCATGTGTTTCTTCTTCGATTTTGTGTGTACCTTTTGATAGCAACCAATAAAGAAGGAGGGTGTGGCGTGTTTTTTCATGAAAGGTCTCGAATCTTCCCCGAGGGTATAAAAACTGCTGATTTTCATGGCTCTTGGCCACTTCAATAACATCTAGCTTAGTGTATGGAAGTGTAGCAGGAGGCGGGTAGCGCCTCTTCCTTCGGGCAGCAGCTCTTCAAAAAGGTAATGGCCGTTTAACATCTTTATTTCTGGCTAGCTCAGCAGTTTAACCCGCGGGGCAGGTCCGAAACCTTTAATATGTAACCTATCTCTTGAAACATGTAAATTTATTTCAGTCTCTGTAATACTTCTTATATCTTTAATTCTAATTCGGGGATATAGAGTGCTTTACCCTCTCGAGCTCCCCTTCATTTCGATTTGAGGTGACTACGTTTTCGTAACCGATTTTCTACTCTTCCTTAATGTGTTAAAATTTTTCTTATACGAGTCACCTCCCTAGGTTGGGAATAGACCGTGTGTCATCGGCCTAGTGCCTCTTAGGTTTTAAAATGTGTATTTAGGAGTGCTATTCACGCCTCCATTCTTTTTGCATTTAGGGCCATTTAAATTAACCTATTCATTTTCTATTAAGGCACAGTAGGCTGGCTACAAGATAGCCCTGTTTTCTTGTAAGTTGTGCCTTGAGGGCAATTTTTGGTAAAATCTGTTATGGCCTTTAGTAGGCTCAGAAAATTTGAGAGCGGGTCAGCTCGTTATTTGTGGTAAAAGCGCCTCTAGGAGGTCTGATATGGTTCTTGGAGCTAATGCTCCTTGTATGAAGGGGTTTTCTGCCCTTTGAACAAAGGTGTGTCTTGGTAAAATTGGGCTAGTAGCTCAAGGATTGTGGAATTGGGGCTCGAAGCCCAGAACTTGTTGTGCTCTCGTTTGTAAAATTATACCTTGTACCTGATTATTGGATAGTTGTTGACTTGTTGTACTTGTTAAGTTTTCAAATTCTATAAAAAATAATTGTTAAATATTGCTATGTTCGAAAATACAACCTTTATTGAAATTTAAATCATCTTTCGGCCTTGTAGTTTTACCCATTCCAGCCCGCACCTTCTTTCACTTCTGCCTTCCACGGGTAACTCCGTAACAATATATATATATATATATATATCTCAATGATATGTGTAAAGAAGTGAAATCAGAGATAAGGCTGTTTGCAGATGATGTTATTCTGTAGAGAGTAATAAACAAGTAACAAGATTGTGAGCAGCTGCAGGGTGACCTTGATAGTGTTGTGAGATGGACAGTGGGCAATGGTATGATGATAAACGAGGTTAAAATTCAGGTTGTGAGTTTCACAAATAGGAAAAGTCCTCTCCGTTTTAATTACTGCATTGATGGGGTGAAAGTTCCTTTTGGGGATCATTGTAAGTACCTGGGTGTTAATATAAGAAAAGATCTTCATTGGGGTAATCACATAAATATGATTCTTAATAAAGGGTACAGATCTCTGCACATGGTTATGAGGGTGTTTAGGCGTTGTAGTAAGGATGTAAAGGAGAGGGCATATAAGTCTCTGGTATGGTTCCAGTGTATGGGACCCTCACCAGGATTACTTGATTCAAGAACTAGAAAAACTCTAAAGAAAAGCAGCTATTTGTTCTGGGTGATTTCCGACAAATGAGTAGCGTTACAAATATGTTGCACAGTTTGGGCTGGGAGAAAGGAGACGAGCTGCTCGATTAAGTGGTATGTTCCGAGCTGTCAGTGGAGAGATGGCGTGGGAGGACATCAGTAGACGAATAAGTTTGAGTGGTGTCTTTAAAAGTAGGAAAGATCACTACATGAAGATAAAGTTGGAATTCAAGAGGACGAATTGGGGCAAATATTCTTTTATAGGAAGGGGAGTTAGGGATTGGAATAACTTACCGAGGGACATGTTCAATAATTTTCCAATTTCTTTGCGATCATTTAAAAAAAGGGTAGGAAAACAACAGATAGGGAATCTGCCACTTGGGCGACTGCCCTAAATGCAGATCAGTAATGATTGATATTATGGTTAGCGATACAGTGGTATTCCTTAAAATTATACAGTGTCTCATAAACTGCAACTGAACTCTTCAAGAATTTGCTCAGTACTATGTTTCGATACGTATTTGATTACGGACTTCTGCCCGTACAGTGCTCTCTAACGCTTATGTCTTACTAACGTTCATTATTGACACAAATTATCCTTAAAATGGTACAGTGCCTTATAAATTGCAGCTGATAAATACGTGTTATACTGGTTCATAAACTGCATCCGACAGTATCTTCTAAATTTCATATTTTTACCTGTATATCTTTCAACGGACAGTACTCCCTAAAGATTTTATTGCTTCGCTATCAGCAACCTACAGTATTCTTTGTACTTCACAATTTATTTATCTGTGCATTGTTTTAAACCTACTTGTGATCGGCCGATGATGACCAAAAATAATGGTCAAGACCGGTACCAATTTTAATTAAATAGGAATGTAAACTTACATTTCTTATTTTAATAGTATTGAAAGGTTGAACCATTTTATACTTTCTTTTAACTTATTAGTATTTGTATGTAATCACACTCACGGCTTAGTTGAATTTGGTGTATTTGAAAATTCAAGTCCAAGTTATGCATTTCCAAATGTGTTGTGGAAAAAGACTGCTGAGATTTTTCCTATCAAACTCCGTATCATAGGCAATGGTACAAGGTTATTCAATGAAAGCTGAACATGGAGATAATTGTATAGGCGGTATTTGCTTTTTTTAAATCTACATTTTTTAATAATAACTTTATTTTATGACAGTGACAGTAGCGTAAATATTTTATTATTGTTAGCCTACTCGTAATCTCTCTTGTAGTTAGGCCTACTGAACTGGTGGTACAGAACTAATTTACATTTGTATTATGCTCTATTGGTAATTGGTTTCATGTTTTCTACCAGTCTGTATGATGTGAATGTTACAGCTGACTAGGAAATGGATAGAAATCGCAAGAATATGTCTCATGTAAAAGAAAAATAGAACGTTACGGGGAAGGATATGCATTGTATGTCAGAATTAACAAAATATTATGAATAGTTTTTGGTTTTATAAGGTGTTAAGAGTTTCTTAAGTAATTTAAACTAGTGTGGTATTCAAGCGGAGCGGATGCGTATCGCCTTCAAGTCCCTCCCAAAGCATGATGTCATCAGAGCTACAGTACAGCCTGTACATCACGAAGGCAGTGACACTATGAATTTTCTTATGCATTTCAGTTTAAAATTCATACCCCACTCATGCACCCTTTGTCTCCATACACTACCCAAAAGTTGGCTGTCTTTTAGAATATATTCAAATGCATGTCATATTTTGCTCTTCTCTTATGAAAGCCTACAACCTGTTTTCCAGTCATTCACCAGGTCAGGGTCGCCACTCCCAAGGTTTTTTATTAATGAGTGATAAATGCTATGAAATGATAATGGAGAGTGTTGCTGGAATTAAAAAAAAAAATGGCGTATGGCTTTTAGTGCCGGGAGTGTTCGAGGACATGTTCGGCTCGCCAGATGCAGGTCTTTTGATTTGACACCCGTAGGTGACCTGCGCGTCGTGATGAGAATAAAATGATGATGAAGACGACACATGCACCCAGCCCCCGTGCCAGCGAAATTAACCAATTAAGGTTAAAATTCCCGACCCTGCCGGGAATCGAACCCGGGACCCCTGTGACCAAAGGCCAGCACGCTAACCATTGAGCCATGGAGCCGGACGCTGGAATGAAAGATGACAGGGAAAACTGGAGTACCCGGAGAAAAACCTCTCCTGTCTCTGCTTTGTCCAGCACAACTCTCACATGGAGTGACCGCGATTTGAACCGCGGTATCCAGCTGTGAGAGGGTGACGCGCTGCCGTCTGAGCCACGGAGGCTCTCGCTCTTCTCTTAACCCTTGGAAGACATTGTTCTGAAATGTGAAAATTTTGGGCAGGCGAGTGTTTTAGTTTCCCCTTTGTTAGAAGAGGCCCATTCCACACACAGGATTGGAGTTTGTTTCTCAGTTTGGTCTGATTAATAGTGAAAGCAGGGCAAACCCCGTTCTGTTGGAGCAGAAGAATGTGGTAAAGAGAGCACTGCCTTCATGAAATTCGTCAAATTTGGCAAGATGCAGTCACCTACAGGTTTTTACACTTCGAAAACAGTTTCAAAATTTCATAAATTCGTAGTTTTCTTTCAGCGATTCAGTGGACTTGTTTGTTTAGAAGGAAGCCATACTTTCCACTGGTGACTCAGTTAAGTGCAACACTGAAAGCTTTTAAGTTTCTGTAGATTTGGCTAACCATCGTTTCCTATCTAACTTCATAACACATTCTGTAGCTGCCTCTGTGGATCAGCGGTAGAGTGTCGGCTTCCGGATCCCAAGATAGCGGGTTCAAACCCGGCAGAGGTAGTCCATTCAACACTCCATGTCGTACGATGTCGGCATGTAAAAGATCTCTGGTGACACATTTGGTGTTTATCCGACAAAATTCATTAAAATCTCAACCATAGACGCCCAAGAGAGTTTCGGTTTACTCAGTCTGCCATCTAGTGGGGGCCTAGAGTAAAACGGAACGTCGAAATTGACGAGCAGACAGCCAGATGGCGTCAAATTGAAATGTCTGCACACTGTAGCTGAGGCCATACGATTATTATTATTGTTATTATTATTATTATTATTATTATTATTATTATTATTATTATTATTATTATTATTATTATTATTATTTTAACACATTCTGTAATTACATTAGGGAAATATATAGCTAATGAGATTATACTGATGAAACTGCCATCTCTTTCGAAATATTTTAGGTTCGACATGGACAGGTTTCTTAAAATAGAATTTCGAAAATCCGTCTTAAAAATCTGTTCGCAGAATTCTACATGAATAGATACGCACTTGGCTCTGAAACTTTTTCTGCTACAGTATTGCGCTTGAGAACGGTTGGCTGTTGAGAGAGCTCTTGCATTATTGTAGTGATAAAGTAGTGAAAACCTATTGAAATAGCTTAATTTTGTGTATATCTGATTCATTTAGTGCTGTTTATATAGTGGTGTTTAGTGCTTGTTGGTAGAAATTGGGAGTAGTGATATTTATTTAAATTTTGTAACAAGTAATTCAGCTGGTCTTCAGTAAATTACGTTTTCTAGGTTAAGTAGGCTAGCTAGGTGTACCTTGTTTCGAATTTAGGTTTAGGAGATACTTTAGGTAATACTATTAACTTTAAAAATATTTTTAAATATCTGTAGGTTCGTTGGTTGTACTTACAAAGGCAGATTATCATAAGGAATAGTACCGTAACTTCTGCAGCAACTTCTCCGGTATTTCGTATAGATATCCGTTCAAACTATCGCGAAGGTAATAAATTACTACATTAAAAAACACGATACGCCTGTAAACTTCCATTTAAAAAGAAGTTAAAGAGATTACACGGTAATAGTTAACAGTCGTTGTATTGTTATTGATTAGTGTCGCTCCTCATATTCAAATATTGCATTGTTGGCTACAGTCGTGAACAAAGTGTGTAGTGTAGTCAAGTAAATATAAATAAAAATAAGCTGACCTTGTATTCCATTCATTTGTACTTCTTAGTAGGTAGTTAGTATCCGTAATTTATATTTCGCTCCCTCGATCTTTCAGTATTTATGAGCGGTTAGCTAATAATAATAAAGTTCATATATCCCAGTAATTGCAGTTCAAGTCCTTGGAGTAGTAGTAGTAGTAGTAGTTTTGATATAAATATTTGAGAAATTATTGTAGACAACCTCGTATTTTTCAGCAGGCCTAATTAAGGACACCTTTTTTTCTCCGTCCCGTGGAGTAGGGAAAATAATAATAATCCACCAGCTGTAATAATCACATAACCACATTTCAGTAGAATTGTAGTGAAGATAAGGTATAATATATTAGATAGTATCTTGCCAGTTATATTCGTGTTTTTCTTCGTGTACGGCAAACCTTTTGATACTTAAGCATTTAACCAAACGCAGTGTAGTGTAGTGTAGATACATTGTAGTATAGATACAGTACATTTAGATAGTGCCGTATCTTGCCTGCTATATTCGTGTGTTATCTTTCGTGTGTATCTATTAGACTGTAATACTAATAATAATTTGTCTAAGCATTTAGCTTCGTTGGTAATCTTTGAGTACAGTAGTTCTTGCATATTTCATTTCTGTTGTGCTTAGTAGTGACATACGGTACGGTACCGGTATCGTAATTAGGATACGTCTGAAAGTAGTTTAAAAATTACTGTAGTGTACTGTACAGTAGTATACGAGTAATATCCTATTAGAATTGAGTGTGCTTATTTTATTATTGTAAAATATTTGTGTAGTACTGGTGTAGTAGAGGTATCCGTAGAAACTCTTACTGAAATACTGTTGTTGTAATTAGGATAGGCTTAATTGCAGTTTGGAATTGTGTAGTTCTTGTGTATTACTTTCGATATTCAGTAATTAACAGCAGTTTTTATCCTGTTAGGGGTTGTAGAATTAAAAAAAAATAGAGCACGACTAAGTAGTATTGTAGTGTAGTCGTATATTAATTACCTTATTGTTGTGTACTATCCCAGACAATATATCCATTCGTTCATTTATTTTTGCAAATAAGTTATTTTTTATTTTATTTTTCCCCCCGTAAAGAATGGCTAAGGAGCGCGAGTGTACTTATTGTGGGTGTGGTGAGGCATTGAGGGGTGTGAGGGAGGAGTTGGAAAGTTTGAGGGAGATAATTAGGATTCTCACAGAAGACAGGAAGGAAGATAGGACTTCCTCAAACAATGTACAGGTTAAAGTAGGTGTACAAGGGGGAGGGGAAGGAACGGGAGGATTTGTAGAAGACAGGTGGTCTAATGTTCTAAGGGGAAGGAGATTGCAGGCTAAGGGCTCTATTCAGGATCAGAATTCAGGACAGGTGTCTGTGCGAAATCGGTACGAGTCACTCCAGGTAGAACAACAGAGGGAAGATGAGGGACAGGGAACTGTTGCTGAGATGCGTGGAAGTAGGAGGAAGGGAAAAGGTAGGAAAGGGAAATGTAGAGTAGAGGATAGGAAAAGACAGGTGGAACAGGGTCATGGGAAGGAGAAAAGGGATGAGGAAGTAGCTTCTGCAGCAGTGAGAAAAGATAGGGCTGACCAGGAGGGGAGGGGATCAGATGAGGTGGGGAGGGTTGAGGCTCTGGTCATGGGGGATTCCATCGTTAGACACGTGGGGAAAGTGTGTGGAGGAAAAGGAACCAGGGTAGAATGTTATCCAGGAATTAGGTTGAGGCAGATGTTGAGGAAAGTAGAAGAGAGGGAGCAGGGGAAGGAGGAGGTGGTAGTGTTTCACGTTGGTACCAACAACGTAAGGCAAGCTGATATAAATACCAACATAGTTGGAGATGTGTGGGATCTGGTAAATGCAGCGCGGCTGAAGTTTAAGAAAGCGGAGATTGTTATTAGTGGAATACTGTGTAGGAGGGATACTGACTGGAGGGTGATTGGGGATTTAAATGAGACTATGGAGTGGGTATGTGGGAAACTAGGAGTGAAATTTCTAGATCCTAATGGGTGGGTAGGAGATAGGTATCTGCGCTCAGATGGCCTTCATTTAAACCGCAGTGGTACATATAAGTTAGGACATTTGTTTAGAAGGGTAATAGGGAGGTACATTCAGGGAAACGGGATGGCCCAGGGAGCAGTGATGAGGGAACAGGGAACTGGAAATCAAGTAGGGATGACATAAAATTGTTAGTGTTGAACTGTAGTATTGTAAAGAAAGGAATAGAATTAAGTAATTTAATAGATATATATTTACCAGATATTGTAATAGGAGTTGAATCATGGCTGAGAAATGATATAATGGATGCAGAAATTTTCTCACGGCACTGGAGTGTGTATCGTAGATATAGGATAGGAATGGTGGGAGGGGGAGTGTTCATTCTGGTGAAAGAAGAATTTGTAAGCTACGAAAATGTTAAAGATGAGACACATGAAATTCTAGGTGTAAGGCTCATTTCTAAAGATAATAGGCAACTTGATATATTTGGAGTGTACAGATCGGGAAAGGGTAGCACTGACGCGGATTCAGAATTATTTGATAGGATAGTCAGCTATGTGGGAAACGACATGGAAAGAAATGTGATTGTAGCGGGAGATCTGAATTTGCCAGATGTAAATTGGGTAGGAAATGCGAACGACAGGAAGCGTGACCAACAAATGGCAAATAAGTTAATATGGGAAGGACAGCTGATTCATAAAGTGATGGAAACAACCAGAGGGAAAAATATCCTGGATGTGGTGCTGATAAAACCAGATGAGCTCTATAGGGAAACTGAATTAATAGATGGTATTAGTGATCATGAAGCTGTTTTTGTGGTAGTTAAAAATAAATGTGATAGAAAGGAAGGTCTTAAAAGTAGGACTGTTAGGCAGTACCATATGGCTGATAAAGCAGGCATGAGGCAGCTTCTAAAAAGTAACTATGATCGGTGGAAAACAGTAAATAAAAATGTAAACAGACTCTGGGATGGGTTTAAAGAAATTGTTGAGGAATGCGAAAACAGGTTTGTACCTTTAAGGGTGGTAAGGAATGGTAAAGACCCACCTTATTATAATAGAGAAATAAAGAGACTAAGAAGGAGGTGCAGACTGGAAAGAAATAGAGTTAGAAATGGCTGTGGAAGTAAGAAGAAATTGAAGGAACTTACTAGAAAATTGAATCTAGCAAAGAAGGCAGCTAAGGATAACATGATGGCAAGCATAATTGGCAGTCATACAAATTTTAGTGAAAAATGGAAGGGTATGTATAGGTATTTTAAGGCAGAAACAGGTTCCAAGAAGGACATTCCAGGAATAATTAATGAACAAGGGGAGTGTGTATGTGAAGATCTTCAAAAGGCAGAAGTATTCAGTCAGCAGTATGTAAAGATTGTTGGTTTCAAGGATAATGTCGAGATAGAGGAGGAGACTAAGGCCAAAGAAGTAATAAAATTTACATATGATAACAATGACATTTACAATAAGATACAAAAGTTGAAAACTAGAAAAGCGGCTGGAATTGATCAGATTTCTGGGGATATACTAAAGACAATGGGTTGGGATATAGTACCGTATCTGAAGTACTTATTTGATTATTGTTTGGTCGGAGGAGCTATACCAGATGAATGGAGAGTTGCTATAGTAGCCCCTGTGTATAAAGGAAAGGGTGATAGACATAAAGCTGAAAATTACAGGTCAGTAAGTTTGACATGCATTGTATGTAAGCTTTGGGAAGGCATTCTTTCTGATTATATTAGACATGTTTGTGAAATTAATAACTGGTTCGATAGAAGGCAATTCGGTTTTAGGAAAGATTATTCCACTGAAGCTCAACTTGTAGGATTCCAGCAAGATATAGCAGATATCTTGGATTCTGGAGGTCAAATGGACTGTATCGCGATTGACCTGTCTAAAGCATTTGATAGGGTGGATCATGGGAGACTACTGGCAAAAATGAGTGCAATTGGACTAGACAAATGAGTGACTGAATGGGTTACTATATTTCTAGAAAATAGATCTCAGAGAGTTAGAGTAGGTGAAGTTTTGTCTGACCCTGTGATAGTTGAGAGGGGAGTTCCTCAGGGCAGTGTTATCGGACCTTTATGCTTTCTTATATATATAAATGATATGAGTAAAGGAGTGAAATCGGAGGTAAGGCTTTTTTGCGGATGATGTTATTCTCTATAGAGTGATAAATAAGTTACAAGATTGTGAGCAACTGCAACGTGACCTCGAAAATATTGTGAGATGGACAGCAGGCAATGGTATGTTGATAAACGGGATTAAAAGTCAGGTTGTGAGTTTCACAAATAGGAAAAGACCTCTCAGTTTTAATTACTGCGTTGATGGGGTGAAAGTTCCTTTTGGGGATCATTGTAAGTATCTAGGTGTTAATATAAGGAAAGATCTTCATTGGGGTAATCACATAAATGGGATTGTAAATAAAGGGTACCGATCTCTGCACATGGTTATGAGGGTGTTTAGGGGTTGTTGTAAGGATGTAAAGGAGAGGGCATATAAGTCTCTGGTAAGACCCCAACTAGAGTATGGTTCCAGTGTATGGGACCCTCACCAGGATTACCTGATTCAAGAACTGGAAAAAATCCAAAGAAAAGCAGCTCGATTTGTTCTGGGTGATTTCCGACAAAAGAGTAGCGTTACAAAAATGTTGCAATGTTTGGGTTGGGAAGAATTGAGAGAAAGAAGAAGAGCTGCTAGACTAAGTGGTATGTTCCGAGCTGTCAGCGGAGAGATGGCGTGGAATGACATTAGTAGACGAATAGGTTTGAATGGCGTCTATAAAAGTAGGAAAGATCACAATATGAAGATAAAGTTGGAAACTGGGGCAAATATTCATTTATAGGAAGGGGAGTTAGGGATTGGAATAACTTACCAAGGGAGATGTTCAATAAATTTCCAATTTCTTTGAAATCATTTCGGAAAAGGCTAGGAAAGCAACAGATAGGGAATCTGCCACCTGGGCGACTGCCCTAAATGCAGTTCAGTATTGATTGATTGATTGAAAAGAGCTTCTACTCTACCTTCGTAAAACGCACTAGATTTCCATGAAATGAACTTACGTACTTAAAATGTTCATGAGTTACTAGATCTAGTACTAAAGTACTTCTATTGGCAACCATGGGCGGCGGTCAGACTGAGTACTTCAGGCCTACATTCGTCCAGCGCGCTGTTTTACCTCACCGAACCTCACGTGACAAATACCGGAGCTTCTATTGGTAGAAACATCTCCCGATTACTATTGGTCGATTTCGAGTTGAGAATTCCCGGTCGATTGGTTTGTTTATTTATCGCTTTGATTTGATCATTCTTTTTGTTTGGTACCTGCTGTAGCGTTGGGTGGATCAGTGTTGTTGTTGTTTTTTTTTTTTAGGTGTATACCGGTGAGAGTTTTGTAAGATTTACATGGTGGCGTTGTGAATTGAAATTGGTTAAACTGTTAATGTCTTCGTTATTCTTGGATGATCATTTTAGTGTCCGTATTCTGTCTCGTTGTTCTTTGTGTTGCCAGTGCATTTGATTATGTTGACTTGGGTGTAGAGATGAGTTTAAATGATACTTCAGAATATCTGTGACCGGCGTAACTGTGATTCAGTCACAGGAAGCACGAGCATTGATTGTCGTCACGGTCACTCTTTGGTAGCGGGCCGGCCAGTGTGGAAATACTTCTAGTTGATATGATGACAATGTCGGGTACCGGTAGTCATTTTCGGAAGATTCGGGACATTAAAAGTGGGGAAAAATAATATTCACATTTATAATTTGTAGTTTTAATAAGCCACCACAAGGGAAGAGTTTGTTACCATAATCCGCAATAAATTAGAGCGGGATGTGTTTACGCGTGTCGTGTCTCCGGGATACCAATTATTTGCAGTACTTAAGCACACGACAATCGTTGCGACATAAAAGAAAAACACTTAGAGAATTCAGTTAGAAACAACATCCCACTCCTGTGTCCCTGAGCACTTGCTCTTCTCCACCCCTACCTTAACCTATCCAGACCAATTGTCTTGTCCACCCGTTCTCTAACCTGTCCAGACCAATAGTTTTGGTTCACACCTACCCTAACCAGACCAAGCCAATGGTGTTTCCACAGGAAATTAGAGGCCTAACTTCGCTTCGCGGCGGCTCTAACGTGGACCCCCCTTTGCTTGTCACCAAATCACCGGTCTTGTCCACCCCTATCCTAGCCAGTTCAGGCGCATAATGTTTACACAGGAAACTAGAGGTCTAATGCTTCTTTTTTTTATAATTGGCTTTACGTCGCACTGACACAGATAGGAAAGGCCTACGAGAGGGAAGGAAATGGCCATGGCCTTCATTAAGGTATATCCCCAGCATTTGCTTGGTGTGAAAATGGGAAACCACAGAAAGCATCTTAAGGGCTGCCGACAGTGAGGTTCAAACCCCCTCTCTCCTGGATGCAAGCTCACAGCTGCGCGCTCCTAACCCCACGGCCAACTCGCCCGGTTAACGCCGCTTCACAGCGGCTCTAACATGGGGTCTTATGTCGCCAGACCCCCTTTGCTTGCCCCAAATCACTGGACTTGTTCATCCCTACCCTAACCAATCTAGCCCATTGATCTTGTCCAGGTCAATGGTGTTTATACAGGAAACTAGAGGCCTACTGCTGCTTTATGGTGGCTCTGACCCTTGCTTGCCCCAAATCATTGATCTTGTCCAGGCCAATTGTGTTTACATAGGAAACTAAGCTATCGCCGCTTTGTGGTGGCCCTAACCTGGCCCCATTTACTTGTTCCAAAATCGCTGGTCTTGTCCACCCCACTTTGACTAGTTCTTTACTAGAGGGGTTGGCAGCCTTAAAGACAGTCGCTCCGCGTGGAGGCGAGGCACTGATATTGGTGAGCACGGACGGTAGTAATGATGATGCTATAGTCAATGTTAATTACCATCTTTCCAGTTTTTTCATCGAAGCCTTTGTGGTGCATTGCTAAAACGAAATGTACTACTTCACCTTTTTTTTTTTTTTTGGAAACTTGGGCTATGGTGGTTTGTCCCGAAAATCCATACGAGGCTTTTTCCTGTGATGGCTGTAAACTTGGAAGGTAGTTCACATTTATTGCTTTCATGGTCTTCTTAATAAGTTTACTTCTTCTGTTGATGGGAACCAATTGTTTGTGGTAATGTTCAAATTACTCCCAACATTTGGTGTCACCAGTCCTAGAACAACTAAAGTTGTTGGAGAAGTTTGGGTGCTGCAGGCTGAGTTGCATTTCAGTCACTGTAAATCTCAGCATTCAGGCAATAATGCATTTTTGCATTGGCAAGTATTATTATTATTAAAAATACATCAAGATTGGGAGCTATCCCGGAGGCAATGATCACATACAGTAGTGTGATAATAAAGTAAAGTTAAAACATAATTACCTAACAGCAGTAATAACAACAACAAGAGTACAACAAGCAATTCCATGGAAAGAAAATATTACAAGAAATTCTACTAGTTTAACTTTCTAAATCCAGCATCATCATAAACAAATTCACACACAACTTAAGTACTTCCAGTGCTTAACACTACAGCTTACAATACTATAGGTTGAGCTTACTACTAGCTTAACATTACAACAACATCGTATACAAATTTACATGTATGTTAAGTATTTCAACATTTTACACTGTGACTTACAGTAGATTGAGCGGTCCAGTTACTATTATCTTAGTATATTGTAAATACAGCACGTTCATCAATTCCCCAATTTACAAATGAATATTTACCGTAGTTAAGTTTTCTGCGATCTACCTTTCACTTTATGGGGACGATCTGTCCTGCTTACGTAACAGGACGTTTCTAGTCGACTGTTCATCTCTCTCGAAGCTGGCTTATTTGTGTAGGTATTATACATGGCACGTAACTGTGTTCATTTCCTTCCTTCATTTTCTGTCATACTTGTCACACTACTTTTAGGATTAAAATCGTTAAGCACGAATCTTGCAGCCTTTCGCTGTACCATCTGAAGTTCCTTAATGAGTCCTTGTACCATCTGAAGTTCCTTAATGAGTCCTGTTTGGTACGGATCCCATACACTGGGAAGTTGGCTGTGCGGTTAGGGGTGCACAGCTGTGAGCACCCTTGTAGGCAGCCCTGAATATGGTTTTTCGTGGTTTCCCATTTTCAGACCAGGCAAATGCTGGGGGCTGGTATCTTAAGTAAGGTCACATCAGCTTCCTTCCCACTCTCATGTCTTTCGTATGCCATCGTCGCCATAAGACCTATCTGTCGGTGTGACGTAAAACAAATTAGGAAAAGAAATTGATCCCATACAGCTGCTCTATATTCCAGGACTGGCCTGGGATCTGCTGCCCTTTAGCACCCTCATCACGAAGTGTAAGGACTTGTACGCTTTATAAATTACACTTTCTTTCTTCACGTGGATTCCTAGGTACTTGCATGAGTCAACTCTCTACCGAAGCATCCGATCCAAGACAACAGACCGACAAACTAGCACATATATCGTGGCTTTTGGGAAAATTTATTGAGCAGTGTATAAATTAATATTCAGAGAATGAGACCATAGATGAAATGCTGGTCTGTTTCAGCAGCAGGTGTGCGTTCCGAATGTTCTCATTCCTTGAAAACCCCGCAGATGTGAAATTAAAATATTCATACTAAGATTATTAGGCTTAGTCCATTCTTTGCTTATTCTGATGATTCTGTAGCCATTTTCATCCTAACTTAACAGATATCGTTCATTACTATTCATATTTTTCCTTCTAACCGCTAGGGTTTCCTTGCAAAATTTCAGCAAGTGAAATTCTTCCTGATTTTCACCACAGAAACGCATATTACTGTATCCTTTTCCCTAATCCATCCTTAATTTTTATAAATTCCCATCTTCCAAGCCAAAACCTCATTGGTTTACCCATGATATGTTGTTTAAGGCCGTTTCCCAAAATACAGCACCATAGCCTCATCAACACAAATAGTTACATTATTGAAATAGAATTTTAACCACTGCTCATTCATTATCTTCCAAAGAGGTCAAACTTTAGTAAGTTTATCTTGTTTTTGTAAACTATTGTTCACACGTATGTATCTAATAATTTACTCTAGACATGGCTGCTGCATTAGCTTCATTATGGCAGTTTGGAGATTCTTCCCAATATAAAATATACCTAGGAACTCTTGAGCGATATAGCAAGAAACACTTTCATTTCTTCGCCCTATGCAGGGGCGTATTCTCCTTGAATGCAAGGCATTCATTGCATGTGTTATGATAACACAAAGAACTGTCTGATTTACGATTTTAGGTCGTTTCAGATCAAATATTAACAATTTCATCTCTCAGAAGTTCAAAAGGTACGCGCAACTGTAGTAGTTCCGTTGCTTGATTACGTGTGGTGCTGGTGTAGTCTCGCCGTTTACTCCACTCTCGGAAGAAAGAGACAGCAAATGGAGGAGTTAAGGATGTAAGGCATTCAATCTTAAAATTGCATTCAGTGGCAGACGTAGTTCTGAAACCCTCCGAACGATGTAGCTGCAATTGAAACTCGGTCAGAATTTGTCACCCCATACCCGTGCTACCCTCTGCCATCTGTTAGCAACTTGGAGAAAGTCGACATGTTTACAGAGAATGGGACACACAGATTACCCCCCAGCGAGAACCCAACGTGACGAAACTGACCAATGCCACTGGGGTGACTTACCTCCCGTGCTTGAGTTGTGGCTAACTAGTGAGTTAATTCAGTGTGTGTTTTGCTGATTAGTGAGTTCATTCTGTGTGTGCTGTTCCTGTGCTATTCGTCGTTTTCGGTGTTTTATTATATTTTGCGGTGGTATTAACGATGGATGAGTCTAAAACGGATGTAATTGTAAATCAGTTTGAAAATCCATTTACTGGCCGTTCGTTTGATGAAAAGATTCAAATAGTTAAAGCCGGGAGACCTCTACCTTCCCTCATAAATTTCTTCTTAATCTGCTTACCCTCCAGGGTTGGCTTTTCCCTCGGACTCAGCGAGGGATCCCTCCTCTACCGCCTCAAGGGCAGTGTCCTGGAGCTTCAGACTCTGGGTCAGGGGATACAACTGGAGAGGATGACCAGTACCTCGCCCAGGCTGCCTCACCTGCTATGCTGAACAGGGGCCTTGCGGGGGATGGGAAGATTGGAAGGGATAGACAAGGAAGAGGGAAGGAAGCGGCCGTGGCCTGAAGTTAGGTACCATCCCGGCATTTGCCTAGAGGAGAAGTGGGAAACCATGGAAAACCACTTCGAGGATGGCTGAGGTGGGAATCGAACCCACCTCTACTCAGTTGACCTCCCGAGGCTGAGTGGACCCCTTTCCAGCCCTCGTACCACTTTTCAAATTTCGTGGCAGAGCCGGGAAGCGAACCCGGGCCTCCGGGGGTGGCAGCTAATTACACTAACTACTACACCACAGAGGCGGACCCTCGTAAATTTAAAAACAGAAAACAAGAATTGTGTACGCACGTTCAATCCAGAAACTTACAGTAAAACTGTTTGGCTCGAGTTCACCTACATGTAATTAGGGTGAGTAGAATTGAAATTTACTTAATACATTGTGTTAACTGCATGGTTACTAGTTGCATGCCTCAGTGGATATTCCAGGATACGCCACTGGCCCTATGACAATTTTTTGGGTCTTGTATGTATTTGAACAGTTAACCAGCATTTCGATTACTTGCTGGTCATAAAAAAGAATAAATCAACAGATGTGTGGTCTTTCAAAAGGAAATCAGGAAATGGCCATTCCTTTTCTTTTTCTTGTTGAATGTCAAATTCCTCCCACTTTCTTGGCAACCTCGGTTCTATGACGCGAACCCTCCTGAACTGTGCAAGTCAACTGAATTAGGCTGATTTAGACTGTTCACTGGTACATTCATCTGAACCTGAATGTATATCTACAACTTCTTTGATTATGATTCTTTCTACAGTTGCCTTCTCATGGCTATGGAGCTGATTGCCCGATAAATGATCAATATCTTGAGCAGTTTCATCCCCACTATCTTCATCTAACCCTAAGTAATTCTCTGGTGGCCCTGTAAACAAATCTTTGTCCAAAATTACAGCCTCAGTTTCCATTTTGTTCAAACATTTTTGTATCTCAAGAATTGACAATCTAGAAAGGAACAGAAAAAAATAGTGAATCCCAATATTTCTGGATGTCAAAATTAGAAAGAATTTAATAACAGGTGTAAACATTAACAATGCTCGTGTCCTTAGTGCCAACAGTGGAACAAGCTAGCAATGATAAACCCCAGGTCATTCATGCCCGCTGTTCCAAACTTGGAACGTGACATCTCAGGAAGGTTATAATTAACTTGAGTGATAGACTTTTAATACTATGCTCTGTTAACTACAACTCTAGTCTTTCTATTACAACTACAGTAACGAGAAGGCATTTCGTGTTTATGAGACAAACAGAAAACTTACCCTTTGCATGCTGTTGATGAGGAAGCCTTGTTTAAAAGTACACATTTGTAAAAATACACTTGAGAAACACCAGATCATCATGCTGTGCAATACAGTCGTGCCAACTCAAATGATGTGAAGTAAAATATTCCCTCAAAATTATGCAATATACCTACACAACAGTTTTTAAGAAATTTCCACTTTTGGAACAGTGGGTACATACGGGTTAAGATGGCTACCTTTTGTTCTCAATATAAGCTCGCAATTCACTAAATTATATAGTTCAAGGCACCAAGCCCTTTCACTCGTCTCCCTCTGCGGGTGGGGGCAGTAGAAAAACATCCGCAACATCCCCTGCTTGTTGTAAAAGGTAACTAAAAGGTGGCCCCGGGGCTTTTATCTTGCGAGCATGGTTTGACGACCATGGGGCCGTTAGCTGAATCCTGGCATTGCTTCCACTTACTTGTGCCAGGCTTCTCACTATCATCTATTTTATCCGACCTCCCTCGGTTAACTCTTGTTCTTTTTCAACCCTGACAGTATTAGGTTTTTGAGGCCTAGGGAGTCTTTCTTTTTGATGCCCTTGTCCTTCTTTGGTTGATACCTTCATTTTTTGAAGTGTCAGACCTCTTCCATTTTCCTTCCGATTAATGTTAATGGGGAATGGTTGCCCAGTTGTACACTTCCTCTTAAAACAATCACACGTTTGTAAGAGAGTTCCTAGAGATCTAAGATTAATTAGACATGGTTCTAGAGTGCCATTGCAATGCCCAAGGCGACGCCATAAACTCTTAATTTACATATGAAAGAAAAGTTACTCATTTTGAGCTGGCAATGGATGTGTGACTAGACCAGGAAAACACAGCAAGTTTCACATAAGTCCATCAAGATCTACACTGAACCTTTTAGATAGTATTCACAGTAGTGTAGTTAGGCTGGCTACTGGAGCTTTCCGTACTAGCTCCATTACCAGCCTACTCGCTGAATTGGGAGTTCCACCTTTACGAATAAGCCGGCACTAGATATTCCTCATGTACGCTGCCAAAATTTGTGAAGTGCCCCAACATCCAGGCTATCAATGCATCTTTCGTACCCAATACCACCAGAGGTACCAAAACCAGCCGCATGTCACACAACCGATTGGGATTCGAGTTGGTTGTTTGTGTTGTGAGTTAGATATGGCTATTGGTGGTTGTCTCAAGTGGACCCCTAGCGAGGTACCTCTGTCCCTAGTTCCGCAGCCGGATATACAGCTAGATCTACTCTGTGGATCCAAGGTGAACACAGATGCCTCTGTTCATCGGAGGTATTTCCAAGACTTCGTTCACAATATCCAGCCACGCAACATGTCTTCGGATGGTTCTAAGTTTGGAGAAAATGTAGAATGCTTTTTTGTCTCTAATAACATTAACATTAAGATCTTGCTTCCTAGTGTCTGTAGTGTGTATACTGGGGAACTTTTCAACATCTCTGCTCTGGAGTTTGCGCTGGATGATGAAAGAGACCTCTTTCTCGTATGTACCAACTCGTTAAGTTTTCTGCAGTCTGTTGACACCTGTTTCCTACAACACCCACTGGTGCGGCATTCACAACATTGTGCTAGGTTATTGTGTTGCTGGTGCCAGAATCACTTCGGCGTTTCTCCAAAGCCACGTTGGGATTGCGGGCAATGAACTTACGGATGAAGTAGCAAAAGAAGCAGCACTTTTACTTCCTAGACCTGTGAGTGTACCTGCTAGGGATGTTTGTTTTCAGCTATGTCGAACAATCTTGGCGTCGTGGGAATCGGAGTGGCTAGCTATCCAAATTTCCAACAAGCTAAAAGCAATTAAGACAACCGTATGGCGATCCTCTTTCCAGCCTTCATGGAGTGAGGCCATAGCTTTGTATAGTCTGAGGATACACAAGATCTACACACTGTTGCCCTCCCAGTATATTCTCGGGGTGCCGATTTAACCGTGGCCTACATTATCACAGAGTGCGCCAATCTCTCTGGCCTAAGACAGAATCTTGGCCTGCAGCAGACACTCGAACTCTTAATTGCTGATGCCGGGTGTACTGCTGATCTCGTCATTCACTTTATGTGTGAGAGTGGATTAATCAAGGGCATGTAAATTTCGAGTGTTCTTGTTACTTGGGTTTGTGACCTTTTCAGTGTAATAAAATAATTAACGTTTTGTTTACCCGTTCAGTCACGCATTTTTTCTAATCGGCCAAAAATTCTAAAATTTGGTACACTTGCTGAATGAAACCTTGTGATTAATTATATCTGAGCTTGGAACACCTACACGTCGAGCAGTTTTCGAGATTTTTTATGTGCATTGTAATGTACATTGTGACTCGAAGGTTGCAGAGTACAAAAGACAGTTAATGTTATTTATATAGTTTTATTCAATTTATCCAAGTAAATAGTATGTAAATTAGTCATAAAATAAGTTCCAAAACAATATACCAAAGATTCTAAATAAGAATATACCAAAATAATAATATTAAAATCTACCACAAAAGAAAAAAAGGAAGAAAGTATCTGGAAAACAGCCAAGAAGTAACACAAAAGTTTGGTATTGGCAATTCTGCACCTAGAATTGTCTTCTAGTTTACTGGAGACACCAGTCAGTAGCACAGAAACAGTGCCTGAAGAATTAAAAACTTTCTTCCTCTACAGGTTTATGGAGTATGATAACTCTGGAAGCAGTTGCGTTCCCTCTTCATGCACTTGATATTTTAGGCACAGAAAGTGCGTTCTGTTGTTGCATTCTGAAGCCTTGCAGCTTGATGCAGATCTTTTGTCATCAAACCCTGGTATGTGGTTAATTTGATCCAAACGTACTTCGTTGATTGGATGCTGCTCAGATTGCTTGTGTCTCTGCACTTCTGGTACATCACGTTCTGCATTGGTACTTGGACGGCCTCTGTTTTTTAGGCCGCACTTTTTGAGAGAGGATCAAGGATTCACCGATGTGTTGCCTGAAGTGAACCAGGTCCAGAACGTTCTTTCCTGATACACCAAGTACTTCGGCATCCCTTTTATATTCCAACCAGCTGTTGGTGCAAGCCAACCTTTGAGGCACAATGTACATTAGAATGTACATCCCACTTTATAAAAATCTCAGAGTGAAATAAACTAATTATCTGCAGTTTATTTCACATTTCCTAGCATATTAATCTATTTTCTTTAGAATATAATGTTGTATGAACTTCAATACTCACGTATTTTAGCAGAAATTTGCCTTCAGATAACACACTGTTTGCTGTCGTCATAAACAGAAACTACGCAGCGGAGCAATTCCTGGTATTTTGCCGGTAAAACCAGTAGATGTTGGGCCAAGATACTCAGTGGTGACACGGAAGATGTACATCTCAATGCACACTGTGACTCAACGGTCACACTGCATCAAATATTTCCTAAACAGATACTGTAATATCGATGTGCATTTAATGTACGTGGTGACCAAACGGGTTAATATGAAAACCTACAATCTGTTTTCCAGTCATTGACGGGTCACGGATGTAATGAATGAATCATATATAGGCTGTTAATACGATGGGGTCACCACTCCCAAAGTGATTTATATTAATGACTGATAGAAATGAGAATGGAGAGTGTTGCTGGAATGAAAGATGACAGGGAAAACCGGAGTACCCAGAGAAAAACCTGTCCCGCCTCTGCTTTGTCCAGCACAAATCTCACATGGCGTGACCGGTTAATAATCGCTTTCAAATTCCTCTATTGAATAAATAAATTTATTTTAATTTTTGTCTCCAGTGAATTTGATCAGAGAGGATGATTACTTAGTTGTACTTTGTCTTAAAACAAGAAAACACCACCACCGTAGGTAACATACCCCAAAGATTCAAAGGCATACCTTGTCTGCTGAGTATAATGTTCTGATTTTCGTCCATCCATGCTTTGAAGCTGCTGAATGTGATAAATGATTTAGAAACCAAGAGCTCGTCTTTAAATACTGTATCAGTAAAGTGAGGCAAGTTTGGGTAGCTCAGACGGTTAAGGTGCAGGCTTTCTGAGGCCAAGTTGGTAGGTTTGATCCTACCTTCATCTGGTGGTATTTGAAGGTGTTCAAATACGTCAGGTCTGTGTTGGTAGATTTACCGGCACATAAAATTAGTCCTGTGGGATAAAATTCTGGCACCACGATGTCTGCAAAATGTAGTTAGTGAGACATAAAACCAATAACATTATTTATTTATTAGGTAAAGTGGGGGGGGAGACACGTCACCACCAGTGAACGAAGCACACATCAATTCAGTGTTCCAGGTGCTTAGCAGGGTCACTAGACGAAGATTCCATAAAGTTGCATACACTTAGTATGCAGTTAGCTGACATTCCTTTATGCAAGCAGTGTCCTATCTAGGCAGGAAGTTCAAAGTCCGACTCGTTGGCCGAATGGTCAGTGTACTGGCCTTCGGTTCAGAGGGTCCCGGGTTTGATTCCCGGTCGGGTCGGAGATTTTAACCTTCATTGGTTAATTCCATTGGCCTGGGGGCTGGGTGTTTGTGCTGTCCCCAATATCCCTGCAACTCACACACCACACACAACACTACCCTCCACCACAATAATACGCAGTTACCTGCACATGGCAGATACCGCCCACCCTCATCAGAGGGTCTGCCTTACGAGGGCTGCACTCGGCTAGAAATAGCCACACAAAATTATTATTATAGGAAGTTCAAAGGCCAGTGTGAAATGAAGAAGCTGTGTGGCTGTCTGGGTACCATGGATTAGCAGATTTAACCCATTGAATTCTAATATAATTATCTATATCTATAACACAGAATACCAAGAAGATGTACAATATACCATATCAAGGGTAACATAGTATAATATAATTTACAACATAGTTGGATAAAATCTTGTCAACATGTTTAATGTTTATCATTTCAGTGGTATGGTAACCCTTGAAACAGGCAGGAAGATGTAGAGGTAGCCTACCTCACATTTCTCACATTCCCAAGTTGTTTCATTGCATTTTCCGTGTGAAGTGCACACTTTGCAGGACTAGGCGGTAAAGTTTCTTCGCAGTAGCAGGAATATGGCTTGGGAAATGTGCCCATGTCTTTGCTTATGGTCTAGTTGGACAATCTCCATTCGAAACCCATCCTTTTCCTGCGTAATTCAGCAATGTTACAGATTCAAAAATCTGTTTCGCCAGGTCCATGCAAAATGCTGTGAACTTTTGTGTTCTTTCCTGCGCTACTTTAGAACGGATAATACTTGAGTTGAATAAAGCAATATCCATCATATGAAAGATCTTCCTGTAACCTTTCATGAATTTTCTCATAATAGGGGAACAAGGAAGCACTTGATCATGTCTCTCTACCCCTCCCCTCCCATTCCCCTGTTGTAGTCCAAGACCATTGAGGGTTTCTTGATGCACTCTACTTCACTGTCTGCTTCCTGACCCTGTCTGTTCCCTCTCTCTTCTTAGCACCAGTGGCCACCTTTTCCACAACTCTGTGCTTTGAAGACAGCACGTAAACATCTTTGCGGTCATGCTGTTTTATAGCCACTAGACAGTGACTTGACCTTCTGTCTGCCTTGCCTTTCTTCAATTGCTTCTTCATTAAATCCTTGGGCATTATCTTTTGGTTCTTCGTACAGTTCCTGTGGTATTTGTGTTTCTGTTACGATGTTTAATTCTCTCACAAAGTTCTATAGAGTTCTTTATTGTAGTATTCGCATGGTAGTGATAATATGTACTAAGACGTTTCTGAATAAATTTAGATAATTTATACCGTCGGGCTGCCCCTAAAATTGACAATTGGTCTTAATAGTGGTGTTAGCCTTTTTTTTGGTAATGATTTCTCTACAGGTAACCTAGGGTTCATGGTAATGAGTTTTGTCCTTTCAAATTAATTGAAAACCGAGCTCGATAGCTGCAGTCGCTTAAATGCGGCCAGTATCCAATATTCGGAAATAGTGGGTTCAAACCCCACTGTTGGCAGCCCTGAAGATGGTTTTCCGTGGTTTCCCATTTTCAGACCAGGCAAATGCTGGGACTGTACCTTAATTAAGGCCACGGCCACTTCCTTCCCATTCCTAGCCCTTTCCTATCCCATTGTTGCCATAAGACCTATCTGGGTCGGTGCGACGTAAAGCAAATTGCAAAAAAAAAAAAAAAAAAAATTGAAAAGGAAGATACGGAAGATACTAATCAATGATAATGAGTACTCTTGGTTACCCGAGAATCCGTTTGTACTGGGATTCTTTTTTCCGTGTTAAACGAATTACGAAAGCAATGTCTAGAGATAGGTATTTTGCCATTCGAGCATCAGTCCATGTTGTGAACAATAACGGCATGAGTGATTAGACAAAAGCACAAGACAAGCTTTGGAAAGTTCGTCCAATAATTGACAAGTTCCACGCAGCGGTTTTGAAATCCTCAGAGAAGCTGATGTGAGTATCGATGAGCAGATCATCCCTTTCATTGGACATGTTAGTATTAGGCAGTATGTCCCACGAAAACTGAATCCAACTGGTTTGAAGAACTATGTGTTATCCATTCAACAAGGTGTAATCCTCGACTGTGAAATCTACCAGGGTAAAACTACAACAAAACTTGCACCCGAAGTTGATGGCCCTCTGAAACTAGGGACCGGGGGTCGTGCTGTCTTGCAGCTAAGTTAAAGCTGTCTGACAGGCACGAACCTCTACTTTGATTGATACTTTACTGGATTACCTTTACTTCTAGCCTTGAAGGCAAAAGGTATGTCTGGGAGTACAATGAAACAGAGGCTACCCATCATTGATTTAAAGTCTGATTCTGAGCTTTGTAAAGAAGGAAGGGGTGCATTTGGTGCCAAGATGAGAGATGATGAAGATATTGTAGCCCTAAAATGGGTTGATTAAAAAATTAATAACAATGGTATCAACAGTTCATGGTGCAGAACCTTTCAGTATGGCGAGGCGGTATTCAAGAGTAGACAGAGGATATGTTCAAGTTTGAATGCCAAACATGGTTGAGCAGTATAATCTGAACATGGAGGGAGTTGATCTATATAACAGATTAATCACATGCTATCGATCCTACCATACGACAACAAAATGGCCTGTGCGTTTCTTGGAACATTTCATAGACATGGCATGTGTGAACAGCTGGTTAACATACAGAGATGATAGCCTAAAGGCGGGAGTGCTAAAATTTAACATAATTGACATACACTACTCAAGATGCGAATTGCTCGGTTACTAATACTTGGCAAGGATCAACAAGTGGAAGAATCGGACACAGGCTCAGATTTGGACAATCAGGCTCTTCGCAAAAGGCAGTCTGGGAGACCTGGAAGGGTTTCACTGCCACTTCCAGAAACAAGGACTAAATCAGCTTCACATCTGCCGCAAGCAATGGCATTAGATGTTGCTCAACGCTGCCGGAATCCAGGATGTACTGGAAGAACATGCATGTGGCCTGTGTTGTCTGTGTGTTTCAAAGGAAAGAAACTGTTTCTTAAAATTCCATACGTAGACTGTGCTAATCTGTCGGGAATATTTTTTCTGTTGAACTTATGGTACAACATGTCAGAGTGTTTTCATTCTTTAATTTCTCTAATAGGGCAAGAGATGTGAACCCTTAGCTGACCAAGGGGATTTTGCTCTACTTTTGTGCAATTTTCCATTGAAAATCTATTAGAAAGAGTTTTCATAGACCTTAATTTTCTCAGTAGAATACATTCCTTGTTGAATATAACATAATTTTGTAATCTGTCTCTCTGTGATAAATGAGAAAAAAATTGAGTTTCATAAGTAGGCCTACCTACAATTACATTTTCATAGATTTTCCTTAATAAAAAGCTCCATGTTGTATGTTGATAATTACTATCCACTTTTGAGTAACCAGTGAAATATATGGCACAGTTGTGGTAGAGACCAAATGTACACATATGTGCACAAATTTTAGTAATTAAACAATAAAAACAAAATTATAAAAATCACCTGAGATGTTCTTAAGGGGTCCTGTTTGAATATAAACAAATAACTTTCACCAAAAAATTCCAGTAAATGAAGTGTTGGAACTGAAGAGGATATGGGAAACTTTCATTCCAATTATTTGTAGTAAAAAACAAGACCAGAAGAATTCACAATTATTACACTCAGTTTGTCACCACCCCCCATAATCCTGCACACTCCCGCAAGTCCTGCCCCATTTCCCCCACTCCACCTCCACACATCGTACATCTCGACTGCGGGAGCACGTCAGTCGAGGTGGAAAACTCATCCTTCATACTTGTGTCTTAAATTATCAATACGGACAATGAAGCTGATCGATTATAGTACTGGACTCCGTAGTCGGAGCCAACGGCCGTAGCCGCGTTGAAACACCGGATCCCGTGAGATCTCCGAAGTTAAGCAACATTGGGCGTGGTCAGAAGTTGGATAGGTTGCCACGCGCTGTTGGTGGGGGGTAAGGGAATGGAGGAGCGGAAAAGAACTGGCCACCCTACCGCACATAAACTCCGGCTCAGGAACACCTCTGCGGAGGTTCGGACCTGCCTTTGGGCAGAATAACCCTTACCTACCTCCGTAGTCGGAGAACACAGGTGCGTAAGTTAATTTCGTTCATCAAAATTTACCTAAAATGTTTCCTGTCAGTTACCATTATTAAATTCTTTATTTGATTTTTATTATCCACTTTACAGACTACAAAACAGATGGTTTAACTTCAATAAAAACTTGCATATATGACCCTTTGACCGAACATAATAATTAAGTGAACAGTGTACAGATATCTGTTATACTGCATTAGGGGAGAGCGGGAATATTGCAACAAATAGGTCTCTAGCTCAAAAACTGTTTTAACGCCCACCATCTCATCATATTTTTAATTTTTGTCATGTTTTTTAAGGAAATGCTTTTTAACAAGCACTTCATATTGTGTGTCTAGTGTTTTTGGTTTTTCATATATATTTTGCTGAGGATGACCCTGCGCTGGATTAAAACATGTCAATCTAAAATTTCATCTTAATTTGATATAATATTGAGTATTGATCAGGAGGATAATAAACACAATTTTGTACAGTTTGCAAGAAAACCTCTAAGAATAAACGTCCCATGGCCATTGGATGCAGGTTCCCGAGATTTCTATCTAAGGTTGGGTCTTCATACATGCACTATATAAGGGCCTGTGTGTGTAACAGGATATGTGTATAAAGTGTGTGGAGCATTAGACTTGTCATGTTGGTCTGTAATAGAGATGGGCAAAAAATAACACAGTTATTTTGGAACTGTTCCAGACTTGGAACTGATCTTTAAACAAACAGTACGCCGGAACATCCTGTTCCGAAAGAACAGTGTTCCATGTTGCCTGGTTTCCAGGGAGATTGGTCTAGCAATATCCTGTTCCCAAATAACAGTGTTCTGTGTTACCTGCACTCTAGCGAGATTGGCCTAGCAAGATCCTATTCCCAAAGAACAGTGTTCCATGTCGTCTGCACTCCAGCAGCGAGATTTGTCTAGCAACATCCTGTTCCGAAAGAACAGTGTTCAGTGTCGCCTGCACTCCAGCGGGATTGGTCTTGCAACATCCTGTTCCGAAAGAACAGTGTTCAGTGTCGCCTGCACTCCAGCGAGATTGGTCTAGCAACATCGTGTTTCGAAAGAACAGTGTTCCGTATCGCCTGCACTCAGCGGGATTGGTCTAGCAACATCCTGTTTCGAAAGAGCAGTGTTCTGTGTCGCCTACACTCAGATGGATTGGTCTAAAGGCCGGTCTCCACTGATAAACATTTAACACCAACATGTTAAACTGAACATGTTAGAATTGACATGTATGTTGTCATAGCATCTTCCAATTGACTTTGCATGTTACCTCAGAATGTTGAGATCAACATGTTGGCGTGTTTTCCGCTCCAAGTGGAAAACTTGTCAAGTCAGTTTGTTGTTTGTGAGATTTCGGCAACTTCCGTGCTGTTTCCATGCCAAATGATAGCTTAAATGGCGTGCTTCTCGTGAAAAAAGTAGGATTGTAGATACAAGCTATTGTAGATACCGTTATGCCTTTCAGCGTTCAGTCTGCAAGTCTCTGAGAATTTATCAAACGTCACTACAGTCCTCTATTAGCAACTAGTGCTGTGGCCTCTAGTTAGTTCTATACCTCTTATCTTTAAATTGTTAGAAACCGAGTCTAACCATTGTCGTCTTGGTCTTCCTCTACTTCTCTTGCCCTCCATAACAGAGTCTGTTATTCTCCTAGATAACCTATCCTCCTCCATTCGCCTCACATGACCCCGCCAACGAAGTCGGTTTATGCGTACAGCTTCATCCATCGAGTTCATTCCTAACTTAGCCTTTATCCCCTCGTTCCGAGTACCCTCCTGCCATTGTTCCCACCGGTGCACCATCAATCATTCTCGCTACTTTCATGTCTGTTACTTCTAACTTATGAATAAGATATCCTGAGTCCACCCAGCTTTTGCTCCCTAAAGCAGACCGATGTAAAGATAGTTTCGTCTGGGAGCTGACTTCCTTCTTACAGAATATTGTTGATTGCAATTGCGAGCTCACTGCATTAGCTTTACTGCACCTTGATTCAATCTCACTTGGTATATTATGATCTTGGGAGAACACACATCCTAAATAATTTAAATTATCTACCTGTTCCAGCTTTGTATCACCAATCTGACATTCAGTTCTGTTGAATTTCTTACCTACTGACATCAATTTAGTCTTTGAAAGTCTAATTTTCATACCATACTCATTGCACCCATTTTCAAGTTGCAAGATATTAGAATGCAGGTTTTCGGCACAATCTGCCATTAAGACCAACTTGTCAGCATAGGCCAGACTGTTTTCATTTCCACCTAACTGAATCCCTCCCTGTCACTTTAAACCTTTCAGCAGATGATCCATGTAAACTACGAACAACAAAAATGAAAGATTACAGCCTTGTCTGACCCCTGTAAGTACCCTCAACCAAGAACTCATTCTACCATCAATTCTCACTGCAGCCCAATTGTCAACATAAATGCCTTTGATCGATTTTAATAATCTACCTTTAATTCCATAGTCCCCCAGTATGGCGAACATCTTTTCCCTCGGTACCCTGTCATATGCTTTCTCTAGATCTACGAAACATAAACACAGCTGTCTATTTGTCTTGTAGCATGTTTCAGTTACCTGGTGCATACTGAAAATCTGATCCTGACAGCCCCTCTGTGGTCTGAAACCACACTGGTTTTCATTCAACTTCTCAACCACTGATCGTACCCTCCCTTCCTAGATGCCAGTGAATACTTTGCCTGGTATACTAATCAGTGAGAAACCTCGATAGTTGTTGCAATCCTTTTTGTACCCTTGCTTATATATAGGTGCAATTACTGCTTTTGTCCAATCCGAAGGTACCTTACCAACACTCCATGCTAATCTTAATACTCTGTGAAGCAATTTCATCCCTGCCCTCCCACTATACTTCACCATTTCAGGTCTAATTTCATCTATTCCTGCTGCTTTATGGCATTGGAATTAATTTACCATCCTTTCCACTTCCTCAAGCATAATTTCACCAACATTAGTTTCCTCCTCCCCATGAGCTTGGCTGTTCGCAACACCACCAGGAAGATTTCCTTTTATGTTGAAAAGATGTTCAAAATATTCCGTGTACCTCTCCAGTGATTCCCTGGGATCTATTATGAGTTCACCTGAATTACCCAAAACACTGTTCATTTCCTTTTTCCCTCCCTTCCTAAGATTCTTTATTACTGTCCAGAAAGGTTTCCCTGATGCTTGACTTAGCCTTTAAGGTTATTACCAAAATCTTCCCTTGACTTCTTTTTGAATTCAACAACTATTTGTATTGCTCTGTTTCTTTCATCTACGTAAAATTCCCTGTCTGCATCGGCCCTTGTTTGGAGCCATTTCTGATAAGCTTTCTTTTTACGTTTACAAGCTGCTCTCACTTTATCATTCCACCAAGATGTTCGCTTTTTCCCATCTTTACACACAGTTGTACCTAGGCATTCCCTTGCTGTTTCTACTACAGCATCCCTGTATGCCACCCATTTTCTTTCTATATCCTGAACCTCCTTAAAGCTGGTGTGTACCCATCCCTGAATGAAAAGGTGACAAGGGACCGTTTGAAATGGTTTGGCCATGTCAAACGAATGGACGATAGAAGGACAGCAAAACAATGGCTACACACAGTCGTGGCCGGAAAACGACCGGTAGGAAGACCTAGGAAAAGATGGCTGGACCAAGTGAAAGAGGACATAGGAACAAGAGGAGTCAGCTGGGATGTTGTCTTGAGAGAAGAGTGGTACATGGACAGACAGAAGTGGAGTGTGCTCGTAAACCACACCCGGGCAACTGGAGTGGGAAACTGATGATGATGATGATGATGATGATGATGATCCTGAACCTCCTTACTGTCTACTGTTTGAAACTTCTCACTAATCATATCCATGTAAACTGACTCAGCAAATGTCATGGGATAGTTGCCTAATAGCATGTGGGGCCTCCTCTGGCCCTGCGAACTGCAGTGAGACACTGTGGAAGTGAGTCGACAAGTCCTTGGTGGTCCTCTGGATGCAGCCGACACCAAATCGTTTGCAGAGCGGCCGCCAATGCTGTCTGTTCATTGGTGCAGGATCCATGGCACGGAGCCTGCATTCCAGGACATCCCAGATATGCTCGATAGGGTTCGTATTGGTGCTCCTGGGTGGCCATTGCAGTCGTTGGACCTCCGCTGCATGTTCCTGGAATCATTCCCGAGCGATGAGGCAGCACGTTATCTTGAAACACCGCAGAGCTGTCTGGGCGCTGGAAGGCCAAAAATGGGTGGAGATGGTCTCCGAGCAGCTCAACATACCGCGTACCATTCAAAGTCTCTTCCAGAACAACTAGGGGGCCCATTCCATACCAGGAATATGCACCCCAGACCATAACAGAGACACCAGCGCCCTGGACCACGCCTCCGAGGCGGGATCCATCGCTTCATGTGGTCTGTGCCATACACGGTACCTCCCATCATGGTGCAGTTGAAATTGTGATTCGTCCAACCATATCACGTTATGCCATTGTTCCAGTGTCCATCCCTGGTGACTGGCGACAAATGCGCGTCGTTGTGCCCGATGACGTTGGGTTAACAGTGGCACCCGTATGTGACGCTGGCTCCCATACCCCATAGAACCCATGTTCGTATGGATTGTCCACTGGGAGACGTGTCTAGCATGGCCTGTGTTGAATTGAGCTGTGATTTGTTGCACGGTTGCCCGCCTGTCACTATTGACAATCCGTCTCAGATGTCGCCGGTCACGGTTATCGAGGGTGGCTGGACGGCAGGTCGTTCGTCTGTTGTGGACGGTGACACCCGCATTCAACCATTCACGATACACCCTGGACACGGTTGATCGTGTGAAGCCGAATTCCCGCACCACTTCCGAAATCGCACTTCCCATCCGTCGGGCACCATACCCCGTTCGAATGGTGTCAGCTCACGACGACGTTCCATGTTACACCTGTCACATGCACAGCCACTGCTCACAAGGTCTCCTATACAACTGCTGCTGGCACAGGGGGCGTGTGATGTGCAAACAACACACCTGCGCATCAGTGCTCCGCTATCCCATGAGATTTGCTCAGTCAGTGAATGTCCTTGTCCTGGAGAGTTTCTACTCTTATTCGTTTGCAGACAGATTTCACTTTCTCTATCCTAGGCCTGGAGTTACTTAGTTCACTACCGATCTGATACTGGTTTGTATCATGACAAATCCCCGGAAAACTCCTACATTCCTAACAGACATCTTGAATTCGAAGTCGGTTAAGATATATAGTCTATTATGTATCTGGTACCCCTAGCCTCCCATGTGTAGTGGTGAATAGCCTTATGCTTGAAGAATGTATTCGTTAGTGCTAAACCCATACTAGGACAGAAGTCCAGCAAACGCTTCCGATTCCCATTAGCTTCCATATCTTCCCCACATTTACCAATCACCCTTTCGTATCCTTCAGTTCTTTTTCCAACTCTCACATTGAAATTGCCCATTAGCACTATCCTATCTTTGCTGTTGACCCTGACTATGATGTCACTCAGTGCTTCATAAAACTTGTCAACTTCGTCCTCATGTGCACCCTCACATGGTGAATACACTGAGACAATTCTCGTCCTAATTCCTCCCAACTGCCAAATCTACCCACATCATTTGCTCATTTACGTGCCTAACAGAAACAATGGTATTCCTGATAAACAGCCCTACCACATACTCTCCCCTTCCCTTTCTAACACCCGTCAAGTACACTTTATAATCTACTATCTCTTCCTCATTATCTCCCCTTACCCGAATATCACTTACTCCTAGCACATCCAGATGCTTCCTGTTTTCTGACTCATCCAGTTCTTTTTTCTGTCTTCCATAAGCCCCATTAATATTGTTAGCTCCCCATTGAATTCCATTTCGTTCGCATAGTTGTTTCCTCCGTTACTCCCATAGGTCTGAGGCTTGCTTAAAGTGTTCTGAGCTCGGTAAATTCGTGAAGCAGGATGCTACCCTACTTGCATATAGTCGAAGTGAGGATCTCTCCTCTAACGGCTTAGGGACCACCGGTGGATTGTATAGTCCTAGCCTTTAAAGATAGAAATTTCATAATGTTCCATATTGAACTGTATCACAATTAAATTGAAAACAAGAAATAAAGTGGTTCAACCTATTCAACACAAGGAAAATAAGAAATGTAATGTTACATTCTTATTTGATTAGTGGTCGAAACCGGTTCCGCTTTCAAACAAGAATGTAACATTACATTTCTTATTTTCCTTGTACTGAATAGGTTGAACCACTTTATTTCTTATATTCAATTTAGTAGTCCTAGCCATTGGAGCACAAACAGGGCCATGACTCAGAATATGTCCGAAATGTCCACTCCCATTCCATAGCACCTGGTATCCCGACACTAAGGACCACTTAATAGGCCACTCAGCAGTTGCCCATGGTTCACGAACTACGACATCGCTACAGTAACCCACACCATGAATCATCTGCACTATACTAAAATTTATAGTCAGAAATGGAGTGGAGCAAGGAGATCACTCTGGACTAAATTAATGTCTCATCAAAGGAATACCGAGATAAAGTGAGGAAAGCCGTCAGTCTCCTGGAACTCGAAATTATCTGTAATTGCTCCCGTGAGTTCATTGAAAAAACAACTAGCATCCCTCCACTCCCAGTACAGTCGAGAATTGCAAAAAAGTTCTGAAAAGTCGGTGGTCGGCGATGGGAGTGGACAAAGTTTATACTGTCCAGAAACTCAGAGTTATCTCAAGACGCAGGTGAGGTGGAATGGCTGCTCGTAACTTTGTGTCCTCCTATCTTATGGTAGGAAGTATTTTTTCCCAAACTACATTACAATCATGCTCAAGACATTCTCAGAAAGTTTTTTAAATCCAAACCTGGCTTTACTTTTAGCTCATTCAGAAAATCATCCAGATTATGCCTTATATTGAGATATTGTCGTACTCACATTCTCCTTTCCTTCTTTCTCAAGATCTTGTAAGAAGCAACAGTGGCAATAGCAAAGGCCAAATCCTCTTCATCTGAGTCCATTGTCTTGTTTGAAAATACAAGACACCACCTGAATGTATTACCACAAACTGATATGAACTACCTGTATATAAACAAAGGAATTCAAGTTTAATAATAATGTTACTTGCTTTACATCCTGCTAACTACTATTATGTTTTTCGGAGACGCCGAGGTGCAGGATTTGTGTCCCGCAGGAGTTCTTTTACATGCCAGTAAATCTATCGGCACGAGGCTGACGTATATGAGCACCTTCATATACTACCAGACTGAGCCAGGATCGAACCTGCCAAGTTGGGGCTAGAAGGCCAGCGCCTCAACCGTTTGAGCCACTTAGCCCGGCAAAGTCAAGTTTAACATATTAAGTGTGACCACAATGTTAAATAAAGCAGTATTTAACAGTTAACATGTTGATCCTGTTACCAGTTAACATTTAACATGTTGTTGTTAAATGTTAATCAGTGGAGACCGGCATTTAGAGCGACCTCCAACGGTCTGGATTGGTCTAGGTATTCGAGAAGCGCGCATGTTCTACTGGTTGGCTGATTGTTCCGACTTGGGCGAATGTGAGTGCTACTTCTCTACACTGGTTTCAGAAGGCCAGTGCCGTTTGAGTCACCTAGCCCAGCGAAGTCAAGTTTAACATATTAAGTGTGGACACAATGTTAAATGAAGCAGTGTTTTACAGTTAACATGTTGATGGTGTTACCAGTTAACATTTAACACAACGTGTTAAATATACCCCCTGCGGGTGGGGGTCAAAGACGAAGAATACATCCACGGTATCCCATGCCTGTCGTAAGAGGCGACTAAAAGGGGCGACGAAGGGATGATTGTATTAGAACCATGAAACTACTTGTGATTAGTACCACCACGCGGGGAACACCATGGGTTGCTTTTACTTGCGCATAGTACCACTATGTTAGGTACCAAATAGGTTTGTGATTAGTAGCAAATGAGAGTGCGACGGCTTTTACAGCACCTGTGATTAGTAGCACTATATGAGTGACACCTTGGGATGATGGAACCCATGGTTCTGGCTTGCCTATGATAGTACCCACTATATGAGGAATACTACGGGATAGTACGGGTCCCTGTGGTTAGTACACTAAATGTGATGAACACCATAGGTTTGTGTTGCCTGTAAATGGCGCCGCATTGTGGGAAAAAATAGGTCTGTAATACACGTGCGAATTTCCTTACCTGTGAGTAGTACCATAATGTGTGGAATACCGTGAGTCTACGGTACTTTTGATTAGTACCGCAACATGACAAATACCATGGTTCTACTTTTTTAGCGATAAGTACCATTATGAGGTGCCGCTGACTTGGTTTTTGGACTCCTTCCGACTACAAGCATCATCAATTCCGTATCGTGCTATAGAGGCATTCCCTTGGTCAGTGATACTATTGTTTTACACCAGCTTCTGTCCTCATGTTTTGAATTCTGGTCAGTGGAGGATTTTGTACTTTTAATTTGTCGTTTCATTTCGTACCATTAGGAGCCGATGACCTTGATGTTAGGCCCCTTTAAACAACAAGCATCATCAGTGTTCTCCCCAGAAATTTTCGTCAGCTGGGTGGCAGGAATGATTAGCCGAGCAGAGAATACTACGTAAAAAATGAACATGCTAAAATTTCAGTTTATTCCTTCCAGGTATTGACAATATATCAGACAGGTATACATTGCGCAAAATATAACTATTTTAGTGTTAGTATCACGAACAAGATATAAGAGTATTTCGAGCTTCTGGCGTTCTCCTGCTCGCTCTTTTTATATTTGATTTACAAGTTGCTTTACCTCACACCGACTCAGATAGGTCTTATGGCGATGATGGGATAGGAAGGAGCTAGGAGTGGGAAGGAAGTGACCGTGGCCCTAATTAAGGTACAGCCCCAACATCTGCCTGGTGTGAAAATGGGAAACCACGGAAAGCCATTTTCAGAGCTGGTGAAAGTGGGGTTCGACTACTGCTCGTTCATAATCATATAGGCCTAACACCGGGGCTTATCACTCTGTTGCTGTGGTGTGCCATACGGGTTTTGTGACGTCATGCACGCATGCGATTCCACGTTAATCCAGACAACTGCTCGAGTACTACATTACATGACAGTCAAGCTAAACATTTAACCTCCGATGTAATTGAAGCAATTATGCTGATAAAAGTTACTTATCGTGTAAATAAACAGTTTTACAGTATGTACAATTTAATTTGGAACAACCAGTGATTCAAATATGTATAACTATTATGTAACTAGCAATTACCTGGGTTATGTTAGACGTTAAATGTTTATCAGTGGAGACCGGCCTTTAGAGCAACTCCAACGGTCTTGATTGGTCTAGGTATTCGAGAAGCGCGCATGTTCCGCCGGTTAACTGATTGTTCCGACTTAGGGCGAACATGAGTGCTAATTCTCAACACTGGTTTCAATGTTCCTTGATACTAGTCATTGGCTGCAATGAACAGCAGGTAAGCATCAAGGGTAGGGAAAGGGAACCTACGAAATGATACGCGAGAAGCGTGCATGATACTGATTTTTTAAATCCTTGTTCGTATCAATTCTTGCTGCGTTAAACCACCTGCATCATCAAAGCATTCTTTTACCGTGATTTACGGCTGTTTGTATTGTGCTATCCACTGTAATTTGTCCATTAGAAGTGTTAGAAATAGACTGTGTACATACCGGTATATTAAAACATGGCAACTTCGATATACCAAATATTATTGAAGTAGGCCTACATGTTTCATATTTTCTAATGCCTGCTTTCTTCTGCCAGATAAAAACCTTAGTTAATTATAATTGTTAGGTTCTTGTGTTTCTCAAAGCTAATTTGTGATTAAGTACAATTTATAAAATACCTGAAAAACTTTCGAATGAGAATATGAGGTTTGTTCATATTTCTAGGCTGCCAGGGAAAAAGAGTATAAGTTAAAAAATGACATTTTACAGGAGACATATTTTATTGATTTTCTTGAAACAAACGATTGGAAGAACTTTTCCCACGTTGTTAATAACATTGTTGTGGACTCATATAATTTCCTGGAAGAGCTTTATATTCAAAATAAAGTATTTAAGGATTTATGTGACTTAGTCTATTTCTCCCATAGTAAACTAGACTTATACTATTGTGACCGTTGAATACAATAACATAATACACATTTGTAAGTCATGAAAATAAAAACAACAAAAGATAATAATAATGTCTGACCTTAGAACAAAGTCTGCACAGGATCTACAGCTAAATGATTGACAGGATAGCAGCACCAATTCAGTCACTGTGGAATTCTTCTATGTCCGGGTACTTGTCCTCATCGTCATTTGTTTTGAGATCTTTGTAAAAGTTATGGGTAGGAAGAATAAGTGGGAGGAGATCCAAACAAAATGTCTTTCTTTTTTACTTCTTTTGAAATTGGTATTGTGTTACAATAACACTGTTCAGGTTGCAGTGGAACACCCATCTTTCCTGTACGAATGAAGCTTATTGTTTGAAACGGCTATCCTCATTGAGACTCTTTTCGAAAAAAAAACTGTACCATACTCTTTTGTGAAACGAAACCATTTAACATCCTGCCACTTAAACTGATCAATCATACACTACTAATCTGACAGGTGGCAGATTCCCTATCTGTTGTTTTCCTAGCCATTTCTTAAATGATCGCAAAGAAATTGGAAAAGTATTGAACATCTCCCTTGGTAAGTTATTCCAATCTCTAACTCTCCTTCCTATAAATGAATATTTGCCCCAATTTGTCCTCTTGAATTCCAACTTTATCTTCATATTGTGATCTTTCCTACTTTTAAAGACACCACTCAAACTTGTTCATCTACTGATGTCTTTCCACACCATCTATCCGCTGACAGCTCGGAACACACCACTTATGGAAAATTCTAAATTCCCATGGAGGGAATTAGATATTTTTCACCAATAGAGCATGTCAAAAACATATCAGATTTAAGGCTTTTCAGGCGTTTGCTCTATTAACCAGCGTTTTGTCTTAGGTCTGACACTAGACTCATCAGAGTGGGATGTGTCAGACCCTACCCACTGACGCTGGGGTGTATGCAGGTGAGCTTATCAGAAGCCCTTATAAGAGGCATAGTCTGATAACTGCATATGGGAGATAAATCTCCACAATGGAATTATTGCCCGCCTAGCAAATTCTAAATTTCCATGGAGGGAATTAGATATTTTTCACCAATAGAGCATGTCTAGATTATCGAGGTCACCCTGCAGCCGCTCACACTCTTGTAACTTATTTATTACTTTGTACAGAATAACATCATCTGCAAACAGCCTTATCTCTGATTCCACTTCTTTACGAAACGCTGGTTAATAGAGCAAACGTCTGAAAAGCCTTACATCTGATATGTTTTTGACATTTTTAACATACCACTTAATCGAGCAGCTCGTCTCCTTTATCCCAAGTCTTCCCAGCCCAAACTTTGCGACATTTTTGTAACGCTACTCTTTTGTCGGAAATCACCCAGAACAAATCAAGCTGCTTTTCTTTGGATTTTTTCCAGTTCTTGAATCAAGTAATCCTGGTGAGGATCCCATACACTGGAACCATACTCTAGTTGGGGTCTTATCAGAGACTTATACGCCTTCTCCTTTACATCCTTACTACAACCCCTAAATACCCTCATAACCATGTGCAGAGATCTGTACCCTTTATTAATAATCATATTTATGTGATTACCCCTGTTACGGAGATATCCGTGGTAGTTAGAGGTGAAAGAAGGTGCGGGCTGGAATAGGTCTCAACTACAAAATTAAAGTTAATTTAAAACTTTAACAAAGGAATAATCATATTTATGTGATTACCCCTGTTACGGAGATATCCGTGGTAGTTAGAGGTGAAAGAAGGTGCGGGCTGGAATAGGTATCAACTACAAAATTAAAGTTACTTTAAAACTTTAACAAAGGTTATATTTTCAAAACTTAACATGGTAACATAGAATTTTGAGCGTACAACAAATAACAACAGTTAAATCAGGTACACAGCAACTTTATAATTCTGGGCTACAGGCCCCAAAGTCTGAGCTCCCAGCTCACACCCACAATTCAATAAAGGGTAGAAAACCCCTTCATTACCTGGAGCTCTTGCTCCCGCTTAACAATGTCAGGCCTCCTAGAGGCACTTTCCAAAATACCAGAAAGAGCTGACCTGCTCTCGTTTTTTTTTTTTTTTACCAGCCTTATCAAAGGCCACAACAACCCTTACTCCTAACTGCCCTCAAGGCACACATACAGTGAAACAGGGGTATCTAATACCCAACCTACAGGGCCTTTGCATGAAGAAAACAAAACATCAGGTTGAGTTACTGGCCCAAAGTACAGAAGGAACTGGAGGCGTGAACTTGCACTCCAAATAACACCTTTAAAACCTAAGTTGCTCTAGGCCGGTACACAGGGGCTAATCCCAAGCTAGGTAGGTGACCCGTATGAGAACTTGAATACATTAATGAAGAGAAGAAACGGTTATGAAAACGTGGTCACCTAGTTTCGAAATGAAGGGGAGTTCGAGAGGGAAAAGCACTCTCTATCCCCGTTTTACAGTGAAAGAGATTTGTAGATTTTACATAGACAGAAAGGAATTTACATTTTAACAAGATGGGTTACATATTAAAGGATTCGAACCCTCCCCGAGAGTTAAACTGCTGAGCAAGCAAGAAATAAAGATGTTAAAAGGCCATTACCTTGTAGAAGAAGTGCTGCTAGAAGAAAGAGGCGCTTCCCGCCCCCTGCTACATAACCACACACTGAATTAGATGTTATACAAGTGGCACCGAGACAAGAAAATCAGCAGTTTTTATACCCTCGTGGAAAATTCGAGACCTTTCAGGAATGAGTAGACTCACCCCCTCAATTTTATTGGGTCGCTAAAAGTTATACATCAACATCGAAGAAGAAAGACACTATTGGTCAAAAATTAATTACAGAAATTCGGGATTGGCGGAGTTCAAAACTGGCGGACAGAAAGATTAATGTTGCCAACCCAAAAAATAAAAGAACAAAATTTAGTAAAGACAAAACTTAAGAATACAAAATGTCTTCAAGAGAGTTCATTCCATTGCGCCAGAGTGTATTACCATAGTTTTTTTTGGGTAGAGACATCTGTTAGAGAATGTTCTCACTTCTTGATCACTGAAAAACAAAAGTAAATCAAAAACACTCAGTGGCATCTTCTGATAAACCGTAGAGTTAGTTAGTTTTTTAAAGTTCAGGGTTTCTCCTGTAGAGTAGATTAAATTGGCGCAAGATTTGAACTTGCGTCGTAGAGGTGTACCGCCCGGTACAACCCCAATGAAGGTCTTTTCTTATATTAACACCTAGGTACTTACAATGATCCCCAAAAGGAACTTTCACCCCATCAACGCAGTAATTAAAACTTAGAGGACTTTTCCTCTTTGTGAAACTCACAACCTGGCTTTTAACCCTGTTTATCATCATACCATTGCCCACCGTCCATCTCACAACACTATCGAGGTCACCCTGCAGCTGCTCACAATCTTGTAACTGTACAGAATAATATCATCTGCAAACAGCCTTATCTCTGATTCCATTTCTTTACACATATCATTGATATATATAAGGAAATATAAAGGTCCAATAATACTGCCTTGAGGAATTCACCTCTTAATTATTACAGGGTCAGATAAAGCTTTGTTTACTCTAATTCTCTGAGTTCTATTTTCTAGAAATATAGCCACCCATTTGACTCTTTTTTCTAGTTTGGTAGCACTCATTTTTACCAGTAGTCTTCCATGATCTACCCTATCAAATGCCTTAGATAGGTCAACCGCAATATAATCCATTTGGCCTCCTGAATCCAGGATATCTGCTATATCTTGCTGAAACCCTACAAGCTGAGCTTCAGTGGAATAAACTTTCCTAATCCCAAACTGCCTTCTGTCTAACCAGTTATTTATTTTGCAAACATGTCTGATATAATCAGAAAGAATGCTTTCCCAAAGCTTACATGCATGCATGCATGTCAAACTGACTGGCCTGTAATTTTCAGCTTTATGTCTATCACCCTATCCTTTATACACAGTGGCTACTATAGCAACTCTCCATTCATTTGGTATAGCTCCTTCAACCAAACAATAATCAAATAAGTATTTCAGATATGGTACTTTATCCCAACCCCATTGTCTTTAGTATATCCCCAGAAATCTTACCAATTCCAGCTGCTTTTCTAGTTTTCAACTTTTGTATCTTACTGTAAATGTCATTGTTATCATAGGTAAATTTTAATACTTCTTTAGTATTACTCACCTCCCCTATCTGGACATTATCCTTGTAAACAACAATCTTTACATACTGTTGACTGAATACTTCTGCCTTTTGAAGATCCTCACATACACACTCCCCTTGTTCATTAATGATTCTCCTTGGAACCGGTTTCTGCCTTAAAGTACCTATACATACGCTTCCATTTTTAACTAAAATTTGCATGACCACCAATTATGCTTGTCATCATGTTATCCTTAGCTGACTTCTATGCTAGATTCAATTTCCTAGTAAGTTCCTTCAATTTCTCCTTATTTCCATAACCATTTCTAACTCTAATTCATTCCAACCTGCACCTCCTTCTTAGACTCTTTACTTCTCTGTTATAATATTAGTGGATCTTTACCATTCCTTACCACCTTTAAAGGTACAAACCTATTTTCACATTCCTCAACAATTGCTTTAAAAATATCCCAGAGTCTGGTTACATTTTTATTTACCATTTTCCAGCGATCATAGTTACTTTACAAAACTCCCTCATGCCTGTTTTATCAGCCATATGGTACTGCCTAATAGTCCTAATTTTAATACCTTCCTTTCTTTCACATTTATTTTTAACTACGACAAAAACTACTTTGTGATCACTAATACCATCTATTACTTCGGTTTCTCTATAGAGCTCATCTGGTTTTATCAGCACCACATCCAAAATATTCTTCCCTCTAGTTGGTTCCATCACTTTCTGAATCAGCTGCCCTTCCTATATTAACTTATTTGCCATTTGTTGTTCATGCTTCCTGTCGTTCGCATTACCTTCCCAATTGACATATGATAAATTGAGATCACCTGCTACTATCACATTCCTTTCCATACCATTTCCAACATAGCTGATTATCTTATCAAATAATTCTGAATCAGCGTCAGTGCTACCCTTTCCCGGTCTCTACACTCCAAAGACATCAAGTTGCCTATTATCTTTAGAGATGAGCCTTACACCCAGAATTTCATGTTTATCGTCTTTAACTTTTTCGTAGCTTACAAATTCTTCTTTCACCAGAATGAATACCCCCCCTTCCACCATTCCTATCCTATAACACTCCAGTTCCGTGAGAATATTTCTGCATCCATTATATCATTTCTCAGCCATGATTCAACTCCTATTACAATATCTGGTAAGTATATATCTATTAAATTACTTAATTCGATTCCTTTGTTACAATACTTCTACAGTTGAGCTGTAACATTTTTATGTCATCCCTACTTGATTTCCATGACTTCCAGTTCCCTGTTCGCTTAACACCGCTCCCTAGGCCACCTCGTTTCCCTGAATGTACCTGCCTATAACCCTTCTAAACAAGTTTCCTAACTTACATGTACCACTGCGGTTTAAGTGAAGGCCATCTGAGCGCAGATCCCTGGCTCCTACCCACCCATTAGGATCTAGAAATCTCAGGGTGGCGTGCACCATCTTGGAGTAAATTACTACGGAAGTAGCGTTTACTAAAGAAGTCCATACTACAGAAGTAAATTACTACGGGAGTTATTTACTCCGGAAGTAACGTCGGAGAGTTGAAGTACAATTTACTCTTTTAGTTACTACTACAGAAGTAGCGTTCGTTACTCGCGGAGTAGTGCTGTGTTCGTGTATCTTCTTTAAAGAAATCCAAATAGATAAGGTTATGTGCGATAGGAAACGGGGGAAAAACGTAAGCGAAAAAGATAAATGCTTGTTAATAGAGATAATGACGATCTATGCAAAGGATATAAGGTGTAAGAAACACTACATAAAGATGCTGGATAAGAAAGGAAATTCATGGAAAGTCGTGGCGAAAGAATTCAATGCTTCGAGTGACGGAAAACGCAGTGAAAAGCAAGTTAAGATTCTGTAGAAGGACATAAAAGCAAAGCAGAAAGTCATGGACACGCGGGAAAAATTAAAACTGATGGCGGTTTCTTCATACAGATGGCCTACATCCACAGCGAAATTTTCCCATTTTCATACCAGGCAAATGCTGGGTCTGTAGGCCGTACCTTAAGGCCACGGTCGCTTCCCAATCCCTAGGCCTTTCCTGCCCTATCGTTGCCATAAGACCTATCTGTGCCAGTGCGACGTTAAGCAAATTGAAAAAAAAAAAAAAAAACCTCTTCCGATTTCTGAAAAGTTCACCGTTGTCACCGAGAGGGCAATAAATGGGAATATGCGCGCAGTCACAGTCAATTGCACCCACGACGTGTGGAAACCTGCCAACGTGAAAAGTATCCTTTTATTTTCCGAACGATCATCATCATTTGCAGGCGTACCTCCCTCTTAGCCTCAACTAGTGCTTTAACCACGCGATGAAAGATACTGCTAGCAGTTGTGCGGTAAACGTTAATTAGATCACCGGCAACTGTACCATACCGGTACTGAAATGTTCCGGTACGAAACACTCGTAGGGCACACAGCAACTGTAATTTTACAGATACAACAAAATTAAGACAAGAATTCAGCTGTAAGTGATCTCCAAGTAGATTTAGAAGGAAAGTAAAGGATTCCTTCCTAAGACCAAAAACGTTCCTGAAACTCGCCGTGTTCACATTACACGGCTCTCGCCTTTCACGCACTGTAGGCCTACGCACTATTACATTTCCCATCGTTTACTGCGTCGAGATCGTCAATATAATCCATAAACACGTTTGAAACGTCTTCCCTCTCATACACGGCACGATATTATCATTAGTCAACAAGTCTAAACTTAGCTTACTCCATGCACGACGTGAGAGTAAATTCTAACCTATATTCGTACGTTATTTACTTCTTTAGTAATATACTACAAGATGGTGCTCTTCAACATTTTACTCTTGTAGTAATTTACTCCAGGAGTATCTGAGAGGACTAAAATACTTCGGAAGTAATTTACTCTCGTATGGAAGTCGCCGAATGCTGACTGCAAGAGTACTTTACTACGGAAGTAGAACTTACTCTTGGTTGGTGCACGCCACCCTCACTCCCAGTTTTCCACATACCAACTCCATAGTCTTATTTAAATCCTCAATCACCTTTCAGTCAGTATCCCTCCTACACAGTATTCCACTGATAACAATCTCCGCTTCCTTAAAATTCATCCGTGCTGCATTTACCAGGTCCATCTCCCAGCCCGTCTAAACCTGAAAAAAAGAAGGGGAAGAAGAGCGCCCGTCCTGAGCGCTCTCGGACTTCCCCTGCGAAGTAGAAGTCATGCCCCCCATCTGGGGGGGTATGAGTCTGCGCCAGGAGGCACTCCTACAACCAAACCTGCACGCTCTCCTCGTAGGGGACCTACTCGCCCCCTAAAAAGCGTCGAAATTCTGGGCGGCGCCCGTGCCATCTTTTGATGACGGGATGGATGTCGCGCTGTCCTCTACATCTACGGATGTAGAAGTAGATAGTGTTTAGGCTTACGAGCATTTTGTCGCTCATAACCTAACACTCCTTTTATAGTTCATACTATGGCACTGTTACAGTGGAATTGTAACGGTTATGACGGGCATCTTGCTGAGTTACGTCAGCTCATTAGTGAGTACGCAGCGAGTATAGTCTGTATTCAGGAGACCAACTTCAGACCTGATCATCATACGGTCTTGAGAAATTTTCAGACTATACTCGACAGAACGGTACTATGCTCTCCGGGCTTCCGGTGGTGTTGGCATTTTTGTCCGTTCTGACACCTACAGAGAAGAGGTTCCATTAAGAACCCCACTTGAGGCTGTCGCTGTTCGCGTTCCGCTGCCTGTCATAGCAACAGTGTGTAATGTTTATCTTCCACCCGGCCAGCATCTGAACATAAATGATGTCGCTGATCTTATAGCTCAGCTCCCACCACTCTTCCTCTTAATAGGAGATTTTAACGCCCATCATCCCATATGGGGCTCTGAGACACCTTGCCCCCGAGGAAGAGAGCTGGAAGCACCTCTAACAGATCTGATTTTTGTATTTTGAACACACGGGAACCAACTCACTTTAGTGTACGCTACGGCACATACTCTCGCATAGACCTAAGTCTATGCAGCCAAACGTTGGTTCCACTGTTGCGGTGGAATGCACACGATGATCTCTGTGACAGTGACCATTTTCCCATCATCCTTACTTTGTTGAAACATAAATCCGTCGAGGCTCCCCCTCGATGGATTCTTAAACATGCTGATTGGCCAAAGTACACATCACTAGCTGTATTTTACGATGATATCAGGCAAAATTTCGGCAACGAAATAACTCACGTCACCCGAGTTATTCTTGCTGCTGCTGAGGAGTCCATTCCGTTTTTCTCGGGGACTCCTCGCCGAAAACTCGTTCCTTGGTGGAAAGATGAAATAGCAGCAGCCATCAAAGAACGCCGTCGCGCTCATAAGCGTTACCGTAGACAGCCTACTGTGGCCAACTTGGTAACATTTAAGAAACTCCGCACTAAGGCGCGAGTTCTTATTCGACAAAGTAAGAAGGCTTCATGGGAGAGATATGTGTCGTCCATGACGTCACATACTCCATCATCCCAAGTTTGGACTAAGCTTCGACGGATTTCGGGTATCCAAGAATCATCTTCTGTACCGGGAATTTCCATTGCAGGCAATATCGTCACTGAACCCCTCCTGATTGCTGACCATCTCGCTAGTCATTTCGCAGATGTATCTGGCTTTGGGAATTACCATCCTCATTTCCTCGCTCTGAAGTGGGAAGCGGAACGTCATCACCTTAGTTTTGCCTCTCAAGCTTCAGAGGACTACAACGTGCCCTTTACGGAGTGGGAACTCCGCAGCACCCTAGCGCTTTGCGAGGTCACGTCTCCTGGACCGGACAATATCCATAACCAGATGTTGAAACACCTTAGTGATGATAGTCTACTCTATCTCCTTCGTGTGTTCAACCGAATCGGGACAGATGGTGCTTTTCCGTCTCAGTGGCGAGAGGGCATAGTCATTCCTGTCCTCAAGCCTGACAAAGATCCTAAGTATGCAGGAAGTTACAGACCGATTTGCCTTACAAACTGCCTGTGTAAGCTGTTTGAGAGGATGGTAAATCGCCGACTCGTGTGGTGTCTGGAGAAACGAGGACTCTTGTCCGAGTACCAATGTGGATTTCGAGCCGCTCGATCCACCACTGACCGCTTGGTACGCCTGGAGAGTTCTATCCAGGATGCATTTCACCGCAAACAGCACTTGGTAGCTGTTTTCATTTGACTTAGAGAAAGCCTATGGCACCACATGGCGATATGGTATCCTTTCAGTCCTGCATCAATGGAGATTCCGAGGTAACGTGCCGGCGTTTATTGCAAATTTCTTGTCCCTCCCTCTATTCCATGTCCGAGTAGGGAGGACATATTCGCAATACCATGTTCAAGAAAATCGAGTACCACAGGGATCGGTCCTTAGTGTCACTGTGTTCACGATTGCCATAAGTGGTATTGTTGCTGCTGCTGGTCCAGCAGTTATACCGTCGCTATTTGTGGATGATTTTGCTCTGCACTATAGCTCGCGTAATATGGCAGTCGCAGGGCGACAATTACAACAAGCTATTAGGAGGGTGGAGCAGTGGACCTTCGAACATGGCTTTCGGTTTTCTGCCACAAAGACCTCTGTTGTCCACTTTTGTCGTCAACGTACTCTTCACCCTCATCCGGAGCTTTATTTAGGAAATGTCGTTCTTCCCGTTGTTGACACTTACCGATTTCTTGGGCTCCTTTTCGATAGTAAATTATCGTGGGAGCCACACGTGCGGGAGCTAAAAGTGCAATGCACCAAGAGGCTTAATCTCTTGAAGTTTCTTAGCAGCACTAATTGGGGAGCGGATCGCACGGTGCTCCTGCGATTCTATCGGGCACACATTTTATCCCGGTTAGACTACAGCAGTGCAGCATATGGCTCCGCAAGACCAAGCGTTCTTGCGAAGCTGAACAGTATCCACCACAGCGGGGTTAGGTTTGCGACGGGAGCTTTTCGGACAAGCCCCATTGCTAGCCTGCTCGCCGAGTCTGGTGTGCCGCCTTTACACCTGAGGCGCCAGCAACTTCTACTTACGTATGCAGCAAATTTGCGACAGATGCCACTTCATCCAAGCTATCCCTGCGTGTTCAACAATGGCAACCGTTTGTTGTACGCTGCTTGTCCTCGTGCGACGCGGCCCATTGGGATACACTTGGATATTAGTTATGAATTGTTTGACGTACCTTCGATTCCTTGCCTTGTCAGACAACCAAGTGGGGTACCTCCGTGGGTTGTACGACGACTTGAAATCATCCTGGATTTGCACACTGGCCCGAAAGGAGACACGGACCCTTCGATTTATCGGAGGCTATACCTGTCCGTTGTTGGCCGCTATCCAGGTTCAGTCGTCGTTTACACGGATGGTTCAAGGACAGATACGAAGGTGGGCTGTGCGTTCGTTGTCGGAAATGATCGGTTTCTTTTTGCTCTCCCGGAAACCTGTAGTGTGTACACAGCAGAGCTTTATGCTATCTGTGGAGCTCTGTGGTACGCACTGTACAATGAGCGCCAAAACTTTCTTGTGTGTACTGACTCCTTGAGCTCGCTCCAGTCTATTGATACCCGTTTCCCTCGGCACCCTCTGGTGCAGCGGATCCAGGACCTGCTGGCCGGGTGTTCGGATGCCGGCACCAGAATCACGTTTGTGTGGCTCCCCAGCCACATGGGCATAGAGGGAAGCCAGTTAGTAGATCAGGCTGCCAAGGAGGCAGTTACACTGCCCCTGTTGCCTTTCAAGGTTCCAGCAAGTGATATTCGCTCTCAGCTGAGACATCTGGTTATGTCTCATTGGGAGATGGAGTGGCAGGCCATTCCACTTCCCAATAAGCTGAGAGCGATAAAAGGAACAACGAAGGTATGGAGGACTTCCCTTCGGGCTTCGCGGACGGAAGCCGTGGTATTATGTCGCCTTCGGATCGGCCACGGTATCTTGACGCACTCCCATCTACTGAAAGGAGGGCCCCCTCCGGTATGTACCTGCGGCGACCATCTTACCGTGGTACACATCCTTACGGAGTGTGTGGACCTGGTTGATCTGCGCCGTAGTCTTAACTTTCCGAGTACAATCCCCCTTATCTTGCGAGATGACGAGCAGTCAGCAGACCTCGTCATCCGCTTTGAGGGATAGTGGTCTTTTTATCGTGTGTAATGTTGTGTTTTGTGCTAGTGTATTTGTGTCAATTGCGTTTTTACTCCTATTGACTTGATTTTAGTTTGTGTTGCACATTTTAATTTATTTTACCGTCTAACGTAAATTATGTATATACATTTGTACTACCAGGCAATGCCTTACTCCTTTGTCTCCTATATTTTCTCTTATTTTATCCCAACATAAGGCATTGCGAATTAGATCCACTGATTGTTTTAATCTCATACTCATTTTTCATCACCTTTTTTAAAACTCTTGTCAGTGGATGTGTTTTAAAATTTTAACTGTCACATATCATGTCGTCCATCTCGTTTCATTAGGGGCCGATGACCTTTGATTTAAACAACAAGCATCATCTCATTTACCAGGTCGCACACATCCCCAGCTTTATTGGTACTTATACCTGCTTGCCTTACGTTGTTAGTACCAACGTGAAACACTACCACCTTCTCCTTTCCCCTTCCTTCTCGTCTACTTTCCTCAACATCTGCGTCAAGCTAATTCCTGGATAACACTCTACCCTGGTTCCCTTTCCTCCACACACTTTCCCCACATGTCTAACGATGGAATCCCCCATGACCAGAGACTCAACCCTACCCACCTCATTTGATCCCTTCCCCTCCTGGTCAGCCCTATCTTCTCTCTTTGCTGCAGAAGCTACTTCCTCCTCCCTTTTCTCCCTCTCATGACCCTGTTCCACCTGTCTTTTCCTTTCCACTACACTACATTTCCCTTTCCTACCTTTTCCCTTCTTCCTACTTCCACACATCTCAGCAACAGTTCCCTGTTCCTCATCTTCCCTCGGTTATTCTACCTGCAGTGACTCATACAAATTTCTCACCGACACCTGTCCTGAATTCTGATCCTGAACAGAACCCTTAGCCTGCAATCTCCTTCCCCTTAGAACATTAGACTACCTGTCTTCTACAATTCCCCCATTTCCTCCCATCCCTCCTTTTCACCTACTGTATCCTCTACATTATTTGAGAGAGGCCTACTTTCCTTCCTGTCCTCTGAGAGAATCCTAATTATCTCCCTCAAACTCTCCAACTCCTCCCTCATACTCCTTAATGCCTGGCCACACCCCCAGTTCCTACACTTGCACTCCTTAGCCATTATTTACAGAATAATGGGAAGAAAATAAAAAATAAAATAACTTATTCTGTACAAAACAAAAATGGATGGAAAGAAATATTGCCTTAAAAAAAATGAAAGGAAAGAAATATTGTCTAGGATAGTTCACAAAGATCACACAACAACAATGTAATTAATATAAGCTACTACTACATTACAATACTGCTTAGTTGTGGAAATTTTTTCTACAACACCCTAACAGAATGAAAATTGCTGTTAATTACTGAAAACCAAAAGTAATACACAAGAATTAGGTCTACACAATTCTAAACTGCAGTTACGTCAACCCTAATTACTGCAACAGAATTCTAGTAAGGGAGTTAATACAGATACTACAGATACTATACTATACAAATATTTCACAGTAATAGAATAAACACACTAATTTATAGTAAGTACTGAAATACACTACAATGATTTTAAAATATGTTCAGACGTATCCTAATTATAATACAACAGGTTATTACTAAGCACAACTGAAATGGATATTACAATTAAAGTTTGAAATTTGCAAGACTACTCAAAATAATAGCATAAACACTCTTAATTTCTAATATCACTACAATACACTACAACAGTTTTTAAACTATGTTCAGATGTATCCTAATTACAATAGGTTATTATCTTTCTTTCAAAGTTGTATTTAGGATAAAACTATTTAATTACAAGTAGGACCTGTTTCGCTCAATCTTAGTCGGTCAGGGCCCTGATCCTGGTAAATATAACAAAAAAATGTCTAATATACATTGATAAAATACGAATTTTAACAATTTAAAAATAGTCAAGAAGATTATATTATGTCTAAAACAAATACTGATCATTAAAATTGCTTAAAATGTAAGTGGAATGAATGACATGAAATGTTACTATAGTATGTAGTGATTAAATGTTCGTATAAATCATAATAATCTTTGCTCAATTTCACATACTGTTTATGATTTAAAACAGTTATTCACATAAGTGTGAGCTCTTGTAATGAACTATGATGTTTTTTAAATAAACATGATGAGGAATGCTAAAATCACATATATTGGTTGAAAAACGAACTGCACTGATGATAAAACGTCGTCTGAATCGGTGTAAATAACCTTATGGGACTTCCTCGCGTTGTGTTTCAAACATTATTAAATTTTGTGTAGTAGTGTGTTAATATTGGGCTTCAAATGGAGAACTACTAATCTCGTAGGTGAAATAATATAAATCGGGTGTATCCTGTAAAAAAGAAGAAAAAGGAAGAATAGTATGTGTGTCAGTTGTTGGAATTTAAAGGCTGTACTACTGTAAGGAAATAACAGAAGGCGCTTACCCGTGTGTTAATTGAGGGGAGATTAGTCCCTTGGTTGTTTACTGAGGTTTGATGGTCACTGACTTGCTGCTATGTGTGTTGTACGAATGCGATCGTAGAGACGGGGCCGATGACCTAGATGTTAGGCCCCTCTAAACAACAAGCATCATAATCATCAATCAGGACGTGCCCCCATTCTATAAAGCAACATGTGATCAAAATACGACCAGGTGGGTATTGCCTTGGCTGCGTGGTTCGGCTACAGAGGCCCCTGATCAGAGTGGCTGGCATTCGGGGAGGATGATTTCGGGCATGGCTTCGAAATGTCTTTGACCTGCCCCACCGCAGTCTTCAACTTTTGATTCCGTGAGGGTTTCAACCCCCTGGGAACATGCGCAGAGGGAAGGAATGGGATCCAGCTTCCCTAGATTTCTTGCGCTACCAGAACCAATTGGCACGATTTTAAGCTGGTAAAATCAGTCCTTTTTAGTAGACACATTGAAGGCATCTGCGGCGATCTTGAAGATCTCAAGGAAATGCGCAATGGTAGTTTGCTTTTGAAGACTCTCACAGCACTACAAGCTGATCAGTTGCTTAAGTGCGAACATTTTGGCGAAATCCCTGTCAAAGTGGAGGAGCAGAAATCCTTGAATCTGATTCGCGGAGTCATCTTCCACCGCAACCTTATTTTGAACACTGATGATAAGTTGATGGAAGACATGAAGAACTGTGCCGTGACACACATCTGGCGTATAACGTGCAGTCAGCAGTGAAGACGTTGCCACTGGTGCCTTCATTGTCTCTTTCAAGTTGTCAGTGTTACCAGAAAAGTCAAGGTAACAACTTATCGTTGCGATTTGAAGCCGTACATCCCGCCTCCTATGCAATGCTATCAATGCCAGAGATTTGGACATATGGTATCTCGTTGTTTGAATCAGTCTGTGTGTGGTACGTGTGGAAGAGTAGCTCACGGCACGGAAGAGTGCACAACTCCGTACAGGTCCACTAATTGCTCTGGTCTTCATTCACCTCGAGATTGGAACTGCCGACATATCTGAGTGAGAAGAAGATCCAAGAGATCAAGACCCTGGATGGTCTTTCCTACCAGGAAGAGCGCCGTAAGCTTACTTCCACGAATATACCTGCCAAGACACTAGACTACAGCATGATAGCTCAGTGTCTGCCAGGTTCATCATCCACGACATCGTTACCTATACAGATCGCTGTGCCCAAGCCAGCTGTTGCTCTCGCAAGCGAAGGCTCAAAGAGTAAAACCTCGAAGGGGGTGGGGGGGAGTGCACAGTATGTCACTGTTACAGTGGAATTGTAATGGTTATGACAGGTGTCTTGCTGAGCTGCGTCAGCTCATTAGTGAGTTTGCGGCGAGTTTAGTCTGTATTCAGTAGACAAACCTCCGACCAGGTGATTATACGGTTTTGAGAAATTTCAGACTATACTCGACAGAACTGTATTATGCTCACCGGGCGTCTGGTGGCGTGGGCATTTTTGTTCATTCTGATGCTTACAGCGAAGAGGTTCCTGTAAGAACCCCACTGGAAGCAGTTGTGGTGTGGGTACTGCTGCCTGTCATAGCAACAGTGTGTAATGTTTATTTTCCACCAGGCCAGCCTCTTAACATAAATGATGTCACTGATCTTATAGATCAGCTTCCACCTCCCTTGCTATTATTAGGCGATTTTAAAACCCATCGCTCCATGTTGGGCTCTGAGATGCCTTGCCCCATTGGAAGAGAGTTGGAAACATTTGTATCAGAGCTGGATTTGTGTATTTTGAACACAGGTGAACCAACTCATTTCAGTGTATGCTACGGCACATACTCTCGCATAGATGTAAGTCTCTTCAGCCGAACGCTGTTTCAGTGGAATACTCACGATGATCTCTCTGGCGGTAACTATTTTCCCATTAATTTTACGTTGTTGAAACAAAAGTCCATGGAGGCTCCTCCTCGATGGACCTTAGACATGCTGATTGGCCGAAGTTCACATCACTAGCTGTCTTTAACGAGGAGACCAGGCGGACCATGGACGACGAAATATCTTACATCACACAAGTTATTCTTGCTGCTGCTGTGGAGTCCATTCCCTCCTTTTCAGAGACTCCTCACCGAAAACTCGTTCCTTGGTGGAATGAAGAAATTGCATCAGCTATCAAAGAAGGATTCAAATACACCTTGTTATTCCCCAGTCCTTCTTTTGCTAGAATACCCTATTTATCAACGTAGTCTCCTTTCAATACTACGGCCTTATGCCACCGTAATGTGAACCACTCGACTGATTGATATTGGAGCCATCTGCAGTCTTGTGTCACTCGATAACACAATGTTCCACCTGGGAAGCTCTCTTGTAACATTCGCACTACTGTCCAAGGCAAGGGTGTAAAGTACATCACTCTGTTGCAATCCTTGGTTAACTTCAAAAGCTTTTGATTAAGTACCCTCAACCTTTATTTACATTTGTACCGGTTGGTACACCTATACGCTGCACATTTGAATTTTCTGCCTTAAAGTACTCCTCTACAGCAAAAACTCTGAACTTTATTATCACAACAGGTTCTCAGAAGATGTCACTGTGTTAATTTCAAACTGCTTTTGTTTACTAATTATCAAGAAGTGTGGACATTCTCTCACAGATATCTACCAAAAACTATGATCATGCACCCTGGTGCGAAGTGTTAGAACTTTTCTTGGAGATATTTTAGACTCGTAAGTTTTCCTATAGCTAAATTTCATTCTTTCATTTGTGGGTTGGCAATATAAATCTTTTCTTTCTGCCAGTTTTGAAGTTAGCCAATCATTAATTTCTGTCATTAATTTTCAGCCAATTGTCTTTCTTCCCCAATTTTTGATGTGTAAATTTTAGTTAGCCAATAAACGCCTGTGGGTGTGTCGTAATGATTCATGAAAGGTCTCGAATCTTCCCCGAGGGTATAAAAACTGCTGATTTTCTTGTCTCTCGGCCACTTCAACAACATCTAGCTTAGTGTATGGAAGTATAGCAGGGGGCGGGTAGCGCCTCTTCCTTCGGGCAGCAGCTCTTCAACAAAGGTAATGGCCTTTTAACCTTTATTTCTTGCTAGCTCAGCAGTTTAGCCCTCGGGGAGGGTCCGAAACCTTTTCAGTGTAACCTACCTCTCAAAAAATGTAACTTAGTGCCGGCTTATGTAGAAATTTCTTATTACTTTAACTGTAAATCGGGGATAGAGAGTGCTTTACCCTCTCGAGCTCCCCTTCATTTTGAGTTGAGGTGACTACGTTTTCATAACCGATTTTCTACTCTTAATGTATTAAAATTTTCTTATACGAGTCACCTCCCTAGTTCGAGAATAGCCCCTGTATTATTGGCCTAGTGCCCCTTAGGTTCTATAAGGTTTCATGTAGGAGTGCAAGCAACACCTCCATTCACCTTGGTATTCTGGGCCATTTAATTAATCTGTTCTTTTCCACTGAGGCCCAGTAGGTTGGGTACGAGATACCCCCGTTTCATTTGATGTAAGTTGTGCCTTGATGGCAATTATGTGTAAAAGTCTGGTATTGCCTTTAATAGGCTTGAAAGATTGAGAGTGGGTCAGCTCTTTCTGGTATTTTGAAAGGTGCCTGTAGGAGGCTTGACATTACTAGGTGGGAGCAAGTGCTCCATGTAATTAGGGGTTTTTTGCCCTTTGGTAAATTGTGGTTGTTAGCTGAGAGCTCAGGAATTATAAATCTTGGGGCTCGTAGCCCAGATCTTGTAATGATCCCCTAAAACTTGTGTTTTCGCTTGTAAAATTATCATTGTACCTGTGTTTTTTTATGGTTATTTCACCTAGTGAAAATTTGTTAAATCTGGTTGTCTATTGAAAATATAACCTTTATTGAAATTTTAATTCATCTTTCGGACTTGTAATTAGACCCATTCCAGCCCGCACCTTCTTTCACCTCTGCATTCCACGGATAACTCCGTAACAACATTTGTACTTTCCAGAGTCATTTGAACAATTATTGTATTTTTGTAAGATATTCCCATGTCTTTCATTGCCTTCCATAGCTTGAACCCCTCTGATACTATCATGTGCTTGTTTAAAATCAATAAACAGCTGGTGAACATCAATGTTATATTCACAACATTTTCCAAGGATCTGTCTAATAGTAAAAATTTGTCTGTAAGAGATCTGTTAATTCTGGTAATCTCCTAGATATTTTTCTACATGTGTTTGCATTCTCCCAGCTGTGATTTAATTTTATAAGCAGTACATAGCAGTGCTGTTCCTCTATAATTCCTCCAGTCTGCTTTGTCATGTTTCTTATGTTTAGGGCAGAGTATTGCTGTATTCCTTTGTTCTGGCATTTTCTCCTTTTGCCATATCTCTATCATAATCTCTTGCAACCACCTTGTTAGTTTACCTCCTCCATATTTTTAAATTTCAGCTGTAATGTTGTCTTCTCCTGGTGCCTTATTGTTTTTAAGAGACTTAATTCTATCTTTAACTTCTTGCAGTGCAGGTTCCTTGACTGATTCCAGGTCCACATTTCTCTGGTTTGTTCCCTTCTGTCTGTCCAGCTTCAAGCCCACTTTCATATTCCGATTCTGTATTCAGCAGTTCACTCAAATACTCTACCCATCGGTCTAACATCTGACATTACCTCCAATCAGATTTCCCTCCTTATTTTCACAGAGAAATGCTCTGGGATGAAATCCTTTCTTTATATCTATAACCCTTACATAAAACTTTCTAGTTTCCCGAGCAGTCTTTCTCTTGTCTAATTCTTCAATTCACTGTTCCTCAAATTCTCTATTTTTCTTCCTGCATTCCTTATCTGCTTTCTTTCTTTTCTCCCTGTATTCTTCTACAGTATTTCTTATTCTCTGTAACACCTTTTTCCCTCATTCCATTCTTCAGTCTTCTTCCTACAATCTTCATTAAAACCAATCCTGAATCCTTGATTGTTTCTCTCTGCCCACAGTTACAGCTGCTTTGTATATTATACCTTTAACCGTTTGCCACCTTACTTCAGTACTTTCTCCTGTCCAGTCTCCCACTTCATTGACGCTATTTGTCAAAACTGTTGTATATTGCTTTGCTATATTTTCATCCCTTCATAACTTAGCAACAACAATCCTGGGTATAACAGCTCTCTTAATCTCTTTCTTGTTGGCTATCATTTGTCTGTATTTGACTCTTACTACCTCCATCTGCGCCTCGTCAACTATCCACTTCCAGTACATCTGAAGAATACCTTCTATCTATAAGCACATGTTCAATTTGGTGTTTTGTCATCCCATCAGTAGAGCACCACTTTACTTTCCTGATATCCTTCCTTTGCATCCATGTGCTTTTAATATGTTATTGCCTATTGCAAAATCAACCAAACTAATGTCACTATCACTTAAAATCTTGTGCAAATGCACCTTACCAGCAGTTTTCCTGTAAACACTTTCTCTTCCCACTTGGGCGTTGAAGTCCTCCATGAGTATTTTATCATCATGCTTTGCCACTAGTGCTAATTCTTGTTCCAGCTGTTCATAAATGATATCTTTTTCTGTCGACTCTGCATCTTCTGTTGCCTTGTATATACATACTAGCTGATGTACCCGTGCTTCGCTGTGGAATTCTACATTGTATGCAGAATTCTAGGTTAGGTAGTGTACACCTTGTGAGCAAGATTGTATTATATTGCATAACTCTTAACTTTACCCTAGAAACGTGACGGTGAAGTCGCCAAACATCTTTTCTCATATGAAGACTGGTTTAGGGAATTTTCATTGTAATGGTAGGCCCGCTTGCCTACTATCAGTCATAGTCAGGTTAGGGAGTTTTCATTATAATGGAAGACACTCTCCACCTGCTTTCCCTCCTCACTGCTAATTTGGAATAAAATGAATGTAGAATTTAATAAAAGTGAAGAGGAAGACGCTTTTCTTAAGAAATGGCTCTTTTCAGGGTTTAATTTTGAATTCTTTACTTAATTGTGGTGCTATAATTTGGAATAGGCCTAAATTTTAATTCTAGACTGGTCATACTACTACTATTACTAAGTGAGCCTCTGAAAAATGTGCACACTGCTCATTCAAAACAGCGCATCAGAGTAGGGATTGAATAGCTGGAATACTATGATGAACCAGTGTGTTACGTACCAGCAGTATCACACAATGTATGAACCAGAGGAATGGCATGCTAAAGAAAAAAGTTATCTAACTCCCCAGCTATTTCCCTCAAATTTTCACCACGAACCTGCTACGCAGGCGTAGCAGGGGGAGAGGTGATACTCCCACGTGGCGCGTCCCAGGTGGCGGATAGGGGGGTCCTAACCGGCTTGCCGGCGGACTTGAGGGAAATAAAATACCTCTCGCGGACCAAACACACTACCCCCTGCAGGTGGGGGACGCACATGTAGAATACACCCGCGGTATCCCCTGCCTGTCGTAAGAGGCGACTAAAAGGGGCGACCAAGGGCTGACTGAATTAGAACCATGAAACTACTTTTGAATCGTACCATCACGCGGGGAACACCATAGGTTGCCTGTACTTGCGAGTAGTACCACTAAATTCGGTACGAAATAGGTTTGTGATTAGTAGCAGTAAAAGCCTGGCCTGGTGGATTCCAGTACCCGTGCGTCGTACCCATGTGTGCAACACCGCGGGTCTGGGCGTAGCCTGTGAGTTGTACCACTATAGGAGCAGCACTGTGGGTCTGCGTTGCCTGTGATTAGTACCCACTATGTGAGGAACACCACGGGAATACCGGCGCCCGTGTTTAGTACACCTAGGTGGGGAACCTTCTCGGTTTGCGTTGACTCTGAGTTGGGCCATTGTGTGAGACACACCATAAGTCTGCGTTACTTGTACGTATTGCAATACTTGTGAGTAGTACCATCTTTTGTGGAACACCGTGAGTCTTCGCTACTTCTGATTAATACCCCAACATGACACATACCATGGTTCTATTTTACTCGCGACATGTACCATTCTGTGGGGCCTTAGACGTGGATTTTGCACCCCCTTTAGACACCAAGCATCATTGTGCTTTGTAAGTGGTTCCTTGGTCGGTAATAATGTTATTTTCGATCTGTATTGAGTCGCATCCACTGGTTTTTGTTCGTTTGTTTTGTGTTTTGTTGAGTTCCTGTCCATCCATTCACTCTTCATGCCATATTTTATTTTTATTTTGGTCAGTGGATGCCTTTGCAATTTTTGTTCTTTCATTTCGTACCATTAGGGGCCGATGACCTTCGATGTTAGGCCCCTTAAAACAACAAGCATCATCATCATCATCATCATCAAATTTTCAGTCAGGCTGTTATACTCGGCACGCAGCAGTAATCCCATCTATCGGAGTTGAGGGCACCATAAGAGGCAAAGAACATCACAACAAACAATGGTCAGTGTAATGTTATGCGCTTTCGATATTGTAGGCCTTCACATTTGGTTTCCTTCCGACTGTGAAATACCACTCTTATCATAGACGGTACAGTAAAACTGAATAAAACATGAATGATCGGAAATTGTATTCTCTATAACTTTTGTAATGTAGTACTTTTCTATAGGACCAATAACATAGGTATTTAAAAATTAAATTTTAGGCGCTTACCCCTAAACTACCATTTCATCCAGGGTCAGTAAAATTGTTTATAGCTTAGACTACAGTTTATTCTTCCCCGACACTACATACCGATTTTCATTACATTCTGTTCACCCATTTTCTCGTGGTTCGGCGTTGATGTGGACTTTGCAATAACAATCCAAATTCATGAATATCTGTGTTATAGCCCGTACGGTAAAAATGTATAACCACAAACCTACTACGCTGGCGTAGCAGGGGGAGAGGTGATACTCCCACGTGGCGTGTCCCAGGTGGCAGATAGGGGGTCCTAACTGGCTTGCAGCCGGACTTGAGGGAAATAAAATAACTCTCCCGGATCAAACACACTACCCCTGCGGGTGGGGGACGCACATGTAGAATACACCCGCAGTATCCCCTGCCTGTCGTAAGAGGCGACTAAAAGAAGCTCTGAACTTGGGAGTCTGGATTGGCGACCACGGGGCCCTTAGCTGAGTCTTGGCATTGCTTCCACTTACTTGTGCCAGGCTCCTCACTTTCGTCTATCCTGCCCGACCTCCCTTGGTCAATTCTTGTTCTTTTCTGACCCTGACGGTATTAGAGCATTCGAGGCCTAGGGAGTCTTTCATTTTCACGCCCTTCGTGGCCCTTGCCTTCATCCGTTACTTCATTTCTCGAAGTGACGGATCCCTTCTTTCTTCTTTTTTCTCTCTCTGTACCCCTTGTGGGTGGGGTACGCAGACTAATAATACACCCACGGTATCCCCTGCCTGTCGTGAGAGGCAACTAAAAGGGGCGACCAAGGAATGATTGAATTAGAACCATGAAACTACTTTTGATTCGTACCATCACGAGGGGAACAACATGGGTTGCCTGTACTTGCGAGTAGTACCACTATATTAGGTACGAAACAGGTTTGTGATTAGTAGCAGCAATGTGTTGGTTCTCGTGTGGGTTTCCAGTACCCGTGAGTCGTACCCATGTGAGCAACACCGCGGGTCAGGGCGTTGCCTGTGAGTTGTACCACTATATGAGTGACACCATGGGTCTGTGTTGCCTGTGATTAGTACCTACTATGTGAGGAACAACAGAGGAATACCGGCACCCGTGACTAGTACACTTAGGTGAGGAACATCATCGGTTTGCGTTGGCTACCCTATGAGTGGCGCCATTGTGTGCGAAACACCATAGTTCTGCGTTACCTGTACGACGTACAATACTTGTGAGTAGTACCATCATGTGTGGAACACCGTGAGTCTTCGCTACTTTTGATTAGTACCCCAACATAACAAAATACCATGGTTCTACTTTACTAGCGATAAGTACTATTCTGAGGGGCCTTTGACCTATATTTTGGACTTCTTCAGACATCAAGAATTCTTGATTCAGGATTGTACTTTATTAGTGGTCCCTTGGTCAGTAATACTATTATTTATGGTCTTTTTTTGAGTTGGATCCACTGGTTTTTTTTTTTTTGGGGGGGGGGTCCATATCCATCCATTCATTCTTCATGACATTTTTTTATTTTGGTCAGTGGATGATTTTGACCTTTTTGTTTGTCATTTCATTTCGTACCATTAGGGGCCGATGACCTCGATGTTAGGCCCCTTTAAAAAACAAGCAGCATCATCGTCATAAAAAATGTATAAGACATAAATGATCGGAAATTTAATACTATATAACTTCAGTTATGTAAGTATTTATCGATAGGACCGCTAATAATATAAATAATAATAATAATAATAATATAAATATTCGTGAATTGAATTTTAGGCCTTTCCCTAAACTACCATTTCACTCAGCGTGAATAAAATGATTTATAGCCTAGATTGTAGTGGCTCATCCCCCCAACTTTACATACCGATTTTCATGAAGTTCTCTTGAGCCATTTTCTCGTGATGCATGTACATACATACCGATAGACAGAAATTACGGAAAAGTAAAAAGTGCATTTCCTTTACTGTGGACATGACCAGTACAGAAATAGGCCTACCATTCTTTTCAAATTCTGAGCAATATACAGACAAAACTCTTTATATATATAGATTAAAGATATACTGAAGAAGGGGTCCTTCACTCGTAGAACACAAATTCGATCATTAATGGGCTTACAGTTGAGTATGATATTCTTATACACATCATCAACAAGGAACACTGTTAACATTATGCCTGTTATACATGATTTCATATTAAGAACCATGGTTAATGTGCTTATGGTTTGTCACGTCATTCAGCAGTCACTCATCTGTTATTCAGAATCATATCATGCACTTGTTCAATATTAGCATCAGTTATGGTTGCAGAAGGTTGCCTGTATATTTTCTCATCCTTTACGCTCGTGCGACCCCTTTTGAACTGTTCAATCCACTAGTGAACACTTTGCTGTGGCAAAACATTGTCCCCGTATTGTGCTGAAAGCCTTCTATGAATTTCTGCTCCTGGTACACCCTCAGACCGCAAAAAACAGATTACGGAACGCTGTTCTTCCTTGGTGCAAACATAAAGTAGCGCGGCCATCTTTTCCTCGCAACAGCACAAGCTGTACTGATCTGATAATGCTGAAACCTACCACAGATGTAGACACCGATGCCATCTAGCAGCTGGTGAGCACACCACACCATAGAGCCAACCTAAAGACAATTAGAGCAATATTGAGATACTTATTGACTTGCCTGTGTAGATGGGCATGTTGTGCCATTACAAGGAATGTGCTAGACTTCTTATTTGGTTGAATGTCTTTTATAGTTTGTTTGTGAGCAGTAACCATTACTTTGTGCGGTCATGCAATTTTTTTGTTTTTCTAGGACCCTGAAGATTTTACAGGCAATTACAGCAGTTGGAGTTCATCAGAGAACATGGGAATTGCAGATAGGTCTGGAGGAGGACCTGAAGATTCTGTAACAGCACAGTGAGTATCTTCCTGTGCCCCTTAAGTAGGTAGAAAGATTACAAATATTTGTTAACATACATACCTACAAACATACAGGGGTCGAAAAATACCAGGCGCCCAGTCGCCATTGCACCTGAAAAGGAAAGGAAAATCCACGAGGCTATCAAAATCAAGAAACATCCGAACAATATAAATTTAGAAGAAGGATATAAAATCAGTAGTTCTTGGATGCCCATCATTCATAGTTTAAGACATACAGACCACATAAACACACGGGCCGAAACCCCATTACATAACAGCGCGGGCAAGCCCCCACTACCTGGCTGTGACACATACCTTCCAGAATACTCACGAGAGAGCCAGGGCTTACGTCAGCCAGTAAGGCTAGGATATAAAAGGCCAAGGTCAGGGCCACTCTAGTAGGGTAAATTTCTGCTTGGGAGACTGATTACCTCAGATCAGGTAGGGGTATTTCTGTCGCCTTGACAAAGAATACTGCAATGTATTCAAAACGTCGGCAAACTGTACGTGATGTACAGACAACTACAACATGGTTCAACCCGGAAATTAAACTAAGAAAAAAAAAGAAGAAGAAGAAAAGTTTGTTTCTGCTACAACACTTTCAGGAGTTTTCATTGGAAAAGTGGATAAGAATTTCACAAGCGACAAGAAACATATTTTGGCAAGTGGGATTAATTTTCTGATAGACACATTTCTTCAGTATGAGTTTATTCAAAGTTCCACTGGTGTTTTTGACACATATTCCAGCCATCTGAAAAGAATTGGAAAATTATGGCAACAGTGAAATACAGCTTCTTGCCACTCATTTTGCAAAACACCTTCAAATTGAGGAGAACAATGTGTAAGACATACTGAGCGAGTGGTGCGAGTTCAGTGTAGTCGGGTTAAGTCTTCCACTGAACGATTTACTTGAAAAATCGCAGATTGTGAAAGTTATGTTCATACATACTCCTTATACACTGTTGTGCCTCTCAGATTTCAGTCTGCCGGGCTGAGTGGCTCAGACGGTTGAGGCGCTGGCCTTCTGACCCCAACTTGGCAGGTTTGATCCTGGCTCAGTCCGGTGGTATTTGAAGGTGCTCCAGTACGTCAGCCTCGTGTCGGTAGATTTATTGGCACGTAAAAGAACTCCTGAGTGACTAAATTCCAGTGCCCCGGCGTCTCCGAAAACCGTAAAAGAGTAGTTAGTGGGACGTAAAGCAAATAGCATTATTATTATTATTATTATTATTATTATTATTATTATTATTATTATTATTATTATTATTATTATTATTGATTTCAGTCTGCAAGCTTCTGTGAATTTACTGCCACAATTCTCTATTTATAGCTAGTTCCATAGCCTCGTTTAGTTCTGTACCTCTTTAAACTGTTAGAAACTGAGTCTAAACATTGTTGTCTTGGTCTCCTTCTACTTCACTTACCGTCCATAACAGAGTCCATTATCCTCCTAGGTAACTATCCTTCTCCATTCGCCTCACATGACCCCTACCACCGAAGTCGCTTTGTGCACACAGCTTCATCCATCGAGTTCATTCCTAACTTATCCTTTATATTTCCTCATTCCAAGTACCCTCCTGTTACTGTTTCCACCTGTTTGTACCAGCAATCAATCTCGCTATTTTCATGTCTTACTTTTAACTTTTGAAGAAGAAATCCTTAGTCCACTCAGATTTCACTCCCGTAAAGCAATGTTGGTCTGAAAAGAGACCAAAGTAAAGATAATTTTGACAGGGAGCTGACTTACTTCTTACAGTATACTGTTCATCTTAACTGCGAACTCACTGCTTTGCTTTGCTTCACCTTGATTCATTCTCGCTTACTACACTAGCTTCCTGCAAGAACACACATCCTTAATACTTGAAATTATCTACCTGTTCTAGCTTTGTATCTCCAGTCTGACACTTTCTCTTTGATTTATTACCTACTGACATAAATTTAGTCTTGGAAAGGGTAATTTTCATACCGTACTAATTGTGCCTATTTTCAAGTTCCAAGAGATTAGACTGCAGGCTTTTGGCACAATCCACCACCTAAGACAAAGTCATCAGCATAGGCCAAACTGCTTACATTTTCACCTATCTGAACCCTTCCCTGCCATTTAATACCTTTCAGCAGATGATCCATGTAAACTATAAACAACAAAGGTGAACGACTACAGCCTTGTCTAAGCCCTGTAAGTACCGTATAATCCTGAATACCTCCCGCCACCGAATAAGACCCGCATCCTAATTTTGAGGCAGCAAAATACGGAAAAAATATATAAAATAAAATAACTTGCATATCTATTTAATTTTCTTCAAATATACCACAAATATAAATTCAAACAGCTTACAATTAATAAAATCATCACAAAAATCGTAAATAAAATTGGTCCAATACTCAGGTCATTCACAATTCACCGTCGTCATCTGAAGTTTCGCCATAGGAACTTTCGTCGCTGGCATCTTTCCACAAATAGTCGTCCTCACTACTGTCCACTGAATTTGAAATTTCACATTTCTTAAAGCTTTTGGACACTAGATTGTTGGGAATGCGCGCCCTTGCGGTCTTGATCCAGCTGCATATTAGTCCCGCTTCAGGCCTCTTCACTAGTCCGGTTGGTGTTAACGCGTGATCACCATCAGACATCCATTCGGTGTACAACTGTTTCATTGCAGTTTTGAAAGGCCGGTTCATGCACACATCCAACGGCTGCAGAATAGAAGTGAGTCCTCCGGGAATTATCGCAAGATCGATTTTTTCTTTCCTCATCATATCTTTTACGGCGTCAGTTGTATGCCCTCGGTAACTGTCCAACACAAGCCTGTCTCGTTTGTGACGGAAATTCAAACTCTCAAGTTCTTAATGATTTTAATAAGCAAACTATTTTAAAATGTTACATGTTGTTAGAGAATGAATGTTGGCATTTTAACGAGTGTTCTCAAATTTCTCCTAGTTCATATTCACTCATTTTAACTCTTAGCCCATTTCAATCATTTTAAACATTGAGTTACATTGTAACTTGTGTCTATGTTTGTTCTCAATTTTTGGCTGAAGATGACGCAGAAATTGGCGTTGAAACTAGTCCTAATTACTAATTTAAATGTTGTAAATCAACCATTATAACATTGTTTTGTATTGAAAAGGTGCCCCTAAAGTTGTTCCCATTGTAATTCTAATCTTGATGTCGTCTATAACTTTTTCCCTGTATGGAAACCTCTATTACTTTCTTCAATAACCCATCATGTCTAAATATATGGCCTGGTATCTTTTTATTTGTGTCATAAAACACCTCTTCATTTTTCATTTGTGACTGACTCTCCCTGCAACTGTAAGCCGTCACGCTAAGGCCGTGAAATTAAGTTCTCTACCAAATCCTCACCCAGGCCAGTCGTCACTGGTGTATCGTGTGCGCAACATGGCCAGGAACGCCAATTTGAATTTCTTATGGTGTGAATATTGCGAACATACTAAAGAGTGAAGTAAATGTGCTATCCGGGTTTCTTTAACATGTATTTAATAGGACATGGACTGGGACTTTGAAATAATGATGTAATAACCAAGGAAATGCACTAGAGAGGGACAGTCTTAACCAGTTACGACTTATTACAGCGATAGCCTGCATTTTCAGTGTAATATGAATGATTGCATGTTATAAATCTCATTCCGTATTGACGGTTATCACTACTTTTCAATAAAAAAGAAATATGAACAGTTTAAAGAATATGTAGTTTTCAGTATTTACAATTGAAAAACAGAACATTTTTAGACTTTGTTTCGTTCTTTACTGTACATACAACATGGTTGGTGTACGTTCTCCATTCACTATCTCTGAATTATATGGCCAATTTATGGAATATAGATACTAACTTTTGTCGGGCTGAGTGGCTCAGATGGTTGAGATGCTGGCCTTCCGACCCCAACTTGGTAGGTTCGATCCTGGCTCAGTCCAGTGGTATTTGAAGGTGCTCCAGTATGTTAGCCTCGTGTCGGTAGATTTACTGGCACATAAAAGAACTCCTGCAGGACAAAATTCCTGTACCTCGATGTCGCCAAAAACCGAAAAAGGTAGTTAATGGGACGTAAAGCCGTCCGGTCCCGCGGTGTAGGGGGCAATGTGTCCGCCTATCACCCGGCGGCCCCGGGTTCGATTCCCGGCTGGGTTAGAGGTTTTTAATTGTAAATGATTAATATCCCAGGCCTGGGGACTGGGCGTTTGTGTCGTCCTTAACATTCCTTTCCTCACATTCAACACTTTACACTTCGGCAATTTCCAAATACACGCAGGTTCCTAACATATGGTGCAAGTAGGGGCAAAAGATCTTTCTAGGTCGATGCCCCAAACAAATAGCATTTTAAATAAAAGGTACATAAAGCCAATAACATTATAGATAATAACTTAATCATGGACATGTAAATTGTAATCATGAACATGAAGTCAGCTGATGAACTGTAATCCGTGCATGTGCAGTTGCTACTTCCTACAGGGGTCAACGATCGTTTCTTGGGAAGGGTGAAAGGAGACACCAATGCTTTTAAAAAAAAGTAGCTGTGTTTGTAATATTTTTAGATTAGGCCTAGAAAAGTTGTCAAAGAACAAATCAAATTTAAAAACATTCATTTGGTGTTGGACTGGAAAGCAATGAATGAAGAAACTCTTTCAACGTGTGGAATGTTATTCTTTAAATCAAATGTACATACAAAAATTAAAGCATTCGTGGCTATATGTGGCCTTTATTATGTTTCGATCTTGGCCACAATATTCAAACTACATTCGCTGGAAAAAAAGCGAAACACCACATATTTCAGACAAAATTGAATATTAATCCGTTTGAAACCTTGTATAAATTAAGTGTTACGAGTTATGACATTACAACAATATGGCAGTGTATCATAAGTTAACTAACCCAGTTGAGAAGTTTCAGTGTAATAATTGATAAACACTACTGATCGTGACAATCACAACACCAATACTGCAGTTTACTGCCTTCTGACAAGAATAACCACAAACAGCTGTCTTAATGTTTATCACTGTGAATTCTCGTGCTGCTTATTTTTTTGTACATTACGGCTTGTCTACTACAGTTAGTCTTGCTTCTAAGTCATGTCATAATGGATCTTTCACCTGAAAACGCAGCAAGGGCTGTAGCATTAGTGGAGGATGGGTGAAATATGCTCTGTGTAGCAGACGTTATAGGCACATCTGGTTCTAACGTGTATAGAACTGTTAAAAGGTACAGCAATGACAATATCTACACCAGGAGACCATTCTGGTCATAGGAAAAGCACTGCTGAGTGGGACGATCGCTTTCTCTTAATGCAAGTTCTTTGTGATCGACACACAAGTATGAAGGCCGGAAGAAATATGCAGCAAGTATGGGGCATGAACATCAGCGAAATGACAGTAAGAAGAATGTCTTACGAAGGGATTTAAAGTCCAAGAGACCTGCCACAGAACATCTTCTTACACGTGAGCACCGCGCCTCTCAGGTGCAGTTCACCAACACCCATCGAAAGTAGACTTTGAAGTGCTGTTCAGTGTTCAGTGCTGTTCATCATTGAATCCATATTATGTTTGGAGAGCAAAGGATGGAAGGGAGAGAGTATGGAGAAGGTCCAGGGAATGTTATTCACCCTGTACTTTCTCTGCAAGGACTCCGTTTATGGAGGCTCTGTGATGGGCTGGGATTACCTCTAATGCACGCACGGAGCTTGTGTTAGTCGAGAATGGAAGTCTTGACAGCCCACTGATACGTAGAGGAGACTTTAATGTATCACGTGGTGTCTTTTGCACCTGTCATCGACACAAACTTTATCTTATGCATGCTAGTGCTCATCCACACGCCGTTTGTGTACGTGAGTACCTGGATGAAGTTGGAGTTGAACACTTGGTTCGGGCTGCTCGTCCCGACCTAAACCCGATACAGCATGTCTGGGATGTGCTAGGAGTCGTTCTCCTGACACACTGGCTCAACTGGGCGCTGCGCTCCAGGTAGAATGGAAGCTTGCAGCACAAGAGAAAATGCATTAAAAATACATCACTAATTACAGAAAATTACAACTTACTGTTCCGAGGTATCTGTTGAACAGCAGAGGTGAAAGAAGGTGCGGGCTGGAATGGGTCTAACTACAAGTTCGAAACATGAATTAAAATTTCAACAAAGGTTATATTTTCAAGACTTAACAATGGTAAACCACGAACCTACTACGATGGCGTAGCAGGGGGAGAGGTGATACTCCCACGTGGCGCGTCTCAGGTGGCGGATAGGGGGGTCCTAACCGGCTTGCCGGCGGACTTGAGGGAAATAAAATACCTCTCGCGGAACAAACACACTACCCCCAGCGGATGGGGGACGCACATGTACAATACACCCGCGGTGCCCCCCTGCCTGTCGTATGAGTCGACTAAAAGGGGCGACCTAGGCGCGGACATGGATTGTGGTTTGGTATAATGTATTGGACCTCCTGTGGATGGGAGGGGTCGAGTACATTCACAGGTAATCCCTGCCTGTCGTAGAAGGCGACTTAAAGGGTCATGTGGCCATGGTCCCCTCTTTATTTTTTATTATTTTTCCGAGGGTCAGATGTAGACCATTCCAAATTTTGATGTGCATGCTGCCCGGAGATGGGCGTCTTACGTGTGCGATTACGCCCAAAAGCCCGCAACGGTCCACCCAGGACCATTGCGTGGTGGGAGCGCTATGTACCTTGGCAGTAGTATCCGCCTGACAACACAGGTCCTAGCTCGAGCGGGGATAAAATTTGCCAACAGATGGGCATGGATGAATGCCAGAAGGACATATTATTATTAATTTTTTTAAATTTTTTCTCTATATTTAGTGCTCTGTACACGCTATGGGGTACATGCTATTGCGGGTGACCGAAGGAAGGGAGTCCTAGTGCTCATTGCCTCAGTCATCCCGTATTAGGCATCGTTCAACATCGGACCGCGGGCAGTACCTGCTATGACCAGGTGGGCATTGCCTTGGCTGCTTGGTTCGGCTACAGAGACCCCTGATCGGAGTGGGTGGCATTCGGGGAGGAAGTTTTCGGACATGGCTTCCAAACGAAGTCGGCTCCCTCAAGGTGGTCCCCCACCTAAGACTTTTGCTTCTCTGAGAGGTTCAACTCCCTGGGAACATGCGCAGCGTGAAGGAATGGGATCCAGCTTCCCTAGGTTTCTGGTCGCTACCAGAACCGATGGGCATGATTTTAAGCTGGTAAAGTCGATCATGTTTAGTAGACACATCGAAGGCGTCTACGGCGAACTTGAGGACCTAAAAAAAATGCGCAACGGTAGTTTGCTAATGAAGACTCGTACAGCACTGCAAGCTGATCAGTTGCTTAAGTGCGACCACATTGGCAAAATCCCCGTCAAAGTGGAGGAGCATAAGTCCTTGAAGCTGGTTCGCAGAGTCATCTTTCACCGCAACCTTATTTTGAACACTGACGACGAGTTGATGGACGACATGAAGAACCGTGGCGTGACACACGTCCGGCCATTACGCGCAAGGTCAACGGTGAAGACGTTGCCACTGGTGCCTTCATTGTCTCTTTCAAGTTGTCAGTGTTACCAGAGAAAGTCAAGGTAACAACTTATCGTTGCGATGTGAGGCCGTACATCCCGCCTCCTATGCGATGCTATCAATGCCAGCGATTCGGACATATGGTATCTCGCTGTTCGAATCAGGCTGTATGTGGTACATGTGGACGAGTAGCTCACGGTGCGGAGGAGTGCACAACTCCATACAAGTGCACTAACTGCTCCGGTTTTCATTCTCCTCGGGATCGGAATTGTCCGACATACCTGAGTGAGAAGAAGATCCAGGAGATCAAGACCCTGGATGGTCTTTCCTACCAGGAAGCGCGCCGTAAGTTTCATTCTACGAATACACCTGCCCGTACACTCGACTATAGCTTGATAGCTCAGAGTCTTCCAGGTTCGTCATTTTCCACCTCGACACCTGTCCAGACCGCTGCGCCCAAGGCGACTGTTGCTGCTCCCAGCAACGTCGCAAATAGTCAAAGCTCGAAGGGGGGGACCACCCCACCTTCGGCCAACCAGAAGTCTGTGCAGGCTGGCAGTTCCCAGCCGGCACAGCAAGGGGGGAAGACTAATTCTCCCCCCCCCCCTTAGGAGGTCGACGAAAGTCGTGCCCCAGCCGGCGCAGGCGGCATCGTCGACCAGGGCTGGCAAACCATCTCCCAACCCGTCTAAACTAGAAAAAAAGAAGGGGAAGACGGGCGCCCGTGCTGAGCGCTCTCGGACTTCCCCTGCGAAGGAGAAGTCATGCCCCCCATCTGGGGGGTATGAGTCTGCGCCAGGAGGCACTCCTACAACCAAACCTGCGCGCTCTCCTCGTAGGGGACCTACTCGCCCTCTAAAAGCGTCGAAGTTCTGGGCGGCACCCCTGCCATCTTTTGATGACGGGATAGATGTCGCGCTGTCCTCTACATCTACGGATGTAGAATTAGATAGTGTTTAGGCTAACGAGCATGTTTTCGCTCATAACCTAACACTTCTTTTATAGTCCACACTATGGCACTGTTACAGTGGAATTGTAACGGTTATGACAGGCATCTTGCTGAGTTACGTCAGCTCATTAGTGACTACGCAGCGAGTATAGTCTGTATTCAGGAGACCAACTTCAGACCTGGTCATCATACGGTCTTGAGAAATTTCAGACTATACTCGACAGAACGGTACTATGCTCACCGGGCATCCGGTGGTGTTGGCATTTTTGTACGTTTTGATGCCTACAGCGAAGAGGTTCCATTAAGAACTCCCCTCGAGGCTGTAGCTGTTCGCGTTCTGCTGCCTGTCATAACAACAATGTGTAATGTTTATTTTCCACGAGGTCACGCTATTAACATAACTGATGTCACTGATCTTATAGATCAGCTTCCACCTCCCTTCCTCTTGTTGGGCGATTTTAACGCCCATCACCCCACCTGGGGCTCTGAGACGCCTTGCCCCAGGGGGAGAGAGCTGGAAACATTAGTAACAGAGCTGGATTTATGTATTTTGAACACGGAGGAACCAACTCACTTTATTGTGCGTTACGGCACATATTCTCGCATAGACGTAAGTCTATCCACCCGAACGTTGGTTCCACTGTTTCGGTGGCATACACACGATGATCTCTGTGACAGTGACCATTTTCCCATCATTCTTACTTTGATGAACCAAAAATCCGTCGAGGCTCCCCCTCGATGGATTTTGAAACATGCTGATTGGCCAAAGTACTCATCGTTAGCTGCCTTTAACGATGATATCAGGCGGACCGTCGGTGAGGAAATAACTTACATCACCCGAGTTATTCTTGCTGCTGCTCAGGAGTCCATTCCGTTCCACTCGGGGACTCCTCGCCGAAAGCTCGTTCCTTGGTGGAACGAAGAAATAGCACCAGCTATCAAAGAACGCCGCCGCGCTCACAAACGTTACCGTAGACAGCCTATTGCGGCCAACTTGGTAACATTTAAGAAACTCCGCGCTAAGGCGCGAGTTCTTATTTGTCAAAGTTAGAAGGCTTCATGGGAGAGATATGTGTCGTCTATGACGTCACATACTCCATCGTCTCAAGTGTGGACTAAGCTTCGACGTATTTCGGGTATCCAAGGATCATCTTCTGTACCGGGAATTTCCATTGCAGGCAATATTGTCACTGAACCCCTCCTGATTGCTGACCATCTAGCTAGTCATTTCGTGGATGTATCTGGCTCCGGGAATTACCATCCTGATTTCCTCGCTGTGAAGCGGGAGGCAGAACGTCATCACCTTAGTTTTGCCTCTCAAGTTTCAGAGGACTACAACGTGCCCTTTACGGAGTGGGAACTCCACAGCGCCCTAGCGCTTTGCAAGGACACGTCTCCTGGTCTGGACAACATCCATAACCAGATGTTGAAACACCTTAGTGACGATAGTCTACTCTATCTCCTTCGTGTGTTCAACCGTATCTGGATGGAGGGTGATTTTCCGTCACAGTGGCGAGAGGGCATAGTCATTCCTGTCCTCAAGCCTGACAAAGATCCTAAGTATGCAGGAAGTTACAGGCCGATTTGTCTTACCAACTGCCTGTGTAAACTATTTGAGAGGATGGTAAACCGCCGACTCATGTGGTGTCTGGAGAAACAAGGACTCTTGTCCGAATACCAGTGTGGTTTTCTAGCCGCTCGATCCACCACTGACCACTTGGTCCACCTGGAGAGCTCTATCCAGGATGCGTTTCTCCGTAAACAGCACTTGGTAGCTGTTTTCTTTGACTTAGAGAAGGCCTACGACACCACATGGCGATATGGTATCCTTTCAGTCCTCCATCAATGGAGATTCCGAGGTAACTTGCCGGTATTTATTGCGAATTTTTTGTCCCTCCGTCTATTCCGTGTCCGAGTAGGGAGGACATATTCGCAATATCACGTTCAAGAAAATGGAGTCCCACAGGGATCGGTCCTTAGTGTCACTCTGTTCGCGATTGCCATAAACGGTATTGTCGCTGCTGCTGGTCCAGCAGTAATACCGTCGCTATATGTGGACGATTTTGCTCTGCACTATAGGTCGTGCAGTATGGCAGTCGCAGAGCGACAATTACAGCAAGCAATTAGGAGGGTAGAGAAGTGGACCTTACAACATGGCTTTCGGTTTTCTGCCGCAAAGACCTCCGTTGTCCACTTTTGTCGTCACCGTACTCTTCACCCACATCCTGAGCTTTATTTAGGAAAAGTCGTTCTTCCAGTTGTTGACACTTACCGATTCCTTGGGCTCCTTTTTGACAGTAAATTATCGTGGGAGCCACACGTGCGGGAGCTCAAAGTGCAATGCACCAAGTGTCTTAACCTCTTGAAGTTTCTTAGCAGCACTAATTGGGGAGCTGACCGCGTGGTGCTCCTCCGATTTTACTGGGCACACATTTTATCCAGGTTAGACTACGGCAGTGCAGCATATGGCTCAGCAAGGCGGGGTTAGGTTGGCGACGGGAGCTTTCCGTACAAGCCCCATTGCCAGCCTGCTCGCTGAGTCCGGTGTGCCGCCTTTACATCTGAGGCGCCAGCATATGCTTCTTCCAGTTGTTGACACTTACCGATTTCTTGGGCTCCTTTTTGACAGTAAATTATCGTGGGAGCCACACGTGCGGGAGCTCAAAGTGCAATGCACCAAGAGGCTTAACCTCTTGAAGTTTCTTAGCGGCACTAATTGGGGAGCTGACCGCGTGGTGCTCCTCCGATTTTACTGGGCACACATTTTATCCAGGTTAGACTACGGCAGTGCAGCATATGGCTCAGCAAGGCCAAGCGTGCTTGGGACGCTGAACAGCATCCACCACAGCGGGGTTAGGTTGGCGACGGGAGCTTTCCGTACAAGCCCCATTGCCAGCCTGCTCGCTGAGTCTGGTGTGCCGCCTTTTCATCTGAGGCGCCAGCATATGCTTCTTTCGTATGGTGCAAATTTGCGACAGATGCAACTTCATCCAAGCTATCCTTGCGTGTTCAACAATGGCAACCGTTTGCTGTACGCTGCTTGTCCTCGAGCAACGCATCCGGTTGGGATACGCTTGGATAGCAGTTACCGATTGTTCGACGTACCTTCGGTTCCTTGCCTTGTCAGACAACCAAGTGGGGTACGTCCGTGGGTAGTACGCCGACCTGAAATAATCCTGGATCTGCACACTGGCCCGAAAGAAAACACGGACCCTTCGATTTATCAGAGGCTCTTCCTGTCCGTTGTTGGCCGCTATCCAGATTCAATCATCGTCTACACGGATGGTTCGAGGACAGACACGAAGGTGGGCTGTGCGTTCGTTGTCGACAATGATAGGTTTCTTTTTGCTCTCCCGGAAACCTGTAGTGTGTACACAGCAGAGCTCTATGCTATCCGTGGAGCTCTGCGGTACGCACTGTACAATGAGCGCCGACACTTTCTCGTGTGTACTGACTCCTTGAGTTCGCTCCAGTCTATTGATACTTGTTTCCCTCGGCACCCTCTGGTGCAGCGGATCCAGGACCTGCTGGCCGGGTGTTTGGATGCCAGCACCAGAATCACGTTTCTGTGGCTTCCAAGTCACATGGGCATAGAGGGAAGTGAATTAGCAGATAAGGCTGCCAAGGAGGTAGTTACACTGCCCCCGTTTCCTTTTAAGGTTCCAGCCAGTGATATTCGCTCTCAGCTGAGACATCTGGTTATGTCCTATTGGGAGATGGAGTGGCAGGCCATTCCACTTCCCAATAAGCTGTGAGCGATAAAAGGAACAACGAAGGTTTGGAGGACTTCCCTTCGGACTTCACGGAGGGAAGCCGTGGTATTATGTCGTCTTCGGAACGGCCATGGTATCCTGACTCACTCGCATCTTTTGAAAGGGGAACCGCCTCCAATGTGTACCTGCGGTGAACACCTTACCATGGTACACATCCTTATGGAGTGTGTGGACCTGGTCGATCTGCGCTGTAGTCTTAACCTTCCGAGTACAATCTCCCTTATCTTGCGAGATGACGAGCAGTCAGCAGACCTCGTCATCCGCTTTATGAGGTATAGTGGTCTGTTTCATCGTGTGTGATGATGTCCTTTGTCCTAGTGTTTTTTTTTTGTGTCAATAGCACTTTTATCCCATTGACTTCATTTTAGTTTGTGTTGCGCATTTTAATGTGTTCTTTTAATGTCTAATGTTAAGTACGTATATATATCTGTCCTAGCAAGCAATGCCTTATTCCTTTGTCTCCTGTATTTTCTCTTATTTTATTACAAAATGAGGCATTGCGAATCAGATCCACTGATTGTTTTAATCTCATGCTCATTTTACATTCCCCTTTTTTTAAACTCTAGTCAGTGGATACGTTTTAAAATTTTAACTGTCATGTATCCTGTCGTCCATGTCGTTCCATTAGGGGCCGATGACCTTCGCTGTTAGGTCCTTTAAACAACAATCATCATCATCATCATCAACAATGGTAACATAGAATCTGAAAACTTAACAAGTCAACAACAAGCCAAAATCAGATACAAAGAAATTACAAGTGTTAGGGGATTATAACAAGGTCTGGGCTTCGAGCCCCACAATCACAATCCTCGAACTATTAGCCCAACTTTACCAAGGTACCAAATTCGAACAAAGGGGCAGAAAACCCCATCATGCCAAGGAGCAGTTGCTCCCAATTACAATGTTAAGCCTCCTAGAGGCACACAGAAATCAAATTTAGGAAAGAGCAGACCCGCTCTCAAAGTTCAAGCCTATCAAAGGCCACGACGAATTTCACTTCAATGTGCCCTCAAGGCACACAAAGAAACAGGGGTATTTAATACCCAACCTACAGGGCCTTCGCAATGAAAATAAAACAACAGGTTAAGTTACTGGGCCAAAGTACAGAGAGGACTGGAGGCGTGAACTTGCACTCCAAATACACTTTTAAAACCTAAGTGGCTCTAGGCCGATACACAGGGGCTAGTCCCAAGCTAGGGAGGTGACCCGTATGAGAAAACTTTAATACATTAAGGAAGAGAAGAAACGGTTATAAAAACGTGTTCACCTTAATTTCAAAATGAAGGGGAGTTCGAGAGGGTAAAGCACTCTCTATCCCCGCTTTACAGTGAAAGAGATTTGTAGTTTTTACATAGACAGAAGAGGAATTTACATTTTAAAAGTGGTAGGTTACATATTAATGGTTTGGAACCTTCCCTGAGAGTTAAACTGCTGAGCTAGCAAAAAATAAAGATGTTAAAAGGCCATTACCTTGTAGAAGAACTGCTGCTTGAAGAAAAAGGCGCTTCCTGCCCCCTGCTACATATTCACACACTGAGTTAGATGTTATACTAGTGGCCAGGAGACAGGAAAATCAGCAGTTTTTATACCCTCGTGGAAAATTCGAGACCTTTCAAGAATGAGTAGACACATCCCCTCAACTTTATTGGATAGCTTAGAGCTACATATCCATATCGAAGAAGACATACATGATTGGTTGAAAATTAATTAAAGAAATTTGGGATTGGCTAAGTTCAAAACTGGCAGAAGGAAGGATTAATATTGCCAACCCAAAAAAATAAAAGAACAAAATTTAGTAAGGAGAACAACTTTTGAATACAAAATTTCTTCAAGAAAGTTCATTCCTTCGCACCAGAGTGCGTAATCAATGTTTTTAGTAGAGGCATCTGTTAGAGAATGTCCCCACTTCTTGATCAATTACAACCAAAAACACATCAAAATTCACACAGAGCCATCTTCGGAGAAACTGTTGAGTTAATACAGTTTTTTAAAGTTCAGGCTTTCTCCTGTAGAGGAGTTTCAATTGGCGCAATATTTGAATTAGCGGCGTGGAGGTGTACCACCCGGTACACTTACCATTACAGATCTCTGCCACATTTGCTTTGTGTAGTAAGCACAGTTAGAACAAACATTTAGAAAGCAATTTCAGGAATGTGATGAACCAAAAAATCATAGGATTTTTTTTCTGTTAACAATTACAAGTTAATTTTGAGCGAGTTAAATGTTCATTCTGGAAACACTTGAGACACATGGGCATACTGCAAGATTCACATTATGTATTCACTTTTTTTTTGTGTGAGTTCACGAATAATTGCTGTTTTATCCCTGGTCAGTGTTTTGAACCAAGGGAAGCAGCTTCACGCCAAAGTTTAAAGTATCAAAAAGTGAGAGAGTGATGCTACTTTGTGACATACTGACACCCCACATAAGTGGTTTAAACGAATACATGACGTGACCACTGGCGGGCACGTGGTCCATCGAATTAATTTTGTTTGCAGGAACTACGTGCCACCGGTGGGCAGTTCCGAAATTGACAATACAAATAAAACTGTAAAAAATAATCAGAATCCTGATAATAACCAGGAGAGCACTGAAATGTGATGTTAGGGAGTTGGTAGTAACCCCCGATTTTCATGGCGGTTCTATCTTCACTGTTAGCACAGGGATTTTCAGTTGGCTCTATTTCTGCTGCATGTAGCTGGTGACTGAAACCATCTTTGTGGAAACAGTTCACTACAGTAGCTTGAGACACCTGTCACCAAGCTGCCGCTGTGGAATTGATCACTTGTAGAAAATCAGTTGTATATCTCACTTCTTTCCTGGCATCCAACAGGCACACAGCAGTTTGCACTAGGTGCTTAGGAAATAGTTGCTTGAAACATTTTATGACCCCAAGATCAAGAGGCTGCTACACGCTGGTACAATTTGGGAGGGAATGCACGACTTTCTCATTATGAAGAAATAACTTGTCCTGTGGATGAGTAGAATGATTATCCACAAAGAGCACAACTTTTCTTCCGTGTGAATCCATAGAGACATTGAATTACTTTAAAAATTGTGAACAAATTTCAGTGGTTATCCAAGCTTTTTTGTTTGCATGATATTACAACGGGTAGTTTTTTGTGTTCTTAAATCTATGACTGGCACTCTTATCACTGCCATCTTTCTTATCGCACAACAGAACGGTTTGTTATCTTTTGAACTCTTTCCTCCTTGGCAAGATTCATCCTTCAGTGCCAGTGTTCTCTTCACAAGGATGTTGTAAAAACGTCAGGTCTCGTCCACGTTATATGTCATGCGGCCTGTGCCCCTCCAGCAGCAATGTCAGTCTCTCAAACCACAGATCCTTACCTTCCGTGTCCACAGAAACCAAAAGATATTTAAAAAAATCTTATTTGATTTAATTATCCCAATTTATAATAAATACAGATTCAGTAAGAATAGAAACCATAACTCCCATACTGGCCTCCCACCCCTCATTCCCACTGATAGCCTCTGCTCCTCCACTGCTGTGCAAAACTTAAGGATGAGATAGATAAAGCAACGACCAACCAGTAGTTGTCAACCATGCTGGTGGAGGAATGGAATGCGCTTCCACAAGAACTTCTTACCAGTCTTGAGGCCAGCATGGGAACACGTTGCAGAGCATGCGTCGCTGTCCGTGGTGATATCACACCCTTTTAAGAACCACGTCCCTTCTTTTGCGCTGTCCAGGAGACCATCATGAGTCGCTGTGACTTACGTTTAATGTATTGTCTCTGTATAAAAGTGTCAGTTCTGTTTGTCTCCTCGCATATTCCTTTCAGTTGCCTACTGTACTATACTGTAGCAGTTCTTCCTATCTATGGTTCAAGGTTCCTTGAGCTAGACAGTGACGCAACATGCGAAAGTTACTTTTGTCCTTAAGTTTTGCATAGCAGTGTATAATGTGCTGATTGTGGTGCTTGTCATTGGAGTCGTAAGACACATAATGATGATATGTAAGACGGGTGAGTCTCGTACAACATAGGTCGTTTATCTTCTTTCCTTTTCTTTTGAGACCTGCAGTCTATTCTCTCTGTCGTTTTTTCCTTTCAGACATCCATTTTGACCAATATCTGATCCATATTGATAACCACACAAGCTTGCTTTAGTTCACAGATCCAGTGTTATAGATGTCCCCCTCAGCCAGCGTAACAAGATTATTAAACATTATTTTTTTACAAGTTGCTTTACGTCGCACTGGCACAGATAGGTCTTATGGCGACAATGGGATAGGAAAGGGCTAGGAGTGGGAAGGAAGTAGCCATGGCCTTAATTAAAGTACAGCCTCAGTGTTTGCCTGGTGTGAAAATGGGAAACCACCTTCAGAGCTGCTGACAGTGGGGTTCGAACCCACTATCTCCCGAATGCAAACACATACCTGCACGCCCCTAACCACACGGCCAACTCGGTATGTTAAACATTATATCTTACAAATAATAACTTGCAAGATTATGTATCAAGAATAAGTTTCATTGTATTTCATTTTACACGTTGACGTAGTGTCATTCAGCTATGACTAAATAAATGAAACTTGAAGGTTTAACAGATTTGTAGAATCTATCACATAATTTTCTTCAGTATTGAATAGCTGGACCTTATAATTCCCTTGTTTATTTGTGAATCTCGATTCAATACGGAACCAATAATGAAGTTTTTGACTTTAAATAAAAAATAAATATAAAAAATTCATTCAGCTAGTTTATTTTACCACATTTTTACAAGAACTAGCTGCAAAGTGTTTTGTTTTACTACATATTTTAAATGTTTTGTTTTTCATTGTTCATCTATATATATAAAATTAGAGTTTTGTCTGTACATTGCTCGCAATTTAAAAAGGATCGTATTTCTGTATCGGCCGTGTCCATAGTAACTAGGAAATGCACTTTTTAATTTTCCGTAATGTCTGTATGTATGTATGTATGTATGTATGTATGTATGTATGTATGTATGTTTGTTTGTATGTATGTACGCTGAAGGGAATTTAATGAAAATCGGTATGTAAAGTCCAGGAATAAGCTGCTACAATCTACGCCATAAATAAACTTATAAACGCTGAGAGAAATGGTTGCGGGAAGGCCTAAAATTTAATTCTCAAATATTTGTTATTAGTGGTTCTATCTTAATGAAAATCAATGAAAATTAATTTAAAACAACTAAAGGTTATATTTCTTTTAGAACTTCAAACTTAACAATTTTCCACTGAATAAATATAACAATGAAACATCAGGTACAATGACAATTTCAAAAATTGGAAAATTCAAGCTTCAGACCTTGACAATTCTGGGCTACATATTTACAATTGAAAGTGGTATTATTTAGTTAAGGGCAGAAATCCCCTAGTTCAAGAGCACTTGCTCCCTAAATACAATATCTAGCCTTTCCAGAGGCACTCTTTACTATTACCAAAACTTTGAAAAAGAGCTAACAGGCTCTCACTTTCTTCTAGCCTACTCAAGGCAACATTACATGAAAATCTGACAATCTCTGGCCTCTCAAGGCACTATTTACAAATTGAAATATTATTACACAGAGATATTTCGTACCCAACCTACAGGGCCTTTGCGAAAAAAAGAACAGGATAAATAAATGGCCCGAACACAAACTGAATGGAGGCGTACCCTGCACTGCAGATAATGGAGTATAAAATCCCACAGGGCTCTTGGCCGATGAAACTGGGGCTATTCCCACACTACTGAGGTGGCTCGAATGGAAATAACTTTAACCAGATGAGTGCTACGCCCGCCTATAGACGGGCTGACGCGGCCAGTCCACCAGTGCTACGCCCGTCTATAGACGGTGCGCGAGAATTTTAATTTTTTTGAGTTTCCCGGTTCACTTTCAAGTGCGAATTTGATCTCTGACATGTTCTGCCATCTGTCAGGCATTATGTAGAACTAACTGATCAGAGTTTATACCTTCGGGAAGTAACTTACAGAGCTTTTTGTAGACGTCTGTGGAATTCATCTGTGATGTAAACAAACATGGCGGAACAACAGTTCAGTTGCTCTTGCAGCAATGTTATTTCGGATCACAGAATCTTTCAGTTATTAACCACAGCGGAAAGTGATGACAGAGATAATTATTTTAAGGAATTGTTAAGCTATTTTGAAAGTGAAAGTGATAGAGAGAGTGCCGAAAATATTGTGAGAGAGAAACAGAGCCTCCTTCTAAACGAAAGATGAGAAACACGGTGAGTACAAAAGCTATTTTATCACTAATTTCGTGGCGGATGGATTACTTTTCTTCACCAGAGTTTCAGGTAACTGTGACAGGCTCTGAGGATCAAGTAGTGTTTGATGACAACCCGAAAATCATTGATTTTTTAGAAACTTTTGTGCCAGTGGAGTTGGTACAGATAGTTCAACAAATCGGCATCACAGACCAGTAGAAAACATTTAACTATCACCACATTCCAGGTTTGGAAAGTATTTTAAAATATCAACCTATATACTTCTAAGAAATTACATGCATTAGTTGCCTGCAGATTTTAGGAAATAATATTATTTTGGGCTCTTTACTTTTTATTAAAGATAATGCACGCATGGGCACATAGGTGTAATTTTGTTTTCTCTCAAAATAATATTGAACATAAGTGTAGGATTTTCCATTTGCATTTAGATTTATAAACAGCCAACATTTATAAACATTTTAAGCTAATCACCCCCACTGATAAGTTAATAATTGAGGCTTCTACAATTATTTTTACATACGAATGAAAAAACTCAGCACTGAGGTACCAAACAGTCAACTGGTAACTCAGCACTTAAAAGGTTAATCCATTACAGAAACGAAAGGTTGCGAAAACGTAGCCACCGCTAACCAAGATGAAGGGGAGCTCGAGAGGGTAACTCACTCTCTATCCCCGATTTACAATTAAAGATTTTATGAAGTTTTTACCTTAGCCGAAAGAAAAGTTACATTTTAGAAAAGTTTTGTTACATTATTAAAGATTCGGACCTTCCCCTTGGATTAATTAGCGGATACAGCAAGGAAGATAGAATGTATGTGGCCATTACCTTATAGATGTTCTGCTGGCCGAAGAAAGAGGCCTCCTGCCTTAACACACACACAGAAAGACGATTATCAATTGGCAAAGAAACACGAAAAGCCGCAATTTACGTACCCTCGGGGAAGGTTCGAGATAATTCAAGACTAAACCGGCCACACCCTCTCAATTTTTATTGGTTAACACGAAGTGAACAAGAAATGCAGGATTGGTTGAAAATTAATTCCAAAAATTCCTGATTGGCTAGATTCAGACCTGGCGGAAAGAAAAAGAAGTGTTGCCAACCCAAAAATAAATGAACATAGATTCAGTTATGGAAAACCTAGGAATATGAAACTTCTTTAAGTTATAAGTTCATCCACGTTGCACCAGAGTGCATGATCAAAGTTTTTTTGTAGTGATATCTGTGGAAAAATGTCCAAACTTCTTGATGTATAGCAAACAAAACCAGGAGAAATTCAATCAGTAGGAAACTTCACAACAACACAGTTACTTAATATTTCAGTGGTGACATCTTCTGATTAAAGTTTCAACTTCATATAGTATCAGTTTCACCTTTTGATCAATAGAGGAGTCTATTAGGGCGGTTATTTTAAATGAGCGGTGTTGAGGTGTACCTCCTGGTACAATTGGTATGTAAAGTCCGGGAATAAGTCGCTACAGTCCAGGCAAAAAATAATCTTATTCACGCTAATAGAAATGGTAGTTTATGGGAAGGCCTAAAATTTCATTCTCAAATATTTATGTTATTAGTGGTCCTATCTTAATGAAAATCGGTATGTAAAGTTTGGGAATAAGTCGCTACAATCCAGGCCAAAAATAATCTTAGTCACGCTGATAGAAATGGTATTATTATTTATAAATTTCAAGTATAGACAAGAAATGTGTTTTTCCACCAATCAATACACCATTTATTGTAAATAGATTACACTAGTACCGGTTTCGGCTCTTACGGCCATCATCAGCTAGTACATGATTAGTTTCCAGCCATTAGACAAATCACAGATAGAAATGGTTGTTTAGGGGAAGGCCTAAAATTTAATCCTCAAATATTTATGTTATTAGTGGTTCTATCTTAATAAAAATCGGTATCCAAAGTCAGGGAATAAGTCGCTACAATCTAGGCCGTAAATATTTTTTTTCATGCTGAGTGAAATGATACTTTTGGGGAAGGCCTAAAATTTAATTCTTTAATATTTGTGTTATTACAGGTCCTAACGACAAATTCAGGGCACTCTCTTGTCCTTGGGGTGAGAAATTGCCCCTAAAGGCGGATGAACCTATACATATTGGTCAACGGCATAGAATGGAGAAGGCAACGGGAAATCACTCCATTAAAGATCCTAAGGATATCCCAAGTAGAATGCAACCATGGAAGCTGATATTAATGAGGAAACGTTAATTACTGATCATGGATTTCAGAACTCAAGATCTGGCAGGAGAACGACTCAGGTCATTAGCAAGCAAAATCCCTCTAAAACCGCCATGAAGATGGGAACATGGAATGTATGAACGCTATTGAAATTGGGAAAACTGGATGAAGTGAAAGACCAGATGAGGAAGAATGAGATAGATATATTAGGTATCTGTGAGACAAGATGGGAAGGAAATGGAAACTTTTACAGTGGTGAGTTTAGAGTAATTTATAGTGGTGGAGAGAAAAGAGGAAAGCATGGAGTGGCAATTATAATAAGAGGAAAATGGTCAAATAATGTTTGCAGTACCTATCGACCGGTTAATGATGGTGAAAATTAATAGTACATATGTGGACTTAGTAATGATTCAGACATATTTCCCAACATCGGCTCATGACTTGGAAGGAGTGGAGACTGTGTATGAAGATATTGAAGAACTATTAAAACTAACTAAAGAAAAAGATAATGTCACAATAATGGGCGATTTTAATGCAATAGTGGGATACCATGCAGACAATAAGACAGTAGAAAATTTTGGTGTGGGGGAAACAAATGAAAGAAGTGAAACTTTGGTAGATTTCTGCAGTCAAAATGATATGGTTATTACAAACACATTATTTGAAGTTCCTCTTAGAAGAAGGTACACGTGGAAGGCGTCAGACAAAAGATGATTTCAGTTAGATTATATACTAATGAAGCAAAGATACAGGAATCAGATAAAATCATGCCACAGCTACCCAGGTCCTGATACAGTTAGTGACCATACACTTGTGTTAGCCAAGTGCAACATTAGATTTAAAAGAACCAAAAGATCTATCAAAAAGAAGTTGAGACTAGAAGGACTGAAAGAATCAGCAACAAAGGCGGCTTGTGAAGAACGAACCAATTAAGTAGATAATGGAAGTGATGAGCCAATGCAGTGGAATAACATCAAGATAAGGATAATTGAAGGGAAAAGGAAATTGGAGCCCAGAAAACCTTGGATGACAGAAGAAATACTAAACCTAATTCAAGAAAGGAATAAGCTCAGGAAGGAAAACAATGTAGATGACTACATAAGGATTAAAAATCAGATCACAACCAAATGCACAGAAGAAAAAGAGAAATGGACCAAAAACATTGCTGAAGAGATAGAAGAAGATATAAAAAAGGGAAAACAGGATCAAGTTTATAAGAAAATCAGTTTCCTTCAGTACAAAAATAGAACTAAATCTGCAGTAGTAAAAAAACAAGGAAGGAATGTTACTGATAAATAACGATAAGATATGTGCTCGACGGAAAGAATATATAGAAGAACTGTACGATGATAAGGACTTCAAAAATGACAATAAGCTAATTGAGGTGTAGATGACATCCCAGCAGAATTACTGAAAAATTTAGGTATCAACATGAAAGACCACTTATTCAGAGTAATAAATGAATGCTACGAAAGAGGAATCATGCCAGCACTATCAATATTAACACATGCCTCCAAGATACTCCTTAACATAGTTAAGAACAGAATAAAAGGAAAAATAGATAAGTATGTTGGAGAAGACCAGTTTTGGATTTAGAGAAGGCAGAGGAACAAGAGAAGCAATTCTGGCCTTAAGCATGTTATTGGAGAGAAGGAGGGAAATGAATAGAATGACTTATCTTACCTTCATTGACTTAGAAAAAGCTTTTGACAGTGTGAACTGGGAACCACTGTTTAGAACTATGAGGAGAATAGGACTGGACTGGAAGGATAGAAGAATGATTAATCAGCTGTATCTTAACCAAAGCACAAAAATAATCATCAATCAGGTAGAAGAAAAGGCCAGGATTAGGAAAGGAGTTAGACAAGGTTGTCCCGTATCACCGTATTTATTTAATATGTTCATTGAGGAAGCTATTCAGATCATGAAGGAGAAGACAAAGGGATTAAAAATCAATCGTGAACGGATACATTGTATCAGATTTGCAGATGATATCGTATTAATTGGTGACTCAGAAAAAGAAATGAATAGAATGCTGAAAGTCCTCTCAGGCACTCTTAAACTATGGAAATTAAAAGTAAACAAACGGAAAGCGAAAGTAATGGTAGTACGGAAAAATATGGAAGAAATTAACCCATGAACGCCTAGCGTTGCATATGTGCAACGGTGTGCCGGTGCTCGTTTCTTTCAATGTATGAAGTTGTTTTCCACTAAAAGAATAAAAATTGCGTGCTTATTCGGTAAGGGAAGTGTTGTGCTTTGTTACGAGTCGGCTAATCAGTAGTCACTGCTTGATTGTTGACGAGGTGTATGTTTGAAGTTCGCCGTGTGTTCCAGCAATCACAATGGCATACCGTAAGAGGTAAGATTCGCCATATAATTTTATGATTTAGAAATAATTAACCTCTTTTAGGAAATGCAGGAAGTAAATTCATCGGAGATTGAATTTAGCACGATTCCTTTTACAGTTAATAACTCGTGAGCGAGTGAGATCCACATATTCCCGGCGTTGCATATTCGCAACGCTAGGCGGATCCGTTGTCAAATCACTTCCTCATTTACCAATATGTTATTGAAGGGTTTGTTATTGACGTAACAACCCTTCGTTGCTGTGCATGCAATTCAAGTTCATATACCAGTTTTGTGATGCATATTATCTGGTCAAGAGGTTTTCCAGGGCAGATAAGAAAGTCATCATGGTAGAACGCCCTGCACTATTAGGAATTTATAATACATGTATGGGAGGAACAGATCTCATGGACGAGAGCGTCAACAGATTCTGCGTGGCAGTTAGGAGCAAAAAATGGTGGTGAGCAATTTTTTCCTGGATTTTAGACGTCGGCCTGCAAAATGCTTGGTACCTCAGCAACATGTCACGGCCTATAATGACGCAGCTTCAGTTCAAGCTGGAACTGGCGACATACTAAGTCAAATCCTACGGCACGGAGCCCAGGGGAGCGGGGCGCCCATCGCTCTCGCGTGCGGGGGAAGGTCGCATACATGAAGTTGTACGGCACGACGGGCGAGACCACCTTGTGATGTATATCCCAGACAATAAAAGAAGACGGTGTGCATATGAGAAATGCTCTAGCATAGTCCGTACAGGGTGTGTAAAGTGTGAAGTTGGGCTCTGCATAAGTTGCTTCATTCCGTTCCACATAAAGGGACATGCAGATCACTGAGGCTTCAGAGAAACCCACAGCAAATGATCACACCAGTAAACTGAAGAATTCTGAATACCCTGTCAGTTTTCAATATCATTTTCCAATAAATATATTTATTTTGATTACCATATGTATATGTAATAGGTACTGTAAATAATGTCTTACTGTATATAAACTATTTTATTTTTATCTCTTAGTAAATAATCAACTCAGCAATAACTTATATCTTCTTCTCCACGCTCACTGTCCTCTTATTTTCATTATTTTCTCGAAGAAAACAACATGTGTTGGTACCTTGCAGACTTCTACTTAAGTGCCTAGCGTTGGATATATGTGTTTGCTTCAAAATAATGGATATTACTTGAATAATACCCTATCGTAAGAATGTTTATGAAGAAAAATTGAACATTTCAAAAAATAAAAAATTCGGACGTTCAAGGGTTAAAACCAATATCAAAATTGATGACGTCAGAATTGATCAGGTCAAACAATTCTGTTATCTGGGTAGTATGATAACAGAGGATAATAGATGCTTCCTGGAAGTAAAGAGAAGAATAGCATTGGCAAAACAGGCATTTATGAGCAAGAAAAACATTTTAACCAGCACACACATGAATATAGATGTCAGAGAATCCTTTGCAAAATCATTTGTATGGAGTACACTTCAGTATAGAAGCGAGAGTTGGACTCTGGGTAAACTAGAAAGGAATCAACTTGAAGCTGCTGAAATGTGGATATGGCGGAAAATGACCAGAACGAGCTGGATGGAAAGAAAAACCAACCTGGAAGTCCTAAGGGAAGTTAAAGAAGAGAGAAGATTTTTAAACGAAATGGAAAACAGGAAATTAAAATGTATTGGATATGTCATCAGACACAATACTTTCATCACTAACATACTTGAAGGGAAAGTGCTGGGAAAGAAAGGCAGAGGAAGACCTAGGATGAAGTATTTGGATGACATCAAGAAGAGGTTAGGTTGTGTCACTTACATTGAACTGAAACAAACAGCCAATGAAAGAAAAGAGTGGTTGCATCGACAAGGCATTAGCCTTTAGAAGATTGATTGATTGATTGATTGATTGATTGATTGATTGATTGATTGATTGATTGATTGATTGATTGAACGACAAATAACTTTAGTTATATAGTATATAACTTTAGTTATATAGTATTAAATTTTATATATATAGATTTCCGATCATTTAGGTCTTATACATTTTTACCGTACCGGCTATGATAACAGAGATATACATGAATTTGGATTTTTGTTGCTTAGTCCATATCAGCGCCGAGTCACAAGAAAATAGGTAAACAGAATTGAATGAAAATTGGTATGTTAAGTTGGGGAGTAAGGAACTACAGTCTACGCTATAAATAATTTTGTAAGACACCCTAATATCAGAGAGTGAAAAGAAAACTAAATGTGAATGCCTACTGTACAGAAAGCTCATAGCATTGATTAACAACAACCATTGTTTGTTGTGATGTGCTTTGTGTCTCTTTTGCCACTCATCTCCGATAGATGGGATTACTGCTGTATACAGAGTTTTTTTTTTTAATTTGCTTTCGTTGCACCAACGCAGATAGGTCTTGTGACGATTGGATAGGAAAGGGCTCGGAATGGGAAGGAAGCTGCCCTGGCCTTAATTACGTTACAGCCCCAGCATTTGCCTTGTGTGAAAATAGGAGACCACGGAAAACCATCTTCAGGCCTGTCGACAGTGGGGTTCGAACCCATTATCTCCGGAATGCAAGCTCACAGCTGCGTGCCCTTAACCGCACAGCCAACTCGCCCGGTCGTACCGAGTATAACAGCCTGCCTGAATATTGGCGGGAAGTAGCTGGGGAGTTAGTTAACTGTCTTCTTTAGCATGCCATTCCTCTGGTTCATAAATTTTCTGATACTACCGGTACGTAACAAACTGGTTCATCATAGAATTCAAGCTATTCACTGTCTACTCTGAGGCACTGATTGGAATGAGCAGTGTACATATTTAATGGAATATGGCAGAGGAGTGTTCATGGCTGTCTGCAGCCTGTTCTTTCCAGAACTGGAACTTTGGACTGTTAGTTCGGAATTGCTAGGCGGGCAATAATTCCATTGTGGAGATTTATCTCCTGTATGCAGTTATCAGACTGTGCCTCATATATAGGCTTCTGATAAGCTCACCTGCATACACCCAGCATCAGTGGCTAGGGTCTGACACATCCCACTCTGACGAGTCTAGTGTCGGACCTAAGACGAAATGCTGGTTAATAGAGCAAACGCCTGTAAAGCCTTACATCTGATATGCCGTAATACTATTCATTAAAAGTGAGAAAATGTGTGGATTTTCATTTGATCGAGTATTTTATATGATAACATCGCCTTTAATCGCTATATTCCTACTGACTTTTTGTAATGGCCTAAGTTGACTTCGGTTAGGAAAACCACGAAGACAGTCTTTCTGAGAATCTCATAGCGGAGATTAACAACTAGTTGAATAACATCAACTAGTTATTCAATAATTTGCCATTTTATGGTTAATGTTATGGCATTTCCTCGTAATGTAAGGTCGAAATTAGTCCCTATGATGTTAAATCGTTTTAACAGGTGTAATGAATAGGTGGACTCTTTCCTATCTTATTATATAATGATACATCTCGTAACAGGAAAGGAGGTGGGATGGCCATGGCTTGATGATGTGTGATCATAAACCAATGCACAGCTAGGGCCAGAGCTCATGTTTCTTCAAATCATTGTTAACCAACAGAAACTTCTGATAGTTGTTGTATACAAGCTGCCCAAATATGTCTGAATTCAAATTCTGTTCATATGACTTGCTGCCTAGTTATGAGCATATTATTGCTATGGGAGACTTTAACACACACGTACTTACTCAAACATATGAAACTAAATAATTTATTCACACGTTTTCTTCCTCTGTTATGATCGTCTGTCTAGAGCCTACAAATCACTTTTTCACAGATAACTATGCAACACACACATTCATTGACCACATTGTGACAAATAACCCAGACAAAGTTGTGACTCACATCTAGATTCCATTCACAGCCATCTCCACTCATAACCTTATCTACCTGTCCTACTCCCCCTGAATGCTAAAATATAATCTTAAGTATGTTATTTCTGGAAACACAAAAGGCATTAACTGGATAATGCTTACAATCTACCCTGGAATGACATACTCCTATTGGACGATATAGACGTGAAAGTGGATAAGTTTAACTCCCTTGTAAACATTCCACATGATAAACACACAACTAAACGACAGATAAAAGTTACTTGTCCATCTTGTCCATAGCTAAATAGTGAAATTAAAAACACGATGGCTCACCGCGTTGCAGTTTTTGGGCACTTAAAATGATCTCGTGACCAAAGTGTATAAGGTGTTACAGGAAATACAGATATGGATGTAGAGGAATACCTTGAATATCTGGAAGGCCATGTACAGGACAAACGAGTTGTGATCATAGGAGACATGAATGCCTAAGTAGGTCAGGAAAGAAAAGGAGATGAAGAGAATGTAGGACCATTTGTATATAGGAAGAGAAACAAGGCTGGAGATATTCTGGTAGACTTTTGTAGAATAAATGAGCTGATCATTGGTAACACATGGTTTCAAAAGAAAAACAGTCAGAAGATAAGATAGAGCTGGGATAACAAAATCAAAACTCTGATAGATTACATTTTGGTTGAGAAAGGTAACAGGAAAATGTTGATAGATGTAACAGCCCTCCCAAATGAATCTCTTGAAGGAGATCAGAGTTGTGATAGAAAAGTTAAAAGATGGTTAAGATACAAAAGATGACTCAGATTAGGCAGAGAAAGCTAAGGGTGTGGAAATTGCAGGAGAAGGAAATAAATGAAGAGTTCCAGGCACACGTTACAAGTATACCTAAGGAAGACATCGGAAGGTTCGAAGAAGAATGGGCGTACTTTAAAACAGTCCTGGTGGAGTCTGCAGAAAAGACCTGTGGAAGAGTATCAGGAAGGAAGAAAGATCAAGAAACGCCCTGGTGGAATGACAAGGTGAAAGATACTGTTAAACAGAAGAAACGAGCTTAGAAAAAATGCTTGAGAAACAGAATGCAAAACAGAATACAGGCACTGCAAGAAGGAATGCTCCAAGGTGGTTCATGAAGAGAAAAAGAAATGCTTGCAAAAATTCACTGAATCTCTGCAAGAAGATGCAACTGAAAGCAAAAGGATCTTATTCCAGTGGGTAAAAAAGAAGAAAAACCCAGGTGAATGTGCTAACTTCATTAAAAATGAACAGGAGGAAGTGATGACACAGAAGCAAGATATATTGCAGAGGTAAGAAAAATACTTTGAACAGCTTTACACTGTGCAAAATATCTCAGTACAAGGAGAAATCGAAGAACCAGATTTACTGCAGGTAGAAGATAAGGAAAACGAGGTATCCATGGCAGGCATTGTGCGGGCCACTAAAAGGATGAAACGAGGCAAGACACTGGATTTGACGAGGTTACTATAGAAATGATAATAGCAGCTGGAGCAATGGTCTACAGCGGTTCTGTAGACTCTTTGGAGTGATATGGAGAGAAAAGACTGTTCCAAAATAGTGGACGAAAGGGGTCATTATACCTATTTTCAAGAAAGGAGACAGGAAGCAGAGAGAGTAGAGGGAAAATTGGCAGAACACCAGTATGGATTCATAAGAGGGAGGTCCACATTTGACCTAATATTTACATTGTGTCAAAAGATGGAAAGATATTGGGAATCTGGAAAAGACATGATAGTAATGTTTCTAGATGTTGAAAAGGCATATGACAGCGTCCCAAGGAATTTGGTATGGAAAACATTGACAGAGGCATAGTTTGGGAAGGAAACAGTGCAGATGGTAATAGCATTGTATCAAAATTGCGAAAGCTGTGTTAGAACCAAATTGGGTCAAACAATGGATCAGAGTTGAGATAGGCTTAAGACAGGGAAGTGTATTGTTGTCCTTACTCTTCATTATCATCATGGATAGAATTCTACATAATGTCCAGGCGAAGATGATGGGCGAGCAAGTAAAGTCTATGCTCTTTGCTGATGATGATATAGTTTGGGATGATAATGAAGAGGAAGTACAGACACATGTTGATTTATGGAATCAAGAGAGAAGAAATTTTTGAATGAAGATTAGTGCTGCGAAAAGCCATACTTGTTTGAGAGACTTTCTATGGAACAAAATGCAAGAAGGTTTTATCCTTGTCCTATTTTAAACCTATACTGAGCTATGCTTCAGCAGCCTGGATGTTGACTAAGCGGAACCAAAGTAGGATACAAGCAGCTGAAATGAGGTTCTTGAAGCATACAGAGAAAGACAAGAGATAGAATACGAAATAAGGATAAGCGTGGGAGTGTGTAAACTTCAAGAAGAGATTGATATTGCAAAGCTGAATGGTTTGGGCACTTGGTGAGAATGCCAGGAGATAGAATACCATAGAGAACATTCATGGTTACAGAGATTGCAAAAAGGCATAGGGGATGGCCTAGAATGAGATGGAAGAGCTCTGTTGTGGACTGTATTGCAAATAGAGAAGTCGATAGCAATAAAGTACTAGAAGAGGAGTGGTGGAAAGATCGAGTGAGATGGAGGCCTTTGGTACACTACTCTACCTAGAGAGAATCTAGAAAAGGGAATGGATGAAGAAGAAGATTCTGTAACAAATATTCCTATCTCCAGATTCTCACATCCATGACCCAAGACAGGAAGTTCTTCTGCTGCCATTCAAGACTAATAAACTTGTAATTTTGCTGTCTTATTTCACATATATAGCTTTTGTAGACCTGGAAAAAGCTTTTGACAATGTTCAGTGGAAAAGACTGTTCAAAATTATGAAGGACAATCATTTGGACTGGAAAGACAGAAAAGCAATACTTAACCTCTACATCAATCAAAGAATAAACATCAAAAGTAATGATAAAGTATGCAAGGTGAGAATCAGGAAAGGAGTAAGACAGGGGTGTTCGTTATCACCATTTCTATTTAATCTGTACATTGAAGAGGCCATGAAAATTTTTAAATCCAAAACACCTGGCCTTAAAATAAATGGAACAACTTTACACTGTATTAGATTTGCCGATGATATTGCACTTCTGGCTGACAATGAGAAGAACATGCAGATCATGCTCAACAAATTAACATCCATCTTAAAAGATTTCCAACTTAACATTAATGTAAATAAAACTAATGTTATGGTTCTAAGGAAATCTAAAATGAAGCCAGAGGCACAGCTCAGAATTGGAAATATTTTATTAAAACAGGTGCACAAGTTCTGCTACTTACGATCAGTTATTACCGATGACAACAGATGCACTGTGGAAATAAAAAGGAGGATTTCCCTGTGTAAGAAAGCCTTTGAGGAGAAGAAGCAGCTCTTAACTAATAAATCCTTAAATACTGAACAAAAGAAATTATTTATCAAAACGTTCATTTGGAGTGTGCTGTTATACGGCTGTGAAGATGGACTCTCTTGAAGGAGGACGTGAAACGACTAGAGGCAGTGGAAATGTGGCTATGGAGGAAGATGACAAAAACTAGCTGGATTGAGAAAACTAATGAAGCAGTGCTTAGAGAAATAAACACCCAGAGACATTTAATAACAACGATAAAAAGGAGAAAAGCATCACTTTTCGGTCACATTCTCCGGCATAATAACTTCATAAAGAACTTGTTCGAAGGCAAGGTGATGGGAAAGAAAGCCAGGGGGAAACCACGGAAGAAGATCATTGAAGAGGTAGTTGAGATGATGGGATGCCAAGGTTATGGAGAGATGAAAAGGATCGCAGAGAGAAAAGATCAATGGTTGCAGCGACAAGGCGAAGGCTTTAGATAATGATGATTTCACAAGAACTGACCAGTACATCCTGCCAGCACGTATTCTGAGAAAAGGTGCAAATAACATTTCCCACACAGCACCCTTTCACCCCCCGCCTGCAGTGGTATCAACTTACCAAACATGTAACAACCACTGATTACAGTGGGATCGCCACTTCCTTACAAGAATAGATTCCTCTATTTCTGCCATTGTCGACTCTATTTCAGCCAGGCCGCTGCAGTCGGTCCAAAGACAGTGAGTGAACTGGTGAATTCTAGTGCGCGTTTAGTGGAAGCGGTTAGTCCGATTTACAATGAACTGATGCAGTACAAGTATCGCCATACACATGTATAAGTGGCGTATATAAGTGGTAAAAAGAAATCCCATGGAAGTTATTTATCGAGTGCTTGCCTGTCTTGGAAGATATTCAGTTGTAATAGAGAACAAGATTCAAATTTAATCAAAGTATATTGTTCTTTCATTTCAACTTCTGCTCGCACCAGCAACATTAACTCTACACCCAAAAGCAAAGTGCATAAATATCAAGACGATTGATTATCTGAAATTAGGCTTTACCAGCATTCCTTTGAATAATAGATAGAAGCATGAATACTATAGATCTCATGATCCGTTTTTGTACTAAGCAGCCTATAAAAAGTGCTAAGAAAGAAAGAAATATGGGGGGGGGGGGGGGGTGACGCTAGATATTTCATGTTTCCAAAGGGAGTTGCTAACTCAATACCCCACTAACCATTTACCTGACCAACAACATTTCATCCCTTTACTACTAATAAAGTTAATAAGTATTATATCAGATCAAAAGCCAGAGGGGTGGATGACATCCCTTTACCTTTTGTACACAACATTTTAAACTATATCCTTCACTATGGAAACTAGCAATTGTTGTGCCTGTGGCTAAGAAATTTGACCTCTCCCAACCATCTGACTACAGACTACTGGGCGAATTAGCCATGTGGTTTGGGGCGTGCAGCTGTGAGCTTGCATCCAGGAGATAGTGGGTTTGAATCCCACTGTCGGCAGCCCTGAAAATGGTTTTCCATGGTTTCCCATTTTCACACCAGGCAAATGCTGGGGCTGTGCCTTAATTAAGGCCAAGGCCGCTTCCTTCTCACCACGAACCTGCTACGCCTAGGCATAGCAGGGGGAGAGGTGATTCTCCCAACTGGCGCGTCCCAGGTGGCGGATAGGGGGGTCCTAACCGGCTTGCCGGCGGACTTGAGGGAAATAAAATACCTCTCGCGGACCAAACACACACCCCCTGTGGGTGGGGGAGGCTGATGAATAATACACCCACGGTATCCCCTGCCTGTCGTGAGAGGCGGCTAAAAGGGGCGACCAAGGGATGATGGAATTAGAACCATGAAACTACTTTTGATTCGTACCATCACGCGGGGAACACCATGGGTTGCCTGTACTTGCGAGTTGTACCACTATGTTCGGTACGAAATGGGTTTGTGTTTAGTAGTAGTCATGAGCATGGCCTGGGGGTTTCCAGTACCCGTGCGTCGTACCCATGTGAGCACCACCGCGGTTCTGGGCGTAGCCTGTGAGTTGTACCACTATATGAGCGACACCGTGGGTCTGCGTTGCCTTTGATTAGTATCCACTCTGTGAGGAACACCACGGGGCCCGTGGGACCGGCATCCGTGCCTAGTACACCTAGGTGAGGAAACTCATTGGTTTGCGTTGGCTCTGAGTGGCGCCATTGTGTGAGAAACACCATAGGTCTGCGTTACCTGTACGAAGTACAATACTTGTGAGTAGTACCGTCTTGTGTGGAACACCGTGAGTTTCGCTACTTTTGATTAGTACCCCAACATGCCAATACCATGGTTCTACTTTACTCGTGACATGTACCATTCTGTGGGGCCTTAGACATGAATTTTGTACCCCTTTCGACATCAAGCATCATCGTGCTTTATGAGTGGTCCCTTGGTCAGTAATCAATTATGTATGATCTTTGAGTCTGATCCACTGTATTTTGGTTGTTTGTTTCCTTTTTTGTTTTGTTTTTTTTGTTGGGTTCACGTCCATCCGTTCATTCTTCATGACGACATTATTATTTTTTTGGTCAGTGGATGAATTTGACATTTTTGTTCTTTCATTTCGTACCATTAGGGGCCGATGACCTCGATGTTAGGCCCCTTTAAACAACAAGCATCATCATCAGCTTCCTTCTCACTCCTAGGCCTTCCCTATTCCATCGTCACCTAAGACCTATTTGTATCGGTGTGGCGTAAAACAAAGAGTAAAAAAAAGAAATCTACAGACTAATTGCTCTTCTCTCTGCAATTTCTAAAGCACTTACACGTCTGGTTCATGAGCAGATGTTGAAATATTTAAACGACCATTTTCTCTTAGACCCATTGCGATCTGGCTTTGAGAAGGGACACATCACTGTAACAGCCCTGCTCAAAGTGACTGAGGATGGAAGACGTGCAGTGGACCAAATGCTGGTGACAGTACTTACTCTCCTCAATTTCTGTTGCGTATTTGACACAATGAACATCTGGGTTTTATTACACAGGATGAAATCTTACCTCTTTGACCAACAAACTATTGATTTCTTTTCATCCTATCTCAAAAATTCCAAGGCCCTTTGCTTTTTATGTTAATTTTCAAGGACTTTTGCTTTTTAATTTGTACATACGTGACATTTCATCTAATTTAAAGAATTGTAGCTACTATCTCTATGTGGAGACTTAAACATATATTGTCATTGTACGACCTCTGTTTTACATCAAGCCGTAAGAGACATCAACACTGACCTTCAGCAGCTTAATTCCCTCCTCCTTAATTAACCCCTCTAAGACCCAATCAGTCACTATTGGATCTCAAAAATTGTTGACTTCACTATGAGACAAAACTATTCCTCCATGGCAGAGTTATCCTATTCGGTTAAAATGTAAAAATCTTGAAGTGACAGTGAACAAAACTTCAAATTGGTCTGAACATAATTAAAACTGTTTGTAAAAAAATAGTTTTGATGCTTCATTCTCTTAAAAGAAACAGCAATGTTTTACCCTGATGTGTGAGAGTCAAATTCATTCAGTTACTTGTGCTTCCCATCCTCAACTAATGTGACTTTATTCTTGTAGACACATCAAAGGAGCAGACTTTGAAACTTTAGCGAGCATTTGATTGTTGCCTAAAATTTATGTACAATCTGAGTTATGATACATGTCATCCTATACCATCACTTTATTTCATGGCTGAAACCTTATAAACAATAAATTTATCACGTACTGATATAGATGTATTGGCTGCTCACTGAAGGCAGACCACTATACATTTCATTCCAACTTAAGCACTTGGAAATCATTTGGAGATTGAAATATTTCCTTATACATCCTGACATACTTCTGGGAATAATGGGAAATGTGGAAGAATGCTCTGTGTGTTGACATGAGCGATTGTAAGAACGTAGTATAAGACGAGGTGAGAGATGGGCCGAGGGGAGGAAATGCTGGAAACTAACGGCTACTTGCTGCCAACTTTAAATTTGACTATCTCTAGATATAAATTAATATCTAAAACTGAAATTACTGACTAACATTTAAAGCTATACCCATTAGTAGGAAAGCTAAGTTCTTTATATAGAGTAACAATCTATTTGTATTGCTTGGGTAGGAATGAAGTATGGTTGTTTGTTTTCAGGAAGCCTGTACGATACTGCTGCTATGTATGCGATATTGGCGTGATTTCCAAATACTACCTCAAGCTGCACATGAAGATTCATACAAGAGAGCGTCCCTTTGCTTGCAATCATTGCCAGAAAACTTTTTGCCGCAAGTCTGTTCTAAATGGTCACCTTCTTCTTCATCAAGTTCAAACAGAGTTTAAGTGTACAGAATGTGACAAAACCTACAGCAACGAACGAGAGTATGTTCGCCATATGAAGACACACCATATTTTCTGGCCCTTCTCGTGCGAGCAGTGTGGGCAAAGTTTCAAAAGCTCTGCTCTCTTGGGCAAACACAAGGATACCCATTTGGAGGATAACAAACGGAAGCGTACCCAGGTGGAGAATAACAAACGGAAGAGTACCCGTGTGGAGGATAACAAACGCAAGCATGCTCCCGTAGAGGATAAGAAACGTAAGCGTACCCATGTGGAAGATGACGAAGGCAAGCAGACCCATGTGGAGGAAGTAACATATGCATGTTCTTTTTGTGTGAAGGAGTTTGCAGACAGGGACTCATTGGATCAACACATGGAAACGCATGTTGAGGTAATGCCATACAGGTGTGAACTCTGCAAGAAACAGTTCAAGCTCAGGATACAGTTGAGGATGCATCGGTGCCAGAGGCAGCAGGAAAACAAGATGGGCCTGCGGTCTTCATTAAAATAACCTTGGATTGTGTTTCTAAATTCAGGATGTGGAACTTGTTTACAGAAGGTACCAACTCCATCTGAACTAATTTTACAGAAGGTTGAAAAAACAATTGGCGCATGCAATTGACGTGACCGTGGCTATTGTTCCCTCCATCCCAGATTCTGTATTACCTTTTGTAATGTCATTATTCTAGAAGTATATTTGGATTTGGTACCTTTTTTGAAACAAATGAAGATTTGATACATTTTGAGATAAATTTTCTGCTTAAATAGGCTACATGTACAGTACTTGTGTGAATAAAGCTATTTCTTTTTTTTTTTTTTTTACTTCAAAGAAAGGTCACTTTTATGTCAAAACAAGTTATTTTGTATGCTCACTGAACACAGTCTTCTTAAACAACTGAACTGTTTTCATTTGTAGAAGGTGATTTTAACATGACAAGGCAGCTTTTTACTTTTCCTTTATGTTTGCTATTGCTTTGCCCACCTTACCTTATGTTGACAGACTGTAAACAACATGAAGCCCTACTAAACTGACTTTGCTTGAATTGTCAGTCTTATAGCCTCTTTATGGTTGGTACCGAATATTGTCAATTCAAGATTCAAAGTTTTATTCTAGAATGTGAACTGTCCCATCACTCGCAAATACTGTAGGCCATCATACTTTTCAGGAATCTTTTCCATATAAGTATATGGGACAGAAGTATAATACCTCTGTAGTTCTCACACTTTCAACAGCTTCATTTGTTAAATAATGTAATAGTTACTCCCTTGGACCAAATTCAGGCATTACCCAGAAAATTTGGTACTTCAATTGGATGCCATATAGTCCTGCTGCTTTGGTCATATCAGCTGTTATATACCAGTAATCCATCCCAGCTGATCTACCACTTTGTGTGGCGTAGTGGTCCTCCTACCTCATTCGAGGTAATGAGTACAGTTATTCCTTACCATCAGATTCTGAGTTTGCAGATCCATTTAAAAAATGATCAAAATATACTTTCATGACATGCTTGATTTCTGTCCATCAACAGTCTCTGTTGTTCTAATATCTTGCCATATCTTCGGCTTTTCACAATGCCATATTGCACCGTATCTGTCCTCAATTGGGCTAGTCTCAGGAGTAAGAGCGCGTGGTTACATTCGGAAATAAAAGGCAACGTGAAAAATCTCTAAATATCGTAAACTAAAGAGTATATGGACAGGAATAAGACAGCAGATTAAGGTCTTAGATGGATTTATTTTACTGAAGACATAGATTTAATTCCCACTAAAATATAATAACATGAGTAAATTAATAAAATTGACCCCAAATCGGTCATAAAAATATGTCACGCACATAAGCAAAAACATATCCGACAAGATAATATTGATATCCAACAATCGGAAAATAAAATACAAAACTTTAATACATTGGAAATCTTGGGTTATCGCTACATTCAGATGGTGTGTTGACGTGGCCAAACTTCCTACATCCATGCCCATAGGGTGCGATAATCAAATCGTCAGTATGTTGCATCGGTAAGAAAACAATGCACTAGCACGTGATCCAACTTTACGTATATACACTGAGGACATCGGACATAATGATAAATGAAACACCTAGTTCAGGGCTATTCCTAACCATCCCACCAAAAAGCACTGATTCTACTTACGGGACCGCCCCATATGCACATTGACCGGTACAGAAACCGTCATCCCAACAATTAGCTTTCAAGCTAAACCACCTTAATCAGCGCAGAGAAACATAATGACACATAAACGCAGGACAATGAAAATACACAGACAAGAGTGCACATACACAAAGAACCGGCAATATAAACAAATATATACACTTCTCGATGGAGATTATCGAGATATCATTCTGAACAATACAGGCGTTGGATTTGCATCTTCAGCAAGACACAATGTAGCAGTCTCTTTCTCACTCTCCACGTGGGTCGGACGATCAGTGACCTAGAAACATCTAACTGGTTGGCAAAAGAATGCAAGGCTCATGGAAGTTTGCGGTCTAGCCTTGAAACTACTTTCACTTGAAGGGCCCACAGCTCTGTCAGCTGTCTTCGGCTATCTGCAATGGGAGATAAATTGTCGGGTTTAAGCTGATCCTTCTTCTGCAACTCGAGACACAAAACCTCTTTTTCAACAAACAGCTACAGTCACTGCTTTCATTACGCGAATACACAAGCTGGCTATTCTAACACATAACTCTGCTCCCAGCAGATAAATACGGCTTCATTAGCCATTTATGGGCAACTCTAGCCTCACGACTAACATCTCCATGGTTCGACCCTTCACTTCATTAATACATGGGCACCTCTCGCCTCTTTAAATGATATCTCCTCAGTTCGACCCTTCACGTTTCAAAACTTGCCTTCCTTGCATATTTAAGAACACTATCTTAACCCTCTTAAGACCGAGTATATTCAAGGATAGCACGCCTAAGAAGACCAGCTCTTTATTTAGCATGTGGTATGGCGAAAGAGACGAAGGCGTTCGAGGCATATTTTTCACATGTGTTTTCAGAAATCTATAACTTAAGTCTGTAATAAAGGTTTCTTCATGATTCGTTTTTCAAAATCTTGAGAAAACAACCCTCCTTAGTATGACATTTAAACGGAGGCCCTTTGAACAAAGTTAATATTTAGAAAAACAATATTTTATATATACACTAAAAATGTTTTTTAAATGTTGAAATGAAATATCTGTAGCTTCTAAACAGCAAAATTTATCTATGGCAAATGTATTATTTATGTTCCATACTACCACAAATGTTTTTGGGGTTTGGATTTTAATTAACAAAATATTGTTATTGTCAACTTGATCTGAAATCTTAAAAAAACAGCACAGCAGTAAGCACACATTGTTTGCCTACGCTTCGTAAATACCAAGCCAGAACCTCATAATAACACCTATTATGATGATACTGTGGTGTACAGAGATGAAAGAAGTTGTGGGCAGGCCTGAAAGTGTCTAAGACATTCAAAAGATTAATTAAAAACTTTAAAATTAGCGTTATATTTCTTTTCTAGGTTATCTTTTCTTTTTTTTCAAAAACAAACTTTACAATTGATGTACAAAAGTTCATAAGATAGGGTAACAATTTTAGAATGTCGAATAACAATTAATTAAACAACTGATTAACAACCTTGAGCTTGAAGTTCCCTAATCATAAGTTTTCCATGATCGCTGCGGCTCCTTTCAGAGAACAGTCAAGGAGACAAACCTCCCAATTTCTTTTACAGAGTATTCAATATCGGCAATGTTTCAAGAGCACCTTTTGCTCCACAAAAATATCTAGGAGACTACTCCCCAAACATTACACAACACCGGCCTTTCAAAGGCATCATTTAACCATTACAAGAGGAGCGTCTTTGCTCTACTAAAATTTTACACATGGAAACCTACTTCCAGAAAAGTTCCAGGCCTATCAAAGGCCCAATCTACATTTTACAATTCAAGCGGTATTCACTGCCTTAAATGCTCAATAGTCTAACCTCTTAGCATAAAGGAAAGAAATTATGTTTTATGGGAGTACCCAATACCCATTCTACCGGGCGTATGTGGAAAACAACAGGTTAAAGTTACTGGCCCTAAAATCAAAATGATATGGAGGCCGACACTTGCACTCCTTGAAATTTACAATTACATGATTAAAACCCTATTTGGGCTTTTGGCCCGAAGTTACAGAGGCTAAGCTTGTACTACTGAAGTGACTAGATGGAGAAAATTCAAGTTAAAAGAGTTACAGACAGAAAACGGTTACAAAGTCATGGTCACCTCAAAGATTAAATACTACAAAAAATTATTGGAAAGTGGTAAATGAAATCCTAACCACCGGCAGCGATAATGATAGTAAAGAAATACACTTGAGAGTACAGGATACAGTTATCACAAATCCACTAGAGATATCAACAACATTTAATGAATATTTTACTAATATTGGTCAAAACCTAGCTGCTAATTTTCCAAGTAAAATTACTCCCAATTTAGGTACAGGTCCATGTAGTTCTCTATTTTTACACCCTACTAACGATAATGAAGTAATAAGTACAATCAGAAAACTGAAAAATACCAGTAGCTGTGACTGTTATGGTGTAAGTAACAACCTTATAAAGAAATTGGCTCCGTACCTAGTCCCCTATATTACACAACTTATAAATACATAGTTTAATGAGGCTACTGTCCCCAAAACGTTGAAGATCACAAAAATTGTACCAGTATACAAATGTTTAGGTAAATTTGACGTAAATAACTATCGTCCAATTTCTATACTACGTATCTTATCTAAAATTTTAGAATACATAGTTAAAGAGAGATTGCTGAGGTTTTTACTTAAAAATAATTATTTTTACAGATATCAGTATGGATTTTTACCAAATTCTAGTACTTACAATGTAATAGAAGACATAATAATTAAACTTCAGTAAAATTTAGACCCAGGAAATATAGCTGCGGGATTATTCATTGACTTGAAGAAAGCTTTCGACACAGTGGATCATGATATGTTAATCAGGAAGTTGGAAGCTGCTGGAGTTAGGGGAACAGCATTAAACTGCTATGTCGGTTACCTTACAGACAGAGAACAATTTGTGTCCTGTAATAATGTGAACAGTATCCCATTGCCTATAAATATCGGTGTACCTCAATGTTCAGTAATAGGTCCTATTCTCTTCCTCATAATTATGAAAGATATAGGACCACTAAAATTGTACAGACAATTGTCTCTATTTGCTGACGAAACTAACGTGTTTTTTTTTACACGGACACTTCTCCGGATAACCTCGAAATCATGATGCAGTCCGATATTACTTTACTTCAGAATTGGCTTCTTGTAAATCGTCTAACTATTAATCAGACTAAAACAAATTATATCATCTTTCATAAACCAGCATGCAGGCTTTCTCTGGATATTACACTCAAAATTTATAACTGCAAAATACCTAGAGCTAGGGCGACAAAGTTCCTAGGAATAATTCTTGACGAATTCCTCTCTTGGAGTGATAAGGTTCAGGCGATTTGTAATAAAATTACACCAGCAATTGGTGTTCTTAATATACTTAAATACTAACTTACTAACACTCTACTAAAAAATATTTATCATGCTCTTATTCAAAGTCATATGCTTTATATGGAGCATATTTGGGCATGCTGCAATAAAGAGCTCTTTCAGATTGTTGAAATCCTACACAAGAGAGCATTAAAAATACTGTTTAAGCTACCTACATTGTAATGTTCTTCCACTTGAGGCTTTACGTCAGAAAGCTTCAGCTGTGATGGTCTATAAATTATTAAATAATCTGGGTCACTCCAATACTTTGTGTGACAAATTCTGACATATATTCATACAATACAAGAGGTATCAATAAATTCCACATTGAATTAATTAACTCAACTAAATATGGCAACAAATCTGTATGTGTATAATTCACTTCCTGAACGTATTCGACAGGCTGCTTCATTTACTGTATTTAAGCAGAAACTTGTAAAATATTTACATAAGATGCTATGAACATCTGAGATATCTTGACTATGTAATATGTAGGCCTACACGTTAAATGTATCGTACCTCTATGAGTTTAACTCACTTTACGTTTATTCTCATGTAAAACATTTAAGATTCTATGTTATCTCCTAATTCTGCTACATGTATATCAGATATGTATTTCACCAGTATGAGCCATGGCTCAGGTGCCCTTTACGAAATAAATTAAGTTGATAGGGAACTCAAGAGGGTAACACACACAATTCCCGGATTTCAGCTAAGTTCTATTGACTTGTTTGAAATTTACATTCTAAGTAGAATTTTGCATTTTGGGGAATTTAATGCTACATTATTAAAGATTGGAAACCTTCCCCTCGAGCTAGCCACGAACCTGCTATGCCTGCGTAGCAGGGGGAGAGGTGATACTCCCACATGGCGCATCCCAGGTGGCGGATAGGGGGGTCCTAACCGGCTTGTCGGCGGACTTGAGGGAAATAAAATACCTCTCGCGGACCAAACACACTACCCCCTGCGGGTGGGGGACGCACATGTAGAATACACCCGCGGTATCCCCTGCCTGTCGTAAGAGGCGACAAAAAGGGGCGACCTTGCCGCGGACATGGATTGCGGTTTGGTATAATGTGATGGATCTCCTGTGGATGGGAGAGGCTGAATACAAACATAGGTAATCCCTGCCTGTCGTAGAAGGCGACTTAAAGGGTCATGTGGCCATGGTCCCCTCCTAATTTTTTATTATTTTTCCGAGGGTCAGATGTAGACCATTCGAAATTTTGATGTGCGTGCTGCTCGGCGATGGAGCTCCTATGTGTGCGACTACGCTCGAAAGCCCGTGCCAGCAACCACCCAGGACACGGCGGGTGGGAGTGTCATGTACCCGGGCAGTAGTATCCGCCTGACAACGCAGGTCCCCGCACAGCCGAATGCCAGAAGGACATATTCTTATTAATTATTTTTATTTATTTTTTCTATATTTAGTGCTCTGTACACGCTATGGGGTACATGCTATTGCGGGTGACTGGAGGAAGGGAGTCTTAGTGCTCATTGCCTCAGTCATCCCGTATTAGGCATCGTCCAACATCGGACCCCGGGCAGTACCTGCTATGACCAGGTGGGTATTGCCTTGGCTGCTTGGTTCGGCTACAGAGACCCCTGATCGGAGTGGGTGGCATTCGGACATACAAATAGTGTACCCAGCCCAAACGGATGAATCCTTAAAAAACTCATAAATGCGATCAGAACCGAAATCGAAACCGAACTAATGGAATACAGGTCGCGGATCTGGAATAACAAACTGAGTACGTTCGACACCAATACCAGACCGGTGTGGAACTTAGCGAGATATTTCACGCGAGAACCACACGTGATCCCAACAATTAAGGGACCTAACGGACCAGTATACGAAAACCGAGATAAAGCCGAGGTGATAGCTGACTCACTGGAAGCGGCCTTCACACCTAATGATGAACCGTCACATCCCGCCTTCATTAGACAAACAGAGGCCAAGGTAGCGGAATTCCTAGCAAACGCACCTAAGCCCGAGGTTCAGAAGACTACTATCCACGAAATTAAATGGATAATAGATCACCTTAACCCGAAGAAGGCACCCGGCCCAGATGAGATTCAGAACATAATACTCAAGAAGCTAACTCCGAAAGCCCTCGCACTACTCACTAAAATATACAGTGCAATGTTTCAATTGCAGTGTTACCCGGAACAGCGAAAAAAGGCGAGAATCATTGTATTCGGCAAACCAGGCAAGGACAAATCTAACCCTAATAATTACAGGCCCATCAGCCTCCTGGACGCCCTCAGCAAAGTATTCGAGAAAATACTGCTGAAAAGGCTAATAGCACATATTAAGGCAAAAGGCATCATTCGAAATGAACAATTCGGTTTTAGAAACGGCCACTCCGCCCCGCAACTGCTTACCCGGGTCATAGAACAAGCGACCATCGGACTAAACAAGCGGAGGGACACAGGCACGGTATTTCTTGATATCCAGAAGGCATTCGATAAAGTCTGGCACGAAGGACTTTTAGCGAAATTAATAATAGACCTCGAATTCCACCCAGGGTACATAAGATTAATTAAATCATACCTGGAAGGCCGAGAGTTCCAAGTAGATGTTCACAACACACTGTCAAGCACGCGACCGATCAGGGTGGTCGTAGCCCAGGGGTCATTAATAGGCCCAATCCTGTTCATCCTATTTACGAATGGCATGCTGACAGCGGAACTCACTACCACGCACCTCTACACGGATGACACTGCTATCACAGTACAGCACCCTCAGCTAGCATGCACCCGAAAGAGACTACAAGTAGCACTGCGAACCCTCGAGCCCTGGCTAACCAAATGGCGTATCAAGGTCAACGTTGACAAATGCCAAGCTGTGCTGTTCACCAGGAAGAACAGACGCACACATAGGCCAGCCAATATCAAACCGCTCAGACTATTTAATCAAGATATAGCATGGCACGACGAGGTCAAATATCTAGGAGTAGTCCTAGATAGAAACCTAACCATCCTATATCACATTAAAGACATCCAGCGGAAAAAACACGCACGACTGTCACAGCTCTATCCTATACTGAATAAAAGATCCAGTATTAACAAGAGAGTAGCAATCAACATGTACATGGCCCTAATTAGGCCAATAATAATGTACGCAGCCCCCACCTGGGGCTACGCTGCTATGACGAACCTGGATAAGCTGGAACTAATACAAAAGAAATGCATTCGAGCAGCTTCTAGACTCCCGTATGACACACCAATACGCCACCTACACGCAATTGCGAAAGTCAGCTCAATAAGGAAATACATACGAAAACAAACACTTCGAATGTACACGAAATAATGGGGTAATAAGATCAACCCATTAGTCAGTGGAATAGGACGCTACGACGTCAATCTATACACCAAATACCCCACGCCGAAGCACATTCAGTTCAGCCACAGGGTAAGGAGGCCGGGAGTTCAAAAACGCCCCCGTCTCCTAAGCTAACACCAACTCACTAAACCGCTCCACTTAATACTACGCACACACACCACACTGCAAACACCTGTGTACATGTACATGTCTATCTATGTCTCCTATCTTATGTTACAGGGAATCAAGCAAGGGAGGTTTGGGAGAAGAAATACAACGACGAAGGCAACGCAGCCTTAATAAGAGACGACCCAATCCACCCCCGCCTCCCGCCAGTGACAAGGGAGTGGACAGAAAACCACCCTGCAGCTAATACTTAATGATTTAATTTACTAAATTTACAGGACATGAGAGCGGAAGAGCGGCCCGCACTCTACCGAGAAACGTGTAAATGCATATATGATAACGATGTATGTGTGTGTGTGTGTGTGTGTGTGTGTGTGTATGTGTGTATATATAGTTGCAGAGACAAGTGTGTGCCACCAACACCGCAAAGAAGGGACGTCAACAGGCGAGAAGAAGAAGCCCCTTACCCCAATTAAGGCTTAGCTATACTCCCCTTCTCCTTAAAGGAGACTTGGCACCAGGGACCGCTGGTTGCTGGACCCAGGGACTAACCTGTGGCCCAAATCCCAGACGCCAGCGGACCCGAGCCGCACCAGGCAGTGACAAGAAGGACTGATTCCCCATAATAACTGACAAAAGCTAGGAAAATGCTTATGATTGCATGATACATACTCCTAACTAACACAACTTCTGGACTTTTCCAGCCCACATCCTCGAATGTGTTATCAAAAGATGTCAGGTTTTACATGTAGGCTCTTTCTCTTTTTCTGCCTATGTGGTTTTTCCCTGACCCTTCAATACCACACCTAACACCACCCAACCAATACAAACTCGCCTGGTAACGTGTCTAACATGGAAACAGGCAGATACTCCTTGTATAATTTCCCACTCTTCCCAGCTATCTCTTTCTACTTAGAACTAATAGCATGTCGGAAGCAATGTAGATTGAGTCGATTGCTACGACGGGGGAGCGGGCAACGGGTGCCCCCCGTAAAAAAAAAGAAAAAGTGATCGGGTGCTGCACAAGGCTGCCAACAAGTCTACTTGGGAACTAAGACAAGCACAGAATAATTATGTTTTTGTTTTTTCTTGTCGAACAGAGATTATCCACTGCGGTCATAGAAAAAAATCTCTCAAAGGGAGTGTGGCTCCAAAAGGGCCACTGTTCTCATGATAGAGATTGGCCTGGATGTGCAAAAATAAGTTACAGATACTAAATGACGTTTTTTCCTGGCGTGCGGACCTAAACTCCTTTACAAGGTGTATTTACTTGTGCTTTTATTCTGCGCTGGTTGATGATGGAATGTAATTCTCATCATTGCTGGGAATTATGTCACACTCCATTTTACGTTGGCCAGTAGCAATGCTAGTAGCTTCTAAGCAATGGAGAATGGTGAGTGCTGCTCTTTATTATGTAATAAAAAGTAAATGTACTTATGGGGGTGTGTTGATGTGTTCCTGAACATCGCAATTATTACATCTCTCATCTGAAAGGAATTCCACGTAACATTTGCCTCATTTCTACTTCCTTATAACATTATAAAGCTTGCAATACGCAATGTATATTTTTACCCTCACCTCCCTAAATCAATCCTTATTATTTTGCTCATTTTTCGAAGAATCAAACCACTTCTTTCTTTTCCTTCTGATTAATGTTAAGAAGGGGTGACTGCCCAGTTGTACTTGTACTACTTCTTAAAATAATACTTTCAAGGGTGAGTTGGCCTGCGGTTAGGAGGCGCTCAGCTGCGAGCTTGCATTCGGAAGATAGTGGGTTCGATCCCCACTGCCGCAGCCCTGAAGATGTTTCTCCGTGGTTTCCCATTCTCACACAAGGAAAATGCTGGGACTCTTCCGCTTCCTTCCCACTCATGGCCCTTTCCCACCCCATTGTCGCCATTAGACCTATCTGTGTTAGCGCAAAGTAAAGCAACTAGTAAGAAAAACAATTTATGAAGATAAATATTGGTTAAAATGCTGGAAACAGAGGATCCCATCCGAAGACCGTCCTGTTCATAAATGGTATTCGTAAAAGAAAAGTAGTAGTTGTCAATAGCAAGTTTAAGGAGAGTCATAAAAGAATTATTTCGATTTTACTCAATTTGCTATTATTATTGAGATTCGCCTATCGGTATGTTGAAATGCATGTTGGTGATATTGTGGTAATAATAACTTCGTGTGGCTATTTATAGCCGAGTGCAGCCCTTGTAAGGCAGACCCTCCGATGAGGGTGGGTGGCATCTGCCATGTTTAGGTAACTGCGTGTTATTGTGATGGAGGATAGTGTGGTGTGTGAGTTGCAGGGATGTTGGGGACGGCACAAACACCCAGCCCCCGTGCCATTGGAATTAACCAATGAAGGTTAAAATACCCGGCCGGGAATCGAGCCCGGGACCCTCTGGACCGAAGGCCAGTACGCTGACCATTCAGCCAACAAGTCGGACATTGTGGTAATAAATGGAAAATGAGGGAACTTCGTAACTGCAAAATGATGTTTAGAAATTTTTGAATAAATTGAAATTCTGTAAGTGGGACTGTTCCTAAAATTGATAATGGACCTCGTAGGTACCGGTATGTTTATTTTGCGTATTTTAGGGAGTGCTCTTGCAGTTGGTAGTTTGGGGCTCATGTTAATCAATTTCATTGTCTGCTGTTCATTTAACAAGAACTGAGAATTTTTGAGTATTTATTTGAGCTCTTTTGGATGATATTAGTGGGGTCTTTCTTGACAATATTGAATTTATTATCTGTGAAAATATGCTCTGTCTTCAGTTGTATCCATGATTATTGTACAGTAGTATTGCCTTTATGTAAGTTGTCCTTGATTTTTTGTTTTAGGTGGTCAAATTGTTTGTTAGCTATTGATTACTTATTATTATTATTATTATTATTATTATTATTATTATCCTATTGTTTGTGAGTATTAAGAAGTTTGTGTTAATATATTATTTGATGAAAAACTTCGTGAACCGAAGAGAGCCGCTCGGCTCCACGCGCTGCGTGACGTACCCAGTTATAGTTCGTGGAACCGAAGAGAGCCGAAATGTTCCGAGCCGCTCCACACGCTGTGTTCCTGAGACACAAGTATTGAGTTGAACCCACGAGAGTTGAAATATCCAAGCACAGAATAACATAGAGATGGCAATGCCTACTGCAATGCATTGGCTCGCTGAAGCCAAGTTTCGCGCGCATCGCCATGTTGGCATTAACAGCAGTGCTAGTTAATTCCTATCAGAGTCCGTCATTTTAAAAGATTTCTGTAACATTATTTCATTGGTTAAGGTATCTAACGCAGTAGAAAAGTGCCTTAGTCATAATGATAAAAACGGGACAGTCAGAACACTGTTTTAATCGCAGTACCAGTAGTTTAAAATGAGGAAATATGAGCTCAAATAGCCTGTTATATCAGATTGTATTTAGCTCAAGCGAATTGCCGATTTGCAAGGTGCAGCTAAAAAATAATGGAACATTTTCATAAAGACCTATTTTAGAGAAAAAATAAGACAGGTTATGAATCACACACAATATCATACACAATAAAATAATACACGGTCAATAATAAAGATATCCTGGAAGAGCAGTGAGGATGAGGTAAATAGGCCTAATTATTACAGAATTGTTGAGCCAAGTAAATCATATCAAAAATAGAGAAATATTTTTACATTAGTACACTTGATAAAATTAATTAATTCATCTCAAGGATTATTTTGTAATGTAATGAAATAATCATACCTTAAATAATTAGACAGCTATATGGACTTCAGTGAGATAAAATAAGGTACATACAACACCCACAAATATTACACTTTCAATGACATTCACATCATATAAAATAATATACACTTGACTAGGCCCAATATTTTACTAGTCAGACCACACAAAATACATTCTAATTAAATATATTTCAGTATGTGTGTCGATACCAGTAGACAAGAAATTAATTTCTCCCCATTGACCAGAAAATAATACCAATTTGGTAAAATGTTGGCGAATTTGAGAGGGATGCATTTGATCATTGTAGTTTCTACAAAACTGGTGAAACCTTCTGGTTGGCAATTGCTTCAGTTAGCAATGGGAAATGATTAGTTTGAAATTCCTGGTCAAGAAAATGGCTTTTAATATACTCAAAAATGTCAGTTCCCATGCACTCGTGTAACACTTTACGAACCAGATACTTGGCCTTAAATGAACTCTGAGCAGAAGGAGCTTTAACATCCCTAATACTCATACTTTGCCTGCATGCAATTTCACAAAGTTTGCAAACATCTCTTGATTGTTTCACTACACTACCCCCATCTTTGACTGAAATTAGGCCATTTAACTTATCACTAGTGTCTATAAGGATGCTGGGCCATTCTGGGCATAGAATCTTACTTTCTAAACTCCTGACTACAAACCCTGCAATGTACTCAGAGATGTCCCATGTCATGTCATTGTAGTTTGTCTTTCCAGGTAATACAGTGTAGTCATGATTCAGAAGGCAATGTTGAAGAGATGTTTGGGACAATACCACAGATGAATACTCTAGCATTCTTGCTTTAGGAAATGATGCATTTATCACATCCTCAGGAGACTTGATCTGAGCAGTCAAAATACTGATTTTGTCCAGTGGGAGAGCATTGCCATTTCTGGATTCATGTAACTCAGAAATAATTCATGTTTTCTTCAATGCAGCAGTGAATTTCCTAACAGTGGGATTATTATTATGTTCACCCTGAGATGTAATATAACTAAACAGTCTCTCAATATGATCTTGATTAAGGCCACGGCCGCTTCCTTCCAATTCCTAGGCCTTTCCTATCCCATCGTCGCCATAAGACCTATCTGTGTCGGTGCGACGTAAAGCCCCTAGCAACAAAAAAAAAAAAGATGATCTTGACTTACTTTATACAGAGGAAAAATACTTCAGTGGAAATTTCTGATGAGTCCCCAACAAATAAATCGTACTTTGAAATGGTGGTCTCAATATCAATTAGAAACACCAAAACTGCTGTCTTTCTGGTGGATAAGTACATGGGCTTGTCACTGAGTCCCTCCGGTATCTGCATAACGTACTGTTTGGCCCTCAAAAGGAAATCTTTGATTTCAGAAATATTCCGTAAATTCAGAACATTCTTAAAGTATTTACCCCTTATACTCCTAGAATTTAGAACATCAAAGAGAATGTTAAATGTATGTATAAATTCTGCTGTAGCCTCACAACCCTGTAAACCTTCAATGTGTTTACTTGAACAATACAAACAGACTGACTTAAAACTTGTGCAGCTAATTTGACTTTTATTTTCATTTTCGTATAATGTATGTGTGAATTCCTGACTTTGTTCCCTAGATGCATACCTTCCTTTTGTTGCAACTCATTCAACATCTCAATAAAATTCCACTCTATTACCTCACCTGACCCATTACGTAAGTATTTCTTGTCACCTAAAGTATTCCTAACCAATTTCAACATATGGCAAGCATCCAGAAAAAAATTAACTGGCTGTTTGGTAACTGGGTGGAGGAAATGAGTAACCATGTTATTTACATCTAAGTTACAACCCGGTTTTCAGATGAAGCAATATTTGTTGCAGGACTATCACAAGTCAATGAAGTCACTGTCACACCAGAATCATGCAGCAATGTCAAACACTGTCTGTAAGAGCACGTATTTGTGCAGCTTTAATGTCATGCACAAAAAAGTATCCCAAAGGAATCTTCCAGGAATTATTCACAAATACTAAGTGAAAAACAAGGCTTCTGAAGGTAATGGTGCTGAGTCATCTACATTATTAATCCCAACATTTACAGACCCATGAAATTTATTGCCATCCCATTCCAAATGTTCCCTTATAGCCAAGGAATCAAATAAAAGTGCACAGATCTTAGTGCCTGTGTATGATTTAAGTACTTGTAAAGCTTCAGCACAGAACCCAGGATTAGCATCTACACTTTGATACCTTTGATAGAATGATCTAAGGTGTGGAACACAAGTGCCAAAAGTGTTTCTCACAAATGAATATGCATTTGGAGAAAGAAAATTAAGAGTAATGGCAAATGCTTCTTACTTCTCACCATACAGCTTTTGCACTTTGTTACATGAAGCCTTATCTTATTGTTTATACAGACACAGTGAGGTATCGGACAAACCACTTAACATTTCACAGTACTCATTATATATCAGAGCCTTCTTTTTAAGACTATCTACAACAGTACTTAGTTCAGCCACCTTTTCCTTCATTCGCCTCTTTTTTGGTGCAATAATTTTATTTTCCTTCTTTACGCAATTCCTTTGGTTTTCATATGATCTATTTGGGCACTTAAACACTTTTAAGCACTTTTGTTACAGATAGATTTTTCCACAACAGGTACTTCCTGGACTGCTGTAGAGGAGTCTAAGGCAGGTATTTCCACAGTCTTTGTGATTTTAACCCTCAAACGTTGTTGTGGCTGATCTGTTAAATAAACGTTGTTGTGGGGTCGAAAATGATACCACATTAATTAATGGTTTATAACATGCTTTATATTATTTATATCATAACCATTCATATATAATGTTGTAATATATGTACACCAGAATAATTTGTAATATTTTAAACAAAATTCTCATTAAAGAAGTAACATTAAAAGTTATTAGAAAATGACTCTGTATGAAAATTAATCGATGGAACATGGATATTTAAAAAATATATTATGAATATGATAACTATCACCAAATTTTAAAGTGTTATATTAAGAGTAATGTTAAATAGTTGCAGTTACGTTATACATAATGAAATTTAAATTTAAATCAGTTTTAGCTTGATTTCGCAAGTGTTCAATATTCATGACATATCATCATCTCCACACTCTTTACACACCACAGAGCAGAGCGACAAGTTTGGCAGACTGGGCGATCACATTTGACACAACAGAGGTTGGTCTTCTTCTCAGTAGAACGGGGGCACAATGCGCATCGTTTCCTCTTTAATCCTTGAGCAATTATTTGCTGTTTAGGACAAGGCTTTTTCAAAATCCTGGAGATTACCATACGGAGTTCCTTCGGTAGCCGGTTATTGATGAGTCTTTCGTTGAGATACGTTTCAGAAAGCTGTGTAGTCAGTATTTTTATGAAGTCAAATCGAGAAATAGGAGTGTACTTCTTGAATGATGTGTGTAGTATGTATGAATTTACTACAATTATGTTCAACATGGCATAGAAAATAGCAAGGGGCCATCTACGTGTTCGTCTACTTATGCTGTACGTAACACACTTCTGGTCAAGAGAATCTACTCCAGCTTTAGTACTGTTATAAAATGAAATGATTTCCTCCTTGCCGGTTTCAGGGTCGGTACTTCTTGAGTGATGCATGATGAAAACTAAGATGACAGCTTTACCCTTTTTTGGGACTGAGAAATTAGAGTACGATCATTTGTAAATCCATACTCCGTTGAACCAACAATTCGTTTCCTTTGTGGCTGGAATTCGGGTGGTATTTCTTTTTTATTTCTCCGCAGCGTCCCCACGTATGTCAGGTTCCGATTCCTCAACTCTGTAACCACTTCCATAGATCCAAAATAATTATCGGCTGTAATATTACGATTCGAGCCATTAAGTGGCTTTGCCAATCTCAATACGCACTGAGTTGGTTTGGTGAACTTTTTTTCTCCATTTGTCAAGCCAGTTCCATCACTGTCCTTCCCAGTGTATAAGTAGGCGTTTAGAAGGTAATTTGTGCGAGCGTCAGATAAAATCATGATCTTCAGACCATATTTTTCTGGTTTGCTTCCCATGTACACCCTAAATTTACACCTACCATGAGAGCCAACAAGCATCTCATCTATACATTCATACGAGCCTATGTTGTAACAATTCTGGTTATTCTCAATCATCCTCTGAAATATCCATGATATTGGCGCAGCAGGGTCTGTTTTTTTTCCTTTCATCTCGGGTGGTGCTATCGTCAAATCTTAGACAATATATGAGAAGTGAGGTCCTCTGTTTCGATAATATGGCACGAAAATTATCCCTGCCAGTACCATCTGTGGCAAACATTGATTCCAAAGTTTCATGGTTAGATTTAAATATAGCACTGAAATATAGAAGCCAAAAAAAAGCCCTAAGCTCTGTGACATTGGTGTCCCTTAGGTCAGTTCTGTTTTGGGCAGAAAACTGAGTACGATAGGAATAAAGTTTCTCATTAGTGCGCTTGACCAATTCTTCTAACATATCTGTGCTAAACAAACACTCCCATAATTGTAACAGACTGCATGAATCCCCCAATGCATTTGCAGGCCCTTTGACAGTAGGAAGTTTGATGATCAAGTTGTGAGCAGGTGTTCTCACATTCCTAGTGGGTTCACTCGATGACCATTTGTATCTATTTTTACCAAAGAAATTAGCTGTTCCGCTATTGGGCTGGTTAATTGTATCACTATTAGCATCGTCAGAATCATAGTCTTGTTCGGAATCGGTATTATGTTCAGAATTATAATCTGGATCGTTTTCGCGATCACTTACATCACTTCCTTCATCTTGTTCTAACACACTGTTTACAAAGTCAGGAAAATTAGGATCAAGCACAGGCATACGTCCACGAGATGTAGAAGCCATAATACCACTGAAAAGACAAAAATAATATTAAAAAATACTCAAAATTACACGAAGTGTCACGGGTGTAGACGTTGTTATCAAACGTAACATACAAACACTTACGCTGTCGTGGGGTCAATAATGGCACCACTTGATATTTCAACTTATTCACTGGGAAAACAAATCACACCACTACACATCCACTTCAGCTGCAAGTCAAGCTTGCACTGGTGATAAGGTACAAGGAATGTTGAAGGTCAGAGTAGCAGGCTGACGCAACGCCAGGGCTGTCCAGTTCTACTGGTGTCGTAAAAATAGTAGGCTTCCTCTATAAATATGCATTTCGTTATATTTCTCACATCAAACGGCTAAAATGAAGAGAAACTAACCTTTGATTTTATTTGTAGGTACTTTGGGAAAGCAGTAAACACAGATGGCACGGCCCATTCCCTCAGCCTTATGACACGCAATGAAGTACCGGTACGATCAAAATTACGTTCAGTAAACTGAGCTGAACGTATGGTGCTGAAAGGTGTGAGGAACGAATTTTCTCTTCGTATAGCTCTTATCAATTTCTTCCGTCGTTCAATATCTTTAGGAAAACTGTAAATGATAAAGGGACTTCTTAACCTATACTGAATGTGCAAGGGGAAAACAATCCAGCACTGAATATTCGCAAAAACAATTGCTTACCTGTGAAAAGTTATCCCTGGTATTTTCTTTGAAGCCCTGTTTGCGCATCCATACGCTACGTAAGTCGGCATTTTAAAATCATAACACGAACTTCCTTTATTTATTTCACACGTGGTGCACTGCTCACTTACTTACACTAACTGATCTCCAATGAATGAAAATGAATGAAAATTACCGAATTATTTAATAGTTGTCAACTGCCCTTACAACGAATTGTTTCCGTTTTCATTAGGTTTTTTTCATTCGCAAATTCCAAATGTTTCCACTAGTCAGCGCTGAAATCGGCCTCCTCTTTGGTTATGGCCACGAACCTGCTACGCAGGCGTAGCAGGGGGAGAGGTGATAATCCCACGTGGCGCGTCCCAGGTGGCGGATAGGGGGGCCCTAACCGGCTTGCCGGCGGACTTGAGGGAAATAAAATACCTCTAGCGGACCAAACACACTACCCCCTGCGGGAGGGGGTCGCACATGTAAAATACACATGCGGTATACCCTGCCTGTCGTATGAGTCGACTAAAGGAGGCGACCTACGCGCGGATATGGATTGCGGTTTGGTATAATGAGTCGGACCTCCTGTGGATGGGAGGGGTTGAATACATTCACAGGTAATCCCTGCCTGTCGTCGAAGGCGACTCAAAGGGTCATGTTGCCATGGTCACCTCTTCATTTTTTATGATTTTTCCGAGGGTCAGATGTAGACCATTTCAAAATTTTGAAGTGCGTGCTGCCCGGAAAATGGCCTGTTACGTGTGCGATTACGCCCAAAAGCCCGCAATTAACCACCGAGGACTCTTGCGGGTGGGAGCGCCATGTACCTTGGCAGTAATATCCGCCTGACAACACAGGTCCCCGCACAGCCGAATGCCAGAAGGACATATTATTATTAATTATTTTTTATTTTTTTCTCCATATTTAATGCTCTGTACACGTTATGGGGTACATGCTATTGCGGGTGACCGGAGGAAGGGAGTCCTAGTGCTCATTGCCTCAGTCATCCCGTATTAGGCATCGTCCAACATCGGACCGCGGGCAGTACCTGCTATGACCAGGTGGGCATTGCCTTGGCTGCTTGGTTCGGCTACAGAGACCCCTGATCGGAGTGGGTGGCATTCGGGGAGGAAGTTTTCGGGCATCGCTTCCAAACGAAGTCGGCTCCCTCAAGGTGGTCCCCCACCTAAGACTTTAACTTTTGCTTCTCTGAGAGGTTCAACTCCCTGGGAACATGCGCAGCGTGAAGGAATGGGATCCAGCTTCCCTAGGTTTCTGGTCGCTACCAGAACCGATGGGCATGATTTTAAGCTGGTAAAGTCGATCATGTTTAGAAGACACATCGAAGGCGTCTACGGCGAACTTGAGGACCTCAAAAAATGCGCAACGGTAGTTTGCTTATGAAGACTCGTACAGCACTGCAAGCTGATCAGTTGCTTAAGTGCGACCACATTGGCAAAATCCCCGTCAAAGTGGAGGAGCATAAGTCCTTGAAGCTGGTTCGCGGAGTCATCTTTCACCGCGACCTTATTTTGAACACTGACGACGAGTTGATGGAAGACATGAAGAACTGTGGCGTGACACATATCCGGCGCATTACGCGCAAGGTCAACGGTGAAGACGTTGCCACAGGTGCCTACATTGTCTCTTTCAAGTTGTCAGTGTTACCAGAAAAAGTCAAGGTAACAACTTATCGTTGCAATGTGAGGCCATACATCCCGCCTCCTATGCGATGCTATCAATGCCAGCGATTCGGACATATGAAGTGCACTAACTGCTCCGGTTTTCATTCTCCTCGAGATCGGAACTGTCCGACATATCTGAGTGAGAAGAAGATCCAGGAGATCAAGACCCTGGATGATCTTTCCTACCAGGAAGCGCGCCGTAAGTTTAATTCTACGAATACACATGCCCGTATACTCGATTAGAGCTTGATAGCTGAGAGTCTTCCAGGTTCGTTTTTCTAGACATCGTTACGCGTGAAGATCGCTGCGCCCAAAGCAACTGTTGCTCCTCAGAGCAACATTGCAAAGAGTAAAGCTCGAAGGGGGGGACAACCCCACCTTCTACCAACCAGAAGTCTGTGCAGGCTGGCAGTTCCCAGCCGGTACAGCAAGGGGGGAAGGCTAAGTCTCCCCCTAAGAGGTCGACGAAAGCCGTGCCCTAGCCGGCGGAGGCGGCATCGTTGACCAGGGCTGGGAAACCATCTCCCAGCCCGTCTAAACAAGAAAAGGAGGAGAAGGAGAGCGCCCTTGCTGAGCGCTCTCGCACTTCCCCTGCGATGGAGAAGTCATGCCCCCATCTGGGGGTATGAGTCTGCGCCAGGAGGTACTCCTGCTCTTAAACCTGCGCGCTCTCCTCGTAGGGGACCTGCTTGCCCCCGGAAAACGTCGAAGTTCTGGGCGGCACCCCCGCCATCTGTTGATGACGGGATGGATGTCGCGCTGTCCTCTACATCTACGGATGTAGATGTAGATAGTGTTTAGGCTTGCGAGCATTTTGTCGCTCATAACATAACACTCCTTTTATAGTCCACACTATGGCACTGTTACAGTGGAATTGTAATATTTATAACAAGCATTTTGCTGAGTTACGTCAGCTCATTAGTGAGTACGCAGCGAGTATATTCTGTACTCAGGAGACCAAATTCAGACCTGGTCATCATACGGTCTTGAGAAATTTCGGACTATACTCGACAGAACGATATTATGCCCACCGGTCGTCTGGTGCGTGGGCATTTTTGTCCGTTCTGATACCTATAGCGAAGAGGTTCCTCTAAGGACCCCACTGGAAGCAATTGCGGTGCGGGTACCTCTGCCTGTCGTAGCAACAGTGTGTAATGTTTATTTTCCACCCGGCAATTCTCTTAACATAAATGATGTCACTGATCTTATAGATCAGTTTCCACCTCCCTTCCTCTTATTGGGAGATTTTAATACCCATCACCCCATCTGGGACTCTGAGACGCCTTGCCCCCGGGGAAGAGAGCTGCAAACATTAGTAAATGAGCTGGATTTATGTATTTTGAACACAGGGGAACCAACTCACTTTAGTGTACGTTAGGGCACATATTCTCGCATAGACGTAAGTCTACGCAGGCGAACGTTGGTTCCACTGTTTCGGTGGAATACACACAATGATCTCTGTGGCAGTGACAATTTTCCCATCATCCTTACTTTGTTGAAATATAAATCCGTCGAGGCTCCCCTTCGATTGATTCTTAGACATGGTGATTGGCCAAAGTACACATCACTAGCTGCCTTTAATGTCGATATCACCCGGAACGTCGGCGAGGAAATAACTTATGTCACCCAAGTTATTCTTGCTGCTGCTGAGGAGTCCATTCCGTTTTTCTCGGGGACTGCTCGTCGAAAACTTGTTCCGTGGTGGAACGATGAAATAGCAGCAACCATCAAAGAACGCCGTCGCGCTCATATGCGTTACCGTAGACAGCCTACTGTGGCCAACTTGGTAACATTTAAGAAACTCCGCGCTCAGGCGCGTGTTGTTATTCGACAAAGTAAGAAGGCTTCATGGGAGAGATATGTGTCGTCAATGACATCGCATACTCCAACATCTCAAGTGTGGACTAAGCTTCGACGTATTTTGGGTATCCAAGGATCATCTTCTGTACAGGGAATTTCCGTTGCAGGCAACATCGTCACTGAACCACTCTCCATTGCTAACCATCTAGCTAGCCATTTCGCGGATGTGTCTGGCCCGGGGAACTACCACCGTGACTTCCTCACTCTGAAGCGGGAGGCAGAAGGACGTCACCTCAGGATTGCCACTCAGGTTTCAGACGACTATAACGTGCCTTTTACGGAGTGGGAACTCCGCAGCGCATTAGCACTTTGCAAGGACACTTCTCCTGGACCAGACAACATCCATAACCAGATGTTGAAACACCTTAGCGATGACGGTCTTCTATATCTACTTCGTGTGTTCAACAGAATCTGGATGGAGGGTGATTTTCCGTCTCAGTGGCGGGAGGGCATCGTCATTCCTGTCCTCAAGACTGACAAAGATCCTAAGTATGCAGGAAGTTACAGACCGATTTGTCTTACAAGCTGCCTGTGTAAGCTATTTGAGAGGACGGTAAATCGCCGACTTGCGTGGTGTCTGGAGAAACAAGGACTCTTGTCCGAGTACCAGTGTAGTTTTCGAGCCGCTCGATCCACCACTGACCACTTGGTACGCCTGGAGAGCTCTATCCAGGATGCGTTTCTTCGCAAACAGCATTCGGTAGCTATTTTCTTTGATTTAGAGAAGGCCTACGACACCACATGGCGATATGGTATCCTTTCAGTCCTGCATCAGTGGAGATTCCGAGGTAACTTGTCGGTATTTATTGCGAATTTTTTGTCCCTCCGTCTATTCCGTGTCGGAGTAGGGAGGACATATTCGATATACAATGTTCAAGAAAATGGAGTCCCACAGGAATCGGTTCTTAGTGTCACTCTGTTCGCGATTGCCATAAACGGTATTGTTGCTGCTGCTGGTTCAGCAATAATACCGTCGCTGTATGTGGACGACTTAGCTCTGCATTATCGCCCACGCAGTCTGGCAGTCGCAGAGCGACAAATACAGCAAGCTATTAGGACGGTGGAGCAGTGGACCTTAGAATATGGCTTTCAGTTTTCCACCACAAAGACCTGTGTTGTCCACTTTTGTCGCCAACGTTCTCTTCAGCTTCCTCCTGAACTTTATTTAGGAAATGTAGCTATTCCTGTAGTTGACACTTAACGATTTCTTGGGCTCATTTTCGATAACAAATTATCGTGGTAGCCACATGTGCGGCAGTTAAAAGTGCAATGCACTAAGAGCTGAATATCATGAAGTTTCTTAGCAGCACTTCTTGGGGGGCTGACCGCACTGTGCTCCTACGATTCTATAGGGCACATATTTTATCTCGGCTAGACGATGGCAGTGCAGCATATGGCTCAGCAAGACCAAGCGTTCTTGCGAACCTTAACAGCATCCACCACGGCGGGGTTAGGTTGGCGACGGGAGCTTCTCGTACAAGCCCCATTGGCAGCCTGCTCGCTGAGTCTGGTGTGCTGCCTTTACACCTGAGGCGCCAGCAACTTCTACTTACGTATGCTGCGAACTTGCGACAGATGCCAGTTCATCCAAGCTATCCGTGCGTGTTCAACAATGGCAACCGTTTGCTGTACGCTGCTTGTCCTCGAGCGACGCGGCCGGTTGCGATACGCTTGGATAGCAGTAACGCATTATTTGACGTACCTTTGTTTCCTTGCCTTGTCAGACAACCTAGTGTGGTACCTCCTTGGGTAGTACGACGACCTGAAATAATCCTGGATTTGCACACTGGCCCGAAAGGAAACACGGACCCTTCGATTTATCGGAGGCTCTTTCTGTCCGCTATCCAGGTTCAGTCGTCGCCTACACGGATGGTTCAAGGACAGAAACGAAGATGGGCTGTGCGTTCGTTGTTGACAATGAGAGGTTTCTTTTTTCTCTCCCGGAAACCTGTAGTGTGTACACAGCAGTGCTCTATGCTATATGTCAAGCTCTGCTGTACGCACTGTCCAATGGACGCCGACACATTCTTTGTGTACTGACTCCTTGAGCTCGCTTCAGTCTATTTATACTTGTTTCCCTCGGCACGATCTGGTGCAGCGGGTCCAGGACCTGCTGGTGGGTCCCAAGCCATATGGGTGTAGAGGGAAATGAATTAGCAGATCAGACTTCCAATGAGGCATTTACACTCCCCCCGTTGTCTTTCAAGGTTCCAGCAAGTGATATTTACACTCAGCTGAGATATCTAGTTATGTCCCATTGGGAGGTGGAGTGGCAGGCCATTCCACTTCGCAATAAGCTGAGAGCCATAAAAGGAACAACGAAGGTATGGAGGACTTCCCTTCGGTCTTCTCGGAGGGAAGAAGTGGTATTATGTCGCCTTCGGATCGGCCACGGTATCTTGACGTACTCCCAGCTACTGAAATGAGAACCCCCTCAGGTGTGTACTTGCGGCGATCATCTTACCGCGGTACACATCCTTACCGAGTGCGTGGACCTGGTCGATTTGCGCCGTAGTCTAAAACTCTCGCGTACCATCTCCCTCATCCTGCGAGATGACGAGCAGTCAGCAGATCTCGTCATCCGCTATATGAGGGATAGTGTTTTTTTATCGGGTGTAATGATGTCCTTTGTACATACATACATACATACATACATACATACATACATACATACATACATACATACATACATACATATCTTTATTGCCCACCCTAGTGTACACCATCGGCTTACAGGCAATAAAGACAGACAGAGCGAAACAAAGGAAAACAAGCAATAATAGCAACTACATCTCTCTTAAAACTACTTAACTACATTTACTACCTCTACATCTACTCAGTATCATCCCACACGTACGCGGATAGCCAGCACACATGCAGGACGATACCGCACTACTAACTACCCAAAGCCCAACCCCTGACTACCACCTAAAAAATAATAATAAAAAAAATTAATTAGACTGGTCGCTGCAACAGCCCTGGCATGGAACACACGCCCACCAACCCGTCTACAGCAGCCACCAGCCTTGCCACGTGAGAACTGGTATCGTATCTCACCGACCCTCGCTGACAAACACTGTGTTCCTTTCCTTATCATGTGTTACAAGCCACCCTGGCTGAAACCAGACCCAACAGGTGGCCTGCAACACACTTCCGCTATGTACGTCACATATACTCTTGTCCATTGTCAGCACACTACCTTCCCTATCCTTTTCATTTCCATGCAGACATGCTCAATCTAACTTCTTTGGAGTGGGGTCAAGTCCCCCACCCCTCCCTCTTCCCTTGATACGTCACCCTCACCTCTCACGCACTACTCCCGCTATCTACATCTCACCTTATAAAACTTAAGACTTAAACATCAGCTAACAACCATTTAAAATCCCTCATCAACGCACCTAAAACAATTAACACTTTTTTTTTACACAGACAAACTTTTTTCAATCGAAGTCCATTAGTTCACTCAGTCTTCTCCACCTACCGCACCACACTTCATATATCAAACCGACTCACCTTATTAAGCTTCAGACTTAAACATCAACTAACAATCATTTTATATCGCACTTAAAACAATTTGACTTTTTCTTTTTTAACATTTCACTTACACTTTACAATGGCGAAAAATGAAAGTATCCTCCAAATCAATACATTATATATTCCGTCATTAGACGGAGTAAACAAGATCAGACATGTTTCGGCTCGTTTGAGCCATCTTCAGTGAAAAAAATTAGGGGGGTTGGAATAATTTACATAATATGATTTGAAAAATGCTAAAAAACATAATGAAAGCGCAAATGAAAAAACAAACAAAAGAGAGCCTATACGGAAACAAAATTAGCACAAATATACAATATTTACATCAATATGCAGAGCAAAAAACAACTTATTGTGACCAAATTCAGTGAAACAGGTGTTAATTTGAAATAATAATAGATACTAAAAACTGCGTTAACCTAAGAAACAAGGGAATGAGAAAACAAATGATGTAGATGGAAATGAATAATAGTAGCACATGGTGAGGTTGTGGACCTCATAGTTTACAAACTATTGGTTTATAAAAATCACAAAACAGTTTGAAATCGCTGTCAAAATCATCTTAGTGGAAACCCATCACCTCAAATTGGTCAGGAGGAGAGCGGGAGCAAACATTTTGAGAGAAACCAAGCCTGAATTAACCTGCAGGCGAAAAGCCTGTGATAAGGAGAAAAAAACACCATGAAATTTAAGGCTTTAGAAATAGCAGCATTCTCAATATTTTCTCAATCTAGCGGTCCCTTTCTTCATTATTGTTTCATAATGTTAGCTGGTGTTTTGCCTTATTATAGAGGGGTCGGAAGAGCCGCATATAAAAATATGAGAAGCTGTGTTAGGTGGAAGACAGATGCATAGTAAATTGTAGTAATCTAGTGGAAACCGTCAATGAAGTTCTAATCTGTAATGGAAAAAATGAGGTTGTATGAGAAACATGGGTTGATAAGTAAAAAGTGTGGAATGGTTGTGAAGAATGCTTAAACTTACGGTGTGCAGTAGGTGGTGTCCTCTCTAGTGGCCTGGCTTTCTCAAAGTAACGGTCTCGTTCGCGTGATCGTTACTTTGAGAAAGCCAGGCCACTAGAGAGGACACCACCTACTGCACACCGTAAGTTTAAGCATTCTTCACAACTATTCCACACTTTTTACTTATCAACCCATGTTTCTCATACAACCTCATTTTTTCCATTACAGATTAGAACTTCATTGACGGTTTCCACTAGATTACTACAATTTACTATGCATCTGTCTTCCACCTAACACAGCTTCTCATATTTTTATATGCGGCTCTTCCGACCCCTCTATAATAAGGCAAAACACCAGCTAACATTATGAAACAATAATGAAGAAAGGGACCGCTAGATTGAGAAAATATTGAGAATGCTGCTGTTTCTAAAGCCTTAAATTTCATGGTGTTTTTTTCTCCTTATCACAGGCTTTTCGCCTGCAGGTTAATTCAGGCTTGGTTTCTCTCAAAATGTTTGCTCCCGCTCTCCTCCTGACCAATTTGAGGTGATGGGTTTCCACTAAGATGGTTTTGACAGCGATTTCAAACTGTTTTGTGATTTTTATAAACCAATAGTTTGTAAACTATGAGGTCCACAACCTCACCATGTGCTACTATTATTCATTTCCATCTACATCATTTGTTTTCTCATTCCCTTGTTTCTTAGGTTAACGCAGTTTTTAGTATCTATTATTATTTCAAATTAACACCTGTTTCACTGAATTTGGTCACAATAAGTTGTTTTTTGCTCTGCATATTGATGTAAATATTGTATATTTGTGCTAATTTTGTTTCCGTATAGGCTCTCTTTTGTTTGTTTTTTCATTTGCGCTTTCATTATGTTTTTTAGCATTTTTTCAAATCATATTATGTAAATTATTCCAACCCCCCTATTTTTTTTCACTGAAGATGGCTCAAACGAGCCGAAACATGTCTGATCTTGTTTACTCCGTCTAATGACGGAATATATGATGTATTGATTTGGAGGATACTTTCATTTTTCGCCATTGTAAAGGCGAAAAGCCTGTGATAAGGAGAAAAAAACACCATGAAATTTAAGGCTTTAGAAACAGCAGCATTCTCAATATTTTCTCAATCTAGCGGTCCCTTTCTTCATTATTGTCAATACGGAATGATTCTAATATCTTGTAATGGAAATGCCATCCAGGCAAAGAAGAAAGCTAACCATTATTGCAATCTCAAAATAAAGGTCGCCAAATTAGGGCAAGACTTACGTTTTTTGAAAAAATGCTTGATTAACGACGTAACCCCCAACTTTCTAAAGTTTACCAAGAAAACTCACAGAAATACAGGAAAAACTCGCGCGACTCAACTTAAAACCGATAAAATCTGGATTAAAGAGGAAATCAAATTTCTCCATAAAATGAAATCTCTCCTGAACCACAAACTGTATGAAACTCATTTAGAAGTTTCCACTCTCCTTTGCCCCCTCGAATGGACGTCCTTTCAATTACACGTCTCCAACAAACTTAACCTCACTTTGTTAAAGAAACAAAACACACTTGACAAGAAATGGAATGCTCTCTCAAAAACAAAAACAATGCTTAGCAAACATAACAACTCAAATAACACAAGGCCTAATGATTTTCACCAACCTGTAGTAAACTTAAGTAAAATCATTCTTGATGCCGATGATCTTGATGTGCTGAGCAAGGGACCTAAACATAATTGGGGTAATCCTTCTATCCGTGATAATTTAATTTCCACCATAGCTGAATCTGAATTGGCCATTAATAAATTACCAATAAATATACAAGAAGAGGTCCGATATGAAGTCAAACACAAGCTATCTTCCATCCTCAATCAACAACAAACCATTAAACCCAACACAGTGCACGTAGCTAAAGTAAACAAACTTAAGAAAAAAGTGAAACAAAACGACTGAATTATAACAAAAGCCGACAAAGGAAATGCTACCGTAATCATGGACAAAAGTGACTATGTTAATAAAGCACACACGTTTTTTGCAGACAACAACTTCATAACCTCTAAAAAAGATCCAACTAATAAAATACAAAGAGACCTAAAAACCATCATCAAGAACATTTCATTTCTGTTTAATGACCTTGAAAAATCCAAAATGATTATCATGAATCCGAAACTTCCCACAGCCAAAGCGCTACCCAAGATCCATAAAACAGACATCCCCATAAGACCCATTATCAATTTCAGAAACAGTCCGACCTATGAAGTATCTCGATTCATTCACAAATTCCTCAGGTCACACTATCGTTTTCAAGCCAACACATCAGTAAAGAACTCCTTAGAATTCTGCAATAAGATCAAACACTTTAATTTATCCAAACACCACACTCTGCATTCTTTCGATATTACCAACATGTACGCTAATGTTCCCCTTAACAGCACCGTACAATTGATCAAAAACAATCTCTCCAAATTCAGCAATTTAAGTATTGGCGAAATAGATGAATTTATTCGAATTCTTGAATTTACTTTGAACAACAATTTCTTCACTTTCAACAATGTCATTTACCAACAGATAGGTCTTCCCATGGGGTCACCAGCTTCAGGAATCCTTGCAGACATCTACATTGATCATTTAGAACATTCTCACATCATTGGCAAGATAAATGGCATTCAACACTGGACACGCTTTGTAGATGACACCTTTGTTATTTTAGACTCCCACGTTACTAACAGCAACACAGTACTTGGATTTCTCAACTCTATTGACCCACATATAAAATTCACCATAGAGTCAGAAAACAATAAAGCCCTTAATTACCTGGACTTAACCATTAGGCGCAACAGCAACAACACTTTATCCTTCAATATATACAGGAAACCCACCCACACCATCAATACCATCCATCAGACCTCTGTGCACCCAGACATACATAAAAAAGCAGCTTACAATAGCATGGTCCTCAGAGCATTAACTATCCCTTTATCTCGCAAGAATTACAAAAAAGAAATTAATACCATCTACAGCATTGCAGAACACAATGGTTTCAATAGAACCTTCATCAGCAGAATCATCAATAGATACAAAAGCAGACCCAAGACTACCGTAGTTAAAGATTCCGCTCCAAAAGAAAAATTTTCCACATTCACTTTCAATAATAGTAGCATTTACCAAATTTCTAACATTTTCAAGAAACACAGCATCAAAATAGCTTACAGAACCTCCCACACCAACTCCAAACTCATTTTCAATCCACACACTGTCAACAAGAACAATAGCAACATCAACAACAAATATTTGAACTCCGGAGTTTACAAATTAAAGTGCCAATCCTGTAATTCCAGCTACATAGGTCAAACAGGCCGCAATTTTGTCATAAGATACGCCGAACATCGCAACGCTCTCAAATATAATCGTTTTTCAGCTATGAGCGAACACCATAAAGCATCCAGCCACAAATACACTTCGATAGATAAAGACCTGAAGATCTTGCATTATGAGCAAAAAGGCACCTTACTCAACATTCTCGAGAGCATCCACATCGATTTAGATCAGTTTATGAACCCCACTCACAATTTAAATGAAGTCAGCGAGAAAAAGAACATTCTACTTGAAACATTCATCCCATACATTTGTCAGAATTTCCATAACACAAACAAACCCCACCTCCATCTCCCTGACTCACCACCACTCCCCCCCCTCCTCACACCAACCCTCCCCCTCCGCTCCTTCCAACCTAGCAAATACAGCCAACCAACAATAGACTCGATCACGCGACCGAGACCGTCACTTTGAGAAGGCCACGCCATTCGAGCTTTAGAAGTCAGTGAGTAAACTAACATCCTCTTGAAACATTCATTCCTTATATTTGCCAAACAAACCCACCTCCATCTCTCCAACTCAACACCCCTCCCTTCCTCAAACCAGCCCTGCACCTCCCCTTCCCCCTCCGCTCCTTCCATCCTAGCAAACACAGCCGAACCAACAATAGACTCGATCACGCGAACGAGACCGTTACTTTGAGAAAGCCAGGCCACTAGAGAGGACACCACCTACTGCACACCGTAAGTTTAAGCATTCTTCACAACCATTCCACACTTTTTACTTATCAGCCCATGTTTCTCATACAACCTCATTTTTTCCATTACAGATTAGAACTTCATTGACGGTTTCCACTAGATTACTACAATTTACTATGCATCTGTCTTCCACCTAACACAGCTTCTCATATTTTTATATGCGGCTCTTCCGACCCCTCTATAATAAGGCAAAACACCAGCTAACATTATGAAACAATAATGAAGAAAGGGACCGCTAGATTGAGAAAATATTGAGAATGCTGCTATTTCTAAAGCCTTAAATTTCATGGTGTTTTTTTCTCCTTATCACAGGCTTTTCGCCTGCAGGTTAATTCAGGCTTGGTTTCTCTCAAAATGTTTGCTCCCGCTCTCCTCCTGACCAATTTGAGGTGATGGGTTTCCACTAAGATGATTTTGACAGCGATTTCAAACTGTTTTGTGATTTTTATAAACCAATAGTTTGTAAACTATGAGGTCCACAACCTCACCATGTGCTACTATTATTCATTTCCATCTACATCATTTGTTTTCTCATTCCCTTGTTTCTTAGGTTAACGCAGTTTTTAGTATCTATTATTATTTCAAATTAACACCTGTTTCACTGAATTTGGTCACAATAAGTTGTTTTTTTTGCTCTGCATATTGATGTAAATATTGTATATTTGTGCTAATTTTGTTTCCGTATAGGCTCTCTTTTGTTTGTTTTTTCATTTGCGCTTTCATTATGTTTTTTAGCATTTTTTCAAATCATATTATGTAAATTATTCCAACCCCCCTAATTTTTTTCACTGAAGATGGCTCAAACGAGCCGAAACATGTCTGATCTTGTTTACTCCGTCTAATGACGGAATATATGATGTATTGATTTGGAGGATACTTTCATTTTTCGCCATTGTAAAGTGAAAACCGTCAATACGGAATGATTCTAATATCTTGTAATAATAATAATTTCACTTACAGACAAACAAACAGTTTCCATTCCAAATCCATTAGTTCACTCCGTCTTCTCAGTCTACAACACCTCAATTACATCAAACTGTTAGATCCCATTTCTTCCATCCTATTAAACTTAATACATAAACATCAAGAATTCCTCAATTTTACACCCCTCATCAAGGCATCTACACCATTTAAATTTTTTAAAATTTTTTTATGGCCTACTTTCATAATTTCCATACTGCCAACATTTTCTCCTTAACTACATTCCCACTTAATCTATCACAATTCTATCACATATACCTTCTTTATACTCCCTCCTCACACAAATACACTTAAACAATCCATTTTTTTCACTCCACATTTACACACCAACAGACAGTACTCCATTCCAAGTCCATTAGTTCACTCAGTCAACTCGCTTTTTTTGTTTTATTTATTATTTTTTAATTTTTTTACTTCCACCTAAGCTTTACACTACCCTCAAACCTACTCAACCTCCCCTTTTCTCAACGCTTACCTAATTTTCTCAGGCTTTCCCTTTGCCCCAGGCGGATCACCTTTCCACAGGGCAAGGTGTTCTCCCCCTTTCCCCTAACACTACAGCCCCCTCTTCTGATATCATGATTACCATGATACCCTTCCCGCATTTGCTCAGGGCGGATATCCATTCCTCTGAGCAGACTGCCTTCCCCCTTTCTCCCTCAGCACGAACCACATTATCTGCACAACCCCTGTTACTCCCTCAATTTCTTTATAAATATAGCTCTGGCCACATTTAAGAATTTCGCTATATTCGTTCCTTTCTCCCACTCTCTACAAAACCAAGATGTTACCTTATAGCTTTCCCCTACCATATGCAGCTCCTTCTTACTTAGTAGTTTGATCTTTATCTCCGCCAAAGGTCGGCATTGATTAAAAATATGCAGGTCCTCCCACTTCTCTCCACATAACACACATCTATCCCTATTCTCACTACCTACCCACCCCCTATTCCTCGGAACACCCAATATCCACCATTACAAACCTCTCTTATCCCTTCTACCCTCAAACTTCGTTTTCGGGTTTATTACTTCCACCAATTTATTTAATACTGATAAAGAGACTCTCTCTCTACATTCCCCTATTAAGCTCTGTCTTTCAATATCTAGTAGTCTTCCCTTTATCCTTTCCCATACCCATTTATTCCTACCATCCCCCCAGACCTCTCCATATACCCCCAATCCAATCTTTTGTAACCATTTTTTGCACTTATTCACCCAGTAACCTTCATTCGTCATACCTTTCTGAAAAGTAAACGTTTCTTGTACTAACGCCCCACACTTCCCTTCCTCCAATCTAATCCAGTACTTGAACACCCTATTAGCTATTTCAACCTCTATCGATTCTTTACAGACTAATCTGGCCCCGGCATTGGCTGTACAATTCGGTAGGTCCATCATGATCTTGCTAAATTTCGCCACCACCTGGTTTAGTTCACTCCTGTCTTCCTCCATTCCCCATACTTCAACCCCAAATAGCATTTTGCCCATTACCAGTGATTTAAACACCGTTTTCTGAATTTTGTATTTAACGTCTGGAAATTTCTTTTCTAATACTCCTGCTACCGCAAGCGCTCCTCTTCCTTTAAGTTTTGCCTTCTTACACTGATTTTTCCAAGAAGCATTCTTACTAATTATTACACCTAGGTACTCAATTTCCCCCCCTGGTTTAATTTCTTCCTGCTCCAGCCTCCAGACTTCCTTATTCTTTCTCCCACCCCTTTTCCTACACACCATTATCTGAGTCTTTCTTACATTTACTCTGAGAGACCATTTCCTAGTATATTCAACTACCTTGTCCAACCCTTTTTGCAACCCATTTGCCGTCAAAGCCAAAATCAATAGGTCATTCGCGAATAGCAACCCCGGAACCTCCATTTTCCCTACCCAAGGGCATTGCCATGCGTCTCCACCATGACCCTCTAAAATATTATTTATAAATAATATACATAATATCGGGGATAGCTTACATCCCTGTCTCACCCCGCTTTTCGATTCAAAACACTTACTCAACCTTCCATCCTGCAATTTAATCATCACAAACACTTCCTCATAAATAGTTTCAATTGCCACCCTCATTTTTTTCGACATTCCAACCTCCCCTAATCTCAAATATAGCGCCTACCTACTGACCGTATCAAAGGCTTTTTCTAAGTCAATCGCTGCTATAAATAATTTACGCCCTGCTATCCTCACATACTTTGTAATCAAAGTGTCCAGAATCCAAACATTATCAACTGTATTACCTCCTTTCCTAAATCCATTTTGGAACTCAGATATCCTACCGTACTGTTCCGCCCAATTTGTTATCCTATTCGCCAAAACCCCTGTGTACACCTTTGACAGCGAGTCTAGGAGTGTAATTCTTCTATAGTTGTTTGGATCACTACTAGCTCCTTTATTTTTATAAATAGGGCATAATACCCCCTTCCTCCATTCTCTACGAAATTTCTCCGTTTCCAGCAACCTATTAAAGAATTTCACAATCCCTCTCAACATCGGTTCATTTGCCCCTACCTCTTTCCATACACTATTGGAAATACCATTCACACCTCCTGCAGCCTTGGGTCTAGCATTTTTTAATACTGTAATTACCTCCTGCCTTGTTATCTCCCCATCCAATATTGTAATGCCTACTTCCAGTTCCCTTCCAATTTGTGACTTGTCTATTTCTCTACCCAATTTCCTCTCCCCTTCTAAAAGCCTTTTAAAATGCCTAACCCACTCGTTTTCTCCAATTTTATCCCCCTTCCCCTCCGGTTTCGTTCTTCTGATCTTGTTTATTGACTCCCAAATCCTCTCAAATTTCTTCTCTCTACAATATATATTTATTTTTTCAGCTTCCGCCTCCTTCCATCCTCTTTTCTTCTCATTCAATACCTCCTTATATTCCCTTCTCAATTTACAATATTCCTTCCTTTTTTCTTGCACACCCTCCTTCCTAAACTCCGCTAGGGCTCTCATTACAACCTCACGTTTTCTCCTACAGTCTTCATCAAACCATCCATTCATTTTATTCTTTTTTCCCTCTACCCTTCTCCTCACTTTCTTCCCCACCCTCCATACAGGGAGTTCAATTAATTTTAGCACGTTATCCATATCATTCCCTTCTACCGCCCTTTCAATTCCTACCCTTAATATATCTCCCTCCTCTTTCAAATGCCGTCTTGTTGTTGTTTGAGTCATCAGTCCATAGACTGGTTTGCTGCAGCTCTCCATGCCACCCTATCCTGTGCTAACCTTTTCATTTCTACGTAGCTATTGCATCCTACATCTGCTCTAATCTGTTTGTCATATTCATACCTTGGTCTACCCCTACCGTTCTTGCCACCTACACTTCCTTCAAAAACCAACTGAACAAGTCCTGGGTGTCTTAAGATGTGTCCTATCATTCTATCTCTTCTTCTCGTCAAATTTAGCCAAATCGATCTCCTCTCACCAATTCGATTCAGTATCTCTTCATTCGTGATTCGATCTATCCATCTCACCTTCAGCATTCTTCTGTAACACCACATTTCAAAAGCTTCTATTCTCTTTCTTTCTGAGCTAGTTATCGTCCATGTTTCACTTCCATACAATGCCACGCTCCACACAAAAGTCTTCAAAAACATTTTTCTAATTCCGATATCAATGTTTGAAGTGAGCAAATTTCTTTTCTTAAGAAAGCTCTTCCTTGCTTGTGCTAGTCTGCATTTTATGTCCTCCTTACTTCTGCCATCGTTGGTTATTTTACTACCCAAATAACAATATTCATCTACTTCCTTTAAGACTTCGTTTCCTAATCTAATATTCCCTACATCACCTGCCTTCGTTCGACTGCACTCCATTACTTTTGTTTTGGACTTATTTATTTTCATCTTGTACTCCTTACCTAAGACTTCATCCATACCATTCAGCAACTTCTCAAGATCTTCTGCAGTCTCAGATAAAATAACAATATCATCGGCAAATCTCAAGGTTTTGATTTCCTCTCCTTGGACTGTGATTCCCTTTCCAAATTTCTCTTTGATTTCCTTTACTGCCTGTTCTATGTAAACATTGAAAAGGAGAGGGGACAAACTGCAGCCTTGCCTCACTCCTTTCTGAATTGCTGCTTCTTTTTCAAAGCCCTCGATTCTTATCACTGCAGACTGATTTTTATACAGGTTGTAGATAATTCTTCGTTCTCGGTATCTGATCCCTATCATCTTCAGAATCATAAATAGCCTGGTCCAATCAACATTATCGAATGCCTTTTCTAGATCTACGAATGCCATGTACGTGGGCTTGTCCTTCTTGATTCGATCCTCTAAGATCAGACGTAAAGTCAGGATTGCTTCACGTGTTCCTACATTTCTTCTGAAGCCAAATTGATCTTCCCCCAACTCAGCTTCAACTTGTTTTTCCATTCTTCTGTAAATAATACGTGTTAAAATTTTGCAGGCATGAGATACTAAACTAATAGTGCGGTAGTTTTCACACCTGTCAGCACCGGCTTTCTTGGGAATAGGTATAACAACATTCTGCTGAAAATCGGATGGGACTTCTCCTGTCTCATACATCTTGCACACTAAACGAAATAACCTTACCATGCTGGTTTCTCCTAAGGCAGTCAGTAATTCAGCGGGAATATCATCAATTCCAGGTGCCTTGTTCCTATTTAGGTCACTCACAGCTCTGTCAAACTCTGACCTCAAAATTGGGTCTCCCATTTCATCAGCATCAACAGCCTCTTCATGTTCCAAAACGAAATTATCTACATCGTTACCTTGATACAACTGTTGGATATGCTCCTGCCATCTTTCTGCTTTGTCTTCTTTCCCTAGAAGTGGCTTTCCATCTGAGCTCTTAATATTCATGCACCTAGATTTTCTTTCTCCAAAGGTTTCCTTGATTTTCCTGTATGCAGCATCTACCTTTCCCAGGACCATACAGCCTTCGACATCCTTGCACTTTTCCTTCAGCCATTCTTCCTTAGCTACCTTGCACTTTCTATCCACTTCATTCTTTAATCGCCTGTATTCTTTTCTGCCCTCTTCTTTTCTAGCATTCTTGTATTTTCGTCGTTCATCAATCAGGTCTAGTATCTCCTGAGTTATCCACTGATTCTTAGTTGATCTTTTCTTCCTTCCTAACATTTCTTCAGCAGCCCTACTGACTTCATTTTTCATGACTCTCCACTCTTCCTCTACTGTGTTTCCTTCGGCCTTTTCATTTAGTCCTTGTGCAACATGTTCCTTGAAACAATCCATCACACTCTTTTCTTTCAACTTGTCTAGATCCCATCTTTTTGCATTCTTTCCTTTCTTCAATTTCTTCAATTTCAGATGGCATTTCATGACCAACAAGTTGTGGTCAGAGTCCACGTCTGCTCCTGGGAAAGTTTTGCAATCCAACACCTGGTTTCTGAATCTCTGCCTAATCATAATGAAGTCTATTTGATACCTTCCAGTGTCTCCAGGTCTCGTCCACGTATACAGCCGTCGTTTGTGGTGTTTGAACCAAGTATTGGCGAGGACTAAATTATGGTCAGTGCAGAATTCAACCAGCCGACTTCCTCTTTCGTTTCTTTGTCCCAATCCAAATTCTCCTACTGTGCTACCTTCTCTTCCTTGGCCTACCACTGCGTTCCAGTCTCCCATCACAATTAGATTCTCGTCACCTTTGACATATTGTATTAAATCTTCTATCTCCTCATATATTCTTTCAATTTCTTCATCATCCGCTGAACTAGTAGGCATATAGACCTGCACTATTGTGGTGGGCATTGGTTTGGTGTCTATCTTGGCGACAATAATTCTTTCACTATGCTGGTCGTAGTAGCTTATCCGCTGCCCTATTTTCTTATTCATTATCAAACCAACTCCTGCATTACCCCTGTTTGATTTCGTGTTGATAATTCGGTAGTCGCCTGACCAAAAATCCTGTTCTTCCTGCCAACGTACTTCACTTATACCAACTACATCTAACTTTAGCCTATCCATCTCCCTTTTCAGATTCTCTAACCTACCACAACGATTCAAACTTCTAACATTCCACGCTCCGACTCGCAGAATGTCAGTATCCATCTTCCTGATGATCGCCCCCTTAATTTCTCTTTAGTATTATCATCCCATACATACTTCCATCCTCCATTCCTATACCTCTCCTTACTTTCCTCCATCTTTCCCTTCTCATCAGCGACCAACGTTCTCAATTTTATTTTGATAGGCATATGTTCTGTCAACCCATATTCTAACACCTCAAAACTTATTATTCTCCTTAACGCTATCTCTGAGCTTATTCCTATGTCCACCACACTCCCTCCATTTGTTGTAATATACGTTAAATCTCCCACACGATCCCCCTTCATCCGCCCATTTAAAATAAATAAATGTTCTAGAGCACATAACTCTAATAACCTTTCTCCATAACTATTTACAACATTATCCTTACTCTTCCTTTGCAGTACCCCGTCTACTTTTACTTCTTTCCCGTATACCGGTACTTTATTGCTCACTCTCGCATTCCAATCCCCCAATAAAATAATCCCATCTTCTACATACATTCCTTTAATTGTGTTTATTTCTTCAATCAGTTCGTCAAAAAATGTTTATTTGCATACACTGAATCGCTCGGATGGTTATAAAGCAGTGCCAGACAAATTGCTTCCGCTGCCCCCTTCCCCATTTTTACTCTCAACCACACTACCCCTTCTACCCTAGTCTGTAACGTCTCCACCCATTCAGCTATCTCATTTCTTATTAAAAACTACTATGCCCCCTGGGTTTCGGCCCCTCTTCCCTATTTTTTTCCTTAACACGTTAACTACTCTATAAACGTCCCATGTAATTTCAACCCCCTTCCCTAACCACGTCTCTACTAGAGCAATAATCTCAGAATCTTTCACTAAATCCACAATTTCCTTATTCCCTAACTTCCTCATCAACCCCTCAATATTCAGCATCCCTATCACCATATCTAGTTATTTATTTCCTCCCCCTCCCTCCCTATACTTCTGCATTTCACCACTTCCCCCCTTACTTCTCGTGATTCTTCCTTTTGGCTCCACCCCATCCCTCTCTTTCTTCTCACCCCCATCCTTCCCCTTTTCCGTACCAGAGCCTTTTTTCCCACCCCATAGATCTTTTAAACTTAAGGATCTCGCCTTATTTAACGCCTGCTTTCTCTCCAGGTTAATTTCTGCATTATTCCTATTCGGGGAGGTTGAGTCACTACCCTGACTCCTTTCCTTTCCCGTCACCTCTTCACTACCTGTATCCACTTCACTCCGGTCTAGTGTCCTACTTGTTGATTCACTCCTTCCTGGGCTGTTCTGACTCACCAAGGACTCTGCTGTCTTCGCTACCTGCCCGCTGACACCGCAGTCCCCTCTTCTCTGTTCCTTCTCCGTACTGATGTCGCCCTGCTCTCGATTTCTGCAACTCATTTCCTCCTCACATTTTTCCATCCTCAGCAGTTCCTCCTGTGTCCACGATCGCGACCAATTTCTGCCTGAAGTAACCATACACCTCCCCACTATCTTGACTCGCAATCCCTGCGCTCTAGCACGCCACATATGCCGCTTATAGACATCCGACCGCATCCTGTCTTCTTTCTCTATCTCAACCTTCAAATAAATGTTCGATCCTTTCAAATTTCCAGCATTCCTCAGAAGTATATCAGCCATCAGGGTTGATATTAATCTTAACTTCACCGGCCTATGTCCCTTGTTCCTTCCCACTCTATATATATCATCTATATCAACTTCAGAAAAGTTTATCTTCATTTTGTTCGAAACTATGTCCACCACTTTCAATACTAATTCCACTTTTGATTCTGTTCCTTCCTCAGGTACACCATACACAAACACATTTTTTCTTGCTGATTGGTTCCTCGCTAACCTCACTTCTTTCTTCATTGCTGTTAATTCCTCTTCCAGTACCACCACCTTCTTTTTCAAGCTCCCTACCTCATCTTCTATCTCCGCTAACTTGTCATTTACACCTCCAATTTCTTGTTTTATAAAACTTTTTAAGTCCTTCATCTCCTTCATTTGGGTTGCCTGGTGTTCCTGCATCATTTCCTTAATTTCTTCTCCTTTGCTTGCTTCCTTCACCACTCTCTTGATCTCTTCAAGCTCCTCCCAGCCGAACGGTCGCTGGTTTGGACCCGGATTTTTTCTATACCTCCTACCACCAGCAACGTCGCAATAACCGTCGCACACAACATAATCTCCAACAGTCCTTTATAACCACTAATTTCTCTTCCTCTCTCAACTCCACCTTCCTTCCAACACTGCCTTGCACCATGCCATCTTCCAATTCTTAGCCTGTATTGCTGTATCGTTATTCCCATATTGCGCACCTCAGCTCATTCACACGTCCGCACTTCCCGTTGTCTCGCTCGTGACTGTAATGATGTCCTTTGTGCTAGTGTATTTATGTCAATTGCGCTTTTATCCTATTGACTTCATTTTATTTTGTGTTGCGTATTTTAATGTGTTATTTTAACGTCTAGCGTAAATTATGTATATGTATCTGTATTTTTTCTTATGTTATTAGAAAATAAGGCATTGCGTATTAGATCCACTGATTGTTTTAATCTCACGCTCATTTTTTCTTCATCACCATTTTTTTTAGCCCTAGTCAGTGTATACACTTTAAAATTTTAACTTCATATCTCATGTCGTTCATCTCGTTCCATTAGGGGCCGATGACCTTCGATGTTAGGCCTCTTAAAACAACAAGCATCATCATCATCATCTTTCGTTATGGAGTGAAGTCAATCATTTATTATAAATTAATAAATCTGACTCGAAATTGTATAGTGATAAATGCAATTTTATTATTGTGCACATTATCAGTAGATAATCATGTTGTAATTTTTATAAACACTTGCCATATACTAACCATGAAACTCTAATGATTGTGCATTAAACTTAAATGAATGGAATTATTTTTAGATTAATATACGATATGCCCTATTACGTGGTCCTAGGGAAATATGTTGTCTTCAGTTTAGTTTGCTGTATTCACATTACTTTAATACGTGGTGTCATTACAGTATGTTGTAAAACTATCCTTCGTCTGAAATTACCTACGATTTGTAATTTTATGAACAGGCGATCTTACATCCATTAACTTGTTGTTAGGGACACAAAATGCATTTAATTTAATATGAAACATAATGACCACGATTAGTTTAATCGGGACATTTTATCTTATTTTATAGACCAACGTATTTCAGTTCCCAATCACTTCACTCGAACATTGTGTAGCGTTTGTTACTAGTGTCAAGATGACCGCTTATATCACTACCAACAAAAGAAACACACTATAAAAGCAGTAGTCCAGTATAATACAATCGACATTTCGGTAGTTAGTAGCATAGGACTAACTAGTACTACCGCAGTAAAAAGCATATATTACTACGTTATAACCGATTTCAAACCGAACGCTTCACACTTCACAATCGGTAGTCTACCGATAGTTTGAAAGATTCGAAATTCCCATCACTATGTTATGGTACAAGCAACATGGCGGTCGCATGTGTCCACTGACTTCAACTCAGATGGCGAGTTATCTATTCTATGTTATTCTGTTCTCGGTGGTTGCAATCTGACGTTTAGCGCCACCGGCGAGAATAAAGTTGACTAACACTGTTCGAAAATGGTCTGTTGCTATGGCAACGTTGACAGAGATGCCACATTTAAGGATGCAATCGCCACGTGGGTTGACTTGCTCTCAGTAGGGATGGGTTGGGAACAGAGTTGCGAAGAGTCGAGACTGCTACCTCTGAAACCGACATTCTCGACTCCAGTGTCGATTCCACTGATGCAATAACGCCATCTCACAATTATTGACGGAACTGCTTGGAATTATAGTTCCACGTTTTAACTTGTGATACGATGAATACAATATGATTATTAGCCAGCAAACATTAAATATTGTTTCGGGATATTATCATAATCAGTGTTGATGTTGTAGGTCTATTTTGGCGACGATGATGTTGATGATTACAATAATAGTAGTGACAATAATAATCTGACAGTATACGCTTACATAATCGCGAATATTAACTTAAGCAAGTCCGGCTCCGCGGTGTAGGGGGCAACGCGTCCGTCTGCCACCAGGCGGCCCAGGGTTCGATTCCCGGCCGGGTCAGGGTTTTTAAATTGTAAATGATTAATACCCCTGCCCTGGGGACTGGATATTTGTGTCGTCCTTAACGTCCCCTTCCCAACACTCTACACTTCCGCTAGGGATGGGCTTGACGTCACTGCTCGATGTAGGTCGAGCAGGAGCAAATAGAGTAGAGACAATACGTTACACTTTGCGAGATGTCGAGGGACAGCGATTAGAACTCTGTCTAGCGGAGTGACCTGAGAGTTACTGATTCAGTCATACGAGCACATATATTTGTTTGTGCAGTTTTTAGGGTTATTTATGCGTTTGCATTAAGCTGACATAAGTAAATAGTAGCGTGTGTCATTCCTTTGTATCTCCTGTCAATATGAGTGGAAAGATATCCTGCATTTGGCTGCATTAACTATGAAGTGCAGAAGTTTTCGCGGCCTTCCGTTTTCCTCGTGACAAGAAAATGTAAGTAAATACTGTATTTGCATATACACTGACTGACAGAGCAAATGCAACACCAAGAAGGAGTGGTCAGAACTTTATGCCAATTGCAGGGTAGACTGACGTCACTGAGGTATGCTCATGATGTGAAATGCACCGCTGTGCTGCGCACGTAGCGAACGATAAATGGAACACGGCGTTGGCGGATGGCCCACTTCGTACCGTGATTTCTCAGCCGACAGTCATTGTAGAACGTGTTGTCTTGTGCCACAGGACACGTGTATAGCTAAGAATGCCAGGCCGCCGTCAACGGAGGCATTTCCAGCAGACAGACGACTTTACGAGGGGTATGGTGATCGGGCTGAGAAGGGCAGGTTGGTCGCTTCGTCAAATCGCAGCCGATACCCATAGGGATGTGTCCACGGTGCAGCGCCTGTGGCGAAGATGGTTGGCGCAGGGACATGTGGCACGTGCGAGGGGTCCAGGCGCAGCCCGAGTGACGTCAGCACGCGAGGATCGGCGCATCCGCCGCCAAGCGGTGGCAGCCCCGCACGCCACGTCAACCGCCATTCTTCAGCATGTGCAAGACACCCTGGCTGTTCCAATATCGACCAGAACAATTTCCCGTCGATTGGTTGAAGGAGGCCTGCACTCCCGGCGTCCGCTCAGAAGACTACCATTGACTCCACAGCATAGACGTGCACGCCTGGCAGGGTGCCGGGCTAGAGCGACTTGGATGAGGGAATGGCGGAACGTCGTGTTCTCCGATGAGTCACGCTTCTGTTCTGTCAGTGATAGTCACCGCAGACGAGTGTGGCGTCGGCGTGGAGAAAGGTCAAATCCGGCAGTAACTGTGGAGCGCCCTACCGCTAGACAACGCGGCATCATGGTTTGGGGCGCTATTGCGTATGATTCCACGTCACCTCTAGTGCGTATTCAAGGCACGTTAAATGCCCACCGCTACGTGCAGCATGTGCTGCGGCCGGTGGCACTCCCGTACCTTCAGGGGCTGCCCAATGCTCTGTTTCAGCAGGATAATGCCCGCCCACACACTGCTCGCATCTCCCAACAGGCTCTACGAGGTGTACAGATGCTTCCGTGGCCAGCGTACTCTCCGGATCTCTCACCAATCGAACACGTGTGGGATCTCATTGGACGCCGTTTGCAAACTCTGCCCCAGCCTCGTACGGACGACCAACTGTGGCAAATGGTTGACAGAGAATGGAGAACCATCCCTCAGGTCACCATCCGCACTCTTATTGACTCTGTACCTCGACGTGTTTCTGAGTGTATCGCCGCTCGCGGTGGTCCTACATCCTACTGAGTCGATGCCGTGCGCATTGTGTAACCTGCATATCGGTTTGAAATAAACATCAATTATTCGTCCGTGCCGTCTCTGTTTTTTCCCCAACTTTCATCCCTTTCGAACCACTCCTCCTTGGTGTTGCATTTGCTCTGTCAGTCAGTGTATATATATTCTTCCAGTTACAAATCTATTTTTATAGAAGCCCTACTTCCTAAACTACTGACCTGCGCGACCCATATTTTAACTGGCTTAAAATATGATAAGCTTATTTTATTGTATTAGCGCAGCAGTTAACCTTCAATACCTATAATGGAAATGTATATACAGAAACGGGTAAATAAATTATGTCAGAAAGAATGTGTTGCCAAAATATTAACTTCAAAATTGCTAAAGCAATTCTGGATACTTGAATGAAGAATTATTTAACAGGTTATTATTTAAAGACTGAAATTAGACATATAATCAAAATGTGAAATGGACTGCTGTGAAAGGACTTGATCTTTCATTTATGCATTACTTTTTTAGCTATAGCATACCTGCCCGAACTTTATCATTTAAAAGCATTGTACATCATATTAGGACACTTGTCAATAAAAATATCGGCACATTCCTTACACACATGATTAAGTGAATTTATATTTAAGAGCTGGACAATTTTCCTTTTAACTTGAAACCTACTAACAGAAAGAAAATATATAAATGTAGCCGCAAAAACATTCAAAATATCCCTATAAGCAATACTTGCCACTACATTAGGGTAAAGCAAATTTGCTTCATCATAACATTTCTTAAAATACCCATATTTTCTTCAGTGCTTGACAACGCATTGCGGCATTCCAAATGGGCTAACTTGGAACACAACCAGCCACAAATATATGCATATGCAATTTTCTTAATTAAATCAAAAGTCACAAATCACACCTACAACAACACGTCGGTATTGTAGGTTAACTGCCGCACTAATACAATAAAATAAGCTTATTATATTTTAAGTAAATTAAAATATGGGTCACGCAGGTCAGAAGTTAAGGAAGTAGGCCTTCTATAGAAATATATTTGTAACTGGAAGAATGTATATGCAAACTGAAACTTTCCTAACTGTCTGACTAAATTTACAAACATATATTAAACTGCTTTTATATTGAAAAATATGAAATATCTGCATTTAAAATGGAAAATCTGAAAATTAATATTCATTAAATAAAATACACACTCGTCGGACCTTGTACTCACACTTACTTGTTACCTGCTTTCTTACACATACGTTATTTGAAGGATGCCAGCTGCCACTCAGTGCAGCAATAATAGAATGAGACTCTTGACTATCTTTAGGGTGTGGGGTAATAAGCTTACTTTTGACAACAGGCCATATAAGTTCTGGGAAAAGGAGATTGGCGTTCGGTTTCCCCATTAATTTTGAGGTTAATATATTTTACTGTCATTGAAATAAAACTATGAATTCGTTTGATAGAACAAAATATATTCTTTAAATAATATATAAAAATAGCGAGTCTTGTTGCGATAAAACAGATGAGAATATGAAATTATGACATTGCAACTGAAAGAAACTAGGCATGAATTTGAATTCTTCTTGACCGGACATTTAACAATTTATACAAAATATATCCCTCACTGTTTCACTTGACTGTACCTTCAACACTTTGAGTGTAATTGCGACGTTTTCCTATGATCTGGTGTTTACTGTAGATGTGTCACGCCTAACTTGGTGATACATCCTTGTAACAACTTCTTCTCCATATCATCTGACTTCTTTGTAAGTGAATATGGTATTACCTCATGGCAGGTGGTATCCCTCTCTGACTCCATGGTAAGCCCTTGCTTCCGTGTCTTCAACTAAATGACCAACCAACTTTGGCCTCACACTCTCAATGACCAATAATTAATGGCTCACTGAGTCTTCTCCACCTCTCGTTCACACTCATTGACTGACCGACTGAGGCCTCTTCATCTCGTAGACTTCTTCACTGTTCAGCTTCCGTTTAACTAATGACTGACGCTACAATATGCATCCAACTTTTATAGACGTTGGTTGACACAGCTACATAATCTCCAGAAATAACAATGACATACTCCCACAACGCCTCAAACTGTTGCATGTAACGGTGAAATCCCGCGGGGCTCCCTAAGAAACTCAAAGGAACAGAGCTCAGTGCTAAGTGAGCACGATGACGTAGCCATGACGTGGCAATGACTTGGCAGAATCGCCAGTAGTGCAAAATATAACAACGTCACATCCATATCTGATGTATCGAAACTCTCACTGTACAGGTATTTAATGTTAAACTACATATACGTATATATGCATACACTCAATTACAAATACGCAAGCGACAAGCAATGCATAATCGAATTGAATAATAATTATAACAAAATAATAGTAATCTCACAGATAAAATAATAATAATACGGACATAATATTAATATTAATAATAATAATAATAATAATAATAATAATAATAATTGTACCGGGCGGTACACCTCCACGCCGCTAGTTCAAATATTGCGCCAATTTAATCTACAGGAGAAAGCCCGAACTTCGAAAAACTGTATTAATTCTACTGTTTCTCCGTAGATGGCTCTATGTGAGTTTCGAGGTGTTTTTGTTTGCTCTGTAGCAAGAAGTGTGGACATTCTCTTCTAGATGTCACTACATAAAAACTATACCTGTGCACTCTGGTGCTATGGAATGAACCTTCTTGAAGAAATATTGTATTCCTAAGTTTTATTTTTACTAAATTTTGTTCTGTGGTCTGGGGGGTTGGCAATATAAATCAGTTCTTTCCGCCCGTTTGGAATGTAACCAATCATGTATTTTCTAAATTAATTTTCCACCAATGCTAGTTGTCTTCTTCAGTTTTGACATGTAATCTTTGGCTGACCAATAAATGCTTGTGGGAGGGTGTTATTATTCATGAAAGGTCTCGAATGTTCCACGAGGGTATATAAACTGCTGATTTTCTGGGGTCGGGGCCACTTCAGTAACATCTTTCTTTGTGTATGGATATGTAGCAGGGGGCGGGAAGCGCCTCTTCCTTCAAGCAGCTGTTCTTCTACAAGGTAATGGCCTGTTAACATCTTCATTTCTAGCTAGCTCAGCAGTTTAACTCTCGGGGAAGGTTCGAAACCTTTAAGATGTAACCGACCTTTTAAAATGTAAATTCTTTTCTGTCTATCTATAAAGTACAAATCTGTAAAGCGGGGATAGAGAGTGCTTCTCCCTCTCGAACTCCCCTTCATTTTGTAAAAAAGGAGGTGACTACGTTTTCATAACTGTTCTTTTCTTTTATGTGGTAAAATTTTCTCATACCGGTACGTGTCACCTCCCTAGTATGGGATTAGCCCTTGTATTACTGGCCGAGTGCCACCTAGGTTTTTGACAATTTCATGTAGGAGTGCAAGCTACGCCTCCAGTCAATTTGGTTTTCTGGGCCATTTAATTAACCCGACATTTTGTTTTCCTCATGTAAATGCCCTGTAGGTTGGGTATTAAATACCTCTGTTTCTTTGGTGTGCCTTGAAGGCAGTATGAAGTGAAGGTTGTTGTAGCCTTTGATAGGCTTGTAATATTGAGAGCGGTTCTGCTCTTTTCTTTAACATTGTAATTAGGAGCAAGTGCTCATTGTACTTAGGGGTTTTCTGCCCTGTAGATCTGTGATTGTGAGCTGAAAGCTCGAGAGTTAATGATTTCGGCCCGTAGCCCAGTAAATTGTGTACCTGATGTAACTTGTTGTTATTTGCTGTCAAAATTCTATACTACTATTGTTAAGTTTTGAAAATATAACCTTGTTAAAATTTTAATTCATCTTTCATGCTTCAGTAGTTGAGACCTATTTCAACCAGCACCTTTTTTCTCCTCTGCAAATCCACAAAACTCCGTAACAATAATAATAATAATACAGAGAAAATAATAAAAATACAGATGTCGTCTTGTAACGGGATTTCAACCGTTACAAAACACAGTATTTACTTACGTTTTCTTGTCACGAGGGCAACGGAAGAAAGACCGCGAATTCTTCTGCACTTCATAGTTATTGCAGCCAATCGCAGCACATATCCTTCCACTCATACTGACAGGAGATATAAAGGAATGACACACGTTACTATTTACTTATGTCAACTTAATGTAAACGCATAAATAACCCCAAAAACTTCACAAACAAATACACGTGCTCTTGTGACAGAATCAATAACTCTCAAATCACTCTCTAATCGCTGTCCCGCGATATCTCGCAGAGTGTCGCGTATTGTCTCTACTGTATTTGGCCGAACTTATAGAGCTGTCCCTGCCGCTGCTGAACCTCATACTCAGAAGCTTCATCAGGCTTGATTACTTCATAAACGAAGTATTTCATTTGTGTTGTTTGTTGTGACTGGTGAGAGTTTGGTAAGATGTACTTGGTGGCGTTGTGAATTGAAATTTGAATGTGTGTGGTAAAAATGTTAATGTCTTCGTTATTCTTGGATGCCTATTTTAGTGTCCATATTTTGGCTCGTTGTCTTCTGTGTTGCTAGTGCATTTGATCACGTTGACTTCGGTGTATTTTAAGCTTTCTTCCTCTGATATAATAATGATAATTTTGCTGAAAATGAAGTATTCTAAACTGCGATCCGCTAGTTGTAAACGTAGATCAGTTGAGCATTCAGTTAAGCACACATCAATCGTTGCGACATAAAGAAAAACGCTAAGAGAATTCAGTCATAAACCTTATCCCACAGAATGTAGTGTTGACAAACTGATCATTTTCCCACTCATGTGTCTCTGAGCACCTGCTCTTGTCCACCCATACCTTAACCTATCCAGAATATGGTCTTGTCCACCCGTACGCTAACCTATCCAGACCAATAGTTTTTGTCCACCACTACCGTAACCAATCCAGACCAATGTTCTTGTCCAGGCCAATGGTGTTTCCAAAGGAAATTTGAGGCCTAACATCGCTTTGTGGCGGCTCTAACCGGCACTAGTGTTACTAGATGACAACGGTTCGAAAGCAGGACTTTTGAGTTCAAAAAGCAGGACAAAATCTGGACAGCATTAAAATTGCTTAAATTTTTTGTTAAAACCATTTATTTAGCGTACCTTATTCATATTGCTTGGCCACAAGTGAAGTCTCGAAAGCAGGAATGTCACTGACACTTTATTCATGTTGATTGTACTTATCAGAGCTACTTATTTTATTGAGCAACTCCTTGTTGTCTTTTAAATAGTCATAAAACTGATTACAAGTGAAGACTTTCAAGTTAAATTTCACTGACACAAACCATTTCACAGAGTCAACACTTAACCTGTTTCTTTCTTTGGTCCACTGCTCATTTATTGAAGAAAAAAATCCTTCTACGTTGGCATTATGTGCAGGAATTGCAAAATACACTCCTGCCAATTTCAGTAGCTCGGAAGAACATGTAATATTGACGCTGTTTAGAAAACCAGCCCATTTTTTATGGACTGGTTCCTTCAAGAAATTTTAATTTTGCTTTTGCACTTCAACATGCTTTTGAAGATTTACAAATTGGTCAATAATCTAACATAATCAATGTGTGCACCTTTAGCACTAAGATATTTAACAGTATTTTCAGGGCCAGTCCAGTTGAAATCTGAAGTTAAGGTCATCCATTTAAAAGTACTGAATTCTTCAAATGGTTGTAACCATTTTCCAAGGTACACCAGGCATGCATTATATACATCATGGACTTCTTTCATGAAGGAATCTCTGTCTTCCTGCAACCCTTCCTCCTTCAATGTTTTCATATTTTCTTTCACTTTCATGGGAACAAAGTTATTTGAAAAACGAGCTTGTAAAATGCCAACAGTTTCTTCAATTGTCTGTTTCACTTAAATAATGGAATTATTCTCCTTTTCAGCATGAAGAATGTTCTCTTAAAATACTGACATAAAGACTGGCAACATACTAAATACATTTCACATAACGTATTGGTGAAAAACTTGTTCAGAATTGTTGGCGGTTAATCCACAGATAGAAAATAAGACCGAAGTGCTGGATACAGTTCAAGCATCTTTTAAACAGCTGGAAAAAGTGACAACCAACGAGTCTTTGTATGCTTCACTAGGGATTTAAAATTCACATCAACTAATTCACAAGCAGTTTTTAGCACTTTATTTCTTATGGCGAATGTAGAGAAGTAGTTGAACACTTTTAACACAATGTTTTCAACGTCAATCGACGATAAATAAACTCCATGTTGAACACAATTATGCAACACGTGTGCTGGGCAGCCTACGCCAATCAAGGTTTCATTAGGCTGAGATTTAAGGTTATAAAATATATTATTATCTCCTCTTCTTTTCAGGTCACCTAAATTTGTATTTCAGTTATCTCCTCCAAAAGCAATGCACTTCTCCGAAATTCCATTTTGTTGCAGGACATCTAACACCACTGAAGAGATTGTTGCAGCTTTTTCATTACTAACACTGTGCAGGTCAATTAACTTTGCTTGCAGCCCTCCATTCCTGTAGTCGAAATACTGCATGAGTACAGGAAACAGTTTTATATTCCCATGATTGCTGTCATCCGTACAAACACCAATGTATGATAAATCTTTGACTTATTTAAAGGCACTTTCTACACAGTGAGGTCCAAGCATACTATTGACAATGGCCTCAGACTGTGTACGAGCACAGTGAATATTTTTCCCTATTTCAGAATCAGGAAATTATTTAGATGGAAGCTTAGACATACAATCCATAGTTTTGTAGCTCACATGATGAATAGCATTGTAGTTCACAAGAACTCCCTCTGCAGTAATCGCATTTTCGTTTAGTGATGTGTTCTTTTTGAAAAATGTCAACACATTATTTGAAGTTGATGCACTTTGAACATTAGCTTTATGGTTGCCCGTTGTAATGCGACTTTCTAAATCCATAGCTCCACGATTAGTCTGGTTTACATACTAGACACATGGCTTCTTCGTCGGTGCGGCCCTTTTTGAAGCATTTATATCTTTTCTCCAATTCAGCAGTGAACTTACTCTTTCTTTTTCCCCATAATACATTTAACGTACCAATAGATCACAACAGATATTGTAGAGTAGATCACAAGGATTGTGGCAGAACTAAGGAGCAATATGGACGAAAATTATTTGTCTTTAGTTTCCGTTTCCGTATGCTATCGCCAACTTTGACTATCGACTTCAACCAGCGATAATATACTAGCAAGACCGACTACAATAATATCAGACCTTAATGTTACTATCGATTAAGAGGAAAATGGTGACTTCGTGGGCGAGCGTTTGAGACATGTGGTTGGTTCATATCTGTGTTTACATTCTGTTATTTTGATCGAGTTATTGAAGTATAAAGTATATGTTTGGTAAAATAGTAATTTATAACGATTTATCAGTATGGTGTTTTGTTAGAAATTTATATGATGGTATTTTTGATGTATAATAGTGTTTATATTGTCGTGCTTGTAACATAGCACAAAATGGGTCATTCCTGCTGCGTTCGTGGTTGTAGATCTAATTATACCGTTGCTGAAGCTTTTAAATTCCCTGAAGATAGATCTCTACAGGAGAAATGGATAAGAAATATTCACCGGGAAAATTTGGAAGTCAAAGACCAAACTATCGTACTAGGCTATGTGTGTAACCAAAATTTGTGGTTAGGGAAGATCTCTTTCCAACCGATAACGGTGAGCCTATTCGTTTTTGTTTTCTTATTCAGTCGGAGTAATTTCATGTAAGTTGACGATAAGTATTAGTATTAGTTTCTATGTAGAATATAAGTGTGTGAGTGTATTTATATGGGTCAGTGGTCACTAAGATCTGTAATTATACGCAGTCATGTGAGAATATGTTTGTTTTGATCGTGTTGTGAACCGGATTTAAATCGAACTATGGCAATTGCCTCTCATACATCTATTCTTAAGTTCGCTAAGGAATGAAACATTAAGAGAGAACAGTAGTGTGCATATGTCATCTGACAGTAAAGGCCGGTCTCCACTGATTAACATTTAACACCAACATGTTAAATTTAACATGTTACAATTGACATGTATATTGTGATTGTGTCTTCCAATTAACTTTGCATGTTAATTCTGAATGTTGAGGTTAACACTTTTAACATGTTGGCGTGTTTTCCGCTCCAAGTGGAAAACATGTCAAGTCAATTCGTTGTTCGTGAGATGTCGGCACAGCTTCGGCAACTTCCATGCAGTTTCCGTGTCAACAGATAGCCAGACGACGCAAACGACGTGCTTCTCGTGAAGTAGGTTTATAGTTACAACACTCCGCAATACTCATTCTCTTTGTTATAAGCTCAAATACAGTACGCGCACATTTGTCGTTCTCTCTGCACTATACTAAAATGTATAGCCAGAAATGGAGTGGAGCAAGGAGATTACTCTGGACTTAATTAATGATATAATAGAAAGGCCTTGTTTGTGGGTTGTCTCATCAAAGGAATACAGATATAAAGCGAAGAAAGCCGGCAGTTTCCAGGAATTGTTCCCGCGAGTGCATAGAAAGAAAACTAGCGTCCCTCCGCTCTCAGTACAGTCGAGAATTGTAAAACGTTTTGAAAAGTCGGGGTGGGTGCGGACGAACTTTATACTTCAAAGGGGTTTGTTTTTGAAGCAATGAGCAGGACGAGGGGAGGATACGTGCCTAATAAAACTGCATTTCTAAATCATAACAAGAAGCAACAGTGGAATGAAGGAATGCCAAATCCTCTTCATCTGTTATTTTTGCGAGTGGCTTTAGGTGGCACCGACACAGGTAGGTCTTATGGCGACGATGGGATAAGAAAGGCTTAGGATTTGAAAGGAAGCGACCGTGGCCATAATTAAGGTAAGCCCCAGCATTTGCCTGGTGTGAAAATGGGAAACCACGGAAAACCATCTTCAGGGCTGCCGACAGTGGGATTCGAACCCATCTCCCAGATGCAACCTCACAGCCGCATGCCCCTTGACTAGACGGCCAACTCGCCCGGTAATCCTCTTCATCTGAGTCCATTGTCCTTGTTTGAACATACTAGAAACCACCTAAATATATTACCACAAATTGATATAATAAACTACCTGTATATAGAAAAAGGAAGTCAAGTTTAACATGTTTATTAAGTGTGGACACAATGTTAAATGAGACAGTATTCAACATTTGACATTTAACATGTTGATGGTGTCACCAGTTAACATTGAACACTTTTAACATTTAACATGTTGTTGTTAAATGTTAATCAGTGGAGACCGGCCTTTAGTCTGAGATTAGGGAAAACTATCTTTCTAATTCTAAATGGTGGACCTATTCGTATTCTTCTACCAAAAAAAAAAAAATCATTTAGATAGTGATAATTGATATGGTGTCTGTGTGCTTCAAAGTGTCGTGTGATTTATATGCAATTGTATTTTGAAAGAATCTGTGCATGGCTGCGGTAACATTTGGCTAGATCTTGGTGTATAACAAAACTTATAGTGTGACAGATGGAGCAATCTGTACACTGTTACACAGAAGAAATAGTGACTTGCAGGGATGGTGGTGGTGATTATTGTTTTAAGAGGAAGTACAACTAGGCAACCATCAGTTTATATAACACTAATCACAGAGAAAGAATGGAAGGGGTCCGACACTTCGAAAAATGGAGGTATCGGCCGAAGGAAGACAAGGGGCACAAAGGGCATGAAAATGAAAGACTCCCTAGGAATCCATACGTAATACTGTTGGGGTCTGAAAAGAACACGTGTTGACCAAGGGAGGTCGGATAGGATAGATGAAAGTGAGGAGCCTGACACAAGTGGAAGCAATGCCAGAACTCAACTGAGGGCCCCGTGATCGCCAACCCACGCTCCAAAGTTCAGAGCCCCTGGGGCCCCTTTTAGTCGCCTCTTACAACAGGCAGGGGATACCGTGGGTGTTATTCTACCTCCCCCACCCACAGGGGGGACTTGCAGGGATTAGCTTTGTTTGTAACTCAGGGGTTTTATTGTACCAATACCTTCCGATTCATGCTGTGGATATCTGCTATCAAGCAGTCTACACCAAATTGTAGCTCGTCCATGTAGGTTAAAGACATCATTGTTTAGAGTCAATAGAGTTGTTTTACTCATGTTCTTCAATGGGGAAAATCCTATTATATCTTTAGTGTTTGAACGCTTCATTTCTAAGTTTACCATCATGGTTGGAAGAGCTACTATATCATATGTCAACATACGATTTAAGAGTTTCCAGTAAGGAAGGCTTAACATCACCGGGGCTGTTCATTGAGCTGGCGTAATCATTTCGGGTGTACTTCATTTTCATCGAGTGCTGAACATTAGAAATTGTCCACCACTTCGAAACTAAGGCAACACGTTATGTTTCATAGTTCTTATGAGAGTGAATAAATTGAGGAATTTCGAACCTTAAATTATTTTTAAACATTCCAAATGATGTTATAAATATAATTTTAACAGTTTTATAATGTATTTCCATCTATCCAGCGAAGTGTAATCTAAGAGAAAACGTTATTTGACAAAGTGAAATTTCGAAATAATCAGCTGGTTGTTCTCTTTTGCTGTGGGGCTGTCCATCTATTCTAGCAGAATATGTGTGATTCTAGTTGTTTATATGATGAGTACTTGTTCGCGAAGCATTTTCATCGGTACAACAGTGATTTTCCCTATGATGTTACATTTATCATGTTAAATTACCTACCACCGTTTGCAAAATATGTACGTGATCTTTTCGTAATTTCTGGCTGATTGAACCAGATATTGTGTAGCTCTTTCAGTGGTATCAACACAATAATTTAATGTGACGCTGGGCTGAGTGGCTCAGACGGTTGAAGCTCTGGCCTTCTGACCCCAACTTGGCGGGTTTGATTCCGGCTCAGTCCGGTAGTATTTGAAGGTGCTCAAATACGTCAGCCTCGTGTTGGTAAATTTACTGGCAGGTAAAACAACTCCTGCGGCACTAAATTCCGACATCTACGAAAATCGTGAGTTGGTTTATCGTCGAAATGAAGTTATTGCGTGCTACCCTAACCTTCATCAGTCGGCAGCTACTGCGCCCACGACGTCCACCACCTTGGTTTTGATATTACGGTCTGATATATTGTAGTCGGTCTTGACGCGACACTCAGCGAGATATCGAGGGACAGCTATTAGAGCTCTCCCTAGCGGATTGACCTGAGAACTACCGATTCTGTCATAAGAGCACGTTTATTTGTGTGTGAAATTTTTGGTGTTATTTATGCGTTTTCAGTGAGTTGAAAAAATTAAATAGTAGCGTGTGTCATTTCTTGATAAATCCTCTCAACATGAGGGGAAATGTATGTGCTGTATTGGCTGCAGTAACTATGAAGTAGAGAAGAATGCGCGTTCTTTCTTAAGTTTCCCTCGTGTCAAGAAAATGTAAGTAATATTATGTTTGCATATATATTCCTCCAGTGACAAAGAGATTTTTATAATATTTCATAATCTTCTGACCTGCTCGACCCATATTTTAACTGGCTTAAAATATAATGCGCATATTTCATTGTATAGTGCAGCAGTTAACCTTCAATACCGATGTGTTGTTGTAGGTGTGATCTGTGGGTTATTTAATTCAGGAAAATACATATGCATATGTGTGTGGCTGGTTGTGTTCCAAATTACCCCATTTGGAATGCCGTAATTCGTTGTCAAGCACTGAAGAAAATATGGGTGATTTAAGAAATGTACACGTTTTGTTGAAACAATATGATGATGCAAATTTGCTTTACCCTAATGTAATGGCACAATGCAAGTATTGCTTATAGGGAAAGTTTCAATGTTTTCGAGGCTAATTTATAGATTATCTTTCTGTTAGTGGGCTTCAAGTTAAAAATGAAAATTGTCCAGCTCTTAAAAGTAAATTCATTTAATCATGAGTGTAAGGAATGTGCCGATATTTTTGTTGACAAGTGTTTTAATATGATGATACAATGCTTTTAAATGAGAAAAAAAGAAAAATCTAGTCGTGAACGTTCAGGCAGGAATTCTAAAGCTAAAAAAGTAATGAATAAATGAAGGTTCAAGCCCTTTCACAGCAGTCATTTCTCGTCTTGATTATATGTTTGTTAAATAATTCTCCATTCATTTTTCCAGAATTGCTTTAGCAACTTTGAAGTTAACATCTTAGTAACACTTTCTTTCTAGACGTAATTTATTTATCCATTTCCGTATATACATTTCCATTGATATTTAAATTTAGCGCGAATTTTCATGTCAAGCCACTAGGAGCGCCACTTGCGACGCGTCTCCCATTTTAACCACGCTAAGTCCGGAAGTGTCGCGTATTGTCTCTACTGTATTAGATCAAAGAATACAGGAATTTAAAAAGTTCAAGCTGCAGCTGAAGTCAAAGGTTATGGAATAAGCGAGTCTATGTTTACGAAAATGTGTTTCCTTTTGGAAAAAGTTCATTTTAACATTATTAGACGAAATTACGGGCAATCAGAAAAGAATTAAATAATATATACAGACGCCAGGACAGACGTAAAAATAAGGGCATGTCCTGGTAAATACGGACGTCTAGTAACCCTAAGGTCCTGGTCGCCCCTTTGCTTGTCACCACATCACTGATCTTGTCCACCCCAACCAGTCCAGACATCCAGGCGCATAGCGTTTACACAGGAAACTAGAGGTCTAACGCTGTTTTTTTTACACTTGACTTTACGTCGGACCGACGCAGGTAGGACTTATGGCGACGATGGGAGAGGGAAGGAAATGGCCATGGCATTCATTTGGTACATCCCCAGCATTTGCTTGGTGTGAAAATGGGAAACCACGGAAAGCATCTTAAGGGCTGCCGACAGTGTGGTTCGTACCCACTATCTCCCGGATGCAAGCTCGCAGCTGCGCGCCCCTAACCCCACGGCCAACTCGCCCGGATAACGCTGCTTCATGGCGGCTTACGCCCTCAGGCCCCCTTTGCCTGTCCCCAAATCACTGTTCTTGTCCATCCCTCCCCTAACCAATGCAGAACAGAGGCTTAACGCCACTTCGCAGCAGCTCTAACCTGGGGTCTTAAGTCCCCAGACCCCTTTGCTTGCTTCAAATTCCTGTACATGTTCACCCCTACCCTAACCAATCTAGCCTATTGATCTTGTCCAAGTCAATGGTGTTTACACAGCATACTAGAGGCCTAATGCCGCTTTATGGCGTTTCTATCCCTTGCTTGCACCAAATCAAGTACAGTAGAGACAATACGCGACACTTCCACGAACCTGCTACGCAGGCGTAGCAGGGGGAGAGGTGATACTCCCACGTGGCGCGTCCCAGGTGGCGGATAGGGGGGTCCTAACCGGCTTGCCGGCGGACTTGAGGGAAATAAAATACCTCTCGCGGACCAAACACACTACCCCCTGCGGGTGGGGGACGCACATGTAGAATACACCCGCGGTATCCCCTGCCTGTCGTAAGAGGCGACTAAAAGGGGCGACCAAGGGCTGACTGAATTAGAACCATGCAACTAATTTTGAAACGTACCATCACGCGGGGAACACCGTAGGTTGCCTGTACTTGCGAGTAGTACCACTAAATTCGGTACGAAATAGGTTTGTGATTAGTAGAAGTTAAAGCCTGGCCTGGTGGATTCCAGTACCCGTGCGTCGTATCCATGTGTGCAACACCGCGGGTCTGGGCGTAGCCTGTGAGTTGTACCACTATATGAGCAGCACCGTGGGTCTGCGTTGCCTGTGATTAGTACCCACTATGTGAGGAACACCACGGGAATACCGGCGCCCGTGTTTAGTACACCTAGGTGGGGAACCTTCTCGGTTTGCGTTGACTCTGAGTTGGGCCATTGTGTGAGACACACCATAGGTCTGCGTTACTTGTACGTATTACAATACTTGTGAGTAGTACCATCTTTTGTGGAACACCGTGAGTCTTCGCTACTTCTGATTAATACCTCAACATGACTCATACCATGGTTCTATTTTACTCGCGACATGTACCATTCTGTGGGGCCTTAGACGTGGATTTTGCACCCCCTTTAGACACCAAGCATCATTGTGCTTCATAAGTGGTTCCTTGGTCGGTAGTAATGTTATTTTCGATCTGTATTGAGTCTGATCCACTGGTTTTTGTTTGTTTGTTTTGTGTTTTGTTGAGTTCCTGTCCATCCATTCATTCTTCATGCCATATTTTATTTTTATTTTGGTCAGTGGATGCCTTTGCAATTTTTGTTCTTTCATTTCGTACCATAAGGGGCCGATGACCTTCGATGTTAGGCCCCTTAAAACAACAAGAATCATCATCATCATCAATACGCGACACTTACGGATTTAGCCTTGTTAAAATGGGAGACAATTCGACGGTGGCGCTCCTAGTGACTTGACCTGAAAAGTAGCGCTAAATTCAAATATCAATGTAAATGCATATACGAAAATGGATAAATAAATTACGTCTAGAAAGAATGTGTTATTGAGATATTAACTTCGAAGTTACTGAAGCAATTCTGGATAAATAAATGAAGAATTATTTAAAAGGTTATTATTCAAAGACTGAAATTAAACATATAAACAAGATGTGAAATGGATTGCTGTGAAATGGCTTGATCTTTCATTTATGCATTACTTATTTTTGCTTTGTCATTCCTGCCTGAACTTTTACGGTTAGATTTGTCTTTTTATTCATTTAAAAACATTTTATTCTCACATTAAGACACTTGTCAATACAAATATCGGCACATTCCTTACACACATGATGCAATGAATTAACATGTAAAAACTGGACAATTTTCCTCTTAACACGAAGCCTCCTAACAGAAAGGAAATCTATAAAATTAGCCTCAGAAACATTCAAAACTTCCCTATAAGCAATACTTGCTATTACATTAGGGTAAAGCAAATTTGCATCATCATATTGCTTCAACAAAACATGTACATTTCTTAAGTCACCCATATTTTGATCAGGATTTTTAAAGTCGCTAGCCTGGAAATGATCTGAACAGATCTTATAATTCTTATACAAGCGCAGCGTTCCTTCTTTATTGTACACCTTATTCAAATCACTTCTGAAACATTTCAAAACCCACAGATCACATCTACAACATCACATCGGTATTGAAGGTTAACTGCTGCACTATACAATAAAATATGCGTATCATATTTTGAGCCAGTTAAAATATGGGTCGAGCAGGTCAGAAGATTATGAAGTACCATAAAAATCTCTTTGTCACTGGAAGAATATATATGCAAACACAATATTACTTACATTTTCTTGTCACGACGGAAACGAAAGAAAGACCGCGCATTCTTCTCTACTTCATAGCTACTTCAGCCAAACACAGCATATACCTTTCCCCTCATGTTGAGAGGAGATATCAAGGAATGACACACGCTACTATTTAATTGTGTCAACTCACTGAAAACGCAACATTAACACCAAAAACTTCACACACAGATACACGTACTCTTATGACAGAATCAGTAGTTCTCAGGTGCATCCGCTAGAGATAGCTCTAATAGCTGTCCGTCAATATTTCGCTGAGTGTCGCGAATTGTCTCTACTGTATTTGCCCCAACTAGCTAGAATAACATAGAGAGGCGGAAGCGCTGCCTGGGTGAAGCTAATAGAACGAACGTCCGCCATGTTTCCTGTGGTCACACAAGCAAGCGAGCATGGCTTTTGAATAGAGAAAAATGTAGAAAATACGCATTATAGAATCACTTGGGCAGAATTAAAGACCGTTAGCCGAAAGCTTTACAGCATTAAAATTCATAGACTGCGAATACAGCCACTTTATCACATTGCGGCACGAGGCCAACATCACGATCAGCTGATCGTAGGGTAGTTCGAAATCGTTGCACTGTACATACGAATAGGCCTCGAAATCGGAACAAGAGCGTTACTCTGCTTGGTTGTTGTGGTTAAGCGTAAATTACAATAAAAACCGTGGACATAAATATTTATGACAGAAATCCTTAAAATGAAAGGGACCAACAATAGTCTACACCCTCATTCTGATCATTTTAAAAGGTATTGCTTCCCTATGAGTACTGTCTTTATTTATTTATTTCTTAATCTGTTTACTCTCCAGGGTTGGTTTTCCCTCGGACTCAGCGAGGGATTCCACTTCTATAGTGCCCTGGAGCTTGGGACTTCGGGTCGGTGATAAACGGGGGGGGGGGGGGCAGTAACTCGTCCAGCCGGCCACACCTGATATGCTGAACAGGGGCCTTGTGGGGGGGATGGGAAGTTTGGAAGGGACAGACAACGAAGAGACAAGGAAGTGGCCGTGGCCTTAAGTTAGGTACCATCCCGACATTTGCCTGGAGGAGAAGTGGTAAACCACGGAAAACCATTTCGAGGACGGCTGAGGTGGGAGTCGAATCCACCTCTACTCAGCTGACCTTCCGAAGCTGAGTGGAGCCCGTTCCAGCCTTCGTACCACTTTTCAGATTTCGTGGCAGAGCCGGGAATCGAACCCAGGCCTCCGGGGGTGGCAGCTATACTCACGCTAATCACTACACCACAGAGGCGGTCCATGAGTACTGTACCACTATAATTGTTTTATGTAATTATTTATTACAATATAGGGAGCATATCATTTTGTCCGATTACCGTATCATACTGGGATTACTAGCCGAAAGCTAACCTTGAAAGTTGTCCATTATGAAGTGTAATCTAGTTTTAAATACCAATGCAACTGGCATCTAGAATAAAGGCTGCATAAATTTCACAAATAGCAGTAAAATGCTGTATTTACCATGCTTGATGTACGTTTGTCCGAAATAGGTGACTTTTCGTGGTTACGTTTCCTTGGCGGTAGGCGCTCCATTTTCTTTGTTTGTAAATGTCAAGGAAAATTGAATAGGGTTAGAACGGCATTTGCCAATAACCGCTGTTGGTCATTTGTTTCATACATGTACTTATCTTCGAAATGTACAGAGCGTACGCGACTGTATTTGTTGGAATGCCATTTATACCTTTTCGTCCTCACAACCCATTGTTCCGTCAATCCCTTGTTCTTTAAAGGAAATCTGAAATGTAATCCGATAAATAGTTACCGTGTCTATCAGTACATCCGATGTGTAAGCATTAAAATGGATTTAATTACGAACAGAAATTAAAAAAAGTGATCTCGTCTATCATTCATTAATACTTAGGCCTATTTAAAATACGATATACCCTTGGTTTTATTACTCCGATTAGTACAACCGTACACTGAGCATACGGCTGGCATTCTTGAAAGCGAGAATTTATATTTTCACTTCTTCAAAACTTACGAAAACTTACGAAATTAAATTGCCATGCACAATTTTCCTGTCATCTCAACACATGTTCTCGCGCCAACTCGCTTTGTTTTGACAACCGTTAATATATTATTATTAGAAAAGCGCACGAATGTGCATTACAAAGATTATTGACCGTTTTAGTCTTTGCTATAATCGCATAGAGATTTGTTGTTGTTTTTACATCTTGTGATGTGATATATGTCACAGAACTGATCACACAGCGAACACTCACATTTTTCATTTGGGTCGTGATAAGACATATTTTTACATATTTTATGGTGGTACCCGTGTACTGCTAGTTTTATTATTTTTATTATCACATGTCTTAGCTTCTGGTTGGCGTTCGTCCAATTTCGATCCAACATGGCATCTGTGCTGTAGAACTCTAGCGGAATTTCTTCTCTCTTCTTCCGCCTCTCCGCTAGGTGTGCTTCTACATTCGTTGTGGATGGCAGTGGTAGTTTTATCCTCAGTTCTTCAATAAGAAAGGGTTCCCGTGCTAGTTCGTATGTTAGGCGGGAACGCGTGTATTTTGAGATGCCCATTATGGTCTTTAGGAATTTTGCCTTAACTCCTTCTATGGTGGCCAGGTCTCTCTTTGTTAGTCTTTCCCATATCAAGTGGATTCCATAGGTGAGTATTGGTAGGATCGTTGTGTCAAATAGGCGCATGGCTGTTTTTAAGGATAACTGCTGTAGATTGTTGATGTCGTACATGGCTTTTATGGCTGCAATTGCTTTGTCTTTTATGTGCAGTCTGAACTTCCCAGTAGTCTGCAAGGTTATTCCCAGGTATTCGAATGAGTTTACTATTTCCATTTTGCCGTCTTCGTATTCTACGTTGTCGTTTGCTGCATTTCGTCCGCCTTTCCGAAAGACCATCTGTTGAGTTTTTGTCCAGTTTATTTTCAGACTGTTATTTCCTGCCCATTCAGCCAGCGCTGAGAAAGCGTGTTGGAGCTCTTCCTTCTGTGTTGACCCTAGGACCATGTCGTCTGCATATATGTAGATCACTGCATCCTTTGCTCTTTCTCTGATTGCTTTTGTTACATCCGCGGTGGCAATGTTGAATAGTATGGGGCTGAGTGGATCACCTTGCAGCACTCCATTAGTTTGGGTGATTTTTTTTGTTTTATGGGTCGCATCGTCTATGGTGATCTGGTTGTATGCCAGAATATTTCTTATTAGAGCTGTAAGGGTAGTATTTCCAATCATAGTTTGGAGTTTTGACATTAGTTTCTTCCTGTCTATTATGTCGAAGGCTTTTGTATAGTCTATGAAGACTTCATAAAATTTTTCCTTGTGAAGCCGTTGTGCTTCTTCTATGTCATTGAGTAGGTTTTGAATTGCATGCAGGGTTCCTCTTTATCTTCTAAATCCAAATTGCTCTTCTGGCATTTTGGGGTCTACTTCTTCAACTATCCTGTTGGTTGGGATTCTTGTTAACAGCTTGAAGATATTGCTTTCTAGAGCGATTCCTCTGTATGAGTTTGGGTCTTTGGTTTCACCTTTCCCTTTATAGAGGGTTATAATTGTTGATTTTCTCCATTCATCAGGAATATTTCCTAATATAGCTGCCCTTTATCAACTTCCTTCCGCAGGGAGCGCTGATGTCGGGCATACAGCCCCTCTGTTATTCTAGCTCGTTGATTTGCCCCGCTGCCTGCTCGTGGTTACGTTTCCTTGGCGGTAGGCGCTCCATTTTCTTTGTTTGTAAATGTCAAGGAAAAGTGAATAGGCTTAGAACGGCATTTGCCAATAACCGCTGTTGGTCATTTGTTTCATACATGTACTTTATCTTCGAAATGTACAGAGCGTACGCGACTGTATTTGCTTATACTGCCTGCTCATTCCATATTCAAACGTGTAACACGACTTACAAACAATCTGCCGCTAAATGGCAGCACCAGACGGACCTACTTATCGCGTGAATACAGCTAGATAAGCATACAAGCAAAATTTTGAATCTGAAAGTAACAGGAAAATTAAAGAATTGTACGCATAAAGTGGTGCTCTAGAGAGTGCTTGCTTCAGGACTTTTAGAGAAAGAGGTTTCGACGAACAAGAAAACCTGGAAACTTTGTTTGTATGATACTTCCCCTCATTACTAAGTAGAGGTTTCACGAATCTGGCCACCAGAGTTTCTGACACAAGTTCCTGGTGCTTATTGTTAATAAAACGCTTTAAAATCTTACACTGGCACAAAGAGGGTAGAACATAGTTTTTTTTGTAGTCTGGAGCAGACTTGTAGATTTCTTTCAGTACGGTAGAGCCGCCTCAACAAATTTCTTTAGCGTCATAATTAGGCCAATAAATCGTTGCTGGGGATAGCGCAGTTCATCAATGGGGTTCATTAACTGAGGTGGAAAAGTTATTCAAGCTGCATTCTGTTTTTTCTTCGATTACACGCACTAAATAACCACACACTAATGCATGGGAAGCAGTTTCTAAAGTGACACACACCGAGCTTGATAGCTGCAGTCGCTTAAGTGCGGCCAGTATCCAGTAATCGGGAGATAGTTGGTTCGGGCCCCACTGTCGGCAGCCCTGAAGATGGTTTTCCTGGTTTCCCATTTTCACACCAGGCAAATGCCGGGTCTGTACCTTAATTAAGGCCACGGCCGCTTCCTTCCAATTCCTAGGCCTTTCCTATCACATCGTCGCCGTAAGACATACCTGTGTCGGTGCGACGTAAAGCAAATAGAAAAAAAAAGTGACACATACTGACTTAGGGGGCTCACGAACATCTTCCAGTAAATCAAGTACATACTCAGCGGCATCACTGGTTCTGTTTCGTCAAGTCCGGGAGAGGATACTGAGGCAGAAAATTTTGAATTTTTTTTGTGGATAACGTTAGCACCATCGATGAACATTAAAATACCGGATTTCGGAATTCTCTTTATGGAATTCTGAGCAGCCCGGGAGTCCGTCATGTCATTGCACCCTCCTCCCATTCTTATAGAACTAAACATGGGTTCAACTGGATCTCCTGAAAAGGCCCGTGTCCTGGCATGAAATGCCACGGCATTCTGGTTTCCCTTTCTTTGATTTGCAGAAAGGCACGCAGCAGTACACCATTTTCACTGGAAACAAGTACAGTACTACCCTACTTCCCGCTATTTCATTCCGACAAGTCTGGAGCCAGTTGGTGCTGCCACCTGCTGTGGGACCACGAACCTGCTACGCAGGCGTAGCAGGGGGAGAGGTGATACTCCCACGTGGCGCGTCCCAGGTGGCGGATAGGGGGGTCCTAACCGGCTTGCCGGCGGACTTGAGGGAAATAAAATACCTCTCGCGGACCAAACACACACCCCCTGTGGGTGGGGGAGGCAGACGAATAATACACCCACGGTATTCCCTGCCTGTCGTGAGAGCCGACTAAAAGGGGCGACCAAGGGATGATTGCATTCGAACCATGAAACTACATGTGCTTAGTACCACCACGCGGAGAACACCAAGGGTCGCTTTTACTTGTGCGTAGTACCACTATATTAGGTACGAAATAGGTTTGTGATTAGTAGCACACAGGAGCACCGCGCGGTCGGCTTTTGCAGTACCTGTGATTAGTACCACCATATGAGCGGGACCATGGGATGATAGCTACCATGGACCTGCCTTACCTGTGATTAGTACCCACTATATGAGGAACACCACGGGATAGGGAGAGGTCCCTGTGGTTAGTACTCTTATGTGATGAACATCATAGGTTTGCGTTGCCTGTGAATGGCGCCGCAGAGTGAGAAAAACATAGGTCTGTATTAATGTCGAATTTCATAAGCTTTGAGTAGTACAATAATGTGTGGAATACCGCAAGTCTCTGCTACCATTGCTTAGTACCGCAACAGGACAGATACCATGGTTCTACATTACTAGCGATAAGTATCATTCTGAGGGGCCTTTGACTTGTATTTTGGACCCATTTAGACACCAAGCATCCTCGATTTGCTTTTGGAAGTGGTCCCTTGGTCAGTAATACTATTAACTATGATAGTTTTTGAGTCGGATCCACTGATTGTTTTAAATTCATGTTCATTCATTCATTCATTCATTCATTCATTCATTCATTCATGCGTTCATTCATTCTTCATGACATTTTTTATTTTGGTCAGTGGATAATTTTGAACTTTTATTTTGTCGTTTCATTTCGTACCGTTAGGGGCCGATGACCTCGATGTTAGGCCCCTTTAAACAACAAGCATCATCATCATCATCCTGCTGTGGGTATTCGTAAACGGAGTGTTTCATTTAGTGCCGTGTTAAAACGTTGTAATGAGCAGGCAGTATAAGCAGCCATCGGATGCAGATCGAGCAGGCAGTGATTTGCCCAAATCACTGGTCTCGTCCACTGTCCATTCTTACCAATCTTACCATAACCATAACCAATCTAGACCAAGGAAACGATGCAAATCTCTGCTTTGCAGTGACGCTAACCTGGCCCCATTTATATACTCGTCCCAAAATCACGGGTCTTGTCCACCCCACCCTAACTAGTTCTTCACTAGAGGGATTGGCAGCCTTGTTGACCACCCCAACCGCGTCTCCCACGAGAAAGCAGCGACAAGGAAACAAAAGATAGTCACTCCGCGATCCGCGTGGAGGCGATACACAAATATTGGTGAGCACAGACGGTTGCTATAGTCGATATTAATTAGGGTTAGGAGGGTAATTGTAAACACCTTTATGAGGTTCCATATCTGTTACTTCAAAAAGTGTATTCAAAATTAGATTTAAATATTTCTAGCCATACGAATGAAATATTGGGGCTTATGGATGTATGTATTTGTGAAACCAATAATACAATCATATAAATAAACAAAATAAACAATGTTTACAATTACCCCCACCCTTCAGGGGTAAATGGAAACACCAATTTACTTACAGGATAACACTACTTGAATAAAACCACGGGAAAATGTAAACAAAATACAGAAATTATATGATATACAAAACTGGAGGCTGTAATACGCTGTTTACATTTACCCCAATATAAATGTTTTAAGCTACTCATAAATTTTTCATTAACATTAGGAGAGGTTTTATTGGATGATATTCATGATAATGAAAACACACTAAGAAAAGAAACAGAAAATGGTAGAAATTGGCTCTGTAATACATTTCAAAACACAAATAAATAGGCCTATTTTTTCTCATTAATATTCACAGACCCAGAAAAAACATAAAAACGTTTACGATCATGTGACTCTACATTTGGGGCTAGTAATACACCTTTTACCATTGAATAATGAATTGTAGAAACAAGATGTTTGTAGAAACAGATGTTTCTACAATAACAAAAGTTGTGTTGGTGATATTTGTGCTTTTCAGTCCAGTCACAATGTATTCACTGTTTTCCAACACTGAGTTAACCACACAAATATACGTGTAATGTTTTTTTTTCCTATTACCCTCAAGAAAATCAACCAAAATATAAGAACCAGGAGTTACGGACTCAGGACTTGGGCATTCACAAATTATGTCTTCTGTTGCATCAATTTCGAGTTCTGTTCTGATGTCTTCTTCATTTTCAGCGTCTGTCAGTTCAATGCTCTCGACATCGGTGTTGTTTGTCTCAGGTTTCTTTATACCCGTACTTTTCTTCATTTTAACAGTTTTTATACCTTTGCTGCCTTTCATCACACATGTTTTCTTGTTTAACCTTTTCTTCTCTGCATCTTTCAATTTATCTAAAACCTCTGTAGTTGTTGGCACTTCTCTGTAGCTCAGTTGTTTCAGTCTTGGAATCAGTGTTTTCTTTACATCAACTGCTGCTTTTGAATCTCGAACACAGTTCCCCATAACGTTAGAGAATATCTCAACAACACTTTTTGGAGTAGGAATACAAAGCTTTCTCGGTGATGGCTGCCTGATTCTGGTGGATAAGTCCAGAACAACACTTTCAAGTCCCATATTAGATGTGTGTCCAGTTTCAAAAGAAGTAGAGGTTGTGATCACAGTCTTTATAGGTGTCCTTGGGGTAAATTTCTATGAGAATTAGAAGACAATGGCGTGTTAGCTGAATGCGAAGTAGATGGCAGTGATGTATCAAATGAGCTTGAAGTAGATGGCATTGGAATATCAGCTGAAAGTGAAGTAGGTGGCAGGGTCATATCAGTAGAGAGTTTAGGCTGTTTGTAAGATTTGTACCTTAGCAAGTCATTTGGGTCAAACAAATCTTCTGGGAACTTGGATGAATCAACAGGAAACACACCAGTGTTCATAAAACCACTCACTACATTTTTTGGTGTTACTGCTGCATGTAACACTTCTCCAAGAAGTGCCCCAAACTGTTCTTTTGTTAGGCGACTTGGACCCCTGCCCATTTCAGTTTTACCATTTTCCACCAATTTTTTGTCCCACGTAGTTTTCACTGGACCAAACACACATTTATCCAGTGGTTGGATTCTGTCTGTCAGGTGACTAGGCAGTCGCACAAGTTGGATATTGTTATTTTAGCAGCTTCTACTATTGTAATACTTATGTGACTGCTATGTCTATCAAATGTGAGCACTGCTGTCTGATCAGGCAAATTATGATTGATTCTGATATTTCTCGCATGAGGAATGAAACAACATGTAAACCAAGAAAAGAACTGCGGCTCTTCCATCCATCCATTTTTGGATGCTGCATACTGGGTACCTGGATAAGCTGCCTCAGATGTCCACCTTGCTTGTACTGCAGCACCCTTAAATACTATCAAGGGTGGCAAAAAATGGCCATCAGCAGACACACACAGCAAAACAGTGGTTGACTCCCGGCCAGAGCCTCCTGATACTCGACTAAGTGCCTTACCCTTTTCGCCAATTGCTCTCAGTCTACTAAGATCATGAGAAAAGCCACTTTCATCACAATTGAAGACAAACAGAGATTTTTCTGGATACTTAATTATATTTATCGCACAATCTTATTAGCTTCGCATAGAAATCATAGACTGCAGCTGGATCACCAGCACATTTTCTAGATTTCTGCAGATGTTCAGCTTTCTTTAATGACAGATTGGGATGGCGCTTCATAAAGGACTGGTACCAGTCTTCCCCTGGTATGCCATCTTTAAAGACTGAATTTATGTTGTTTGCCTGTACATAATCACCAACATGATTTTTCAATTCCTGCTTATCACACGGGTACCCAATTTGTGATCTTGCTATAAGGCAAGTGACTATTTCCTGTTCAACGCCAGATTTCAGAACTGTAGATCTTCCAGCACCTAGTGTATCAATGGGCACTTTTCTTCCCTTTATGCGATGGTACAGAACAGAAATGGGAACACCATAACGTTCTTGTGCCTGCCTGTATGTGCAAATGTGATTAACAATATCATTAACTGCATTCTGAACATCTGCTTTTGTATAGGACGGGTCTTCTTTTTTTTTTTTTTTTTCACATAGGTTCTTGGCATCTTGTTCCTGTTGAATAAATGAATATACTAAGTAAAACAATCTGCCAAGACTCTATAAACTTTGAAAATTTTAAATAGGCTACATAGGCTACCTACAGGTTTCTGTGACACGAATGAAGATGTTTACATTTACCCCCGATGTAAAATTATTGGAGGTAATTGTAAACACCAATGTACTTCCATTCTAACCTATTCAGTATCATGTAAACTTTTCTTAAACAGTTGTTTAATCTCCCTGCTTTATTATTATAACTGTAATGTTTCAACTAACCTTTCTTTAGTATGCCTTATTATTGTTCAAATATTTAGTGGTGATTATAACATTCACTTCAGTCTTGAACATGAAAAACAAAAGCTCACAACATGAAACAGTTCCACTACATGTGTTGGGAAACTATTTGGAGGGAAAGCTAACTTCCTGTATTACACAGTGCTGCCTAGAGCTGCCAACTGTTACAAATATGAACCAAGTTATAGACCATGTTTATAATTACCCCTTGTTTACAATTACCCTTCCTGACCCTACATCTTTCCTGATTGTTCATTGAATTCTTTGTGGTGCATTGTTGAAACGATTTACCACTGCCTTTTTTTCGGAAACTAGGCTTTGGTTGTTTGTCCTGAAAATCCATAGAAGGTTTCTTCCTGTGGTGGCTGTACATTTGGGAGGTACCGGTAGTTCACATTTATTATGTTCATGGTCTTCTTGATAAGTTCACTTGCTTGATCAGCTTACGTCTGTAAGAAATGGCGTAAGAAACCTGGCTGTTTCATTTGGACCATGACGAGCGGTTTCCCATGTTGTAGACTGTGGACGAGGCTCATATTAGACTGAGGAGTAGTGAATAGTTTCTGCAGATTGAAATATGCTCTGGTAACAGACTTGTCTGAGAGTGAAGTGACTTTACCATTTTCTTTCAGTTCCTTGACATTTGCAATGCGAGGAGAGTATTTCTTTGCCAAGTTTGCTTTCTCTCCAGAAGAACTAGCATAAGTGTGCATACTTCACACCTATCCTTTTTTGGCTGAAAAAAATACCAAATTATATTCTTGGTTGAATATATCAGTGTATTGACAGGATTCCCTGATCCACTCTAAGTACATTCTGTACATCCTGCTTGTTTCTTTCCTTCTGTAATATACTCTACGCAAGGAAAAGTTGTTGATATGCTCTAGCACCGACTCCTTAATTTAATTGTACAGTATATTATTCCCTCTGTTGTATTGCATCATTCTCATATCGCATGACAAAATTCCATCTGCTCCCAGTTTTTTCATTGCAGTCTTTTATTTTTTTGCTAGTTGCTTCACGTCGTACTGACACAGATAGGTCTTATTAGGTCTTATGGCGACGATGGGACAGGGAAGGGCTAGGAGGGGAAAGGAAGCAGCCGTGGCCTTAATTAAGGTACAGCCCCAGCATTTGCCTGGTGTGAAAATGGGAAACCACCGAAAACCATTTTCAGGGCTGCCGACAGTGGGGTTCGAACCTACTATCTCCCGAATACTGGATACTGGTCGCACTTAAGCGACTAAAGCTATCGAGCTCAGTTCATTGCAGTCTATACCCACATATCTGTAACTGAGAGGGAATGCAGAAACAATTTCTGACACACCTTGTGGGTGGGGGACGCAGATGAAGAATACACCCACGGTATCCCCTGCCTATCGTAAGAGGCGACTAAAAGGGACCCAAGGGGCTCTCAACTTGGGAGCGTGGGATGGCGACCACGGGGCCCTTAGGTGAGTCCTGGCATTGCTTACACTTACTTGTGCCAGGCACCTCACATTCATCTATCCTGTCCGACCTCCCTTGTTCAACTCTTGTTCTTTTCCGACCCCGACGGTATTAGAGCATTCGAGGCCTAGGGAGTCTTTCATTTTCATGCCCTTCGTGGCCCTCGCCTTTCTTTGTTTGTTACTTCATTTTTCGTCCGACTCGTTGGCTGAATGGTCAGCGTACTGGCCTTCGGTTCAGAGGGTCCCGGGTTCGATTCCCGGCCGGGTCGGGGATTTTCACCTTAATTGGTTAATTCCAATGGCCCGGGGGCTGGGTGTTTGTGCTGTCCCCAACATCCCTGCAACTCACACACCACACATAACACTATCCTCCACCACAATAACACGCAGTTACCTACATATGGCAGATGCCGCCCACCCTCATCGGAGGGTCTGCCTTACAAGGGCTGCACTCGGCTAGAAATAGCCACACGAAATTATTATTATACTTCATTTTTCGAAGTGACGGATCCCTTCTTTTTTATTATTTTCTCTCTCTGTCTACCCCCAATTCGGGGGGATGCAGACGAAAAATACACCCACAGTATCCCCTGCCTGTCGTGAGAGGCGACTAAAAGGGGCGACCAAGGGATGATTGTAATAGGACCATGAAACTACTTCCGATTAGTAGCATCACGCGGGGAAAACCATGGATCACCTTTACTTGCAAGTAGTACCACTATATTAGGTACACAATAGGTTTGTGATTAGTAGCAGCAAGAGTGGTTCACTGTGGGTTTCCAGTACCCGTGATTAGTACCATTGTGAAAAACACCACGGGTCTGGCGTTGCCTGTGATTAGTACCACTATTTGAGCGACACCATGGGTCTGCATTCCCTGTGATTAGTACCCACTGTATGAGGAACACCACGGGAATACCGGCGCCCGTGATTAGTACACCTAGGTGACAAACACCATAGGGCTGCGTTACCTGTACGACGTACAATACTTGTGGGTAGTACCATCATGTGTGGAACACCCTGAGTCTACGCTACTTCTGATTAGTACCCCAACATGACAAATACCATGGTTCTACTTTACTTGGACAAGTACCATTATGAGGGGCCGTTGACCTGGGTTTTGGACCCCTTTAGACAGCATTCTCGATTCAGGATTGTGCTTTAGAAGTGGTCCCTTGGTCAGTAATACTAGTTTTAGGGTCGGATCCACTGATTGTTTTCAATTCATATCCATCCATTCGTTCTTCATCACATTTTTTATTTTGGTCAGTGGATGTTTTGGAATTTTAATTTGTCATTTCATTTTGTACCGTTAGGGGCCGAGGACCTAGATGTTAGGCCTGTTTAATCAACAAGCATCATCATCATCATCATCATCATCATCATCATCATCATCATCATCGCACATTAATGTTATTCCCTTCAGGTGTTTGGGAATATTTTCTTCTATATTCAGTCACATTTTGGATCCGTTTACTGTTAACTTTTTTTGCATGTCGGCAGAAGAATTCTCTGTCTGCTCTGATCTTCCGTCTGCCGAAACTGTTCAAAGATAGCCTTCCTATTTTCTTGGTTAACCTTATTATGATATTTCAGCCAGCCTATAGCTTCCTCTGTGGTAGTGTGTCAGCCTCTGGATCCCAAGATCTGACCCCCTGCGAGTGGGGGACGCACATGTAGAATACACCCGCAGTATCCCCTGCTTGTTGTAAGAGGCGACTAAAAGTGGCGACCTAGGCGCGGCCATGGATTGCTGTTTGGTATAATGTATTGGACCGCCTGTGTATGGGAGGGGCTGAATAAATTCACAGGTAATCCCTGCCTGTCGTTGAAGGCGACTTAAGGGGTCATGTGACCATGGACCCCTCTTTATTTTTTATTGTTTTTTTGAGGGTTAGTTGTAGACCATTTCAAAATTTTTGATGTGTGTGCTGCTCGGCGATGGAGCTCCTATGTGTGCGACTACGCTCGAAAGCCTGTGTCAGTAACCACCCAGGAAGCGGTGAGTGGGAGTGTCATGTACCTGGGCAGTAGTATCTGCCTGACAACACAGGTCCCCGCACAGCCGAATGCCAGATGAACATATTCTTATTAATTATTTTTATTTATTTTTACCTATATTTAGCGCTCTGTACACACTATGGGGTACATGCTATTACGGGTGACTGGAGGAAGGGAGTCCTAGTACTCATTGCCTCAGTCATACCGTATTAGGCATTGTCCAACATCGAACCTCGGGCAGTACCGGCTATGACCAGGTGGGTATTGCCTTGGCTGCTTGGTTCATCTACAGAGACCCCCTGATTGGAGTGGGTAGCATTCGGGGAGGATGATTTCGGGCATGGCGTCAAAACAACTCCTGCCACCTCGAGTAGTTTGCTACCCCGGTCTATAACTTTTGATTCCCTAAGGGGGCAACCCCTTGGGAAAAAGCCCAGCGTATTAGGCTGGGTTCCAGCTTCCCTAGGTTCGTCGTTGCTACCAGAACCGATGGGCAAGATTTCAAGCTGGTTAAATTGATACTTTTCGGTCGTCACATGGAAGGTGTATACGGTGAACTTGAGGATGTAAAGAAAATGCGCAATGGTGGTTTGCTCCTGAAGACGAGCACTGCGCTTCCAAGCCGATCAGTTGCTTAAGATGTAGATGTTGATTCCCATAGGGAACCTAAAATATTTGTCCCGAATGAGTAAATTTATAATACCAATATAATGGTCCGTTATTGGACATTATAAATTTTCCAGCTAACTCATTCTTGGTTGCCTGCGTTTCGCCCTCGTGTGCTAAGTTAGGCTCGTCAGTTGGGACTTAGCACACCACCCTATATATATATATTTTAGGTTCCCTATGGGAATCAACATCTACATTGGGTGGTGTGCTAACTCCCAACTGACGAGCCTAACTTAGCACACGAGGGCGAAACGCAGGCAACCAAGAATGAGTTAGCTGGAAAATTTATAATGTCCAATAATGGACCATTATATTGGTATTATAAATTTACTCATTCGGGACAAATATTTTAGGTTCCCTATGGGAATCAACATCTACATCATTTGATGGCCAGGCAGGCATCAATTTTTGAAAATGAGACATAGCTCTCATAGTGCATTGGCACTGCTGGTGGCTTCAAGTAGCCTATGCAGTGGCCTCCACGGTATGCACTAGCCTTGCGTCTTATTCTATATTTGGGTGGTGTGCTAAGTTCCAACTGACGAGCCTAACTTAGCACACGAGGGCGAAACGCAGGCAACCAAGTATGAGTTAGCTGGAAAATTTATAATGTCCAATAACGGACCATTATATTGGTATCAGTTGCTTGGCATCAAAGAGGAAGAATAATAATAATGTTATTTGTTTTATGTCGCACTAACTACTATTTTACAGTTTTCGGAGACGCCGAGGTGCCAGAATTTACTCCCGCAGGAGTTATTTTACATGCCATAAATCTACGGACATGAGGCTGATGTATTTGAGCACCTTCAAATACCACTGGACTGAGTCTGGATCGAACCTGCCAAGTTGGGGTCAGAAGACCAGCGCCTTAACGGTCTGAGCCACTCAACCCTCCCAAAGAGGAACAGAACAAACCTTGAATCTGGTTCGTGCATTTATTTTACACCGTGATCTTAAATTCTGAACACCGACGATGAATTGATGGAAGACGTGAAGCACCGTGGTGTGACACATGTCCGGTGCATTACGCACAAAGTCAACGGTGAAGATGTTGCCACGGGTGCATTCATTGTCTCCTTCAAATTGTCAGTGTTGCCAGAGAAATTCAAGGTAACAACCTAGCGTTGCAATTTGAGGCCATACATCCCGCCTCCTATACGGTGCTATCAATGCCAGAGATTCGGACACATGGTATCTCGTTGTGGGAAAGTAGCTCACAGCGCAGAGGAGTGCACACCTCCGTACAAGTGCACTAACTGCTCTGGTCTTAATTCTCCTCGGGATCGGAATTGTTCGACCTATCTGAGTTAGAAGATGATCCAGGAGATCAAGACCCTGGATGGTCTTTCCTACCAGGAAGCGCGCCGTAAGTTTAATTCTCTGAATGCACCGGCCAAGACACTAGACTTCAGCATGATAGCACAGTCTCTCCCAGGTTCCTCATTTTCAACTGGAACACCTTTCCAGAAGATTGCTGCGCCCAAGGCGTCAGTTGCTCCTGTGAGCAACGCCGCAAAGAGAACGAGCTCGAAGGAGGGTCCATCCCTGCCTTTGACCACGAAAAAGCCTGTGCTGGCTAAGAAACCTACGCCGGCACAGCAGGGAAAGAAGACAACATCTCCTTCCCCAACGAGGTTGGCGAAAGCCGCGCCCAAGCCGGTGCACGCGGCATCGTCGACCACGGCTGGGAAATCACCTCACAGCCCGTCTAAACAAGAATCGACGGAGAGGAAGAAGAGCGCCCTTACTAGGCATTCTTCCACACCTGCTACACATGGGGCGTCACGCCCTCCACCTGGAGGGCCTGATTCTGCGGCAGCGGGTGTTCCTCCTGGAAAACCTGCACGCCCCCGGACTACGTCCAAGAAATTCTAGGCATGTATCACCTCGTCTGGTGACTAGGTGATGCACATGGAGCATTTATCTCCATCTTCAGATGGGGATGTGAGTGTAGGTTAGGTTAGGTAGCATTACTCTGCTCCTAACCTAAACCTCAGAAGTCCACACTCGCAATATGGCACTGTTACAATGGAATTGTAACGGTTATGATAGGCATCTTGCTGAGCTGCGCCAGCTAATTAGCGAGTATTCGGCGAGTATAGTCTGTATTCAGGATACAAATTTCAGACCAGGTCAGCATTCGGTCTTGAGCAATTTTCGACTATACTCGACAGAACGACATTATGCCCACTGCACTTCCGGTGGTGTTGGCATTTTTGTCCGTTCTGATACCTATAGTGAAGAGCTTCCATTAAGAACCCCGCTGGAGGCTGTAGCTGTTCGCGTTCTGCTGCCAGCCATAGCAACAGTGTGTAATGTTTATTTTTCCACCAGGTGAGACTTAACATCATTGATGTCACTAATCTTATAGATCAGCTTCCACCTCCCTTTCTCTTATTGGGAGATTTTAACGCCCAACACCCCATATGGGGCTCTGAGATGCCTTGTCCCAAGGGGATGAGAGCTGGAAACATTAGTAACAGACTGGATTTATGTATTTTGAACAGAGGGGAACCAACTCACTTTTGTGTACGTGACGGCGCATATTCTCGTATATGATGTAGATGTTGATTCCCATAGGGAACCTGAAATATTTGTCCCGAATGAGTAAATTTATAATACCAATATAATGGTCCGTTATTGGACATTATAAATTTTCCTGCTAACTCATTCTTGGTGCATTGGCACTGCTGGTGGCTTCAAATAGCCTATGCAGTGGCCTCCACGGTATGCACTAGCCTTGCGTCTTGGGTGGTGTGCTAAGTCCCAACTGACGAGTCTAACTTAGCACACGAGGGCGAAACGCAGGCAACCAAGAATGAGTTAGCAGGAAAATTTATAATGTCCAATAACGGACCATTATATTGGTATTATTCTCGTATAGACGTAAGTCTGTGCAGCCGAACATTGGTTCCGCTGTTTCGGTGGAATACACACGATGATCTTTGTGAGTGACCATTTTCCCATCATCCTTAGTTTGGTGAAACAAAAATCCGTCGAGGCTCCCCCTCGATGGATTTATAAACATGCTGATTGGCCGAAGTACACGTCCCTAGCTGTCTTTAACGCTGATACCACGTGGATCGTAGTCGGCGAAATAACTTACATAACACAAGTTATCCTGCCTGCTTCTGAGGAGTCCATTCGTTCCTTCTCCCGGCCTCCTCGCCGAAAACTCGTTCCTTGGCGGAACGAAGAAATTGCAGCAGCTATCAAAGAACGCCATCGAGACCATAAACGTTATTTAAGGTAACCTACTGTGGCCAACTTGGTAACTATTAAGAAACTGCGCGCTGAGGCGCGAGTTCTTATTCGCCAAAGTAAGAAAGCTTCGTGGGAGAGATATGTGTCGTCTATGATGTCACATACTCCATAATCTCAAGTGTGACCAAAACTTCGACGTATTGCGGGTATCCAAGGATAATCTTCTGTACCAGGAATTTCCATTGCAGGCAGTGTCGTCACTGAACCACTCTTGATTGCTAACACTCTAGCTAGTCATTTCGCGGATGTGTGTGGCTTTGGGAATTACCATCATGATTTCCTCGCTCTGAAGCAGGATGTAGAACGTCATCACCTTAGTTTTGCCACTCAAGCTTCAGAGGACTACAATGTGCCCATCCGTGGAGTGGGAACCCCGCAGCGCCTAAGCGCTTTGCAAGGACATGTCTCCTGGACCAGACAACATCCATAACCAGATGTTGAAACACCTTAGTGAGGACAGCCTTCTATATCTCCTTCGTGTGTTCAACCGAATCTCGATAGCAGGTGATTTTCCGTCTTCGTGGCGAGAGTGCATAGTAATTCCTGTCCTCAAGCCTGACAAAGATCCTAAGTATGCAGGAAGTTACAGACCGATTTGTCGTACAAACTGCCTGTGTAAGCTATTTGAGAGGGTGATAAATCACTGACTTGTGTGGTGTCTGGAGAAACAAGGACTCGTGTTCGAGTACCAGTGTGGTTCTCGAGCTGCTCATTTGACCACTTACTAGTTGGTACGCCTGGAGAGCTCTATCCAGGATGCGTTTCTCCGCAAACAGCATTTGGTAGCTGTTTTCTTTGACTTACAGAAGGCCTACGACACCACATGGCGATATGGTATCCATTCAGTCCTGCATCAGTGGAGATTCTGAGGTAACTTGCCGGTATTTATTGCAAATTTTTTGTCCCTCCGTCTATTCCGTGTCCGAGTAGGGAGGACATATTCGCAATACCACGTTCAAGAAAATGGAGTCTCACAGGTTGTTAGTGTCACTCTGTTCATGATTGCCATAAACAGGATTGCCGCTGCTGCTGGTTCAGCAGTAATACTGTCGCTATCTGTGGATGATTTCGCTCTGCACTATAGCTCGTGTAGTATGGCAACGCAGAGCGACAATTACAGCAAGTTATTAGGAGAGTGGAGCAGTGGACTTTAGGACATGGCTTTCGGTTTTCTACCACAAAGACGTCTGTTGTCCACTTCTGTAATCAACGTACTCTTCACCCACATCCTGAAGTTTATGTAGGAAATGTCGCTCTTCCCGTAGTTGCCACTCACCGATTACTTGGGCTCCTTTTGGATAGTAAATTATCGTGGGAGACACACGTGCGGGAGCTAAAAGTGCAATGCACTAAGAGGCTTAATCTCTTGAAGTTTCTTAGCAACACTAATTGGGGAGCTGACCGCACGGTGCTCCTGCGATTCTATAGGGCACAGATTTTATCCAGGTTAGACTACGGCAGTGGAGCATATGGCTCAGCAAAACCAGGCGTTCTTGCGAAGCTGAATAGCTTCCACCACAGCGGTGTTAGGTTGGCAACGGGAGCTTTTCTTACAAGCCCCGTGGCTGGCCTGTTTGCTGAATCTGGTGTGCCACCTTTACATTTGAGGCGCCAGCGGCTCCTTTCGTCATATGCTGCAAATTTGCGACAGATGCCACTTCACCCAAGCTATCCTTGCATATTCAACAATGGACACAGTCTACTGTAGGGTGCTTGTCCTTGAGCAACACGGCCGGTCGGTGTATGCTTGGATAGCAATTACAGGTTGTTTCACGTACCTTCGGTTCCTTGCCTTGTCAGACAACCAAGTGGGGTAACTCTGTGGGTAGTGGGACATCCTGAAATAATCCTGGAACTGCACACTGGCCCGAAGGAAAACATGGATCCTTCGATTTACTGGAGGCTCTTTCTGTCCGTTGTTGGCCGCTGTCCAGGTTCAGTCGTCGTCAACACGGATGGTTCAAGGACAGAAATGAAGCTGGGCTGTGCATTCGCTGTCGACAATAATAGGTTTCTTTTTGCTTTCCCGGAAACCTGTAGTGTGTACACAGCGGAGCTCTATGCTATGCGTGAAGCTCTATGGTACGCACTGTCAGATGAGCGCCGACACATTCTTCTGTGTACTGACTCCTTGAGTTCGCTACTTGTTTCCCTCGACACCCTCTGGTACAGCGGATCCAGGACCTGCTGGCCGGGTGTTCAGATGCCGGCACCAGAATCACGTTTATGTGGCTCCGTACCCACATGGGTGTGGAGGGAAATAAGCTAGCAGATGAGGCTGCCAAGTAGGCAGTTACTTTGCCCCCGTTGCCTTACAAGGTTCCAGCAAATGATATTTGCGCTCAGCTGAGACATGTGGTTATGTCCCATTGGGAGATGGAGGGGCAGGCCATTCCACTTCCAAATAACCCGAGAGCAATAAAAGGAACAACGAAGGTATGGAGGACTTCCCTTTGGGCTTCGCGGAGGGAAGCAGTGGTATTATTACGTCTTCGGATATGCCACGGTATCCTGACTCACTCCCATCTATCAAAAGGAGAACCCCTTCCAGTGTGTACTCGCAGCGATTATTTTACCATGGTACACATCCTTACGGAGTGTGTGGACGTATCGATCTGCGCCGTAGTCTTAACCTCCCGAATACAATCTCCCTTATCTTGCGAGGTGTCGAGCAGTCAGCAGAACTTGTCATCTGCTTTATGAGGGATGATTGGTCTGTTTTATAGTGTGTAATGATGTCCTCTGTGCTAGTGTATTTGTGTCAGTTGCGCTTTTATCCTATTGACTTCATTTTAGTTTGTGTTGCGTATTTTTATGTGTTATTTTAACATCTAATGTAAATTACGTATATCTTCTATATATATATAATAAGAGTTTTGTCTGTACATTGCTCAGAATTTGAAAATAATGGTATTTCTGTATCGGTCATGTCCATAGTAACATGAAAATGCACTTTTTACTTTTCCGTAATTTCTGTCTGTCTGTATGTATGTATGTACACGCATCACGAGAAAACGGTTGAAGAGAATTTAATGAAAATCGGTATGTGAAGTCGGGGGATGAGCCTCTACAATCTAGGCTATAAATCATTTTGCTCACGCTGAGTGAAATGGTAGTTCAGGGGAAGGCCTAAAATTGAATTCTCAACTATTAATGTTATTAGTGGTCTAATGAAAATCGGTATGTGAAGTCCGGGGATGAGCCTCTACAATCTAGGCTATAAATCATTTTACTCACGCTGAGTGAAATGGTAGTTTAGGGGTAGGCCTAAAATTGAATTCTCAACTATTTATGTTATTAGTGGTCGTATTTTTAAAGAAAATGGGTACCGGTATGCAAAGTTGGGGAATAAGTTGCTACAATCTAGGCTATCAATAATTGTATTCACGCTGAGAAAAATTGTAGTTTAGGGGAAGGCGTAAAATTCAATTCTCAAATATTGTTGTTATTAGCAGTCCTATCTTGATGAAAATCGGTACGCAAAGTTAGGAAATAAGTCGCTATAGTCTAGGCTGTAAATTATTTTATTCACGCTGAGTGAAATGGTAGTTTAGGGGAAGGCCTAAAATGTAATTCTCAAATATTTCTTATTAGAGGTGTAATCGATGAATGCTACATAACTAAGGTTATATAGTATTAAATTTCCTATTATTCATGTCTTATACATTCTTACCGTACTGGCTATGATCACAAAGATATTCATGAATTTGGATTTTTGTTACTAAGTCCATATCAGCGCCGAGTAACGAGAAAATGGGTAAACAGTATTTAATGAAAATCGGTATGTAAAGTCGGAGAATAAGAAACTACAGTGTATGGTATAAAATATTTTACAAATCACAGAGTCGAAAGAAAACTAAATGTGAAAGCCTACAATATAGAAAGCTCATAACATTTATCAACAATAACATTACATTGACCATTGTTTGTCGTGATGTGCTTTGTGTCTTCTGTTGCCCCTCATCTCCGGTAGATAGGATTATTGCTGCGTACAGAGTATTTTTATTTGATTTACGTTGCACCGACATAGATAGGTTTTATGGCGACGATGGGATAGGAAAGGGCTAGGAGTGCCTTAGGTCTTAATTAAGGTACAGGCCCAGCATTTGACTGGTGTGAAAGTGGGAAACCACGGAATACCATCTTCAGCGCTGCCAACAATGGGGTTCGAATCCACTATCTCTCGGATGCAAGCTCACAGCTGCGCACCGCTAACCACACTGTCAACTCGCCCAGTCGTACAGTGTGTAACAGCCTGTCTGAATATTGGTGGGAAGTAGCTGGGGAGTTAGATAACTTTCTTCTTTAGCATGCCATTCCTCTGGTTTATAAATTTTCTGATACTACTGGTACGTAACACACTGGATCATCATAACATTCGGGCTATTCAATCCCTACTCTGAGGCACTGATTGGAATGAACAGTGTGCATATTTAGCGGAATAATGGCAGATGAGTTTTCATGGCAATCTGCGGCCTGGTCATCCCAGCTCTGGGCTTTGGACTATTAGATTGGCACCGCAATCTAACTGCAGCACTTTTCGTTAAAAGCGATAAAACGTGCGGCTTTCCATTTGATCGAGTATTTTATATGATAGCATTGCTTTTAATCGCTACATTCATACTTACGTTTTTGTAATGACCTATGTTGATTTCAGGTTAGGAAAACCACAAAGTCAGTCTTTCTGAGAATCCCGTAGCGAAGCACGGGTACATCAACTAGTATATATATATATATATTTGTACTACCAGGCAATGCCTTATTCCTTTGTCCTGTATTTTCTCTTATTTTATTAGAAAATAAGGCATTGCAAATTAGATCCACTGATTGTTTTAATCACATCCTCATTTTTCATCACCATTTTTTTTTTAACTTAGTCAGTGGATACGTTTTAAAATTTCTAATTTCATATATCATGTCGTCCATCTTGTGCTATTAGGGGCCGATGACCTTCGATGTTAGGTTCCTTTAAACAACAAGCATCATCATCATCATCCCAAGATCTGGGTTGTAACCCGGGGGAGCTAGTCAGATTTTTGAAGGGCTGAAAAGGGTCTATTTGACACTCGATGTCATACGATATTGGCATGTAAAAGATCTCTGATAACACATTTGCAGTTTACCCGACAAAATTCATTATAACTCAGCTGTAGACACCCAAGAGAGATTTGGTTTATTAAAATGTCTGCCATACGATTATTATTATTATTAGCCGGCATGTGTTGAGGTCGCATCAATGCTCCATTAATCGGGCTTGGATATCATCATTCTTTTGGCTTTTGTTTTCCAAACCTCTCTCGATGGATATTTTCATTGTATTTATTTACTATCCACATAGATGGATTCCTAAATCTTTTATGGGTCATCCTTTTATTACTTGAGCCCTGTCGTTCTCTTAACATTGTCAGGTGAAGAGTGTGGTGTACTATGTTCTGCTGTGGAGGAGGGTGGAGGGCTATTTAACAGTTGCTTATCAGTTTGGAAGGAGGTCTCTTCTTCAGTAAAATTTTTAATCTTAAATTACGTACATAAGTTATGGAGGTTTCCATAATACATGTACGGCAATATTATAAATGATAATTATTATAAATTGTCAAATGATTTTATTTGCCCTTCTTCTTCTTCTCCTTGTTCTTCTTCTTCTCCTCCGCCTTCTTCTTCTTCTTCTTCTTCATTCATTCCCTTTCCCAGTTTCTCTCTGGGTAGGGTAGTGTACCAAAGTCCTCCACCTTACTGAATCCTTCCACCATTCCTCTTCTAGTACTTTATTGCTATCGACTCCTCTATTTGCAATGCAATCCACAACAGACCTCCTCCATCTCATTCTAGGACGTCCCCTAGGCCTCTTTCTAGTCTCTGTATCCATGAATGTTCTCTTTGGTATTTTATCTCCTGGCATTCTCACCAAGTGCCCAAACCATTCAGCTTTGCAATATCAATCTCTTCTTGAAGTTTACACGCTCCTACGCTTCTCCTTATTTCCTCATTTCGTATTCTATCTCGTCTTGTCTTTCCTTGTATGCTCCTTAGAACCTCATTTCAGCTGCTTGTATCTTACTTTGGTTCCGCTTAGTCAACGTCCAGGCTACTGAAGCATAGCTCAGTATAGGTTTATAATAGGACGAGAATAAAACCTTGCATTTCATAGGCACGTCTTTGTTCCATACAATGTCTCTCACACCCTGGTTGAAACTTGCAGACTGCTGTATTCTTAAATCAATTTCTCCATCCAAATTTCCATCTTGTGATATCACGCTGCCCAAATATTAAAAACTTCTCACTACTTCAAGAGGTTCATTTCCCATTTTTATCACTCCTCTGGATTTTCTGTTACCTCTTGTCATGATCAAAGTCTTAATTTTCACAGTACTAATCTTCATTCCAAAACTTATCTTCTCATTCCATAAATCAACTTGTGTCCGTACTTCCTTTTCATTATCTCCTCAAACTGCAATGTCATCAGCAAAGAGCATAGACTTTATTTGCTCGCCCATCATATTATCCTTGATATTATATAGAATTCCATCCATGATGATAATGAAGAGTAAGGGAGACAATGCACTTCCCTGTCTTAAGCCTGTCTGAACTCTGAACCATTCAGTTCGACCCACTTTAGTTCTAACACAGCTTTCGCAATTTTGATACAATGCTATTACCATCTGCATTGTTTCCCAATCTGTGCCTCTGTCAATGTTTTCCACACCAAATACCTTGGGACACTGTCATATGCTTTTTCAATATCTAGAAACGTTACTACCATGTCATTTCCATATTCCCAATACCTTTCCATCATTTGACGCAGTTGTAAATATTGGGTCAAATGTAGACCTGCCTTCCCCCTGTGGGTGGGGGTGCTAGAATAACACCCATGGTATCCCCTGCCTGTCGTAAGAGGCGACTAAAAGGGGCCCTAGGGTCACTGAACTTTGGAGTGTGGGTTGGCGACCACGGGGACCTAACCTGATTCCTGGCATTGCTTACGCTTACTTGTGCCAGGTTCCTCACTTTCACCTATCCTATCCGACCTCCCTTGGTCAACTCTTGTTCTTTTCCGACCCCAACGCTATTAGGTTTGCGAGGGCTAGGGAGTCTTTCATTTTCACTCCCTTCGTGGCCCTTGCCTTTCTTTGGCCGATACCTTCAATTTTTGAAGTGTCGGACCCCTTCCATTTTTTCTCTCTGATTAGTGTTATATGGAGGATGGTTGCCTAGTTGTACTTCCTCTTAAAACAATAATCACAATCACCACCACCACCACCGTAGACCTGCCTCTTCTGAATCCATACTGTGTTCTGCCAATTACCTCTACTCTGTCTGTTATTCGTCTATCCAAGATTCTTTCAAGGATTTTAGCTGTATGAGGTATCAGTGTCGCCCCACTGTAATTTACACATTCCGTCCCGTCTCCTTTCTTGAAAATTGGTATAATGACCCCTTTTGTCCACTCATTTGGAACAGTCTTTTCTCTCCATGTCACTCTGAAGAGTCTATACAATCACTGTAGACCAACTACTCCTGCTGCTATTATAATTCCGCGGTGCCCTTAGCTGAATCCAGGCATTGCTTCCTCTTACTTGTGCCAGGCTCCTCACATTAATCTATCCTGTCCGAGCTCTCTTGGTCAACTCTTGTTCTTTTCTGACCCAAACGGTATTAGAGCATTCAAGGCCTAGGGAGTCTTTAATTTTCACGCCCTTCATGGCCTTTTCCTTTCTTCGTCTGTTACTTCATTTTTCGAAGTGATGGATCCCTTCCTTTTTCTTCTTTTTTCTCTCTGTGTAGCCCCTGTGGTTGTGGGATGCAGACAAAGAATACACCCGCGGTATCCCCTGCCTGTCATGAGAGGTGACTAAAAGGGGCAACCAAGGGATGATTGCATTAGAACCATGAAACTACTTTTGATTAGTACCATCACGCGGGAAAATGCCATGGGTCGCCTTTACTTGCGAGTAGTACCACTATATTAGGTACACAATAGGTTTGTGCTTAGTAGCAGCAGTGAGTGGGTCACTGTGGGTTTCCAGTACTCGTGATTAGTACCATTGTGAGAAACACCACGGGTCTGGGCGTTGCCTGGATTAGTACTACTATATGAGCGACATTGCCTGTGATTAGTACCCACTATGTGAGGAATACCACGGGAATACCGACGCCCGTGATTAGTACACCTAGGTGAGGAACCCCATCAGTTTGCATTGGCTATGAGTGGCGCCATTGTGTGAGAAACACCATAGGTCTGCGTTACCTGTACAACGAACAATACTTGTGAGTAGTACCATCATGTGTGGAACACCGTGAGTCTTCGCTATTTTTGGTTAGTACCCCAACATGACAAATACCATGGTTCTACTTTACTAGCGACAAGTTCCATTATGAGGGGCCTTTGACATGGATTTTTGACCCCTTTAGACAACAAGCATCCTTGATTCAGGATTGTGCTTTAGAAGTGGTCCCTTGTTCAGTAATATTATTATTTATGTTAGTTTTTGAGTCAGATCCACTGATTGTTTTCAATTCATATCCATTATGCCACGAACCTACTACACTGGCGTAGCAGGGGGAGAGATGATACTCCCACGTGGCACGTCCCAGGTGGCGGATAGGGGGGTCCTAAGCGGCTCGCCGAAGGACTTGAGGGAAATAAAATACCTCTCGCGGACCAGATCACAATCCCTTGTGGGTGGGGGACGCAGACGAAGAATTCACCCACGGTATCCTCTACCTGTCGTAAGAGGCGACTAACAGGGGCGACCAAGGGATGATAGGATTAGAACCATGAAACTACTTGTGATTAGTAACACCACGCGGGGAACACCATGGGTCGCTATTACTTGCGCGTAGTACCATTATGTTAGGTACCAAATAGATTTGTGATTAGTAGCAATCAGGAGCACCGTGCGGTCAGGCTTTTACGGTACCTGTGATTAGTAGCACTATATCAGCGACACAAGGGTTCCTGCTTGCCTATGATTAGTGCTCACTATATAAGGAACACCACGGGATAGTACGAGTCCCTGTGGTTAGTACACTTATGTGATGAAAATCATAGGTTTGCTTTGCCTGTAAATGGCGCCGCTATGTGTGAAACACTATAGGTCTGTATTACATGTGCGAATTTCATTACCTGTGAGTAGTACCATAATATGTGGAATACCGTGAGTCTACGATACTTTTGATTAGTAGCGCACCATGTCAAATACCATGGTTCTACTTTCCAAGCGATAAGTACCATTATGAGAGGCCGATGACCTATTTTTGGACCCCTTTAGCTTTCAGGCATTATCGATTCTGTATTGAGCTACAGAAGCAGTCCCTTGGTCAGTATTACTATGTTTTCGTGAGTTTCTGAGACTTAGGCATTGCGGGTCGGCTTCACTGATTGTTTTAACTTCATATCCATCCGTTCATTTTTCGTCCTCGCGCTTTGATTTCTGGTCAGTGGAGGATTTTGAATTTTTATTTTGTCATTGCATTTTGTCTCCTTTCGTTCCATCAGGGGCCGATGACCTAGATGTTAGGCCCCTTGAAACAACAAGCATAATCATCATCATCATTCTTCATGACATTTTTTATTTTGGTCAGTGGATGATTTTGAACTTTTAATTTGTCATTTCATTTCGTACCATTAGGGGCCGATGACCTCGATGTTAGGCCCCTTTAAACAACAAGCATCATCATCAGTAGCGAAAAGTACTATTATGAGGGGCCATTGACCTGGATTTTGGACCCCTTTAGACAACAAGCATCATCATCATCATTATCATCATCAGGATTGTGCTTTAGAAGTGGTCCCTTGGTCGGCAATGCTGTTTCTTTATGGTAGTTTTTGGGTATGATCCACTGATTGCTTTTTGGTTTCATGTCCATCCATTTATTCTTCATGACATTTTTTATTTTATTTTGGTCATTGGATGAATTTGAACTTTTTGTTATTTCATTTTGTACCATCAGTGGCCCCTTGATGACATTGATGTTAGGCCCCTTAAAACAACAAGCATCATCATCATCATCCTCATCAGTCTTTTCCAAGCTTGTTTCTTCATTTTAACTACAGTAGAGTCTCGCTCAACCGACCTTCGCTTATCCGACACTCCGTGTTATCCGACACTGGTAGGCTTAATTTGAACTTTAGGTGGATGCAATTCTGGGACACGGGGTGTGGAGGGTTCAGCTGTGGGACAAGGACTGGCAGTCATGCGGTAGGATTGTTCAATGTAGTATTGGTTGGGTGCGGATGTTATAGTTTTCATATCCTCTGTGAGTATGGCGAGTAAACATAAGAAAGTGATTGTTTCTGTGGAAGACAAGTAGAGTGGGTTAAAGAGACTGGACAAACGGGAAACTCTCCAAAAAATGGCTTCAGATTATGGTGTTGGACGTGTTACAGTGGGAGACTGGAAACATACGAGGGAATACATTGAAAAGTGGTGCTCTACCAGAGCAACAAGTGATGCACTGAAAATTAGAAAAAAAACAATGGAAAATGTGAGTACGAAAAAGTAAGTGAAGCACTATTTCTTTGGTTCACTAAAAACCTAGAAAAGGGCTTGTCGATATCTGGCCCCATTCTGCAAGAAATGGCGGTGTATATCCCGAAGGGGTTTAATAAAGAGACCCTAATTTTACTGCCAGTGCTGGGTGGCTTGATCGGTGGAAAAGGTACGGCATTGGGCAGTTTAATATCTGTGGAGAAAAACTGTCAGCTAAATCCGATGAGGTTGTGAAATTTAAACGACAATTTCAAGAAATAATTCTTGCTGGAGGATTAACCGTTGATCAGATTTTTAATTGTAATGAGACTGGGCTGAATTTCAAGACATCAAAACTCTGCAGCCCAAGCCAAGACGTCTGCACCTGACTACAGGCGTAGTAAGAAAAGAGTACTGTGTCTACTGTACAATTGAATTAACAAGTCAATAAATAGAGTCCCGTAAAACATGGTACGTACTACAGTATAGCCTTCCTGTTTGTTTTATTTCATTTTCAAATTTTTTGTGTGTTATCCAACATTTTCGGTGATCCGACGTACTCCAGGTCCCGTTTAAGTCGGATAATCAAGACTCTACTGTATATCTTACCCTGTCATTCCACCAGGGCGTTTCTTTAACTTTCTTCCTGCCAATACTCTTCCACAGGTCTTTTCTGCAGACTCGACCATGACTGTTTTAAAGTATGCCCATTCTTCTTGGACCCTTCCGATTTCTTCCTTAGGTATACTTGTTTTAATGTGTGTTTGGAACTCTTCATTTATTTGCTTCTGCAATTTCCACATCCTTAGCTTTCTCTGCCTAATCTCAGTCATCTTTTGTATCTTTCCCATCTTCAAGTTAGCTATCACAACTCTGTGATCTCCTTTGTAAGATTCACTTGGGAGGGCTGTTACGTCTACCAACATTTACCTGTTACCTTTCTCGACCAAAATGTAATCTATCAGAGTTTTGATTTTGTTTTCCCAACTATATCTTGTTATCTTCTGACTGTTTTTCTTTCGAAACCATGTATTACCAATGATCAGCTCATTTCTTCTACAAAAGTCTACCAAAATATCTCCAACCTTGTTTCTCTTCCCATATCCAAATGGACCTATAATCTCCTCATCTCATTTTCTTTCCTTACCTACTTGGGCATTCATGTCTCCTCTGACCACAATTTGTTTGTTCTGTGTATGGCCTTCCAGATATTCAAGGTATTCCTCTAGATTGTAATAAGTTGATGACTACTGATAAATATAATCATAAATACAAATATATATATAATATTACTCAAAAAATTAATAAAATTAATAAGCATAATTAACCGAAATGTCCGTAGTATGGGTGCCAGAGTTCACCAGAATGGATCCCTCGAATTTAGATAAGAGCATGATAAACTGTATATCCCAGGGCGTGTACATAATACTGCGTACTGGTACATCTGCTGCAGGGCTTACCTAACCTCCTGAAAACGACTAATTAGGTAGTAACTGCACCTAGGTTCATCAATAACACTGATTCTAAAATAGCTAACTATATTCTGAACAAATTCTGTGCATGAGCACCTCATCAACATACAACATTATACATATAATACACAAATAAAATATTGCTGGAAGACTCCATATTTACAACAACAATAATAATGAAAATCGTGGGAAAACGAAAGCGAGAACTAAGCTACCATTTGTAGATAGTCCGATGAACAATGTACATGTATGAAGATAAATACCCTTCACTGTCTCTATATCAGTTCGACTTACCGATTCTCATAATCGGCAGTTATCACATCACACAGATACTGTACCTTGTACTACTGTGTTCACATATTTTAACACTTGTTGTAAAGATATATACACACGTCTGTCGATCCTCAACATAAATTATGGAAAGTCTGAGATAGCTTTCACCAACATATAATGCTAGGCCGCCACAAGTGCTACAATACTTAATGCGCAAGCACTCTCCACAATCAGCTACTTTCCACGAACATAACAAGACTACGCTCCACGAACGTTTGAAGTCCAGTCCATTGAAGCCGTGTCACTCCAGTACCGTGTATCAGCACCACTTCCTTCCCGTACAGTGCGTCAGTTGTAGTTCTCTCATACAGTGTTACTGCTTGTAGTTATCTTCCTTCTCGTTCCTTTACAATCACCTTTACAATTACCCTTACAATGGTTTTTTTTTTTTTTGCCGCCGTATGATCAACCTTTATAGACATCAACATCCCCCTCCTCTCAGATGAGACGTCTGGATTGGTGCTTGCCCACCAATCATGAGTGAACCTCTTGTCAAGACCAAGCCCTGAACTACTTCTTCCTCCCAAGACAATAACAAACTCTGGGGTATATTCCATGAATCACCAAACTTTCCTAATACAACAACAAGCTCATCTCATCAGGCTGGGATATATACATGACTCATGAATTTCCCGACACAAGTACATCACAACAAACACTGGGGCAGCCATATGACTCATTCAAATTACCAGAGTTATTAAAGCAATGTTTTCCCACTCATGCAAAACAAATTACTCATGCCTACATATGTGGATATCTTCCAGCTTATAAATATAAATGACAAAACATACAAATGAAATACCGATAATAATAATAATAATAATAATAATAATATAATAATAATAAATCGAATACTGACAATACTGACACATCTCTACCTTCTACATATAATTCGGGGGTGTGATATATGTACTATCACAAGATCAGTATCTGTATTTCCTGTTTATGGAGGATACCCTTGATTTATATCTGTAACACCAGTTTGAAGTCTCAATCTGAACTTAATCAACTGTCATTTATGTTTTCCGCCAATTCTACGTATTCCTTTAGGTCTTTACTAATTATGAGACCTACACCATTTTTGACTTTTCTTCCTCCACTATAGTATAAGGTGTATCCTTTCTTTAGTTTCCTCTCAATTTTTCCTTTCCATTTGGTCTCACTGATTCCCAGCAATGCTATATCTATGTCAACAATGAAATCTACAATTTCTTCCATTTTCCCTGTTAGTGTCATTACATTGATGATCGCTATCTTGATGTATGTGGTTGTTGGTCGAACATTTCTCACATTTCTCCCAGCATTATAAGAATTGCATGTCGCTTGAAGGGAACGCCCTAGCATTTTCTGAGGCTTCAGTACACTTGTCATCATATAGGCATTTATTTTGATGGGTTCGCCACTCCCAAAGGCATTTTAGAGCTACTGCCAGCGGAAACTTGTGGCCTGCTCCTAACATGGAGAAAAGACGCTTTTTGTTGCCGCTCCTCTGGAGTACATATTTAAAGTTTAAAACTTAATTTTGGTCCGCATTGAATCTAGATTTACACTATAAATTGAGGATAATTATGTCCACCTTTTCAATACAAATACAATGTGACGTCATTAACACATCACGAATTTATTACCTTTCAAAGAATTGGGACTGGTTTCGGCATTATTTGTATGTCATCATCAGCCATAGGAAACTTTGTGACAAGGCCTTAAGTACAATATTAACATAACATACAACATAAATATATATTCTTACATAACTTAAAAATTTTTGGTGTACTCCATAAAACTTGAGATTAAAATTGGTAGCGTATTATATGCAACATATTATGACTTATTACTTCTATACAATTGTTGACTAAAGTTAAAGCTTTTGTCGGGCTCTTTAAATATTACAAAATGCGTTTAAAGGCAATTGTGCATTTTGGTCAAAAATACCTAAAACTGATATGTATTAAAATGAGTTCACCTATTATCAAATTGGAAACAGTAACCTATTTGTACTAGGTGTAGAGATATGTTACAGTATGTCTTGCGTTAATGCAGTTTGGTTATTTAACAACAAATCGAGTAAAATGATAAGTTCGGCTGAAATTATTTTAGACTTTAAAACATTATTTGTCCATTATAGAGGTCCCTTGCAGTAAAGATTTTTAGTGGGCAAAACAGTTCCTTTTAGAATTGATTACAGGTTCACTCTGTTTTGGGGTTTGAATAGAATGAAATTCTTATTTCATTATATAATGTTGTTGAGCAACATTCATATACATAATGTTCCGTCTTTTATGCTAGTGTTCTTAAAATGTAGATCGACTTAATAGGAGTGGACTGGTGAACCGGAATTTCTTGGAGCATTACATTCAAGGTCTTTGAGGTTCTAGAAATATCTCGATCCAAGATGGACCTAGGAGAAAGATATATATACTACGTATTAGCATAAGAATAACAAAGTTTAAGAAGGCACTATTTCTATTTAAATAGAAACTCACCCCAAGCACTACGTTGTCGAGAATAAAGCCAGAGAGGAACTGTCTACTGGAAAGGCAGATAACAGACTACGAGTACTTGAAGAGGGGCGGAGCATGTGATGTAGGAGAAGGGGGATCGCGGTAATACGAGGTTATTGGTCGGGAGGGCGTGGATTACGGAGGGGATGGTAGATGAGCATATTATGCACCATTTTGTGTACTGGTTGATTTATTGGTCTTTTTAGATTGTTGATCACTGAAATGAGTGTGTCAAACAATATCGTGGGTTTTTTGGATACCTCATTCAGATTATAATTAGGGTTAAAATACTGGTCCAATGATATGAAACACTGTTCCGTTATATCAAGTAAGGGCCCTTTTCCCAATATTTCTACGATGTCAATATCATGATTGATGTCATGAAAACTATGTTTATAGTCATTAATGTGTTGTCCTATAGCTGAAAATCTCCTATATTTAATGGCGTTGACGTGCTCATTATACCTAACCTTAAAGGATCTCCCTGTTTGTCCAATGTATGTACTATTGCAGCTGTTACAGTGAAATCTGTATACGCCCGATTTATCATATGGGTTTGGTGCGTTGACTAGTTTAGCGTTATGTAATATGTCAAGATTTCTGTTGTTGGTTTTAAAGGAAATGTTGATATTTTTCTTGAATATTTTTGTAATTCTATATATGTTAGGATTATATGTGAATGTTGAGTAGACTTTTGGTCTACTTATTTCTTTTTGTAGGTTTGATTTCGGTCTGTGCTTGAACTTATAAATTATTCGTTCTATGAAACTACGATTATAGCCGTTATGGACTGCAATGCTACGTATTGGTTTTTAGTTCTCTATTTAAGTCTGATTTTGACATGGGAATACTAAAGGCCCGGTGTATCATACTATTATAGGTTGCTCGCTTTTGGCTGGGTGGGTGTATGGAGTCATTATGAATAGTTGTGGTGGTATGTGTTTGTTTTCTATAGATCCTGTATGTAAAGAATGCGGGAGCCGAGTGATGGTTAAATCTAAGAAGTTAAGGACTCTGTTATCCTCGGATTCTATTGTAAACTTAATATCAGGATCAATATTATTAAGGTGTACCAGAGTGGTGGGTGCGTCTGAAATGCGCTGGTCCATAACTATAAACGTATCATCAACGAATCTGGCCCACAAGAGAATGTTATTAAATTTCTTATTATCTTCTATTCTAGTATGTTCAAGGAAATCCAGATATATATCAGCCAAAATGCCAGATGCTGGTGACCCCATGGCCAGTCCATCTTGTTTGTATATCACTTTGTCGAATGTGAAGTAATTGTTATTAACTAACAGTTTAAGGATGGTTATAAAATCTGCTATTTCTAATTGACTGAGCTTGCTGTGGGTACGTAGGTTTTTTGAAATAATTGGCAGTAATTTTTCTGGTTTTATGTTTTGCATACATGTTAATGATATCAAATGAATGCATAGTATAATGGGGTTGCATTTTAAAGTTGTCTAGTTTTTTTAACTAATTCTAGAGTGTTAATCACGGATTTGTTTGCTTGAAAAGTATAGCGTTTTCTAAGAAATTGTTGTTTAAATTGAGCTGTCTTGTAAAGAGGGCTCGGTCTAAAATTTACTATGGGACGTATCGGTACTCCTTCCTTATGAATTTTTGGTTGGGCTTTGACCGTGGGGAGACCAGGGTTCTTATTGATCAGTTTGTTTTTCTTGCTGTCAGTCAACAGGAAGGTTATGTTTTTTTGTATCTGTTTTAGCTGTTTTTGAATGGATTTAGTTGGATATTTTTCTATTATTGTAAAAGAACTTGTCTGTAAAAATATTTTTTGTTTTGGTTATATAATCAGTTTTTTCCATTATAACAGTGGTGTTTCCTTTGTCTGCTTTGGTGATGATGGTTTTTGTGTCTTTAATCTTATTCTTAAGCTGTAGGATCTTTTTTCGGTTCTCGTGTTACGTTGAATTAGTAGTGTAAACCGGTGCATTTAGAATTCTGTTTAATTGTTTCTTGGCTTCATATCTAACCTCATTCTGAGTGTCAATAGGTATTTTGTTGATGGCCGCTTCTGTTTCTATTACTAGCTGTTTGGTCATGTTCGCTATATTATAGTTAGGCCAATTATGCTTGGGGCCTTTAGAGAGAATAGCGATTTCCTCTTCGTCAAAGTCAATGTTGGAGAGATTAATAAGGGGCGGGTGAAATTGATCTAAAATTTGGCTATGCGTGTTATTAAGGGTAGATTTCTGGGACGGCCTGTTTTCTGCATTTGATTTATTGGTTAGGGTTTGTAATTTATGGTCTAATGTGTACTGTTTCTGAGAAAGTATAGTGGTTAGCTTGCTGTAGGCCTATACGTTATCTTGAAAAATATTCCATTGTGCATTAGACAATAACGTAGTGACTTCAAGGTGGGTTTCATATAAACGATTGTTTAAAAAGGATTTTTTCTTCTATTAAAAACTTTGGTTCGTTTTGCAGCCAAAGTTTGTTAGTTTTCTGGTGTACTCTTTTCTGATGTGGTAAAATATGTCGTTTGTTATTCTTTAGAAAATTTGGCGTCAGGTTATTTACGATACACTTTTTAATAAAATTTATATCCTTGCCCAACTTTCCTATTATATTTTTAAGCTCATATATTGTTGAGCTTTAGTCTTTGCTTGTTAAGCTGTTCTATTTAAAGTTAAAAACTTCATTTTGGTCCGTATTGAATCTAGATTTACACTATAAATTGAGGATAATTATGTCCACCTTTTCAATACAAATACAATGTGACATCATTAACACATCACAAATATATTACCTTTCAAAAAATTGGGACCGGTTTCGGCATTATTTGTATGCCATCATCAGCCATAGGAAACTTTGTGACAAGGCTTAAGTACAATATTAACATGACATACAACATAAATATATATAAAAATTGACCATATTCTTACATAACTATTAAATTTTTTTGGTGTACTCCATAAAATTTAAGATTAAAATTGGTAGCATATTATATGCAACATATGACTTATTACTTCTGTACAGTTTTTGACTAAAGTTAAGCTTTTGTCAGGTTCTTTAAATATTACAAAATGCTGATTAAGCATCCAGTTAAAAAAAATTTCATTCTTTGAAAATTTTTATAACTACTAGGCGTTTAAAGGCAGTTGTGCATTTTGGTCAAAAAACCTAAAATTGACATGTATTAAAATGAGTTCACCTATTATCAAATTGGAAACAGTAACCTATTTGTACTAGGTGTAGAGATATGTTACAGTATGTCTTGCGTTAATGCAGTTTGGTTATTTAACAACAAATCGAGTAAAATGATAAGTTCGAATGAAATTATTTTAGACTTTAAAACATTATTTGTCCATTATAGAGGTCCCTTGCAGTAAAGATTTTTTAGTGGGCAAAACAGTTCCTTTTAGAATTGATTACAGGTTCACTCTGTTTTGGGGTTTGAATAGAATGAAATTCTTATTTCATTATATAATGTTGTTGAGCAATATTCATATACATAATGTTCCATCTTTTATGCTAGTGTTCTTAAAATGTAGATCGAATTAATAGGAGTGGACTGGTGAACCGGAATTTCTTGGAGCATTACATTCACAGACTTTGAGGTTCTAGAAATATCTCGATCCAAGACGGACCTAGGAGAAAGATATATATACTACGTATTAGCATAAGAATAACAAAGTTTGAGAAGGCACTATTTCTATTTAAATAGAAACTCATCCCAAGCACTACGTTGTCGAGAATAAAGCCAGAGAGGAATTGTCTACTGGAAAGGTAGATAACAGACTACGAGTACTAGAAGAGGGGCGGAGCATGTGATGTAGGAGAAGGGGTATCGCGGTAATGCGAGGTTATTGGTCGGAAGGGCGTGGATTACGGAGGGGATGGTAGATGAGCATATTGCGCACCATTTTGTGTACTGGTTGATTTATTGATCTTTTTAGATTGTTGATCACTGAAATGAGTGTGTCAAACAATATCGTGGGTTTTTCGGATACCTCATTCCGATTATAATTAGGGTTAAAATACTGGTCCAATGATATGAAACATTGTTCCGTTATATCAAGTAAGGGCGCTTTTCCCAATATTTCTACGACGTCAATATCATGATTGATGTCATGAAAACTATATTTATAGTCATTTATGTGTTGTCCTTTAGCTGAATTCTCCTATATTTAATGGCGTTGAAGTGCTCATTATACCTAACCTTAAAGGATCTCCCTGTTTGTCCAATGTATGTACTATCGCAGCTGTTACAGTGAAATCTGTATACGCCCGATTTATCATATGGGTTTGGTGCGTTGACTAGTTTAGCGTTATGAAATATGTCAAGATTTCTGTTGTTGGTTTTAAAGGAAATGTTGATATTTTTCTTGAATATTTTTGTAATTCTATATATGTTAGGATTATATGTGAATGTTGAGTAGACTTCTGGTCTACGTATTTCTTTTTGTAGGTTTGATTTCGTTCTGTGCTTGAACTTATAATCGTAGTTTCATAGAACGAATAATTTATAAGTTCAAGCACGGACCGAAATCAAACCTACAAAAAGAAATAAGTAGACCAGAAGTCTACTCAACATTCACATATAATCCTAACATATATAGAATTACAAAAATATTCAAGAAAAATATCAACATTTCCTTTAAAACCAACAACAGAAATCTTGACATATTTCATAACGCTAAACTAGTCAACGCACCAAACCCATATGATAAATCGGGCGTATACAGATTTCACTGTAACAGCTGCGATAGTACATACATTGGACAAATAGGGAGATTCTTTAAGATTAGGTATAATGAGCATGTCAACGCCATTAAATATAGGAGATTTTCAGCTAAAGGACAACACATTAATGACTATAAACATAGTTTTCATGACATCAATCATGATATTGACATCGTAGAAATATTGGGAAAAGGGCCCTTACTTGATATAACTTAACAGTGTTTCATATCATTGGACCAGTATTTTAACCCTAATTATAATCTGAATAAGGTCTACAAAAAAACCCACGATATTGTTTGACATGCTCATTTCAGTGATCAACAATCTAAAAAGACCATTAAATCAACCAGTACACAAAATGGTGCATAATATGCTCATCTACCATCCCCTCCGTAATCCACGTCCTCCCGACCAATAACCTCGCATTACCGCAATCCCCCTTCTCCTACATCACATGCTCCGCCCCTCTTCTAGTACTCGTAGTCTGTTATCTGCCTTTCCAGTAGACAGTTCCTCTCTTGCTTTATTCTCGACAACGTAGTGCTTGGGGTGAGTTTCTATTTAAATAGAAATAGTGCCTTCTCAAACTTTGTTATTCTTATGCTAATACGTAGTATATATATCTTTCTCCTAGGTCCGTCTTGGATCGAGATATTTCTAGAACCTCAAAGTCCGTGAATGTAATGCTCCAAGAAATTCTGGTTCACCAGTCCCCTCCTATTAATTCGATCTACATTTTAAGAACACTAGCATAAAAGACGGAACATTATGTATATGAATGTTGCTCAACAACATTATATAATGAAATAAGAATTTCATTCTATTCAAACCCCAAAACAGAGTGAACCTGTAATCAATTCTAAAAGGAACTGTTTTGCCCACTAAAAATCTTTACTGCAAGGGACCTCTATAATGGACAAATAATGTTTTAAAGTCTAAAATAATTTCAGCCGAACTTATCATTTTACTCGATTTGTTGTTAAATAACCAAACTGCATTAACGCAAGACATACTGTAACATATCTCTACACCTAGTACAAATAGGTTACTGTTTCCAATTTGATAATAGGTGAACTCATTTTAATACATATCAGTTTTAGGTATTTTTGACCAAAATGCACAATTGGCTTTTAAACGATTAGTAGTTATAAAAATTTTCAAAAAATGAATTTTTTTTAAACTGGATGCTTAATCAGCATTTTGTAATATTTAAAGAACCTGACAAAAGCTTTAACTTTACTCAAAAATTGTATAGAAGTAATAAGTCATAATATGTTGCATATAATATGCTACCAATTTTAATCTTAAGTTTTATGGAGTACACCAAAATTTTTTAATAGTTATGTAAGAATATGGTCAATTTTTATATATATATTTATGTTGTATGTCATGTTAATAATGTACTTACGCCTTGTCACAAAGTTTCCTATGGCTGATGATGGCATACAAATAATGCCGAAACCGGTCCCAATTTTTTGAAAGGTAATAAATTCGTGATGTGTTAATGATGTCACATTGTATTTGTATTGAAAAGGTGGACATAATTATCCTCAATTTATAGTGTACCTCTGGAGTACAGACGCTATGAGGTTTCAGTGGCATTTCCTCCACTGGAGGCCCATTTTCCTTCTATAAGGACTCCTCCGCCCTTAGCCGTTGGTCCTTATAGTAGGCCAGGCTATTTACCGTCACCCAACACTCGGCGTGGAGACACTGGCTGTATGGTTTACTCAATTACCATTGCAGATGAACTGCCTTCGTGTTTTGTTAAAACTTTCCCAATCATCTGTGTTCTCTTTATCTCCCTCTCAACATTGTTATCCAAACATGAAGAATCAGTAATCTGTGCAGTCCTTCCCATTGTCACCATTCCACCTGTACAAAGAAAGATGTTTCTCTAAGAACAGGATGAATTGCCAAAACTAGTAAGAAATGGTATTATCTCTGTTACTGTTAATTTCAGTATCCTGCTTTTTGATAATTGAAGAGTGGAAATAATAACAACAGGGGGTGAGTGCCAAAAACCATCAACTTCAGGAGAGAGGGGAAAAAAAACTTTCTAAATTCTACATCTTCTGTGTCAGTCTAATGAGAATGGTTAACCTTCTAGCGCTCTTGCTGTTTGAAATACCACACACACGATCGCGAGGTGGCATTTTAACCGCCCAATTTTAGTTGTAATTTTTTTGTTTTACTTGGTTTTTTATGAATGAATAATGGACAATATAGTTAAATAACTTGATATACACATATTTAAATGTGGAAATAGCATAAGTAAAGTTCACCAGTCGGTCACAAAAATTAGCCACGAACCTACTACGATGGCGTAGCAGGGGGAGAGGTGATACTCCCACGTGGCGCGTCCCAGGTGGCGGATAGGGGGGTCCTCACCGGCTTGCCGGCGGACTTGAGGGAAATAAAATACCTCTCGCGGACCAAACACACTACCCCCTGCGGGTTGGGGACGCACATGTAGAATACACCCGCGGTATCCCCTGCCTGTCGTAAGAGGCGACGAAAAGGGGCGACCTTGGCGCGGACATGGATTGTGGTTTGGTATAATGTGTTGGACCGCCTGTGGATGGGAGAGGCTGAATACATCCATAGGTAATCCCTGCCTGTCGTAGAAGGCGACTTAAAGGGTTATGTGGCCATGGTCCCCTCTTTATTTTTTATTATTTTTCCGAGGGTCAGATGTAGACCAATCAAAATTTTGATGTGCGTGCTGCTTGGCGATGGAGCTCCTATGTGTGCGACTACGCTCAAAAGCCCGTGCCAGCAACCACCCAGGACGCGGCGGGTGGGAGTGTCATGTACCCGGGCAGTGGTATCCGCCTGACAACGCAGGTCCCCGCACAGCCGAATGCCAGAAGGACATATTATTATTAATTATTTTTATTTATTTTTTCTATATTTAGTGCTCTGTACACGCTATGGGGTACATGCTATTGCGGGTGGCTGGAGGAAGGGAGTCCTAGTGCTCATTGCCTCAGTCATCACGTATTAGGCATCGTTCAACATCGGACCCCGGGCAATACCTGCTATGACCAGGTGGGTATTGCCTTGGCTGCTTGGTTCGGCTACAGAGACCCCTGATCGGAGTGGGTGGCATTCGGGGAGGATGATTTCGGGTATGGCGTCGAAACAACTTCCGCCAGCAACCTCGGGTAGTTCGCTACCCAAGTCTTTAACTTTGGATTCTCTAAGGGGGGCAACCCCTTGGGAACAGGCGCAGCGATTAAATTTGGGATCCAGCTTCCCTAGGTTCCTGGTTGCTACCAGAACCGATGGGCAGGACTTCAAGCTGGTTAAATCCATCCTATTCAGTAGGTACATCGAAGGTGTATATGGCGAACTTGCGGACCTGAAGAAAATGCGCAATGGTGGTTTGCTTCTGAAGACGAGCACTGCGCTCCAGGCCGATCAATTGCTTAAGTGCGACCATTTTGGCGACATCCCCGTCAAAGTGGAAGAGCAAAAAACATTGAATCTGGTTCGTGGAGTTATTTTCCACCGTGATCTCGTCCTGAACACTGACGATGAATTGATGGAAGACATGAAGCACCGTGGCGTGACCCACGTCCGGCGTATCACACGCAAAGTCAACGGTGAAGACGTTGCCACGGGTGCGTTCATAGTCTCCTTCAAATTGTCAGTGTTGCCCGAGAAAGTCAAGGTAACAACCTATCGTTGCGATGTGAGGCCGTACATCCCGCCTCCTATGCGATGCTATCAATGCCAGAGATTCGGACACATGGTATCTCGTTGTTCGAATCCGTCAGTGTGTGGTACATGTGGGAAAGTAGCTCACGGCGCGGAGGAGTGTACATCTCCGTTCAAGTGCACTAACTGCTCTGGTCTTCATTCTCCTCGGGATCGGAATTGTCCGACCTATCTGAGCGAGAAGAAGATCCAGGAGATCAAGACCCTGGATGGTCTTTCCTACCAGGAAGCGCGTCGTAAGTTTAATTCCCTAAATGCACCGGCCAAGACACTTGACTTCAGCTTGATAGCACAGTCCCTGCCAGGTTCCTCATTTTCAACTGGAACACCTGCCCAGAAGATCGCTGCGCCCAAGCCAAAGAGACCTAGCTCGAAGGTGGGTCCATCCCGGCCTTCGACCACCAATATACCTGTGCCGGCTAGGAAACCTACGCCGGCACAAAAAGGGAAGAAGACAACGTCTCCTTCCCTCACGAGGTCGGCGACAGCCGAGCCCAAGCCGGCGGAGGCGGCATCGTCGACCAGGGCTGGGAAACCATCTCCCAGCCCGTCTCAACAAGAATCGACTGTGGGGAAGAAGAGCGACCTTAGCAGGCGTTCTTCCACTTCTCCTACGAATGGGGCTTCACGCCCTCCACCCGGAGGGCCTGATTCCACGCCAGCGGGTCTTCCTTCTAGAAGACCTGCGCGCTCCCCTCGTAAGAGGAAACCCCACCCCAAAAGTACGTCGAAGAAATTGAAGGCATGCTTCACCTCGTCTAGTGACGGGGAGATGCACGTGGAACATGAATCTCCATCTTCGGATGGGGAGGTGAGTGTAGGTTAGGTTTGGTGGCATTACGCTGCTCCTAACCTAAACCACAATAGTCCACACTTACATTATGGCACTGTTACAATGGAATTGTAACGGTTATGATAGGCATCTTGCCGAGTTGCGCCAGCTCATTAGCGAGTATTCGGCGAGTGTAGTCTGTATTCAGGAAACAAATTTCCGACCTGGTCATCATACGGTACTGAGAAATTTTCGACTATACTCGACAGAACGACATTATGCTCACCGGGCTTCCGGTGGCGTTGGCATTTTTGTCCGTTCTGATACCTACAGCGAGGAGGTTCCAATACGAACCCCGCTGGAGGCAGTAGCTGTTCGCGTACCGCTGCCTGTCATAACTACAGTGTGTAATGTTTATTTTCCACCAGGTGAGGCTCTTAACATCAATGATGTCACTGATCTTCTAGATCAGCTTCCACCTCCCTTCCTCTTGTCGGGCGATTTCAACGCCCATCACCCCATCTGGGGCTCTGAGTCGCCTTGCCCCCGGGAAGAGAGCTGGAAACATTAGTAACAGAGCTGGATTTATGTATTTTGAACACAGGGGAACCAACACACTTCAGTGTACGTTACGGCACTTATTCTCGCATAGACGTAAGTCTGTGCAGCCGAACGTTGGTTCCGCTGTTTCGGTGGAACACACACGACGATCTTTATGACAGTGACCATTTTCCCATAATTCTTACTTTGCTGAACCACAAATCCGTCGAGGCTCCCCCTCGATGGGTTTTTCAACATGCTGATTGGCCAAAGTACACATCACTAGCTGTCTTTAACGACAAAATCAGGCAGACCGTCGGCGAGGAAATAACTTACATCACCCAGGTTATTCTTGCTGCTGCTGAGGATTCCATTCCGTTCTACTCGGGGACTCCTCGCCGAAAGCTCGTTCCTTGGTGGAACGAAGACATAGCAGCAGCTATCAAAGAACACCGTCGCGCTCACAAACATTACCGTAGACAGCCCACTGCGGCCAACTTGGTAACATTTAAGAAACTCCGCGCTAAGGCGCGAGTTCTTATTCGCCAAAGTAAGAAGGCTTCATGGGAGAGATATGTGTCGTCTATGACGTCACATACTCCATCATCTCAAGTGTGGACTAAGCTTCGACGTATTTCGGGTATCCAAGGATCATCTTCTGTACCGGGAATTTCCATTGCAGGCAACATCGTCACTGAACCCCTCCTGATTGCTGACCATCTCGCTAGTCATTTCGCGGATGTATCTAGCTCCGGGAATTACCATCCTGATTTCCTCGCTCTGAAGCGGGAGGCGGAACGTTTTCACCTTAGTTTTGCCTCTCAAGCTTCAGAGGACTACAACGTGCCCTTTACGGAGTGGGAACTCCGCAGCGCCCTAGCGCTTTGCAAGGACACGTCTCCTGGACCGGACAACATCCATAACCAGATGTTGAAACACCTTAGTGATGATAGTTTACTATATCTCCTTCGTGTGTTCAACCGAATCTGGATGGAGGGTGATTTTCCGTCTCAGTGGCGAGAGGGCATAGTTATTCCTGTCCTCAAGCCTGACAAAGATCCTAAGTATGCAGGAAGTTACCGACCGATTTGCCTTACAAGCTGCCTGTGTAAGCTGTTTGAGAGGATGGTTAATCGCCGACTCGTGTGGTGTCTGGAGAAACAAGGACTCTTGTCCGAGTACCAATGTGGATTTTGAGCCGCTCGATCCACCACTGACCACTTGGTACGGCTGGAAAGCTCTATCCAGAATGCGTTTCTCCGTAAACAGCACTTGGTGGCTGTTTTCTTTGACTTAGAGAAGGCTTATGACACCACATGGCGATATGGTATCCTTTCAGCCCTGCATCAATGGAGATTCCGAGGTAACTTGCCGGCGTTTATTGCGAATTTCTTGTCCCTCCGTCTATTCCGTGTCCGAGTAGGGAGGACATATTCGCAATACCACGTACAAGAAAATGGAGTCCCACAGGGATCGGTCCTTAGTGTCACTCTGTTCGCGATTGCCATCAACGGTATTGTTGCTGCTGCTGGTCCAGCAGTTATACCGTCGCTATATGTGGACGATTTTGCTCTGCACTATAGCTCGCGTAATATGGCAGTCGCAGAGCGACAATTACAACACGCTATTAGGAGGGTGGAGCAGTGGACCTTCGAACATGGCTTTCGGTTTTCTGCCGCAAAGACCTCTGTTGTCCACTTTTGTCGTCAACGTACTCTTCACCCCCATCCTGAGCTTTATTTAGACAACGTCGTTCTTCCAGTTGTTGACACTTACCGATTTCTTGGGCTCCTTTTTGACAGTAAATTATCGTGGGAGCCACACGTGCGGCAGTTAAAAGTGCAATGCACTAGGAAGCTTAATATCCTTAAGTTTCTTAGCAGCACTTCTTGGGGGGCTGACCGCACGGTGCTCCTGCGATTCTATCGGGCACACATTTTATTCCGGTTAGACTACGGCAGTGCAGCATATGGCTCCGCAAGACCAAGTGTTCTTGCGAAGCTGAACAGTATCCACCACAGCGGGGTTAGGTTGGCGACGGGAGCTTTTCGTACAAGCCCCATCGCTAGCCTGCTCGCTGAGTCTGGTGTGCCGCCTTTACACCTGAGGTGCCAGCAACTTCTACTTACATATGCTGCAAATTTGCGACAGATGCCACTTCATCCAAGCTATCCTTGCGTGTTCAACAATGGCAACCGTTTGCTGTACGCTGCTCGTCCTCGAGCGACGCGGCCGGTTGGGATACGCTTGGATAGCATTTCCGAATTGTTTGACGTACCTTCGGTTCCTTGCCTTGTCAGACAACCAAGTGGGGTACCTCCGTGGGTCGTACGACGACCTGAAGTAATCCTGGATCTGCACACTGGCCCAAAGGAAAACACGGACCCTTCGATTTATCGGAGGCTCTTCCTGTCCGTTGTTGGCCGCTATCCAGGTTCAGTCGTCGTCTACACGGATGGTTCAAGGACAGATACGAAGGTGGGCTGTGCGTTCGTTGTTAACAATGATAGGTTCCTTTTTGCTCTTCCGGCAACCTGTAGTGTGTACACAGCAGAGCTCTATGCTATCTATGAGGCTCTGCGGTACGCACTGTACAATGAGCGCCGACACTTTCTTCTGTGTACCGACTCCTTGAGTTCGCTCCAGTCTATAGATAGCTGTTTCCCTCGGCACCCTCTGGTGCAGCTAATCCAGGACCTGCTGGCCGGGTGTTGGGATGCTGGCACCAGAATCATGTTTCTGTGGCTCCCAAGCCACATGGGCATAGAGGGAAACGAGTTAGTAGATCAGGCTTCCAAGGAGGCAGTTACACTGCCCCCGTTGCCTTTCAAGGTTCCAGTAAGTGATATTCGCTCCCAGCTTCGACGTCTTGTTATGTCCCATTGGGAGATGGAGTGGCAGGCCATTCCACTTCCCAATAAGCTGAGAGCGATAAAAGGAACAACGAAGGTATGGAGGACTTCCCTTCGGGCTTCGCGGAGGGAAGCCGTGGTATTATGTCGTCTTCGGATCGGCCACGGTATCTTGACTCACTCGCATCTTTTGAAAGGAGAACCCCCTCCGGTGTGTACCTGCGGCGACCATCTTACCGTGGTGCACATCCTTACCGAGTGTGTGGACCTGGTCGATCTGCGCCGTAGTCTTAACCTTCCGAGTACTATCTCCCTTATCTTGCGTGATGACGAGCAGTCAGCAGACCTCGTCGTCCGCTTTATGAGGGATAGTGGACTGTTTTCTCGTGTATGATGCTGTCCTTTGTCCTAGTGTGTTTTGTGTCACTTTCGCTTTTATCCTATTGACTTAATTTTAGTTTGTGTTGCGTATTTTAATGTGTTATTTTAACGTCTCTCGTAAATTATGTACTACCAGGCAATGCCGTATTCTTTTGTTTTCCTGTAGATTCTCTTATTTTATTAGAAAATAAGGCATTGCGTATTAGATCCACTGATTGTTTTAATCTCACCCTCATTTTTCACCATCATTTTTTTTTTAAACTCTACTCAGTGGATATGTTTTTTTAAATTTTAACATCATCTCTCATGTCGTTTATCTCGTTCCATTAGGGGCCGATGACCTTCGATGTTAGGCCCCTTTAAACAACAAGCATCATCATCATCATCATCACAAAAATTAGCTTGAACAGAAAAGATAAATATTTAATATGTAAGGAACTGATATCTGTCTTTAAAGACCTATCTATGTCGGTGCGATATAAAACCACTAGCAAAAAATAAAAAAATAAAAATAAATTGAGAAAGCATCACTGAACACAAACATTTTGAATTTAAATCAGGTATGATGCTCTTTCCTGGAGTAAGCTAACCATATCGATATCATTGTCCTCCAGTCCTTCGTCGCAAATGTTACAGGTTACTTGAAGTGACGAATGATTTTTGCACACATATCGTGTGCATTTGTGGCACATCAAACGAGTTATGTCTTTTTTTTTTTTTAGACCCACAAGAATTGCAAATAGGTCCCTTGTTTGATCAAGTTCCGGTGCTTGCTGGTTGTTGTTCCCTGTACTTTTCCAAGAAAATATACAGTTCTTTAGGAAGGCACCAAAGTTTTGCACGGTCTTTCAAATTGTCGGCCATTAGGTCCATCGCTAAGTTGAAGGTGTATTTTCTCCTTACTGTGGTGTCGTCAGGGAGATTTGCTTGGAATATGTTCAATGAATTTATTCCAGCGACATCAGGTACGCAAAAAAAAAAAAAAAAAAAAAAAAAAAAAAGCTGCCATCGGCCATCTTTGCGTTCTTCTAGAGGTAGAGCATCTTGAGCTCATCAAATCTACTGTGTCCACACCTCCATTAGTAGAATTATAATCCGTCATTTGCAGAGGTTTCCCGGTTTCTTGGTCAGTCTTGTCAGTATCGTGCATTGTGGACAACAGTAGTACAACCTTTTTCTTTTAGTGACCACAGAAATCAAGGTCTTATCATCCTGGCATGCAAATTGATACTTTCCAGGAACTAAATGCTTATTTTCAGTCACAAATTCAGGAGGAATTTCCTTTTTATTTCTCCTTAGGGTACCTAGAAATGTCAGACTTACTCTCAGTAAGTATTCGGCAAGTGGGTAACTGCTAAAATGGTTATCAGTAGTTACGTTCTGATTTGTACGTTTTATTGGTTCAGTTAATCTTTTCACTACATCTAAAGATTTCTTGGAGGTTATGTAAGGCCGGGTTATGCTTCCCACAATATATCTCCACATTTTAAGTGTAGAAAAAAGAAATACCCCCTGCGGGTGGGGACGCACATGTAGAATATATCCGCGGTATCCCCTGCCTGTCGTAAGAGGCGAATCCAAGGGGCCCAAGGGGCTCTCAACATGGGAGTGTGGATTGGCGACCACGGGGCTCTTAGCTGACTCTTGGCATTGCTTCCACTTATGCCAGGCTCCTCATTTTCGTCTATCCTGTCCGACCTCCCTTGGTCAACCCTTGTTCCTTTCCGACCCTGACGGTATTAGAGCAATAAGATGTACAATATAATAGGTTAGGATCCACCTTTCAATACTCCGTAATAAGATGGTAAGAAGTAGTTACAACCTGTTTAATGGGACCGGTTTCAACACATTTTAAGTGTCATCATCAGCCAATTTTCGAAGATCTTAAAACAACTAGCACATTGAATACAGGCAAAAAATTAACAATGTATCATAACGTAGCAATTCAGTAAATGTTCAAAACACAATAATCACTCTCTTGACTGTGATTATTGTGTTTTGAACATTTACTGAATTGCTACGTTATGATACATTGTTAATTTTTTGCCTGTATTCAATGTGCTAGTTGTTTTAAGATCTTCGAAAATTGGCTGATGATGACACTTAAAATGTGTTGAAACCGGTCCCATTAAACAGGTTGTAACTACTTCTTACCATCTTATTACGGAGTATTGAAAGGTGGATCCTAACCTATTATATTGTACATCTTATTTCTCTATTCAATACGGAACAATAATGAAGTTTTTAACCTTAAATGGTATTAGAGCATTCGAGGCCTAGAGAGTCTTTCATTTTCACGCCCTTCTTGGCCCTTCCTTTTCATCGTCCGTTACTTCATTTTTCGAAGTGACGGATCCCTTCCTTCTTCTTCTTTTTCCTCTCTCTCTACCCCCTGCAGGTGGGGGATGCAGACGAAAAAATTCACCCACGGTATCCCCTGCCTGTCGTGAGAGGCGACTAAAAGGGGCGACCAAGGGATGATTGAATTAGAACCATGAAACTACTTTTGATTCATACCATCATGCGGGGTACACCATGGGTTGCCTGTACTTGCGAGTAGTACCACTATATTAGGTACAAAACAGGTTTGTGATTAGTAGCAGCAGTGAGTTGGTTCGCCTGTGGGTTTCCAGTACCCGTGAGTCGTAACCATGTGAGCAACACTGCAGGTCTGGGCGTTGCCTGTAAGTTGTACCACTATATGAGTGACACCGTGGGTCTGCGTTGCCTGTGATTAGTACCCACTATATGAGGAACGCCATGGGAATACCGGCACCCGTGATAGTACAGCTAAGTGAGGAACCTCATCAGTTTGCGTTGGCTATGAGTTGTGGTATTGTGTGGGAAACACCATAGCTCTGCGTTACCTGTACGACGTACAATACTTGTGAATAGTACCATCATGTGTGGAACACTTGTGAGTCTTCGCTACTTTTGATTAGTACCCCAACATGACAATTACCATGGTTCTACTGTAATAGCGACATGTACCATTATGAGGGGCCGTTGACCTGGATTTTGGACCCCTTTAGAAAACAAGCGTCATCCTCATCATCAGGATTGTACTATAGAATGGTCCCTTGGTCGGTAACGCTGTTTCTTTCTGGTAGTTTTTTGGTAGGATCGACTGATTGTTTTGGGTTCATGTCCATCCATTCATTTTTCATGTCACCTTTTTTTTTTTCTTTTGGTCAGTGGATGATTTAAAACTTCTGTTTTGTCATTTCATTTTGTACCATCAGGGGCCGATGACCTAGATGTTAGGCCCCTTAAAACAACAAGCATCATCATCATCTAAGTGTAGAAAATACGGGAGTCACACAACGCATATATTTTCAGGCCGTTTTTTGGCCATATATTGGATAAACTGCAATGACCACGGTATGCTATCAGCATTTCATCCACTGTCACAAATTCGCTAGGATTATATGAAGGCTGGCAGTTGGCAACAAATTTAGTAAATAGCTCCCGTATAGGTGGTGGCTTGTCATAAGCCGAGCGTTCAATTCTTGTTTTCACATCATCGATGCGAAGGCTCCTCAACAGAAATCGAAAACGATTTTCACTGAAATTGGCGCGCAGAATTGTTATTCCAGTCCCGTTATCAGTGAAAAGTTCTGGCAAATTAGTTTGGTTTCCCCTTTTTTCAGCTATCAAAAACAGAGCTCCAAAAACAGCTAATATTTCCAATCTTGTAGTGTCTCTGTAGTCACTCCCCCGACCTGAGGATGTTCCACTCTTTTCATCATAGCAATAAAAATATTTTTATATTTGACAATATCATCAATCATGTCCTCACTTATAATTTGAAGAAAGCATTCCTGTCTAGTTTTGCACTGGTGAGCAGGTCCCCTAGAGCCAGGGAAAATTTTTGTCATGTTTTTTAATTTCTTTTTCGAATTTTCTGCAACAGGTTTATTTACCCACAATGTTTTACCATCCTTTGCAATGAAGTGGCGAACACTGTCGATGTCATAGTCGTCCTCTTCATCAGGGCTGTCTACATCCACTTCAGAGTCATTTCTTTGCCTGTCTTCTTCAGTTTGTTGTGGCTCAAAATCTATGTCATCTAGATTGTCGATTTCGTTGTCTTCTCCATCTTCGCCTACGTCCTCTAGATCTTGGAGAATTTGTAGAATGGCGTCAGGTTGGCAGTATGCTTAAAATACTCTAATGAAACTTAATAATAAAAAATGTAAGTACATATTTTATGTTAGAGAAGCACTCGATCTTCTGTTCCAAGCGCGCTCGCAAGGCAGTTTTGAGGCTGTCCTTGCTGCTCTCCGTGACCAGGACTACTTTGACACTGACTTCCTACGACCCGCAGCGAGTTGAAGGTCAAATGTGAATGGCATCTAGTGGCAAGATAGCCAACTAGAGAATACTCTTGGTCCTCCCATAGTTTCTCAGATCCGTTTACATATACCGCGATTTTTTCCAAATTGGTGGCCAATTTTCCGCCAACGCAAGCACTAGAAGGTTAAAAGGAAATATTTAAAGTTCAGATATGCAGTTTATTATTTTCCAGGTAATACAAAAGTTACAGTAATTTGCAAGTTGTGTTTGCAGCGAAGGGCTAAGTTCACAATGTTATTTCCTTTCAAATGGGTGATGTACCATATACAGTATTGTTTGAAAAGGGCTGAAATTAAATGTGTCTGCATTTGCATATTACATTTATCAAAGTGACTAATATACAAAATAATATAGCGATGTAGAGGCAGAAAGTAGTATTTTGAATTCAGTTTAAAGATGGTATGCCACAAACCTACTACGCTGGCGTAGCAGGGGGAGAGGTGATACTCCCACGTGGCGCGTCCCAGGTGGCGGATAGGGGGGTCCTAACCTTCTTACCGGCGGACTTGAGGGAAATAAAATATCTCTCGTGGACCAAACACACTACCCCCTGCGGGTGGGGGCCGCACATGTAGAATACACCCGCAGTATCCCCTGCCTGTCGTAAGAGGCGACTAAAAGGGGCGACCAAGGGATGATTGTCTTGGAACCATGAAACTACTTGTAATTTGTACCACGACGTGGAGAGCATCATGGGTCTCTTTTCCTTGCGGGTAGTACCACTCTGTTTGGTACTCAATAGTTTTGTGATTCGTAGCACTCAAGCGGGGTTCAGTGTTGGTTTCCAGTACTTGTGAGTTGTACCACTATGTGAACGACACTGTAGGTCTGCGTTGCCAGTGATAAGTACCCACTCTGTGAGGAACACCATGGGAATACCGGCGCCCATGATTAGTACACCTAGGTGAGGAACTTCATCGGTTTGCGTTGGCTATGTGTGGCGCCATTGTGTGAGATATACCATAGATCTGCGTTACCTTTACGGCGTACAATACTTGTGAGTAGTACCTTAATGTTTGGAACACTGTGAGTTTACGCTACCTTTGATTAGTACCGCAGCTTGAGAAATATCATGCTTCTACTTTACTCGCGACATGTACCATATTGAGGGGCCTTAGACCTGGTTTTTGGACCCCTTTAGACATCAAGCATAATCGATTCAGGACTGTGCTTTATAAGTGGTCCCTTGGTCAGTATTACTATTATTTATGACCGTTTTTGAGACGGATCCACTGTTTTTAGTTTGTTTGTTTCTTGTTTTTTGTTTTTTTGGGGGGTTCATGTCCATCCATTCATTTTTCATGACATTTTTATTTATTTTGGTCAGTGGATTTTTTGAACTTTTTGTTGTCATTTCATTTCTTACCATTAGGGGCCGATGACCTCGATGTTAGGCCCCTCTAAACAGCAAGCATCATCATCATCAAAGATGGTATGCAATAATCAAAATTATTTATACATTGTTCACAGAAACTATTGATGAATATGTATCATAATGTTGCAGCTAACATATTCCAAAAATGATATTGAAAAGAGTTTAGTAATACACAAGTAGAAAGTAACAATTAAATACAATAACTTTCCATTTTTATTGTTGTCACAATTATTTTCTGGAATATGCTCTGTCATTGCTAACAAATCATTCCCGTTTTTTTTTTCAGATGTGATAGACTTGCTGAGTAGAAAAACTGTTTGATGTTGTCAGGTATAACTCTGTTCTTCAGAATCTTGACTTTTCTCCAGACCTTTGTTTCATAGAATGTTGCTTTAACATAAAGAAATTGAGGCTTACCAGACATTACTCGCAATCATACAGCTTTTCTTAAAAAAATATTTACATTTTTAGTTTGAATTAAACTGTCTACAGTTCTCTGAAAGTTTAAAAAAAAAATCCATTTTTATCATATGAAGTACCTTGAAAGGTTTATCGTTCACTTTTATTGACTTTGTAAGCTTTTCTTTATCATCAGGCACGTAGCAGCATATGTTTTTCTACCCCCTGCGGGTGGGAGACGCACATATAGAATACACCCGCGGTATCCCCTGCCTGTCGTAAGAGGTGACTAACAGGGGCCCGACCTCCGACCTCCCTTGGTCAACTCTTGTTCTTTTCCGACCCTGACGGTATTAGAGCATTCGAGGCCTAGGGAGTCTTTCATTTCACGCATTTTGTGGCCCTTGCCTTTCTTCGTCCGTTACTTCATCTTTCAAAGTGACGGATCCCTTCTTTCTTCTTCTTTTCTCTCTTTACCCCCTGTGGGTGGGGGACGCAGACGAATAATACACCCACGGTATCCCCTGCCTGTCGTAGCGGCGACTAAAGGGGCGACCAAGGGATGCTGGTATTAGAACCATGAAACTACTATTGGTTAGTACCATCATGCGGGGAACACCATGGGTTGCCTTTACTTATGAGTAGTACCATTATATTTGGTACACAATAGGTTTGTGATTAGTAGCAGCAGAGAGTGGTTCCCATGTGGGTTTCCAGTACCCGTGCGTCGTACCCATGTGAGCAACACCGCGGTTCTGGGCGTAGCCTGTGAGTTGTACCACTATATGAGCGACACCGTGGGTCTGCGTTGCCTGTGATTGGTACCCCCTATGTGAGGAACACCACGGGGCCCGTGGGACCGGCACCTGTGACTAGTACACCTAGGTGAGGAAACTCATTGGTTTGCGTTGGGTATGAGTGGCGCCATTGTGTGAGAAACACCATAGGTCTGCGTTACCTGTACGAAGTACAATACTTGTGATTAGTACCACCTTGTGTGGAACACTGTGAGTCTTCGCTACTTTTGATTAGTACCCCAACATGACAAATACCATGGTTGTACTTTACTCGCGACATGTACCATTCTGTGGGGACTTAGACGTGGATTTTGCATCCCTTTTGACATCAAGCATCCTCGATTCAGGATTCTGCTTTATGAGTGGTCCCTTGGTCAGTAATAAATTATATATGATCCTTTTTTTGAGTTGAATCCACTAATTTTTTTGTTTGCTCGTTTTTTCGTTTTTTTTTTTTTTTTTTGCTACATGTCCATCGATTCCTTCTTCATGACGATTTTTTGTTTCTTTTGGTCAGTTTATGATTTTGAATTTTTTGTTGTCATTTCATTTCGTACCATTAGGGGCCGATGACCTCGATGTTAGGCCCCTTTAAACAAGAAGCATCATCATCATATGTTTTTCTTGCATTTTTCTATAAGTGCAAAGTCACAATCACGCGATAAGAAATTGTGACCACTCGGAAGAAACTTAAGACCAGTTTCTTTAAATTGTTTGAGCACTGCAAGAAAAAGGTAAAGGAATACCATCATGCGATTTTTATTCTGTCCTGTGCAGTAGTCACTCCACAGAACTGACTTATTTTACCCGGTTATATCTGAATTTAAAGCTTTTAATAAACAAGATGCTATTTCATTTCCTCCTGTACTAGCGATTCCTTCATGCCATACACACATGTTTGACTGATTATTATCAGCAACATTAATACACATATTATAGCAGTTCAACTGACGTGTGTAAAACATCTCTGAATGTGTAAGGTTTGGAACAAATAATACTTGTACGAAGGGAGTTCAGTATATAATGTAACACTTTTTTTTTTTTTCTAAGAGCAGCTTAGTTTTATTGAGGATTCAAATACACCATATTATTCCCCATTCCTTTTGGTACAATACCCTATTTTTGAACATAATCTCCATTCAGTGCTAGGCCTTACGCCCCACGAACCTACTATGCTGGCGTAGCAGAGGGAGAGGTGATACTCCCACGTGGCGCGTCCCAGGTGGCGGATAGGGGGGTCTTAACCAGCTTGCCGGTGGACTTGAGGAAAATAAAATATCTCTCGTGGACCAAACACACTATCCCCTGCGGGTGGGGGACTCACATGTAGAATATACCCGCGGTGTCCCCTGCCTGCCATAAGAGGTGACTACAAAGGGGCCCAAGGGGCTCTCAACTTGGGAGTGTGGATTGGCGACCACAAGGCCCTTAGATGAGTCTTGGAATTGCTTCCACTTACTTGTGCAAGGCTCCTTACTTTCGTGTATCTTGTCCAACCTCCCTTGGTCAACGCTTGTTCCTTTCCAACCCCGACGGTATTAGAGCATTCGAGGCGTGGGGAGTCTTTCATTTTCACGCCCTTCATGGCCCTTGCCTTTCATCGTCCGTTACTTCATTTTTCGCAGTGATGGATCCCTTCTTCTTCTTTTTTCTCTCTCTCCACCCCCTGTGGGTGGGGGACGCAGACGAAAAATACACCCACGGTATCCCCTGCCTGTTGTGAGAGGCGACTAAAGGGGGTGAGCAAGGGATGATTGAATTAGAACCATGAAACTACTTTTGATTCGTACCATCATGCGGGGAACAGCATGGGTTGCCTGTACTTGCAAATAGTACCACTATATTAGGTACACAATAGGTTTGAGAATCATAGCAGCAGTTAGGTAGGGACTGTGGGTTTCCAGCACCTGTGAGTCATACCCATGTGAGCAACACCGCGGGTCTGGGCATTGCCCTTGAGTTGTACCACTATATGAGCAACACTGTGGGTGTGTGTTGCCTGTGATTAGTACCCACGATGTGAGGAACACCACGGGAATACCGGCACCCGTGACTAGTACACCTAGGTGAGGAACCTCATCGGTTTGCGTTGGCTATGAGTGGTGCCATTGTGTGAGAAACACCATAGGTCTGCGTTACCTGTACGACGTATTGTAACAGTAAATATGGTATTTTGATGAGCATGAGAAACGCAGTATGTGTACCGTTCTGATTGAAGTGCGTACAGAGGAAGAGGGTTTTTCTTTGAAACAAATTTCTAAGTTTTTTTTTCTGAGTTTATTAATAAGTTCAAAATCATATCACCTCTGTACTGAAGAAACAGTGAGAAGTGTTCTTTCCTCGTCCTAGGGTTGGTGATGTCCCAGAATTCCGGCTGCTCCGCTCCTCTCTGCACCATTGAACCACCCTTCCTCCCTCGATGGAAGTTCTTGAAGATCTCGAATTTCTAGAAGATCCATGCGATGTCTAGAAGATCCATGTGGTGTAGAAGTAAGGGCGTTGAAACAGGCCACGTAAATGATAAACGTGAACGAACACCGATAAGCCTTGGACGTATTAATACGAAAAGCGACTTCTGCACAGATGAGGAAAAGGAATGGTTTTAACAAGGTTCATAACACGTAAGAACTGTATAATTGAAGATTCATCACATGGTAGAATGTCACTGAAATCTATCCCGTGTTATGTCATTAATCGTTTGAAATAAATTGTATGTGGCAAAGTGTCACTAACCTCGAATAAGCACATAAGTTTAACACTCGGAAATTAAACTCATAAAATGAATAGCCACTGGAAACTTGTTGTCGAATGTCAATAAAGTCAACCTGATAAATAGCCACCTACGGTTTGTGATACTTGGCATAATCTGAAGTTATTCCACACGACACATTTCTGAGTCTGAACACTGTTCAATGAAATCAATTGGATTGAAATGAAATAAGAATCTTTCACTCGTGAAGTTAATCTTGTTCACGCATGTTAATGAAAAAATAAAGTGAGATTGATCATTTATCACCAGTCCTTAGTTTGAATATTCGTAGAGTTGAAAAATGCACAGTTCAAATACACAGTCTACAGTCCATCATCTACAAGATATTTACACAGTTTAGAGAATTATCTACATACGAAATTGTAAGTTAGTGACATAGTCACTAAGTTCAAGTTAATTCTTTACTCAATCACTTGTTAATGTTTGCCACTTGAGGAATTCTAAGTTAAAGCACAGTCATGTTAGTGAAATTTCTTGATATATTCAATCACTCTGTAAGGAGCAAAGACTGTTCCATATCCTATCACTGTCCTCAAGATTAACTTTGAATTATGAACACTTGGAAAAATAATTGCAAGTCTTAGACATTCATTCAGAATAAACAATCACTTGATAATATTAAGAGTTTGATGAAGCACAATTTATATCACTCTCCGTTGTAGCAGAATTCTATCACTCACGATTTAAAGAAACTTGTATAAGTCCATACTCGACGCTACAGAGTTAAAGTCCAGGACTCTACGAAATATGACAATCACTACACGTCATATCGCAGTCTCCGCGAGCTGACCGCTCGCTGCTAGCAGCATGAACTCCACTGCGAAACACACTGGTCTGCTAAGCGAAGCAGCTCTCCATTTATACCCGATTCATGCCGAAAACATGCCTTCACATCTCGCTCCACAACTTCGTCGTCTCATGTCGGATTTTTATTAAACCTTGCAAGCATGCAGATAAAATATCGGGCTACACGATGATGTGGTTGATTTTGTCTAGTCATTATCATGGGGAAAGTTATTATCCGAAGAAACTCAAAGAACATTCCATACTAGTCTAGGCTCACTCTGAGTTACGGGGAGGTAGGCTGTGACGTCACTCCGCTCTACGTCACACACAGCTGTAGCTTGCTGTTCCAGTCTGTCTTCTGGTGCTGGGCCGGCACGTAACGTGAAGTTTTAAATTTGATTATGGGGACTTAGTTTCGTACCGGCTGTTCCTGGTACATCATAATACTTGTGAGTAGTACCATCATGTGTGGAACACCGTGAGTCTTTGCTACTTTTGATTAATACCCCAACATGACAAATACCATGGTTCTACTTTACTAGTGATAAGTACCATTCTGAGAGGCCTTTGACCTGGATTTTTAACCCCTTTAGACATCAAGCATCCTCGATTCAGGATTGTGCTTTATAAGTGGTCCCTTTGTCAGTACAGTGAAACCTCGATTCTCCGTTTTTCGAGGGACCATGAAAATAAAACGTACAACACGGGAAAACGGAACATCCGGGATTGAATGAAAACCATCAACAATTTGGCTAAACATCACAAAAATGAAATATGTATAATCTTACAAAAACTCCTAAACCAAACCAAACTACAGCCCCATTGGGACTTTGCCTGCCAAGCGACCGCTGCTCAGCCCGAAGGCCTGCAGATTACGAGGGCGCATGGTCAGTGCGACGAATCCTCTCGGCCGATATTCCTGGCTCTGTAGATCGGGGTCGCCATCTCACCATTAGATAGCTCCACAACTAAAGGTAATCACGTAGGCTGAGTGGACCTGGTACCAGACGTATATCCAGATAACATTGCCTGACCTGGTCGCAATCGAACCCGGGCCCTCTGGATGAGAGGCAGGCATGTTAGACCGCGAAACCGCATTAATTACCGGTACGAGAGTTCAAAATCTCGATACTTTATATTCAATTTTACAGGGGAATCTTCGTCAGTTTCCCGTGAAAACTTCTTTCAGTTCAGCAACTTTGATTAGACTAGCCAAAGTCTTCGAAAAATCTAATAACGCCAAGCCAAACGACAATCGACCACAAGTAGCTTTTTAATTCTCTCATCTAATAAAATAAAGCACATTAGATACAAAAGCTCCCTAAATGATGGCGAAATCCCTTCATTTCTTAATCTTTCATTGTAATTTGGTCTCCGGTATGCAGTTCGTAGTCAGTATCTGGAAATCTCGTACCGCGCATATTAGGCCTACATCGACTTTTAAAGGTTATGTTGAGCTCAAAAACATGGTTTCGAATGTAAGTATCGATTCTTAAAAGTTCTCGAATGCATTATATTCAGTTCTGCGCGTCACGAATCCAGTCAAATTGGAAAGATAAAAGAAATATCATCAAAACTTTAGAAATTACGGTTATTCGTGACCCTGGAAAGCGCGCTCGCTGCACGTGTCAGTACGAGTTGGAAATGATACCAGCCATTTAAAATGTAACGTGCGCAAATAAAACGACTGCGGTTTTTGGTATTTTAACACGAAAACGTAGAATTCTCAGTCTTACATCAGGACCTAAACAGTAAAAGGCAATCCCAAGACCGCCCATGGCTTTTTTTTTTTTTTTAACGTAAGGTGCAGCATCTGTTCTGGTCTCGCTACCATAATCATGTACGATAATACCAAAAATACAGGATTTGTGTTAAGAAGGAGCAGTTTCGATTCCTGCCTGAAAGCCCAGTTACTCTACAGTGCCCTGAGCAAAGTGCCGAAAACCTGTTCGGCAGTACGATCGAAAAAAATGTAAACATATAAACATCTAACCCTGGACATAATATGGACGTTTTATAAGTGCGAACATTTGACGAAACTCGTTCCGTCTTCAAACAGAGCTATCGAAATACGCCGTGTCTCCTTGCAATTGTTGTGGCCAGTCTCTGCTTTATGATTTTCCGACATTCTCTAAACAATACCACCCGAATGCGATGCTAAGATGGTCCCTTATGCAAGTTCCCCGCCGATCGCTTTTCCAATAGGTACCGGTACAGTATCGGTACTTGCTTTAATTATCGCAAACACGGGGCGTTAACGCCAAGATCTATAAATACCGGTATGCCATAGCCGTCCTTTCGAGAGACACAGTTTATTAAAAAACGATTGATCGAGGATTTAGCGTTGATGGGACTGGAATTTCTGGACGGTTGATCCGGGAAATCGTATCTTCGAGGAACGGATAATGCGGGACTTTTACAACGTGATTTAATTACGATGCTCGCGGGACCACGTAATTTGAACGCATATTCCGGGAAAACGTATTTTCCGGGAACGGATAATCGAGGTTCCACTGTAATACTTTTTTTTTTGAGTCAGATCCACTGTTGTTTTTGTTGTGTTTTGTTTTTTTGAGTTCATGTCCATCCATTCATTCTTCATGATTTTTTTTTATTTTGGTCAGTGGATGATTTTGAACTTTTTGTCATTTCCTTTCGTACCATTAGGGGTCGATGACCTCGATGTTAGGCCCCTTTAAACAACAAGCATCATCATCATCATCATTAGCATTCCGTCTGTCAAAAAGAATTTTGTATTCCCAACTGAAGGATGGTCAAAATAACACAGAGGACCACAGAAGCAGTACAGAGATACACTAAAGACCTACTTGAAGAAATGTCAAATTAAAACTGATAATTGGGAAGCTACTGTACTTGATCGTCCGCTGTGGCACTGTAATGTCTCGGAAGGAACTCAGCGCTTTCAGCAACAGCATTGGAAAATAGAAACTGACAAGCACAATGCTAGGAAACAACGGGAACTTCTGAAGGAAAACAGCACTACACAGCCAGCCCCCACCAGTCCAGATATATGTCAACAATGCAGTAGAATCTGCGGCTCCAAGATTGGCCTCTAGTCATCTAAGAACCCACAAACACTGAGTTTTGAAGAAGACAATCATACTTGTCAGCGAGTGGAGTACTGTATGTGTACAACCGTAGAACAATTGGTGTAAGTAGAGTTGGAGCAGTGTCGTGGTGCTGTTGAGTTGTTGCTGTTTAGTTGTCATTCTTGGGTAGCAGCATGCGTACAGCTACTGTTGAAGGGAGTGGAAGTAAGATGAGGCCTGTTCCCAGCTGCAGTTCTGCTGTGAGAGACTGAGTGTGTACTAACTGGGTCATCCTGAATTAAAGTAGACTGTGACAATATCCTATTCCACAATAATCTTAATTCTCTGTCACAGTTGAAAGATCTACTGGTCTGCTTTCAGAATTTTATTTTATAATTTAGAAAGTTATTTTTATGTCATTAGAAATTAGGCCCTGACAATCATCAGTTTCACCCCTTTACTTACTAATCTATGAGGGCAAGTCAATAAGTATCTGCAAATCAGTTTTTATAATTTAATACAAAAAAGAGTGCACACATTGTATGGATATAATTTTTCAACACAGTCACCTGGGTTTTTAATGCATATGGTCCACTGTTTCACAAGCTTTGTGATACCCTCTGTAAAAAAGGTTTTTGGTTGTGCAGTAAGCCACATACGCTTCTGTCACTTATTAATTGGAGCTGAATTGGCGGCCTCTTAGAGCATTTTTAAGTGGACCAAACAGATGGTAATCCGACAGGGCGAGATCGGGACTGTATGCAGGATGCTCCCAACACCTCGAAACGCAGCATATGAAGAGTTTGAGCTGTGTGGGCAGTGGTATGTGGACGCGCGTTGTCATGCAACAAAAGAACTCCTTCCGACAATCGACCTCTACGTTTTTTGCGAATTGCAGGTTTCAGCTTGTTTACCAGCATATCACTAACGTTTATAGTTTCCTTTTACCCCATTTTCGTGGTAATGTTCCAGGATTGGCCCTTGAGAGTCCCAAAACACTTTGATCATCACTTTTCCTGCAGAAGGTTGACTCTTGAATTTCTGTTCGACTGGGGATTTGGGGTACTTCCATTCCGTGCTCTGATGTTTGCTCTCTGGTTCGAAGTGGTGAACCCATGTTTCATCTCCAGTGATGATCCATTTCAGAAACGTTTCACCTTCGTTAGCATGACGGTCTAGTAGGTGCTGACAGATTCTCACACGATTGCGCTTCTGCTCTTCATTGAGTTGTTTTGGAACCCATCTCCAACAGACTTTTTGAAAGTTAAGACTGTTAGGCATGATTTCATATGAGGAACCATGGCTAATGTGCGTATGGTTTGACACATCATCCAACAGACACCTACCTGTTATTGAGGATCATATCACGCACTTGTTCAGTATTGGCATAAGTTACGGCTGCACATAGTCGTCCGGATATTTCCTCATCCTTCTCGCTCGTGCAATCTTTTTTGAACTGGTCCACTGGTAAACACTTTGCTGTGGCAAAACATTTGGAAAGCTGTTCTTCCTTGGTGCAAACAGAATGTGGGGTGGCCATCTTTTCGTCGCAACAGTGCAAGATGTACTGATCTGATAACACTGAAACCTACCACAGACATAGACAACGGTGCCATCTAGCGGCTGGTGAACACTCAACATCATAAAGCGAACCTAAAGACAATTAGAGCAAAATTGCAGATACTTACTGACTTGCTTATGTAGTTGGGCATTGTGTGCTATTGCAAGGAATGTGCTACACTTCTTATTTGGTTGAATGTCTTTTATAGTTTGTTTGTGGGCAGTAACCATCACATTGTCTGGTCATACAATCTTTTTGTTTTTCTAGGACCCTGAAGATTTTACTGGCAATTACAGCAGTTGGAGCTCATCAGAGAACATGGGAATTGGAAACAGGTCTGGAGGAGGTCGTGAAGACTCTGTAACAGCACAGTGAGTATCTTCCTATGCCCCGTAAGTAGTTAGAAACATTAGAAATATTTGTTAACATACAGTACATACATATATACAGGGTTTGAAAAATACCTGACAATTTTTACCTGGCACCCGAATTTTCAAATTCGGTTTTGAAAATTTATTTTTCGAAATCCGGAGTTCCCTTACATGTAAGTCTCCACTACTTTATGAAGTAATATGTCCCATGGTGTTTTGCGTGTTTTCTGTAGCTCATATATCTAATATTTGCAGTAAACATTTTCACTGCTTTGACAGAGTCTTGGATTCTGTAATTGATGCTTCGTACCTTGTAACTTGACGTTTCAGTTATGCGTGAGAGCTGCCTAGCGGTCATGAGAGACATTGTTGTAACCCGTCAAACAATTAGCCTTTCATGTGGACATATCATAACAAATCGAGTTCCATTACAGATGATCGGTTATCGATAGCCAAATACAAGGATCAAGCCAGAGTTATGGAGCAATGTAGAGAACTACAACTTTAAATAATTATACAAACACTACCTTACCGCCTTCCTATCTGCGACTACCTTACCCTTACCTATCGGCGCTACAGCTCATGAAGAACCCGGGCCTTCCCAATCACATTCGTCCATGCTTCGCGGTCAAGAGCGAGTCTTCTTCAGCCACGAACTCGCAGTCGTTGCATGTCTGCCTCTACTTCATCCAACCATCCACGCGAGTTCGTGGTCCTTACATGTCGAGTATCACTTCCATATCTCGCATCTATTATGTGATCAATCTGGTTCCCAGTGAAGCCACCTGGTGACCGCCACGTAGCCTTGTGTATGTCCTTTCTACGGAATCTTGTACTAGTCACTGTCATTTGTCTACTTGCAGCGAAATTTACCAGTCGTATTCCATTCTCATTACATTTTTTATGTAGGATGTTGTGTCCAATGATATACCTCAGTTCTTCTTCTCTTCCAATTTTAGCATTCATATCACCTAGTACAATTTTAACAACATATCTGGGCACTGCATCGTATTCCTTCTCTAGTTGTTCATCGGCCATACGATTATTATTATTATTATTATTATTATTATTATTATTATTATTATTATTATCTCATTTCCTGCCTTAAACCTTACCACTGCATTCACTATTATATTACTCACTATAAACCCTGTTCCAAATGTGTTTTTATCATGCCCAATGAACCTACTATGCTGGCGTAGCAGGGGGAGAGGTGATACTCCCATGTGGCATGTCCCAGGTGGCGGATAGGGGGTCCTAACCAGCTTGCCGGCGGACTTGAGGGAAATAAAATACCTCTCGCGGACCAAACATACTACCCCTTGCGGGTGGGGGACGCACATGTAGAATACACCAGAGATATCCCCTGCCTGTCGTAAGAGGCGACTACAAGGGGCTCTCAACTTGGGAGTGGGGATTGGCGACCACAGGGCCCGTAGCTGAGTCTTGGCATTGCTTCCACTTACTTGTGCCAGGCTCCTCACTTTCGTCTATCCTGTCTAACCTCCTTTGATCAACTCTTGTTCCTTTCTGACCCCGAAGGTATTAGAGCATTCGAGGCCTAGGGAGTCTTTCATTTTCATGCCCTTTGTGGCCCTTACCTTTCTTTGTCCGTTACTTCATTTTTCGCAGTGACTGATTCCTTCTTTCCTCTTCTTTTTCTCTCTCTCTACTCGCTGCGGGTGGGGGACGCAGACGAAAAATACACCCACGGTATACCTTGCTTGTCGTGAGAAGCGACTAAAAGGGGCGACCAAGGGATGATTCAATTGGAACCATGCAACTACTTTTGATTCGTACCATCATGTGTGGAACACCATGGGAACTGCCAGCCGGCACAGACTTCTGGTTGGTTGAAGGTGGGGAGGTCCCTTCCTTCGAGGTTTTACCCTTCGCGACGTTGCTCGGAGGAGCAACAGTCACATCGGGTGCAGCGATCAGCACAGGTGACGATGTTGTAAATGACGAACCTGGAAGACTCTGAGCTATCATGCTATAGTCGAGTGTACGGGCAGGTGTGTTCGTGGAATTAAACTTACGGCGCGCTTCCTGGTAGGAAAGACCATCCAGGGTCTTGATCTCCTGGATCTTCTTCTCATTCAGATATGTCGGACAGTTCCGATCTCGAAGGGAATGAAAACCAGAGCCATTAGTGCACTTGTACGGAGTTGTGCACTTCTCCACGCCGTGAGCTACTCGTCCACATGTACCACAAGCAACGGAACAGGAAGGATTGCTACAACTATCGAGGTATCTCATTGATTAGTATACCAGGCAAAGTATTCACTGGCATCTTGGAAGGGAGGGTGCGATCAGTCGTTGAGAGGAAGTTGGATGAAAACCAGTGTGGTTTCAGACTACAGAGAGGCTGTCAGGATCAGATTTTCGGTATGTGCCAGGTAATTGAAAAATGCTACGAGAGGAATAGGCAGTTGTGTTTATGTTTCGTAGATCTAGAGAAAGCATATGCCAGGGTACCGAGGGAAAAGATGTTCACTATATTGGGGGACTATGGAATTGAAGGTAGATTATTAAAATCAATGAAAGGCATTTATGTTGACAATTGGGCTTCGGTGAGAATTGATGGTAGAATGAGTTCTTGGTTCAGGGTACTTACAGGGGTTAGACAAGGCTGTAATCTTTCACCTTTGTTGTTCGTAGTTTACATGGATCATCTGCTGAAGGGTATAAAATGGCAGGGAGGGATTCAGTTAGGTGGAAATGTAGTAAGCTGTCTGGCCTATGCTGACAACTTGGTCTTAATAGCAGATTGTGCCGAAAGCCTGCAGTCTAATATCTTGGAACTTGAAAATAGGTGCAATGAGTATGGTATGAAAATTAGCCCCTTGAAGACTAAATTGATGTCAGTAGGTAAGAAATTCAACAGAATGGAATGTCAGATTGGTGATACAAAGCTAGAACAGGTCGATAATTTCAAGTATTTAGGTTGTGTGTTCTCCCAGGATGGTAATATAGTAAGTGAGATTGAATCAAGGTGTCGTAAAACTAATGCAGTGAGCTCGCAGTTGCGATCAACAGTATTCTGTAAGAAGGAAGTCAGCTCCCAGATGAAACTACCTTTACATCGGTCTGTTTTCAGAACAACTGTGCCACGAACCTGCTATGCAGGCATAGCAGGGGGATAGGTGATACTCTCACGTGGCGAGTCCCAGGTGGCGGATAGGGGGGTCCTAACCGGCTTGCCGGCGGACTTGAGGGAAATAAAATACCTCTCGCGGACCAAACACACACCCCCTGTGGGTGGGGGAGGCTGACGAATAATACACCCACGGTATCCCCTGCCTGTCATGAGAGGCGACTAAAAGGGGCGACCAAGGGATGATTGAATTAGAACCATGAAACTACTTTTGATTCGTACCATCACGCGGGGAACACCATGGGTTGCCTGTACTTGCGAGTTGTACCACTATGTTCGGTACGAAATGGGTTTGTGTTTAGTAGTAGTCATGAGCGTGGCCTGGGAGTTTCCAGTACCCGTGCGTCGTAGCCTGTGAGTTGTACCACTATATGAGCGACACCGTGGGTCTGCGTTGCCTTTGATTAGTATCCACTCTGTGAGGAACACTACGGGGCCCGTGGGACCGGCATCCGTGCCTAGTACACCTAGGTGAGGAAACTCATTGGTTTGCGTTGGCTATGAGTGGCGCCATTGTGTGAGAAACACCATAGGTCTGCGTTACCTGTACGAAGTACAATACTTGTGAGTAGTACCGTCTTGTGTGGAACACCGTGAGTTTCGCTACTTTTGATTAGTACCCCAACATGCCAATACCATGGTTCTACTTTACTTGCAACATGTACCATTCTGTGGGGCCTTAGACATGAATTTTGCACCCCTTTCGACATCAAGCATCATCGTGCTTTATGAGTGGTCCCTTGGTCAGTAATCAATTATGTATGACCTTTGAGTCTGATCCACTGTATTTTGTTTGTTTGTTTCCTTTTTTTTTTTGTTGGGTTCATGTCCATCCATCCATTCATTCTTCATGACGACATTATTATTTTCTTTGGTCAGTGGATGAATTTGACATTTTTGTTCTTTCATTTTGTACCATTAGGGGCCGATGACCTCGATGTTAGGCCCCTTTAAACAACAAGCATCATCATCATCATCATCAGAACAACTGTGCTTTACGGGAGACAAAGCTACAGACTGATTCGAACCACAAGATACCATATACCCGAATCACTGTCATTAGTAGCATCGCATAGGAGGCGGGATGTACGGCCTCACATCGCAACGATAAGTTGTTACCTTGACTTTCTCTGGTAACACTCACAACTTGAAAGAGACAATGAAGGCACCAGTGGCAACGTCTTCACCTTGACCTTGCGCGTAATGCGCCAGACGTGTGTCACGCCACGGTTCTTCATGTCTTCCATCAACTCATCGTCAGTGTTCAAAATAAGGTTGCGGCGAAAGATGACTCAGTGAACCAGATTCAAGGACTTAAGCTCTTCCACTTTGTTTTAAATACATATCCAACCATTCATTCTTCATCCTCATCTTTTGAATTCTGGTCAGTGGAGGATTTTGGACTTTTATCTTGTCATTGCATTTCGTCTCATTTCGTACCATTGGGGGCCAATGACCTAGATGTTAGGCCCCTTTAAATAACAAGCATCATCATCATCGATGTGATAAATGTAGAGAACGAGCATGATATATCCTTAAAAGTAAGGGTCTGTGTTTCAACAGCCTTCAGTTATCAAAAGAATGTTTCCAGTTACTATGTATTACATTCGGAAATACAACTCGTAACATACGCTAGTTATCAGCTGATGGTTTGGCATGCCTTCTACAGGACGGCTTTATTCGGGAGGAGTGGCTTCTGCTACATATACACCAACTGGGAATATCAGAGACCATCTGGGAATATATTTACACTGTTTAGACTCTATAGTCGGGAACGAAATTATTTTTTAAAAGTTCAAAAAGATGGGACCTCGTATACTCTTGATTGCAGTGCATAGCTTAGAGAGAATGAAGCATGGCTGATGCATCTGATGAGAGATAGCAGTGCAGATGATGTCACTTAGAAAGTAGGGAAGTTGTTGGTACAAGGCGATAATTCAAATGAAAGCAGTGATCAGGTTTACTGTGTGGTAGGCCTACTGCTGAACTGACTTTGAATTCAGGAAATCGTCAATCGTATGAGACACTCAGCCCAGCAAAAAATATATTCGTAACTGCTAATCCCATACTAGCACAGAAGTCCAGCAAATGCTTCCCATTGCTATTAGTTTCTATATCTTCACATTTACCAGTCACTTTTCATATTCTTCAGTTCGGTTTCCAATTCACACATTGAAATTGCTGAACTGTTGACCCTGACCACGATGTCACTCAACGCTTCATAAAACTTATCAGCTTCATCCTCATCTTCACCCTTAGATTGAGAAATGAAGTAGCATATGGCTTTTAGTGCCAGAGTGTCCGAGGACATGTTCAGTTCGCTAGTTGCAGGCCTTTTGGTTTCCACGAAGCTACTACGCTGGCGTAACAGGGGGAGAGTTGATACTCCCACATGGCGCGTCCCAGGTTGCGGATACGGGGGTCCTAACCAGTTTGCCGGCGGACTTGAGGGAAATAAAATACCTCTCGCGGACCAAACGTACTACCCCCTGTGGGTGGGGGATGCACATGTAGAGTACACCCGCGGTATCCCCTGCCTGTCGTAAGAGGCAACTGAAAGGGGCCCAAGGGGCTTTCAACTTGGGAGTGTGGATTGGCGACTATGGGGCCCTTAGCTGAGTCTTGGCATTGCTTCCACTTACTTATGCCAGGCTCCTCACTTTCGTCTATCCTGTCTGACCTCCTTTGGTCAACTCTTGTTCTTTTCCGACCCCGGTGGTATTAGAGCATTCAAGGCCTAGGGAGTCTTTTACTTTCACGCCCTTCGTGGCCCTTGCCTTTCTTCATCCGTTACTTTTTTTTTGAAGTGACGAATCCCTTCTTTCTTCTTCTTTTTTCTCTCTCTCTCTACCCCCTGTGGGTGGGGGACGCAGACGAAAAATACACCCACGGTATCCCTGCCTGTCGTGAGAGACGACTAAAAGGGGCGACAAAGGGATGATTGAATTAGAACCATGAAACTACTTTTGATTATTACCATCACGTGTTGAACACCATGAGTCGGCTTTACTTGCGAGTAGTACCCCTATATTAGGTACACCCGATGTTTGTGATTAGTAGCAGCAGACACTGTGGGTTTCCAGTACCTGTGATTAGTACCCATGTGAGCAACACTGTGGGTCTGGGCGTTGCCTGTGTGTTGTACCACTATATAAGGGACACTGTGAGTCTGCGTTGCCTGTGATTTGTACCCACTATGTGAGGAACACCACGGGATAGTACGAGTCCCTGTGATTAGTACATCTAGGTGAGGAACCTCAATCGGTTTGCGTTGGCTGTGAGTGGGGCCATTGTGTGAGAAACACCATAGGTCTGCGTTACCTGTACGAAGTACAACACTTGTGAGTAGTACCATCTTGTGTGGAACACCGTGAGTCTGCTAGAAGACCTGCGCGCTCCCCTCGTAAGAGGAAACCCCACCCCCGAAATCAGTCGAAGAAATTGAAGGCATGCTTGTCCTCGTCTAGTGACGGAGAGATGCACGTGGAGCAAGAATCTCCATCTTCGGATGGGGATGTGAGTGTAGGTTAGGTTAGGCGCCATTACTCTGCTCCTAACCTAAACCACAGTAGTCCACACTTACAATATGGCACTGTTACAATGGAGTTGTAACGGTTATGATAGGCATCTTGCTGAGTTGCGCCAGCTCATTAGCGAGTATTCGGCGAGTATAGTCTGTATTCAGGAAACAAATTTCTGACCAGGTCATCATACGGTACTGAGAAATTTTTGACTATACTCAACAGAACGATATTATGCTCACTGGGCTTCCGGTGGCGTTGGCATTTTTGTCTGTTCTGATACCTACAGCGAGGAGGTTCCAATAAAAACCCTGCTGGAGGCTGTAGCTGTTCGCGTTCTGCTGCCTGTCATAACTACAGTGTGTAATGTTTATTTTTCCACCAGGTGAGACTTAACATCATTGATGTCACTGATCTTCTAGAGCAGCTTCCACCTCCCTTCCTCTTATTGGGCCACGAACCTACTACGCTGGTGTAGCAGGGGGAGAGGTGATACTCCCACGTGGCGTGTCCCAGGTGGCGAATAGGGGAGTCCTAATCGACTTGCCGGCGGACGTGAGGGAAATAAAATACCTCTCGCAGACCAAACACACTAAACTCTGCGGGTGGGGGATGCACATGTAGAATACTCCCGCGGTATCCCCTGCCTATCGTAAGAGGCGACTAACAGGGGCCCAAGGGGCTCTCAACGTGGGAGTGTGGATTGGCGACCACGGGGCCCTTAGCTGAGTCCTGGCATTGCTTCCACTTATTTGTGCCAGGCTCCTCTCTTTCGTCTATCCTGTCCGACCTCCCTTGGTCAACTCTTGTTCTTTTCCGACCCCGACAGTATTAGAGCGCACGAGGGCTAGGGAAATTTTCATTTTCACGCCCTTCGTTGCCCTTGCCTTTCTTCGTCTGTTACTTCATTTTTCGAAGTGACGGATCCCTTCTTTTTTCTACTTTTTTCTCTCTCGCTACCCCCTGTGGGTGGGGGGACCCGGACGAATAATACACCCACGGTATCCCCTACCTGTCGTGAGAGGCGACTAAAAGGGGCAACCAAGGGATGTGTGAATTAGAACCATGTAACTACTTTTGATTCATACCATCACACGGGGAACACCATGGGTTGCCTATACTAGCGAGTAGTACCGCTATGTTAGTACGAAATAGGTTTGTGATTAGTAGCACCAATGGCCTGGTCGGGGGTTTTCCAGTACCCGAGCGTCGTACCCGTGGGAGCAACTCCGCGGGTCTGGGCGTTGCCTGTGTGTTGTACCACTATATGAGCGACACCGTAAATCAGCGTTGCTTGTGATTGGTACCCACTATGTTGAGGAACAGCACAGGATAGAGCGAGTCCCTGTGGTTAGTACACTCGGTGAGGAGCCTTCTCGGTTTGCGTTGGCTATGAGCGGCGCCGTGGGTCAGCGTTGCCTGTGATTGGTCCCTACTCTGTTGAGGAACACCACGGGATAGTGCGCGTCCCTGTGGTTAGTACACTCGTTGAGGAGCCTTCTTTATTTGCATTGGCTCTGAGCGGCGCCGTGGGTCAGCGTTGCCTGTGATTGGTCCCTAGTATGTTGAGGAACACTCAGTGAGGAACCTTATCAGTTTGCGTTGGCTATGAGTGGCGCCATTGTGTTGGAAACAACATAGATCTGCTTTATCTGTACGAAGTACAATACTTGTGAGTAGTACCATCTTGTGTGGAACACCGTGAGTCTTCGCTACTTTTTATTAGTACCCCAAAATGACAAATACCATGGTTCTACTTTACTCGCGACATGTACCATTGTGTGGGGCCTTAGACATGGATTTTGGACCCATTTAGACATCAAGCGTCCTCGATTCAGAATTATGCTTTATATGTGGTCCCTTGGTCAGTAATATTATTTTTTCTGATCCTTTTAGCGTCGGATCCACTGTTTTTTTTGTTTAGTTATTGTTTTTTTGGTTTCCTTTTGGGTTCATGTCCATCCATTCATTCTTCATGCCAATTTCTTATTTTGGTCAGTGGATGATTTTGATTTTTTTGTTGCTATTTCATTTCGTGCCATTAGGGGCCGATGACCTCGATGTTAGTCCCCTTTAAACTACAGGCATCATCATCAACATCATCACCACCACCTCTTGTTGGGAGATTTCAACGCCCACCACCTCATCTGGGGCTCTGAGACTCCTTGCCCCTGGGGAAGAGAGCTGGAAACATTAGTAACAGAGCTGGATTTATGTATTTTGAACACAGGGGAGCCAACACACTTCAGTGTACGTTACGGCACATATTCTCGCATAGACGTAAGTCTATGCAGCCGATCGTTGCTTCCACTGTTTTGGTGGAACACACCCGACGATCTTTGTGACAGTGACCATTTTCCCATCATTCTTACTTTGATGAACCAAAAATCCGTCCAGGCACCCCCTCGATGAATTTTTAAACATGCTGATTGGCCAAATTATACATCACTAGCTGTCTTTAACGACGAAATCAGGTTTACCGTGGGCGAGGAAATAACCTATATCACCCAGGTTATTCTTGCTGCTGCTGAGGAGTCCATTCCGTTCTACTCGGGGACTCCTTGCCGAAGCTCTTGCCTTGGCGGAACGAAGAAATAGCAGCGGCGATCGAAGAACGCCGTCGCACTCACAAACATTACCATAGGCAGCCTACTACAGCCAGCTTGGTAACATTTAAGAAACTCCGCGCTAAGGCACGAGTTCTCATTCGCCATTGTAAGAAGGCTTCATGGGAGAGATATGTGTCGTCTGTGACGTCACATACTCCATCATCTCAAGTGTGGACTAAGCTTCGACGTATTTCGGGTATCCAAGGATCATCTTCTGTACCGGGAATTTCCATTGCAGGGAATATCGTCACTGAAGCCCTCCTGATTGCTGACCATGTCGCTAGTCATTTCACCGATGTATCGGGCTCCGGGAATTACCATCCTGATTTCCTCACTCTGATGTTTTTCCTCACTCTGAAGCGGGAGGCGGAATGTTATCACCTTAGTTTTGCCTCTCAAGCTTCAGAGGACTACAACGTGCCCTTTACGGAGTAGGAACTCCGCAGTGCCTAGCGCTTTGCAAGGACACGTCTCCTGGACCGGACAACATCCATAACCAGATGTTGAAACACCTTAGTCATGATAGTCTACTATATCTCCTTCGTGTGTTCAACCGAATCTGGATGGAGGGTGATTATCCGTCTCAGTGGCGAGTGGGCATAGTCATTCCTGTCCTCTAGCCTGACAAAGATCCTAAGTATGCAGGAAGTTACAGACCAATGTGCCTTACAGAATGCCTGTGTGAGCTGTTTGAGAGAATGGTAAATCGCTGACTCGTGTGGTGTCTGGAGAAACAAGGACTATTGTGCGAGAACCAATGTGGATTTCGAGCCGCTCGATCCACCACTGACCACTTGGTACGCCTGGAGAGCTCTATCCAGGATGCGTTTCTCTGCGAACAGCACTTGGTAGCTGTTTTCTTTGACTTAGAGAAGGCCTACAACACCACATGGCGATATGGTATCCTTTCAGTCCTGCATCAATGGAGATTCCGAGGTAACATGCAGGCGTTTATTGCGAATTTCTTGTCTCTCCGTCTATTCCGTGTCCAAGTAGGGAGGACATATTCGCAATACCATGTTCATGAAAATGGAGTACCAAAAGGATCAGTCCTTAAAGTCACTCTATTCGCGATTGCCATAAACGGTATTGTTGCTGCTGCTGGTCAAGCAGTTATACCGTCGCTGTATGTGGACGATTTTGCTCTGCATTATAGCTCACGTAATAAATGCAGTTGCAGAGCGATAATTACAACAAGCTATTAGGAGGGTGGAGCAGTGGACCTTAGAACAGGGCTTTCGGTTTCTGCCGCAAAGACCTCTGTTGTCCACTTTTGTCATCAACGTACTCTTTGCCCTCATTCAGAGCTTTATTTAGGAAATGTCGTTCTTCCAGTTGTTGGCACTTGCCGATTTCTTGGGCTCCTTTTTGATAGTAAATTATCGTGGGAGCCTCACGTGTGGCAGCTAAAAATGCAATGCACCAAGAGGCTTAATCCCTTGAAGTTTGTTAGCTGCACTAGTTGGGGAGCGGATCGCACTGTGCTCCTATGATTCTATAGGGCACATATTTTATCCTGGTTAGACTACGGCAGTGCAGCATATGGCTCAGCAAGACCAAGTGTTCTTGCGAAGCTAAACAGCATCCACCACGCCGGGGTTCGGTTGGCGACGGGAGCCTACCGAACAAGCCCCATAGATAGCCTGCTCGCTGAGTCTGGTGTGCCGCCTTTACACCTGAGGCGCCAGCAACTTCTACTTACATATGCTGCAAATTTGCGACAGATGCCACTTCATCCAAGCTATCCTTGCGTGTTCAACAATGGCAACCGTTTGCTGTACGCTGCTCGTCCTCGAGCGACGCGGCCGGTTGGGATACGCTTGGATAGCATTTCCGAATTGTTTGACGTACCTTCGGTTCCTTGCCTTGTTAGACAATCAAGTGGGGTACCTCCGTGGGTAGTACGACGACCTGTAATAATCCTGGATCTGCACACTGGCCCAAAGGAAAACACGGACCCTGCGATTTATCGGAGGCTCTTCCTATCCTTTGTTGGCCGCTATCCAGGTTCATTCGTCGTCTACACGGATGGTTCAAGGACAGATACGAAGGTGGGCTGTGCATTCGTTGTCGACAATGATAGGTTTCATTTTGCTCTCTCGGAAACCTGTAGTGTGTATTCAGCAGAGCTCTATGCTATCTGTGCAGCTCTGCGGTATGCATTGTAGAATGAGCGCCGACACTTTCTTGTGTGTACTGACTCCTTGAATTCGCTTCAGTCTATTGATACCTGTTTCCCTCGGCACCCTCTGGTGCAGTGGATCCAGGACCTGCTGGCCGGGTGTTCGGATGCAGGCACCAGAATCACGTTTCTGTGGCTCCCAAGCCACATGGGCATAGAGGGAAACGAGTTAGCAGATCAGGCTGCCAAGGAGGCAGTTACACTGCCCCCGTTGCCTTTCACGGTTCCAGCAAGTGATATTCGCTCTCAGGTGAGACATCTGGTTATGTCCCATTGGGAGATGGAGTGGCAGGCCAATCCACTTCCCAATAAGCTGAGGGCAATAAAAGGAACATAGAAGGTATGGAGAACTTCCCTTCAGGCTTTGCGAAGAGAAGCCGTTGTATTATGTCGTCTTCTGATCGGCCATGGTATATTGACTCACTCGCATCTTTCGAAAGGAGAACCCCGTCCGGTGTGTACCTGCGGCGACCATCTTACCGTGGTACACATCCTTACGGAGTGTGTGGACCTGGTCGATTTGCGCCGTAGTCTCAACCTTCCGAGTACAATTTTCCTTATCTTGCGTGATGACGGGCAGTCAGCAGACCTCATCATCTGCTTTATGAGGGATAGCGGTCTGTTTTATCGTGTGTGATGATGTCCTTTGTCCTAGTGTTTTTTTGCATCAATTGCGCTTTTATCCCATTGACTTCATTTTAGTTTGTGTTGTGTATTTTAATGTGTTATTTTAACGTCTTCCGTAAATTATATGTATATATCTCTACTACCAGGCAATGCCTTATTCGTTTGTTTCCTGTATTTTCTCTTATTTTATTAGAAAATAAGGCATTGCGTATTAGATCCACTGATTGTTTTAATCTCACCCTCATTTTTCTTCATTACTTTTTTTTTTTTTTTAACTCTAACTCAGTGGATACGTTTTAAAATTTTAACTCTATATCTCATGTCGTTCATCTCGTTCCATTGGGGGCCGATGACCTTCGATGTTAGGCCCATTAAAACAAGAAGCAGCCGCATCAGCATCATCATCATCATCATCATCATCATCATCATCATCATCATCATCAACCTTTTAACATCGTTGGAGATATTTTCTTTCACCTTATTGCCTCCCATCTCTTCTTTTATACAATGTAGAATATCCCTTTCTCCTGTGGATTCCTTACTTAATTCATACAATAAACATCTCGACGATTCATTTGATTCATTATTATGGCTACATATCTCCATATATTTCTTATCATTGAACGCCGCATTCAGCAACTTCTCTTTTACTTGTATATTCTCATTTCCACAGCGAAATCTACTTCCTCTTTATCCATGTCAATAATACCTTCATATGTCCTCATGAAATGTGCTTCCAAGATTATATTGTATTGTATATTATTCATAACTAAGAATATATTTGGGTATGTAACGTCTTTTATTTCTATATCCAAATAAGTTTGGCTCTTGCATATCACGCTCCGGTGCGGAATAATACCTTTAAGTTCCACATTTGATACAGGGATGACTGGTATATTAATTTTTCTCTGTATCTCTTGGAATAAAGCTTTTGATATTACTGATGTAGTAGCTCCTGTATCCAACAATCAACTAATCTACATATTTGTGACTTTAACTAAAATTATCGGTAGCTTGTGTATGACGTTAAATTGTGATATAATAGGTCCTTCGAGCAGTTCGTCTGGACATATGTCGCAAGACTCAGTGTTAGTGATTACCCACTCAGACTTGACATCTTCGCCCTATTCATCGCTCTTTTCACTTATTATTCACTGTCTTCCTCTGCTTCATCACTGTCACTGGTGGGAGACTCGGCTGCTGTTTGCTCAGCATCCAACTCATCCTCACTTCTTTCCTCTGCAGTGATCACAGAATCATCTACCCAAAGAAAATCTTCAGTAGTGCAGCCTGACTGCAACATTCTCCATGCATCAGGTAGCAGGCCTCCTCCTCCTTCTTCTTCTTCTTCTTCTTCTTCTTCTTCTTCTTCTTCTTCTTCTTCTTCTTCTTCTTCTTCTTCTTCTTCTTCTTCTCCTTCTTCTCCTTCTTCTTCTTATTCTTCTTCTTCTTCTTCTTCTTCTTATTATTATTGTTATTCGTCTTCGTCTTCTTCTTCTTCTTCTTCTTCTTCTTCTTCTTCTTCTGGCAGCTGAAATTCGGGATGATTCTTGAAAAATCCTGCTTACAAGAAACAATTTGAGATGGTAGTCTGCTTCATGGCTTTCCAAGACTTTGCAATGAAGTGAAGCGCATCCAGGATTGAAACTTTAAATGATGATGGATCCTTTCCAGCATCCATAAGGCTGCTTGTCCAGTGGAAGCGATTACACGCGATTACGAGATGAGGCGACTACAGGCGATTACAGGTGATTTTGATCAAGCGACTACACGTGACTGGGGTCGTCCACTAGAGGTGACTACGTGCGTCTGTCAGTTGGCATCTGTACTCCGTACAGGTCTGTGTGTGTTTCCGTTTGTCAAGTTATTAAACGTATTAAATAGTCTGTGAGATGGATTATGATAATTTAGTTTACATTCTGGAGAGTCCCTACCTGACGAGGCATCGGAGGAAAAATCGCAAAAGAAGACATCGGTGCTGGGTAAACCCAATACTAGCTAAAAGGAAGTCGATGGGAGAATTCCATGATCTGCACAATGATTTGGACAAAGACCCCCAGAAGTTCTTTGATTATTATCGGATGCGTCCAGAAACGTTTCACTATATTTTTAATGCAATAGAGCCCAAAATAGCCAAAACGTCAAAATTCAGGGAGACAGTAATACCTCAGGAACGTTTAACTGTGACTCTAAGGTAAGTGATATGAATACCGGTAGTTATTAAAAAGTGTTATTTGTTTTTTTATTTTGTATTTATTTTTGCTTTTTATTTTTTATTTTATTTATATATATTAAAGAATCAAATATCAAATTATGTATGCAATTTAATTTATCAGTGTAACATACAAAAATGAGAGAAACGCATACAATCTATAAGAAAAAAGTAAAAAGGGTTAAACAGAAATATGAAACCTTTAAATCTAATTTGAAAAGTCTCTGTTGTTTTCAATCATACTCTCTTTTTAGTTTGTTGTACCTCCACAACACATATCACTTTAAACACTTTAAAACACGAAGTCTGTTATGATGCACCGGAAAAGTTGCCAAACAATTGTCGTAAGCCCACATCTACAGAGCCGGATCCCGCTTGGAGAGTGTTGTTGGGTGAGCTTGTTTCGGGTATTGGTTCAATGGTCCAGGATGACGGGGATGGTGTGTATGTATGCAGAGACGGCGTGTGCAGAGAAGTGTTATGTAATTCATCCTCATCTATAAAAACTTGCTGAAGTTTATTTCTCACAGTGAGTTTGTGATTCTCAGGAATCTTCTTCATATATGGAAGGAGGCTTACCAAAAATTGGTAATCGCTGTCGTCCTTAACGGCTTTACTTTCAACAAGTAACTGTAATTTCGCTCTCTCTATTTCAAGGAACTTCTCGTCGTCATCAAGTTTCTTATCATTCGTTTTCCTGCGCTTCCGCTGTTTGATGTTGGTTGTTGATGGCCCCGGTTTTGGTTGTTCAGCAGATAAGCTACGCTGCTCCGGATCAATTCCACTTGCGTTTGTTTCTTGTGAAGTAGGTGTTTGATCATCTTCTTCTTCAAGAGACGGTGAATCAAAATTGTCTACCTCTTTGTGGGTATCATTTTTCCCAGGCGAAGCCACTTTTTGTGAAGATACAATGTTTCCTTTGAGATCTCTTTGTTCCAGTATATCGCGCAGGAACAACATTTGATTGAAGAACGGCCAAGAAGAGGAACGATCTTCTGGTGCTTCATCTCCAGACTTGTAGGCCTTTCTGTACTCTCGCCGAAATGTATCACGGAGCCCCTTCCATTTCTTCTTTACCTCTGCCACTAAAACAAAGAGAAACAGGACCATTTTTGGTCAATGCACTAATAAACAGATAAATACAATTTTCATTCAATTCTTGATTATTTTCTGTTATCGACATGTAATCACTATTTTTATAGTAGAAGAGGTTTAAATGGAATAGTGATGAGTAATGTTTTCATGGGAAGTACAACTGGGTAACCTCCGTCTATTTAAATGGACCATTTATTTATTTATTTATTTATTTATTTATTTATTTATTTATTTATTTATTTATTTATTTATTTATTTATTTATTTATTTATTTATTTATTTTTACTCGATAACAAACAATATGCTTTTCCCATTCAGGGATTGCCATAAGACAAGAACTACAAGCACCAATAACTGCATTATTTTGTATGTTTTATCCTATGTATGTTAGTTATTTACTATTAATTATGTATACACTATATCAATTGTATAATAACTATGAATAATTTTTTTATAGTTTCTATAAATTTAGGTAGCCTTATCTTAGTCTGGTTAGATGTAAGAGAAGGGTATGTGGCCTTAATTTTTACAGAAAAAATAAATTATTAATCAGGAAAATATGTTGTTATATTTTTATATAAAGTATATTTACTTATTTATTTTTTGTTACAGGTACTTGGCAACAGGATCTTCATTCAAGACATGGGGTTATTCATTTAGAATCTCAGATGTAATGGTGGGCAGAATAGTTCTAGAAACATGCAAGGTGATTTGGGAACAGTTAGTCGCTGCACATATGCCATTCCCCCCTACAGATGAACAACTGAATTCCACGGTGGAGCGGTTTTGGAGTAAGTGGAAATTCCCGAATTGTGTTGGCTGCATCGATGGGAAACACGTCCACATACGAAATCCAAATAATGCTGGCAGCATGTACAGAAATTACAAACAGTACTTCTCCATTGTGTTACAAGGCGTTGCTGTGCCCGATTATAAATTCATTACTATTGACGTGGGCGCATACGGTAAAGAGAGTGACTGTGGTATTTTTTCCAATTCCATACTTTACGGAAAACTTGAAAGAGGTGAGCTATGCAATCAACAGCTTGCTCCACTTCCTGGAATGAATATTAAATTTCCACATGTTCTTTTGGCAGATGAAGCGTATCCACTGAAAACGTACTTGATGAGACCATTTCCAGCATCACAACTAGGGCCATCACAAGGAGTTTTTAATAGACATCTTTCCAAAGCACGACAAGTTACAGAGTGTGCATTTGGTATTATCAGCACCAAGTGGCGAATACTGCAGAAATGTATTGAGGTTGAACCCGATTTCGTCGATGCGATTGTTAAGTGTATATGCTTGCTGCATAATATTGTCATCGATAAAGAAGGTGAACAACAAGCTGTGACAGTATTACATCAACAGTCGCAATCGAAAACCAGTGGTGCACCCACCAGATTTGCTTCACTAGGCGAAAATAGAAGTGTTACCACTGCTTATGTGATCAGAGACAAATTTGTAGCATACTTTTGTGAACACGAACCGAATAATTGAAAATGTTTAGGTACTGTCACTACTTAAATTTGCTATTTTCATTTCTTTTTCATTTCATTGTATATTAAAACAGAAACTGCATATGTTCCCGTATTGAAATTGTAAAAATAATATAAATAATGATAAAGTTATTTGTTTTATGTACCGCTAACATTTTTATGGTTTTGGGAGACACCGATGTACAGGAATTTGTCCTGCACAAGTTCTTTTACGTGCCAGTAAATCTACCAACACGAGGCTGACGTATTTGAGCACCTTGAAATCAGTGGCGGTTCATGCATGAAGGGTTTTCGGGCGCCACTCCGCCGCCTTTTCAAAAACATTTAACGTTATTTCACTCTGTAAATGATTACACTTTAAAATGTACCTAGGCTTTTTTTCCCACGTCTAATATTAATTGTTGTTTGAGGTTCATTCCAAAACATTTTACAAAACAATGAATTCCATTATACTGACTATTTAATCAATTCACTTCTATAAAGAAGCAAAAATAAAGATTCAAAACATAACCGTAATGTGACGGCACTATTTGTAAGGTGGTCAAATTGTTAAATGCGTGGTCATGCTTTGAAATTTGAGCAAGGAGATAGAAGTTAGGGAGTGCACTGTTTATTTGTTTTCAAGAATGTTCTTATTATCAGTTGTGATTGTGATCAGTGAAACAGTGCAGTGCTATAATAATCGGAATTGCATTAGCTGTTAGCCTCCACGAACCTGCTACGCAGGCGTAGCAGGGGGAGAGGTGATACTCCCACGTGGCGCGTCCCAGGTGGCGGATAGGGGGGTCCTAACCGGCTTGCCGGCGGACTTGAGGGAAATAAAATACCTCTCGCGGACCAAACACACACCCCCTGTGGGTGGGGGAGGCTGACGAATAATACACCCACGGTATCCCCTGCCTGTCGTGCGAGGCGACTAAAAGGGGCGACCAAGGGATGAATGAATTAGAACCATGAAACTACTCTTGATTCGTACCATCATGCGGGGAACACCATGGGTTGCATGTACTTGCGAGTAGTCTCACTAACATGGTACGAAATACGTTTGTGATTCGTTGCAGTAAAAAGCCTGGCCTGGTGGATTCCAGTACCCGTGCGTTGTACCCATGTGGGCAACACCGCGGGTCTGGGCGTAGCCTGTGAGTTGTACCACTATATGAGCGACACCGTGGGTCTGCGTTGCCTGTGATTAGTACTCACTATGTGCGGAACACCCCGGGGCCCTTGGGACCGGCACCCGTGACTAGTACCCTAGGTGAGGAAACTCATCGGTTTGCGTTGGCTGTAAGTGGCGCCATTGTGTGCGAAACACCATAGGTCTGCGTTACCTGTACGAAGTACAGTACTTGTGAGTAGTACCATCTTTTGTGGAACACCGTGAGTCTTCGCTACTTCTGATTAATACCCCAACATGACACATACCATGGTTCTATTTTACTCGCGACATGTACCATTCTGTGGGGCCTTAGACGTGGATTTTGCACCCCCTTTAGACACCAAGCATCATTGTGCTTTGTAAGTGGTTCCTTGGTCGCTAACAATGTTATTTTCGATCTGCATTGAGTCCGCTCCACTGGTTTTTGTTTGTTTGTTTTGTTTTGTGTTTTGTTGGGTTCCTGTCCATCCATTCATTCATTCTTCATGACATTTTATTTTTATTTTGGTCAGTGGATGCCTTTGAATTTTTTGTTCTTTCATTTCGTACCATTAGGGGACGATGACCTTCGATGTTAGGCCCCTTAAAACAACAAGCATCATCATCATCATCAGCTGTTAGCCTGTTCATTACTGTGTGTTCATAAATGCCATTGTAGCGTACCTAATTAATTAATTAATTAATTAATTAATTAATATAGTGAAAGCAGATTTATATTCAGCCGGTGTCGTCGGATTATTGTTATTATTATTCATATAAAAGTATCGTGGTGTTGGTCAGTGAAAACTGGACCGATTGGGGAGGGGAAAGAGATGGCAACACAGTCCTGCCAGAGTAAAATGTCACGAACCGCCACTGCTTGAAATACCACAGGACTGAGCCAGGATCGAACCTGTCAAGTTGGACTCAGAAGGCCAGCTCTCTACAGTCTGAGCTATTCAGTCCAGCATATTATATAAGTTAAATAAAGTTAAAGTTAAATAAATTTAATTAGAGTACTTACCATTATCAACGCCCACTTCCTCTGCAACCTTCGACCATAGTTTGCGTTGTATATCTCGAGAATGATAGCGTTTATCTTTCATATTCCATAGTGGTGTTCTTTCACAAACCGCACTTATCAACTTTTCACTATCTACATCCATGACAAATGTAGTAACGATAAAAATAATGTTGCATATGACGACGGCAGACAACCGGATGCTTGCAAGAAACGTGGAGTACAGGCGACTACTCATGACTACAAGCGGCAAATCCCATTCGAGTGGGATCCATCGCTTGTCGCCTGTTATTGCCTATAATTGCGTGAGTCGGCCGCTCGAGATCGCTTGCAGTGGACGCGGTTCCATTACAATCTTCGTTTTGGGATCAGTCGCGCTATTACGCACGTAGTCGCCTGATCTCGTAATAGCGCGTAGTCGCTTCCATTGGACGAGCAGCCTAAGGAATAAAATTTGCTGCACCAAGTTCTTCCTATAAAGTGACTTAAAGGAGTGAATAACCCCTAAATCCATAGGTTGTAGCTTGCTTGTGCAGTTAGCAGGCAGAAATTCTAACTGCACATTCCTCAAAATAACATCCACGGGATGTGCAGGACAATGGTCGATGAAAAGAAGGATCTTTCTATTTTGCGCACCCATTTTTAAATCCAGAGCAATGAACCGCTGTCGGAAAAGATCTGAGGTCATCCAAGCTTTATGGTTGGCATCGTAGGCGGTATGAATGATCACACTTTCTTGAAGCAATGAGGTTTTTTAGATTTCCCTATCACATAGTGGTGGAGCTTCTCAGAGCCATCAGCATTGGCTCCCAACATCACTGTGAGCCTCATCTTGCTATGTTTCCCACCATGGCATTTGTCTCCTTTGAATGCCAAAGTTTTGCTGGGCAACCCACTGAAAAACAGTCCAGTGGTGAACAAAAATGCCACAATTCAACCAATTTATCCAAAAAGTTTCCAAATACAGTTTCAATATCATTTTCTCCCATTTGAAATTCAGTTAATTTGTTTCAGATTTTCAATAAATATGTTAATATAATCATCACCGTGACTTTTTACCCACATCAGAACAGGTTCGTCAATGTAAATTATGTCAGGCTGGGCCATACAATGTCCATAACCAGATGTTGAAACACCTTAGTGAGGATAGTCTATTATATCACCTTCGTGTGTTCAACCGAATCTGGATAGAGGGTGAGTTTCCATCTCATTGGCGAGAGGGCATAATAATTCCTGGCCTCAATCCTAACAAAGATCCTATGTATGCAGGAAGTTACTGACCAATTTGTCTTACAAACTGCCTGTATAAGCTATTTGAGAGGATGGTAAATCGCCGACTTGTGTGGTGTCTGGAGAAACACCACGAACCTGCTACGAAGGCGTAGCAGGGGGAGAGGTGATACTCCCACGTGGTGCGTTCCAGGTGGCGGGCAGGGGGAGAGGTGATACTCCCACGTGGCGCGTCCCAGGTGGCGGATAGGGGGGTCCTAACCGGCTTGCTGGCGGACTTGAGGGAAATAAAATACCTCTCGCGGACCAAACACACTACCCCCTGCGGGTGGGGGACGCACATGTAGAATACACCCGCGGTATCCCCTGCCTGTCATAAGAGGCGACTAAAAGGGGCGACCAAGGGCTGACTGAATTAGAACCATGAAACTAATTTTTAATCTACCATTACGCGGAGAACACCATAGGTTGCCTGTACTTGCGAGTAGTACCACTAAATTCGGTACGAAATAGGTTTGTGATTAGTAGCAGTAAAAGCCTGGCCTGGTGGATTCCAGTACCCGTGCGTCGTACCCATGTGAGCAACACCGCGGGTCTGGGCGTAGCCTGTGAGTTGTACCACTATATGAGCAGCACCGTGGGTCTGCGTTGCCTGTGATTAGTACCCACTATGTGAGGAACACCACGGGAATACCGGCGCCCGTGTTTAGTACACCTAGGTGGGGAACCTTCTCGGTTTGCGTTGGGTATGAGTTGCGCCATTGTGTGAGACACACCATAGGTCTGCGTTACTTGTACGTCTTGCAATACTTGTGAGTAGTACCATCTTTTGTGGAACACCGTGAGTCTTCGCTACTTCTGATTAGTACCCCAACATGACACATACCATGGTTCTATTTTACTCGCGACATGGACCATTCTGTGGGGCCTTAGACGTGGATTTTGCACCCCTTTAGACACCAAGCATCATTGTGCTTTATAAGTGGTTCCTTGGTCGGTAATAATGTTATTTTCGATCTGTTTTGAGTCTCATCCACTGTCTTTTGTTTGTTTGTTTTTTGTTTTTTGTTGGGTTCCTGTCCATCGATTCATTCTTCATGACATATTTTATTTTTATTTTGGTCAGTGGATGCCTTTGAAATTTTTGTTCTTTCATTTTGTACCATTAGGGGCCGATGACCTTCGATGTTAGGCCCCTTAAAACGACAAGCATCATCATCATCATCATCCAGGTGGCGGATAGGGGGATCCTAACCGGCTTGCCGGCGGACTTGAGGGAAATAAAATACCTCTCGCGGACCAAACACACTACCCCCTGCGGGTGGGGGACGCACATGCGGAATACACTCGCGGTATCCCCTGCCTGTCGTAAGAGGCGACTAACAGGGGCGACCAAGGGATGATTGAATTAGGACCATGAAACTACTTTTGATTCGTACCATCATGCGGGGAACAACATGGGTTGCCTGTACTTGCGAGTAGTACCATTCTGTTAGGTACTGAATAGTTTTGTGATTCGTAGCACTCAAGCGGGTTTCAGTGTGGTTTTCCAGTACCCGTGAGTCGTACCCCTGTGAGCAACACCACAGGTCTGGGCGTTGCCTGTGAGTTGTACAACTATATGAGCGACACCGTGGGTCTGCGTTGCCAATGATTAGTACCCACTATGTGAGGAACACCACGGGAATGCCGGCGCCCGTGGTTAGTACACCTAGGTGAGGAACCTCATCGGTTTGCGTTGGCTATTAGTGGCGCCATTGCGTGAGAAACAACATAGGTCTGCGTTACCTTTACGACGTACAATACTTGTGAGTAGTACCTTAATGTTTGGAACACCGTGAGTTTACGCTACCTTTGATTAGTACCGCAGCTTGAGAAATATCATGGTTCTACTTTACTCGCGACATGTACCATACTGAGAGGCCTTAGACCTCGTTTTTGGACCCCTTTAGACATCAAGCATAATCGATTCAGGATTGTGCTTTATAAGTGGTCGCTTGGTCAGTAATACTATTATTTATGACCGTTTTTGAGTCAGATCCACTGTTTTTTGTTTGTTTTTGCGTTTTTGGGTTCATGTCCATCCATTCATTTTTCATGACATTTTTATTTATTTTGGTCAGTGGATTTTTTGAACTTTTTGTTGTCATTTCATTTCGTACCATTAGGGGCCGATGATCTCGATGTTAGGCCCCTTTAAACAACAAGCATTATCATCATCACTTCTAACTTATGAATAAGATATCCTGAGTCTACCCTGCTTTCGCTCCCGTAAAGCAAAGCCAGTGGTTATAAAAAAATATCTTGCAGTTTTAGAAGTGGTCTATCACACGAGAGAGAATTAGAAAGCTGATGATGATTCAGTAATTGGCTGTTCAACATCTTGCCTTGTAGAAAATCTGGCACCTGAGGAGAAGAAAAACTTTTATTTGCACTCCATGAACTATTCTATTGCAGTTTGTGATTATATTATTCATAAATTTAATTTGAATAGTGATGATTTTGTTAATGCTCAAGTAGCTCAGATAAATTATTTGCAGACTTCTTCCTTCAATGCCATAAAGTATTTTGTTTCAAAGTTTCCTGTTATATTGCCAGTGAAAGATGGTGAAGATGACCAAGAAGCAATGGATGCATTACAGTGCCAGTTTTGTGCTCTCCAAGTGGAGGATTTACCATTGTCTGTTGTGCAAGAAGAAAGAATAGATTGTTATTGGTCTCCTATAGGGGATAAACGAGGTGCAGATGGGTGTTTCAAATATGATAGAATCGCAGAAGTAATGCTCTCTATATTGACAATTCCACACAGCAATGCCAGTGTGAAAGATTGTTCAGCCAGGTAAAAAAGACGAGGACGCAATTCCGATTGTCTCTGAATGACGAAAATCTCAGTAAACTATTGGTGGTCAAATCAAGTCTAAGTGGAAACTGTTAAGAGCAGCAGTATGACAGTGCCAGTTCAATGCTAAACAAGTAAACACAGCAGTCTCTATCACCTACATGTGTATATTCTTCACCGTTTGGTAAGTTGTAGTCAGTTCTTGACTTATCTGTCTAAATGTTACTATTCGTATGTATGTGTCATATATGAGAATGATTATTAGGTACGTTTTCTTGCAATCGTTTTTGTTTTCTTAGTTTAAGATTTTAAATGTAATGGTTAATTCGCATTGTAACTGTAGATACGTATGCCTTTTATCTTGTCCTCTTTTTACCGAGACCGTGGCGCAATACACTTGATGACATCCAAGAATTAAAAAATCTTCCTATTTCTATTTCTAAAAGTTGGCAGGTATGTACGTTTCTGTGTAGCACATATTTTATCTAGGTTCAGTGTTCTCCCCAGAAATTTTTGTCAGCTGGGTGGCTTGAAAGAGTAGCCGGGTGGGGGAATACTACTTCAAAAATAAGTGATAAAATTTCAGTCTGTTCCCCGTAGACTTTAACGGTAATATCAGAGAGGTAAGCATTAACTGCAAAATTGAACTATTTCACTGTTATCACAAATAAGACAAAATAAGAAATATCTTTTTCTACCATTACAAAATTGAAATTTACTTTTAGCATGATGTTGAACCTTCTTTTCTTCTTTGAGGCCCAGTTGTCTGCAGCTCTTACATAATTGAATTCAGTTGAGTCTGGTCCCTCTAGTGAAATCAGCATCAAATTGTTGAGTGCGGTCTGCTTCATACGATTCCTCAGACAGGTTTTGACTCTCCTCAAAGCCGAAAATCCGCTTTCACATTCAGCTGTGCTCACAGGTTGCTAGTGTTGCTAAATTTGGAAAAGATTCCTTAAGGTCGCATGTTGTTGCAAACTTCATCATTATTTGTTTAGGTCTTAACCCGATGTAGGACTCTCCTTGGAATATTTTTGATGCAACAGACCATTCCAGTTCAGCGCTAATGTAATTTATGACTGGAGGGCTTCCCACTAGAAATCAAGAAGCAGAGTAACTCGGGAGCTTCATTCTGATCTTGACTTTTTGCATTAAACACACTTGAAAAGCAGGAAGTGATGGGCATATCCGGAAATCTTTATTCTGGATGTTGGATAACAGTATCTATGTACTTGTCATAAATTGTTGTTTTGAAGGGCACAACTTTTACATCTGAGTAAGTGATGTGGAAGTCTGACCATTCACCTGCAAGATGGTGACTGAGACTTTGAAAACGATTTCCTGGAGTGTCTTTCAATTGTAAGACGCTGAGTTTTGAGCTTTCTAAGATTGGCTCAATTTCTGTCAAGTCAATATTTTGCGTTTGCCAAGCTCTTGACAATGTGCACAAAAGAGGTAAGATATCTGAAAGCATCATCATTGCAGCTAAGAAATTGTATGTCTTTATGCACTTTCTTAGGCCTTCAGATGTGATATCATTCCTTTCAGTGGTCTCTCTTTCAAGTGCAGCAACAACACTAACCATATATCTTCTTAGAGACTGTACAGCAAAGTCATAAGACAACCATCTAGTATTATTGGCCATTTTTAGTTCCACGAACCTGCTACGCAGGCGTAACAGGGGGAGAGGTGATACTCCCACATGGCGCGTCCCAGGTGGTGGATAGGGGGGTCCTAACCGGCTTGCCGGCGGACTTGAGGGAAATAAAATACCTCTCGCGGACCAAACCCACACCCCCTGTGGGTGGGGGAGGTACACGAATAATACACCCATGGAATCCCCTGCCTGTCGTTGAGAGGCAACTAAAAGGGGCGACCAAGGGATGATTGGATTAGAACCATGAAACTACTTGTGATTAGTACCACCACGCGGGGAACACTATGGGTCATTATTACTTGCGCGTAGTACCACTATGTTAGGTACCAAATAGGTTTGTGATTAGTAGCAATCATGAGCACTGTGCGGTCAGGCTTTTACGGTACCTGTGATTAGTAGCACTATATGAGGGACACCAGGGTTCTGGCCTATGATTAATACCCACTATGTAAGGAACACCACGGGATAGTACGAGTCCCTGTGGTTAGTACACGTATGTGATGAAAACCATAGGTTTGCGTTGCCTGTAAATGACGCCGTTATGTGTGAAACACCCTAGGTCTCTATTACCTGTGCGAATTTCTTTACCTGTGAGTAGTACCATGTGTGGAATACCGCGAGTCTAAGATACTGTTGATTAGTACCGCACCAAGTCAAATACCATGGTTCTACTTTCCAAGCGATAAGTACCATTATGAGAGTGCGATGACCTATATTTTGGACCCCTTTAGCTTGCAAGCATCATCGATTTAGTATTGAGCTATAGAAGCAGCCCCTTGGTCAGTATTACTATTGTTTTCCGTCAGTTTCTGAGACTGAGGCATTGCGGGTCGTCTCCACTGATTGTTTTTAACTTCATATCCATCCGTTCATTTTTTTGTCTTCACGTTTTGAATTCTGGTCAGTGGAGGATTTTGTGTGTATTTTTATTTTGTCATTGCATTTCGTCTCATTTCGTACCATTAGGGACCGATGACCTCGATGTTAGGCCCCTTAAAACAACAAGCATCATCATCATCATCACCATTTTTAGTTTAATTTGAGGGCTGTCCATGATATTCTGGATTTCAGTTAAACCAGCCATCCTGACTGAGGAATTTTGATAAAAGAAAAAGAGTTGCCTAAAAATATCATTAAGGGACACTGGGACTGAAATTTCTAATTCCTGTAAGTATGAAGTTAGCATCTTAATATTTTATGTGCTCAAAGTATGTGATAGTATAAATATCTGTACCAAATTTGATCATTATAGCTTTACTAGTTTCATAGATATTAATTATTTTCCAATATTTATATGCAAATTATTGAAATGTTCTAATTATCAAGTGTAAAAAAAAGAGCCAGATTCCACAATTTTTTAATAATTATCTACTGCCTTATTATTATACAAATGAAACTGTGCATCGTTTTTGATATTGAATCTTTCACTATCAAGATATAATTTTTTCCCACATCGACCTTTATTTTTTGTAAAATTATTGAAATTTTAATGTTTGAATTTTTTTTACAGGCAAACCTGAGCTGCAATCCTAAAAGTAATGCACACGTTTGTGGACAAAGTACTAAGGAACAAGTATGAGAATTTACAAGATAATAGCATCAGATCTGTAATGTGTAGTAGATTTTATACATCTGAAAATGTAAAACTGTGAAAATTGCATTTTTCTAAACATGCACATTTTTTAATATTTCCACTTCAACTTACTTGTTAAAACTGTCCTGCAGCATGAGTCACACCCTCCTTCTTCCGTTTTGCAGCCTCCTTGTTCACCTTTGTGTCCTTCATCTTCCGTCGAGTTGCTTTTTTCTTCTCAGAGGACTTCCTGCGAGCATCAAGCCTAAGGACTGCCTGTTCTGTCACATGAGCTACTTACGTTCTTTTGATATCCAGCTTCAGGTCTATTGTTGCACTGCATCCCATATTGAACTCTGCCACAACATTACATACACAAATTTCGCCGGGCTGAGTGGCTCAGACGGTTAAGGCGCTGGCCTTCTTACCCCAACTTGGCAGGTTCGATCCTAGCTCAGTCCGGTGGTATTTGAAGGTGCTCAAATACGTCAGCCTCGTGTCGGTAGATTTGCTGGCACGTAAAAGAACTCCTGCGGGACTAAATTCTGGCACCTCGGCATCTCCGAAAACCGTAAAAGAGTATTTAGTGGGACGTAAAACAAATAACATTATTATTATTACACAAATTTCAAGTCTCTTTTTGGATACTTGTGGTTTTTCATTTTGAATAGGCTACTTTCAAGTTCACCAGATGAGCCGGCCGCAAAATGTATTTTGGAAATCTCATCTGGTTCTTTCTTAAAGAAACTTAGAAGAGTAGATGTTTGACTAGATTTCCTGCTCATTTTGAGAACACAAAATTTGACGTCAAAAACACGAAGAAATGAAACGGGCAGTTCATTTAGGTAATTCCCGCCAGAAATAGAAAATAATACCAATATTCGTGATGAATTAGGAAGTAAAGCACAAATGGAAAACACTGACATTGTGTCTGTCTGTTAGGTCATCAGCCCAGAGGCTGGTTGGATCCTCTAATAGCACCACTAAAGGTTATGCGGTTATAAGGAAACCCCAAAAACCAATGACAGCACCACAATGAGGTGTACTAGGCAAGATGAGGAGTGAGGTAGTTTGCCATCGCTTTCCTCACTGGGTCAGAAAGTACTATTGCAGCACGACTGACCCTATGAGCAGCACCTTTCGTAACACTCAGACGCACCAGTCGTGCTCTGCATGTCATTACTCAGTACTACTCATTCCCCAGCAGCTTCCATATTGTCACAGCCATGGATGTTGACTGGGACTTCGGTGGAAGCTACACTTTACTCTTGCCTGTGCCAAGAGATGGATGTAAAAGTACTGTATCCATCAAGAAATGACAGCAGGCAGACACTGACATTAACAATAGTTAAATGTAATTAAATCGGAACCATAAATCCACTGAAGTCCATTGTTAGCAGTAGTAAATGTTAAAGAAACTAAAAGATTACCAAACAAACAGATTTGCTTCGAAAACAACTAAGTTGGTGACACTGAACACTAATACATACTCTACCGATTTGTGTGTTTCATATTCGATTGTAATTCGATATTTTCTGTCAAAATGGCCGCCGTAGCAAATGTGTAATACCAAATACTGTATTAAAGTATTTGGTAATACCAAATATTTGGTAAAACATTGTGATGAACTAGCGATGGAATCGAGAAAGTCGGTCTCAAGTTGAGTTCTATGCCTGGAAGTGGACACTGCCTCGGAATCGAGTCCATGGGAATACACGTCGGTATCTCTGACAGTTCGTAAAATTACTTGTAACAACGAAACTTGCGGGAATGAAATCCTGATATAACGAAGGAAGTGTGTTTAAAATAACACTTAATCCAAGACAATGATATGGTTCAATATATGCGAAGTACATACATTTCAAATCAAGAATAAAACAATGAACAAAACCCCAAACTCGGTTAAATTTTAACTTACGATAATCTCATTAAACATTAGTGTGGTATTCACCTTACCATTTCATGAAATTAAGTATTGAAGGACTGAATGTCAGCAGTAATTTCTCTCTAGGTGCTAGTGATATTGTTGCCCGGCTGAGTGGCTCAGATGGTTGAAGAGCTGGCTTTCTGACCCCAACTTGGCAGGTTTAATCCTGACTCTGTCCGGTAGTATTTGAAGGTGCTCAAATGTGTCAGCTTCGGTAAATTTACTGGCACGTAAAAGAACTGCCGGACACAATTCCGGCACCTGGGAGTCTCCGAAAACCGTCCAAAGTAGTTACTGGCACGTAAAGGCAACACTAGTATTATCAGTATAACACTGTTAATGAATTCACCCTGGTGATTGGAAGGATGCTGGTACCAAGCATCACAATGGGATGCATGACTTTAATAATGCTGCTGCAACAGACAGTCCTCTCCAACAGATTCATGAATGTATTTCTATATTGAGAGAATGTAGTTAGAATTTTATGTTTTAGAACACTACTAATATATCGCAATCACTATCTCGTTCTTATAATGGTCTTTAATGATCCTGGCCAATATTATACGGTGTATTTCTTCCATTTGTACTGCATATTATTTGTTATAATTGTTATTAATTCAAGTATTAACAGAGAATTTTGAACTTCTAGGGTTCTGCCGTTCGTTTGTAATCGCGTATCATTGGGCTTGGCCACTCCGTTGCTGTGGAGTGCCGTGCAAGTTTGTGACGTCATAAGTAATCGAGCCAAGTGCTCGCATGCAATTCTACACTGATCCAAGAGCCGCTGAGGCGGCGGACAACGCTACGTGATAGTCAACACACTTAAAACCCAGTGTAATTATGCTGACAACAATTAATTTTTATCATTTAAATAAACAGTTTCACAGTATTTATATTTTAAATTGAAACAACCAATGACTCAAATATGTGTTCATATTATGTAACTAGCACACATCAAGGTTATGTTAGCCGGGCGGTCTGTAGAAAAGGTCCTAGGGAGGACACTGAGGTTAGACTACGGCAGTGCAGCATACGGCTCAGCAAGACCAAGCATTCTTGTGAGATTGAACAGTATCCATCACAGCGGGGTTAGGTTGGCGACGGGAGCTTTTCGAACAAGCCCCATAGCTAGCCTGCTCGCTGAATCTGGTGTGCCACCTGTACACCTGAAGCGCCAGCAGCTCCTTCTGTTGTATGCTGCAAATTTGCGACAGATGCCATTTCACCCAAGCTGTCCTTGCGTATTCAACAATGGACACCATCAGCTGTACGCTGCTTGTCCTTGAGCAACGCGGCCGGTTGGAATACGCTTGGACAGCAGTCACAGATTGTTTCACGTACCTTTGGTTCCTTGCCTTGTCAGACAACCAAGTGGGATACCTCCATGGGTAGTACGATGTCCTGAAATAATCCTGGATCTGCACACTGGCCCGAAGGAAAACACGGACCCTTCGATTTATTGGAGGCACTTTATGTTCGTTGTTGGCCGGTATCCAGGTTCAGTCGTTGTTTACACGAATGGCTCGAGAATAGACACTAAAGTGGACTGTGCATTCGTTGTTGACACTAATAGGTTTCATTTTGCTCTCCCAGAACCCTGTAGTGTATACACAGCAGAGCTCTATGCTATCCGTGAAGCTCTGCGGTATGCACTGTCCGATGAGCGCCTACACTTTCTTGTGTGTACTGACTCCTTGAGCTTGCTACAGTCTGTTGATACCTATTTCCCTCGGCACCCTCTGGTGAAGCGTATCCAGGACCTGCTGGGCAGGTGTTCGGATGCCAGCACCAGAATCATGTTTCTGTGGCTCCCAAGCCACATGGTTGTAGAGGGAAACGAGTTAGTAGATAAGGCTGCCAAGGAGGCAGTAACACTGCCTCCGTTGCCTTACAAGGTTCCAGCAAGTGATATTCGCTCTCAGCTGAGACATCTTGTTATGTTCCACTGGGAGTGGAGTGGCAGGCCACTCCTCTTCCAAATAAGCTGAGAGTGATAAAAGGTACAACGAAGGTATGGAGGACCTCCCTGCGGGCTTCAGATCAGCCACGGTATACTAATGCACTCCCATTTATTGAAAGGTGAACCCCGTCCGGTGTGTACTTGCGGCAGTCATCTTACCATGGTACACATCCTGGACCTGGTTGGTCTGCGCCGTAGTCTTAAACTCCTGCATACCATCTCCGTCATCCTGGGTGATGACGAGCAGTCTGCAGTCCTCGTCATGCGTTTTTTGAGGGATAGTGGTCTTTGTTATCGTGTGTAATGATGTCCTTTGTCCTAATGTGTTTGTGTTGACTGCACTTTTATCCCATTGACTTTATTTTAGTTCGTGTTGAGTATTTTACTGTGTTATTTTAACTTTTAACTTGAATTATATATATATATTCCAGGCAATGCCTTATTCCTTTGTCACCTGTGTTTTCAATTGGTTTATTAGAAATAAGGCATTGCATATTAGATCCACTGATTGTTTTAATCTCATAACTAGTTTTCATCACAATTTTTTTTAAACACCGGTCAGTGGATACTTTTAAAATTTTAATTATCATATCCTATCATGTCCTATCATGTCCATCTCTTTTCATTATGGGCCGATGACCTTCGGTGTTAGGCCCCTGTAAACAAGCATCACCATCATCATCATCAATCTGTTTGTAATGCCTAAGTAGGAATGAAGTATGTTTGTTTGTTTTCAGGAAGCCTGTACGATACTGTTGCTATGTATGCGATATTGGAGTGATTTCCAAAACCTACCTCAAGCAGCACATGAGGATTCATACAAGAGAGCGTCCATTTGCTTGCATACATTGCCAGAAAACTTTTTGCCGCAAGTCTGTTCTTAGAGGTCACCTTCTGCTTCATCAAGTTCACACAGCATTTAAGTGTACAGAATGTGATGAAAGTTACAGCAAGGAGCGGGAGTATGTTTGCCATATGAAAACACACCATATTTTCTGGCCCTTCTCATGCGAGCAGTGTGGGCAGAGTTTTAAAAGCTCGGCTCTCTTGAGCAAACACAAGGATACTCATTTGCAGGATAATAAACGCAAGCGTACCCGTGTGGTGAATAACAAACGGAAGCGTACTCGTGTGGAGGATAACAAACGCAAGCGCACTCCCGTAGAGGATTATAAACGCAAATGTACCCATGTGGAAGATAACAAACGCCAGCAGACTCATGTAGAGGAAATTACATATGCATGTTCTTTTTGTGTGAAGGAGTTTGCAGACAGGGACTCGTTGGATAAACACATGGAAATGCATGTTGAGGTAACGCCGTACAGGTGTGAACTCTGCAAAAAGCAGTTCAAGCTCAGGATACAGTTGAGGATGCATCGGTGCCAGAGGCAAGAGGAAAACAAGATGGGCCTGCGGTCTTCATTAAAATAACCTTGGATTGTGTTTCTAAATTCAGGATATGGAACTTGTTTACAGAAGGTACCAACTCCATCTGAACTAATTTTACAGAGCTTGGAAAAAGAAAAACTGGCGGCATGCAATTGAGGTGACCGTGGCCATTATTCTCTTTCTCCCAGGTACTTGTTTACCCTTTGTATTGGAATTATTCCAAGAGTATATTTGGATTTGGTACCTTTTTGAAACAAATGATGATTTGATACATTTTGAGATAAATCTTCTGCTTAAATAGGTTACATGTACAAAGCTTGTGTGAATGTAGCTATTTCTTTGTTTATTTTTTTTACTTCAAGGAAAGGTCCCTTTTATGTCAAAACAAGTTATTTTGTATGCACACTGAACACAGTCTTCATAAACAACTTAACTATTTTCATCTGTAGAAGGTGATTTTAACATGACAACGCTGCTTTACTTTTCCTTTATGTTTCCTATTGCTTTGCCCATCTTATCTTATGTTGACAGACTGTAAACAGCATGAAGTCCTACTAAACTGGCTTTGCCTGGATTGTCAGTCTTATACCCTCATTCTGGTTAGTACTGAATATTGTCAGTTCAGCATTCAAAGTTTTATTCTAGAACGTGAACTTTCCCATCACTCGCAAATACTGTAGGCTATCATACTTTTCAGGAATCTTTTCCATATAAGTATATGGGACAGAAGTATAATACCTGTGTAGTTTTCACACTTTCAATGGCTTCATTTCTTAAATAATGGAATAATTACTCCCTTGGACCAAATTCAGGCACTACACAGAACATTTTGTACTTCCATTGGATGCCAGATAGTCTGGCTGCTTTGATCATATCAGCTGTTACATAATCCATCCCAGCTGATCAACCACTCTTCATCTGGCACTGCGTAGTGGTCCTTCTACCTCATTCGAGGTAATCGGTACGTCATCTTCAGTTTTTCCTGACCATTCATGAGATTCTGAATTTGCAGATCCATTTAATAAATAACTTGTCAAAATATACTTTCATGACATTCTTGATGTCTCTCCATCAACAGTCTGTATAGTTATAATATCTTCTTTGTCATATCTCCTACTTTTTGCAATGCCATACAACATCGTCTTCCTCCAGTTTCTGTGTAAATTCATTGCAGCATGTTTCCTTTTCCTTGCAAACAATTCTTTGTACCTCTGATTTTCTGTCTCTGTTCAAGTTTCTTCATTGTGTCGTCAGTTTCTGAGTCACTTCTGAGTTTTGCTGTATCCCTGTCTTTTGACAGCATTTCCCTTCTGTATTGCCTCCTTTACTCAGTTGTTCCACCACAAAGTTCTCTTTACATTTACTCTAGTGTGTGTTTTACTACATAGCACCACAGCACTGCTTACTAAAGTGTTGTTCCATTCTTCATTACCATTTTTTGGTTCTGAAACTTGTAGTTTATTTTTTATCTCCTCTTGAAACTGTTGCTTGTTATCCCTTTCTTTCAGTTTTTGGGCTTTTATCTTATGTTTCCTTTTCATAGTTGTCATCTGTATTACTTTAAATCCAGTGGGATCAGTCACAAGAAGTTTATGATCACTATCAAGACATTCACTTCGAAAGTGTCTTGCATGTTAGTTCTACTACCTACGTCAGTAATAACATACTGTATTTACTCGCATGTTAAACCCCTTTGTATGTGTAAACATTCTATACTGTTCTTTAACAAACTTATGAATGTTTTCTGAGTTTTGTCGGCAGACCTCGTCATCTGCTTTATGAGGGATAGTGGTCTGTTTTATCGTGTCTAATGATGTCCTTTGTCCTCGTGTATTTGTCAATTGCCCTTTTATCCCATTGACTTTCTTTTAGTTTGTGTTGCATATTTTAATGTGTTATTTTAACGTCTAATGTAAATTATGTATATATATCTGCACTACCAGGCAATGCCTTATTCCTTTTTCCCCCTGTATTTTCTCTTATTTTATTAGAAAATAAGGCATTGCGAATTAGATCCACTGCTGTTTTAATCTCATACTCATTTTCTCATCACCTTTCTTTAACTCTTGTCAGTGGATACATTTTAAAATTTTAAATATTATGTATCATGTCGTCCATCTCATTCCATTGGGGGCCGATGACCTTCGATGTTAGGCCCCTTAAAATAACAACCATCATCATCATCATTATCATCATCATTTCTGAGTCTTACTGGCTATTTTCATTGGTAGGCAGTATTTCTAAATTTAAAAAGACAATAAATGGTGAACACACAACTTTTAGGCCTACATATAAAGTAAATGTAGTCAGTTTTAGTTATTTTATCATGAATTTGTTTCTTCTCATTAACTCCTCTGATCAGCTTAATGTCAGGAAGTGCATTCGGTCGTAAAAACTTGCTATGAAGATTCGTCTCGCTTCATACTCGACCCTGAAGAGAAAAGGGATAGGGGTATCTTATTTTCGTATTGTGCAATATTAATCAAAAGAATTTAATGGCCAGTCATTTGTCTCTGTCAGGTGAACAGTAGGTATACCGCACAATAAACCTGACCACGGCTTTCATTTGAATCATCGTCATCTTGGGCCACCAGTCTCCCTGCTTCTGGCGTGTCGCCATTCCAAATAACATCATCTTCACTGCCATCTCGTCAGCCGTGCACTCCCATCGAGAGCATTCAAGATCCCGTCTTTTTTAAACTTTAAAAAATAGTTATGTTCTCGACTATTCACCTATTTGTGCGGCATCATCAGAGCTGCAGTAAGACTTGTACCTGCTTCGGAAGCGGAATCATTGTTCTTCTGCGATGAACTATATTGGGGGGGTCTTGTATGCAAAATTTATTTTTTTCATTTTCTTTGTCTCAAAAAGCCAGGGCCGTCTAGTACACGAGTAAGTACGGTAATCTCTCAGAGAATTTGGTTTACTATCCTGGCTGTATCTAGTTACCTTATGACTTTTTCTTCTGGAACGATGTGTTTCTGACCACCAAGAGTTTGTTTCTCAAGCACAGGTCTATGATGACCTAATCAAGGACTTGAAAAAAGAACTAATGGAGAGTTAAATACCTTGGTGTTTGCTGATAATGTTGCTGTTGGGGGTGGGGGCTGGGGTGGTGAGGGGAGGGTGGACACAGAAAGACGACTCAGCAAATGGTTAACTATCTTCAATAATTTTAAAATGAAGGTGAGCAAAATAAAAACCGTTGCCATAAAAATGAGTAGAGATAATACTGGTTGCCAAATACAACTTTATGGACAATACATTACAACAGTACAACAATTCAAACACCTTGGGAACATGGTCTCAAACAGGAGTGGAATAGGGCAAGAGTGGTCAATGAGTCTAAATTCTATAACCTCATATATCCCCTGGTTTGGGACAAGAAGGCACCAAGATGTCCTTGTATAAATCAAATCTTATTCCCGTACTTAATTATGACCTAGAAACCTGCACGTTGCAGACTAGAGATCTTAGTAAACTGCAGGCTTGTGAAATTAAATTTATTAGGGAGCAAGTAATGTAAAATTTAGTGACTGTTGCATACAGTATTTTATTTTATATTATGCTGAATTTTAAATTAAATTATAAATAAATTTGCCATGAACCTATTGCACTGTTGTAGCATGGGGGAGAAATGATACTCCCAGGTGGCGGATAATGGGGTCCTAATGGTCTGCCGACAGATTTTAACAAATTAAAATAGCTTTCGTGGATCAAACATACAACCCTCTGTGGGTGGGAGACGCAGACGAAGAATACACCCACGTTATCCCCTGCCTGTCTTAAGAGGCGACTAAACGGGGCGACCAATGGATGCTGAATTTTGAAGCATTACATGTGATTAGTGCCATCATGCGAGGAACACCATGAGTCTACTCTTCTCGCGATTAGTACCACTATGTGAGGAATACCATGGGTGTGTGGGTGGACCTCTATGGGTTTACAGTACCCATGTATATTATCTGCCACTATGACGGAGGATCCTCTCTGTCCAGGTTCGGTTGGAACATCCCAAGGAGATAAAAAGAGGCTAACCTCGCTGGGTGTTTCAGCATCTAGTCGTGGACATTGTGGGTCTGCGTTTCGAGGAACACCACGGGTCTGGGCGTTGCCTGTGATTAGTAGCACTCTATGAGCAATGCCATCGGTCTGTGTTGCCTGCGATTTGTTCCCACTATGTGAGGAACACAACGGGATTGTGCGGGTCCCTGTGATTAGTACCAATATGTGAGGAACACCATGAGTTTACATTGCCTATGAATGGCATCATTATGTAAGAAACACTATAGGTCTGTTACCTGTGAGTAGTACCACACTGTGAGGAAGTCATTGAGTCCACATTACTTGTGATTAGTACCACTACATAAAAAATACCATGGTTCTACTTTACTAGAAATACGTACCATTATGAGGGGCCGTTGACCTGGATTTTGGAACTCTTTAGACAACAAGCATCATTGATTCAGGATTTTGCTTTGGAAGCAGCCCCTTGGTTAGTATACACCATTGCTTTAAGTCAGTTTCTGAAAAGGTGGGTTATTGCGGGTCGGATCCACTGATTGTTTTAAGTTCATAATCATTGTCCAGTCGTCGTCTGTTTGAATTCTATTCAGTGGATTGATTTTGGAATTATTTTCAACTTTTAATATTGTGAGTTGAATCTGCTGATTATTTTATATTAACCCATTAACTACGAAATATTTTAAACAATATTTTAGTATATTCTGGGTACTATGATCAGTTCTAGGATTGAGAAGTGAAAAATATATTTTTTAAAAGTAATTCCTGTAGAGTAATCAATATATTTATGTCGATCCTCAAATGGGGATATGGTTGATTACACTTAGTTTTACACTTCATGATATTTTGTTTCATGCAGTCCTTCATTACACACACAACATTGTTTATATGAATTTATCTTGCAGACTACATGCTTTTTGTCTTTTTATATCCATATGTTTAATCGTATAGCCATTCCCGGAGATCTAGGTTTCGATTGGCAGATGTCACTGCATGTTTCACATCTGTAGTTCTTGTGCCAAGTAGTAAAGCATACAACGTGCAGTCCCACATTGCACACACAACACTGCTTCCTTACATTCTTCTTGCACACTCCACATTTTCTTTGCTTGCCCATGTCCGTACGTTAGTGTTTTCATCAGATGGAAAGCTACCCCCTGTGGGTGGGGGACGCAGATGAAGAATACACCCACGGGTTCCCTGCCTGTTGTAAGAGGCGACTAACAGGGGCCCAAGGGGCTCTCAACTTGGGAGTGTGGATTGGCGACCATGGGGACCTTAGCTGAGTGTTGGCATTGCTTCCACTTACTTGTGCCAGGCTCCTCACTTTCGTCTATCCTGTCCGACCTCACTTGGTCAACTCTTGTTCTTTTCTGATCCCGACGGTATCAGAGCATTCGAGGCCTAGGGGGTCTTTAATTTTCACGCCCTTCGTGGCCCTTGCCTTTCTTAGTCCGTTCCTTCATCTTTTGAAGTGACGGGTCCCTTCTTTCTTCTTCTTTTCTCTCTCTCTTTACCCCCTGTGGGTGGGGGACGCAGACGAAAAATACACCCACGGTATCCCCTGCCTGTCATGAGAGGTGACTAAAAGGGGCGACCAAGGGATGATTGTATGAGAACCATGACACTACTTTTGAATAGTACCATCATGCGGGGAAAACCATGGGTCGCCTTTACTTGCGAGTAGTACCACTATGTTAGGTACACAATAGGTTTGTGCTTAGTAGCAGCTGTGAGAGGGTCACTGTGGGTTTCCAGTACCCGTGAGTCGTACCCATGTGAGCAACACCGCGGGTCTGGGTGTTGCCTGTGTTTAGTACCGCTATATGAGCGACACCGTAGGTCTGTGTTGCCTGTGATTGGTACCCACTATGTGAGGAACACCACAGGATGTGTGGTTAGTACACCTAGGTGAGGAGCCTCATCGGTTTGCGTTGGCTATGAGTGGCGCCATTGTGTGAGAAACACCATATGTCTACGTTACCTGTATGGCGTACAATACTTGTGAGTATTACCATCATGTGTGGAACACCACGAGTCTTCGCTACTTTTGATCAGTACCCCAACATGACAAATATCATGGTTCTACTTTACTAGCCATAAGCACCATTTTGAGGGGCCTTAGACCTGGTTTTTGAACCCCTTTAGACATCAAGCATGATTCAGGATTGTGCTTTATAAGCGGTCCCTTGGTCAGTAATACTACTATATATGACCTTTTTTGAGTTGAATTCACTGGGTTTTTTTGTTTTTTTGTTTATTTGGTTTCATGTTCATCCATTCCTTCTTCATGGCTTTTTTTTTTACTTTGGTCAGTGGATGATTTTGTACTTTTTGTTGTAATTTCATTTCGTACCATTAGGGGCCGATGACCTCGATGTTAGGCCCCTTTAAACAACAAGCATCATCATCATCAGTTGGAAAGCTGTAAAAAAGTTATCAAAATAGACTGTGAACCTGTGGAGATTGTAGTATGGAAATCATTTTCAGTATCACTGAAGCACTAAGTCCTAGAAGTGATACATCATTTGTACCATTTGTTTTTCTTTCATACACAGACATCTGATAACTGTATCCACTTTGGGAACAGCACATGGCCCATTGCCCATGACCCGAATTGCACTGGCTTCCCATGGATGAATTGCTTCAAGTAGTGATGCCCATAGTATCGTATCATTTGCTCATCGCTACTCAGGTTTTCAGTGAAAATGCCACATTTCATGAAATTCTTATTTAGCAAATCTAGTAAGGGACGAATTTTGAAAAGTTTGTCTCTCTCAGACCACGGGATGCTATCCAGAAGTGAGTTGTCATTGAAGTGAAGGTGGCATTTGATTTCAAAATATCGGTTGCGACCCATACATTTCCGCACAATTAATACATCAAAATCCTCATCTTCATTTCAATACAGCTGCTCTTGAGGAAGGGCGTGATATCCAGTGAATAGCAGAATTCCTATGATACATTCTAATAATGTTATTTGTTTTACGTCCCACTAACTACTTTTTAAGGTCTTCGGAGACGCCGAGGTGCCGGAATTTAGTCCCGCAGGAGTTCTTTTACGTGCCAGTAAATCTACCGACACGGGGCTGTCGTATTTGAGCACCTTCAAATACCACCGGACTGAGCCAGGATCGAACCTGCCAAGTTGGGGTTAGAAGGCCAGCGCCTTAACCGTCTGAGCCACTCAGCCCGGCATGATACATTCTGGCGATATTTGGAAGCTGTGATTATTGTTCTGGGAGCTATACCGAATGCTTTCACTAACAATCAATCTCGGTACTGTTTCATCAAAGAATTCTTCGAAACATCCAACAGCGCTCTTTTCTTTTAGAGCTGTTGTCAGACTGACTTACCGCTGCTCAATTTCTTGAGAGTCATGATATGATTTACCTTATGTTGCGTCTTCCCCTTTCCACTTAGAAATGATATTAAACCTAACTTTTTTTTTTTTTCTTGCGGGGTTTGGATCTTCCACTTCAGGTTGCACAGTTCCTTCACAGTTCTGTTCTTGGCGAGTGTGCACTTCCAATCTTCCTGGTACATCAGTTGGGACTATATCTTCTTTAAGGGTTATAAATTTCATGTTGTTGGTCCGTATTGAACTGAGGATAACATATGAGTAACAACACAGTAAAGGTTTCCACCTATTCAATACAAAATATATTCACAATATTTTAAAATTACATGGAACTAGTTTCGACCCATCTAGGGGTCATCATCAGCCACATCAAAGCAAAGATCACTCTTGACGAAATCCTAAGAACATGTTAATTTTAACATCAACAGGACCAGCAGTTTTTTAAAATCAGGAGTTTATAAGATCAAATGTAACACCTGTGGAAAAACCTACATCGGGCAAACCGGTAGAAACTTCAATATCAGATACCACGAGCACACTAACGCAATAAAATACAACAAGTTTTCAGCCATCGGCCAACACATGCAAGATTATAACCATAATTTCACCAATATCGAACAAGATATGGACATCCTCGTATTAGCAAACAAGGGCCCTTTACTCGACATAATGGAAAATTACTACGTACACCTAGACCAATACTTTAATGCCAGTCACAATCTCAATGAATCTCAGAGAAACCCAACATACTCTTCGATCTATTTATCACTTTCCTCAGAAACAATAATGCAACCAACCAAAACTCAATCCTAAATTTAATCAAAGGTACTTTTCCGAGACAATTACCCTTACTCCCGCACCCTTCAACCCCACCTTAAGCCCTCTTCCCCTCCTAAACCACCTCCACTCTTCCTAAGCCATATATAATTTTATATGTGTCATTTCACATTGCATTCTTCATTATAAGGACTTACTGTTTTCCATGATTATATAATTTTTACAACACCAAGCCCCCTTTTATACTTTATTCCAAACCTCTTATGTATATTCCTTGTATATTTATTAGCTATTACTCACCTGTCCCATACTAACATCTCTTTTCATTTACCACATTCACTTGTTATTCCATAATAATCTTACTGTTAAAATTAACATGTTCTTAGGATTTCGTCAAGAGTGATCTTTGCTTTGATGTGGCTGATGATGACCCCTAGATGGGTCAGAAAAAAAAAAAAAAAACTATTAAAATTAACATGTTCTTAGGATTTCGTCAAGAGTGATCTTTGCTTTGATGTGGCTGGTGATGACCCCTAGATGGGTCGAAACTAGTTCCATGCAATTTTAAAATATTGTGAATATATTTTGTATTGAATAGGTGGAAACCTTTACTGTGTTGTTACTCATATGCTATATCTTGTTCAGTTTTGTCAGTGTCCTCACAGTCTGAAATATTGTCTACGCGATCCGGTGGTAGCTCAACAATTTCAATAGTGTCATTCACATCACAGTCATTTTCATGGATATCACAAACCACCAAGTTTGCATCATTGACTATTTCCTCGATTTCTTTAAGACAAACTGCAGTATAACAACTCATTACGATCTGAAGAAAATAAAACAAAAACTTACATGGTATCTGCCATGAGCCCCAAATGGGGATCAAGCTTTCAGAAGCCTCCAATGCTAAAAGAAAATAACCATGAAGATGAAAGGGTGTTCTATACCTTCTGAAAGCATTAGATATTAAATTCAGTTGATTGAAATTTGGAAATACAATATTATAACATGACTTACTGTTATTTGAAAATTCGCAAGTGTTTCATTTTACCAACCTTAACATAGAAACAGAATCTCCAAGGAAAGAAGAAATCCCCAATTGAGGATCATGGCAGTTAATGGGTTAATTCTTCATCATCAAGTTATGAATTCTGGTCAGTGAGTGAATTTAGGAATTTAAAATTGTCATTACATTTTGTCTCATTTCGTACCATTAGGGGCTGATGACCTAGATGTTAAACCTCTTTAAACAAGCATCATCATAAATAATTCTGACACATATCATGCATGTTCTTTGTTTTGCAATGAGTATGTTGCTTAAAAAAGATAAGAGGTGTGTACATGGAATTATGTGGTAATAAAAACATCAAAATCAATGTTATTTGAAGCAGTAAACTGTCCACTAAACTACCAGAGTCGTAAACATGGTCTTCCAGTCGTGAATTAGTGAAGGTATTATGAAATTTATCATATACTCTAATGTAAAAATGAACCCATAAGAGGAAATTATATTTTTTCACCTATCAGTACACCACTAAGAAAGACTTTACGCTATTAATAAATAATGTAAAGACATTTTTATAACACCAGAACATGTTTCGGTCCCTGTTGAACCCTCATCAGCTGGCTAACAAATAAATTAACAACATAATTCTAAAAATTACTAGAAGAATACAGTATGATACATAAAAGGGTTGGTGTGTTGTGAAAATTAAGTGTATTAAAATATAGCATGATGATTTTAAAAAGTTCACATATGAGTCTTACTGCTAAATGTTATATATATGATTTTTCACGAGAGTTTAATCCTGATGTAAACAAATAGGCGGAGCACCTTGGCTTTGCACGTGGACACAGACGTAGTTGATTGGAGAAGCAACCGTCGTACTCACTGGACTGTATGCGAGCTCGAAGAAAATTAGTAGGTGGCATTAATTTAATTTTATCTTAGTTTATTACATTTAGATAGTCTGAAAGAGTACGTAATCAAAGTAAAATATGGTTGTCATATACACCGGTGTGTATCTATAATTTTTTAAAATTAAACAGTGATTAAATAACGAGATATGAAGGCAGAAGGCGTGGTGTAATGCAGGAAGTCTTCTCATAGCGAGGGAAAGTCCCAAGCTGTACAGCGTGGAGATAAGGTGTTGCATCTTGCAGCAGCTGTAAAGTGTCAGTATTCACAGTGAGAGAAATGGAGCAAGAGGTGCTCTAGCCTACGATAGCTTTCTTTAATATTCAGAAATGAATAAATAAATAACGTAGGCCCTAATCTTCAGCAGTAGATCTCCCTTTAGACCCCTCTGTTTAGTTTCGCACAGCTCAAAATCTGTTCCTCGTCTATTTTAGGTAATATGCTCAGCACTGTATGTCCGAACACGAGACATTGACGGGGCGGAGGTCGATAGTACACGCTCAGCGAATCACAACTCTTTCTTTGGCTGAGGCATGGACATGCCTTGTTTACATCAGGATTAAACTCTCGTGAAAAATCATATAGTGCGACGATTTTTAAAAATCCACTTGTGAGTGTTAATGCTAAATTGCATTGTCTTATGTATAAAAATGAAGTCATCTTTTTACATTCTTGTTGTCATGTTAAAAGGAATAGTTATTGTTCTGTTGGTGAAATGCAAGTTAATTATGAGAACTCTTCTTGTTCCACCTTTGGTGGACTCTTAATTAATACAGGATGGAGGTTATATGTTAGTGTGTAAAATGGAAAAATCCGTCGTTCACATTGACTCATTTTTAATTTTCACAACACACCATCTCTTTTATGTATCATACTTTTCTAGTAATGTTTTAGAATGTCTCTTGTTAATTTATTTATTATCCAGATGATGATGGTCCAACAGGGACAGAAACACCTTTTGGTGTTATATATAAAAAAAGTCTCTTCATTATTTCTTAACAGTGTATTGAAAGATGGGAAAATATAATTTTCCTTTAGGAGTCAGTTTTGAATTATTTGTAAGTCAATACAGAATCATCATGAGGTTCATTGTTTGTAATACTTTAATGTGTCAAGAAGTATGAGAAGGCCCACCTACTCAGTACTGTATATATATAATATGTTAAGATTAACTTATTTATTACATCGGGACGAGTTTCAACCCTTGTATTGGGTCATCTTCAGCCTTAAATTGAAAATTGAAAAGAACATTAAATGTAACTTGAAAACAACAATACCTAATATAATGTCTTGAAGCATTGATGACCCCCTGCGGGTGGGGGACGCACACGTAGAATACACCCGCGGTATCCCCTGCCTGTCGTAAGAGGCGACTAAAAGGGGCCCAAGGGGCTCTCAACTTGGGAGTGTGGATTGGCAACCACTGGGCCCTTAGCTGAGTCCTGGCATTGCTTCCACTTCCACCAAGGGATCAAATTAGAACCATGAAACTATTTGTGATTAGTACCACCACGCGGGGAATACCATGGGTCGCCTTTACTTGCGTGTAGTACCACTATGTTGGGTACCAAATAGGTTTGTGGTTAGTAGCAAACATGGGCACGACGTCTTTTACAGTACCTGTGATTAGTAGCACTATATGAGCAACACCATGGGATGAAGGAACCCATGGTTCTGGCTTGCCTATGATTAGTACCCACTATATGAGAAACGCCACGGGATAGTACGAGTCCCTGTGGTTAATACACTTAGGTGATGAACACCGTAGGTTTGCGTTGCCTGTCAAGGGCGCCGCAATATACGAAACATATTCGGTCTGTAATACATGTGCAAATTTCATTACCTGTGAGTCGTACCATAATGTATGGGATACTGCGAGTCTACACTACTCTTGATTAGTACCACTACATGGGAAATACCATGGTTCTACTTTTCTAGTGATAAATACCATTATGAGGGCCGATTACTTGGATTACGAGAACGAGAATATTCTAATAGATTCAATATCATGCTACAGAAGCAGTCCCTCGGACCGTACTACTATTGTTTTGTGCCAGCTTCTGTGAATGTGAGGCACTGTGGGTCAGATCCACTGATCGTTTTAACTTCATATCAATCCATCCATTCATTCTTCGTCCTCATGCTTTGAGTTCTAGTCAGTGGAGGATTTTGGACTTTTAATTTGTCATCTCATTTCATCTCATTATGTACCATTAGGGGCCGATGACCTCAATGTTAGGCCCCTTTAAACAAACATCAATCAATCAATCAGCTTCCACTTACTTGTGCCAGGCTCCTCACTTTCATCTATCCTGTCCAACCTCCCTTGGTCAACTCTTGTTCTTTCTGACCCCGGCGTTATTAGAGCATTCGAGGCCTAGGGACTTTTTCATTATTATGCCCTTCGTGGCCCTTGCCTTTCTTCGTCCGTTACTTCATTTTTCAGTGATGGATCCCTTCTATTTTCTTTTTTCTGTCTCTCTACCCTCTGTGGGTGGGGGGCGCAGACGAAAAATACACCCACGGTATCCCCTGCCTGTCGTTAGAGGCAACTAAAAGGGGCGACCAAGGGATGATTGTCTTAGAAACATGAAACTACTTTTGATTAGTACCATCACGCGGAGAACACCATGGGTCGCCTTTACTTGCGAGTAGTACCACTGTATTAGGTACACCAGATGTTTGTGATTAGTAGCAACAGAGAGTGGTTCACTGTGGGTTTCCAGTACCCGTGATTAGTACCGTTGTGAGAAACACCACGGGTCTGAGCATTGCCTGTGATTAGTACCACTATATGAGTGACACCATGGGTCTGCGTTGCCTATGATTAGTACCCACTATGTGAGGAACACCACGGGATTACCGGCGCCCGTGACTAGTACACCTAGGTGCGGAACCTCATCGGTTTGCGTTGGCTATGAGTGGCGCCATTATGTGAGAAATACCATAGGTCTTTGTTACCTGTACGATGTACAATACTTGCGAGTAGTACCATCATGTGTGGAACACTGTGAGTCTTAACTACTTTTGATTAGTACCCCAACATGACAAATACCATGGTTCTACTTTACTAGCGTCAAGTACCATTATGAGGGGCCTTTGACCTGGATATTCGACAACCCCTTTAGACAACAAGCATCTTCAATTCAGGATTGTGCTTTAGAAGTGGACCCTTGGTCATTAATACTATTATTTATGATTTTTTGAGTCGGACCCACTGATTGTTTTAAATTCATATCCATCCATTCATTCATGACATTTTTTATTTTAGTCAGTGGATGATTTTGAACTTTTGATTTGTAATTTCATTTCGTACCATTAGAGGCCGATGACCTTGATGTTAGGCCCCTTTAAACAACGAGCATCATCTTCATCATCATGAAGCATTGATGAAATATGTTGTGGTTACACTTGAACCCATTAAAATTGATGTCTTGCACATATGTCAAACATTTTTATGTCACTTTTCTTTATAAGAAAATCATGGTCTTAATATAAATCAATACATTATTATGATGTCTGTTTGTAGCTTTTATCTTGCATTATTGTTGGAGTTATAAAGATAGTCAATAAGTGATGGATGTCTTTTGGTTTTCAGTTTTAACTATTGTTAAGAATTTGTAAACTGTCAATTTGTGGTATTAATAAGGATATTCACAGTATGAGTCTGTGACCTTCTGATCTGGTGAAGTGATCATTCAAATTATTCCATATAAAATGAATGTTTAGAAAAGGAAAGGAAAATTAAATGGGTAACGAAACAGTATAAAGAAAATATATGATACATCTTTAGGTGCCTTATGAACTAGTATGTGGATACACGATACCAGCATTAGACAGATTGGCTAGTGGGGTATAGAGAAATAATGTATAGTGGTTGTGGATGAGGAGGGTCAGGTGGGGGTGGATTGGGTATGGGTATATAAAGAGCACGGTTTAATGTTGTACTTTTATCTGGTTTTGTTTTTATAAAATCTGCACCAAACAGACATCATTATAATATACTGTTTTATATTAAGAATACGATTTTCTAGAAGAAAAAGTGACACAAAAGTGTTGGATGTATGTGCAAGAAACTTTAATTTTAGTGGACTCACGTGTAACTACAACATACTTCGTTACTGCTTCAAGACATGCCAGTGGTGTTCTATTAGGTGTAGGTGTTTTCACGTTACATTTAAAGATCTTTTCCATTTATAATTTAAGGGTGAATGTCAAAACTAGTCCCTATGTATTATGAAATATTATATTTAGTATTGAATAGGTAGCCCTTCTCATCTTTATTAATAGTGATAAGTCATCAGTACTGTAACGTGTGCACATGCATAGATAGGCAAGTTAAAATAAATACAACATAATCGCAGTAATGCTGTAACGTGTGACACCAAATTAGATGGGATCAGTTAACACAGTAACGTGCGGAACACTAAGACCGGACCCATTAATTATAATTAAATATAATGGCACAGTGGTACTCAAGACTCAGTAACGTACTGGGTGACAGAATGTTAACAACGCAATAACAGTAAGGATCACAATGCACAGAGATCCGGCAAGATTAAAATAATTTATAAATCTCATTTTTCTTTTCAACCGTATTGGAGTTCAGAGTATCAAATTATTATAATTAAAGAACCACCTTTCCAATACACAAAATCCTTATATTTAGGATGAAACCATTTAATCACAAATTGGACATTCACTCAACTTTGTGAGCATCATCAGCAACGGGTAAGTGCTTTCCGTTATCATCTCCTTGAAGTGCTACTTTCTTTAAAATAATTTTTCCAATAGATGACACTCATATTCCCCCTCCCCCCCTTTTCTTTTACAGGATACATCCGATCAATTCCATATAATAGATCAGTAATTCTCCGTTAGAAGAACAATTTTAACACATTACTGCACAAAATAACGGCTGAAATTACAATGCAAGGAGTCCCATAAAGGCTAATTTACGCCGATCTAGACGACATTTTATCACCAGTGAACTTCGTTTTTCAACCATCGTGTGCGATTTTAGCGTTTCTCATCATCTTTATTTAAAAAAAAAACAGCAATATAGTTTATTATAAGAACTCACCCTGATATGAAAAACTGAATTTATCAAACAGTTAATGCAATCGAGCGTAGATATATTGGACAACGATTTTAAGAACATCTAACTACCATATACTATTTTTAACTTCTAAGCCATCCATTCCGTTTACATTTTAAACAATTTTAATGAAAAATTTTTTTTTGTTTTAATAGACATAAATAATCTTATTGATTATTTGAAAGTGTTAAATTTATATATTTTTATCAATGTATATTAGACATTCTTTTGTGATATACACCAGGATCAGGGCCCTGACCCACCAATGATTTATGTTAACTATTGCTGATGATGCTCACAAAGTTGAGTGAAACATGTCCAATTTGTGATTAAATGGTTTCATCCTAAATATAAGGATTTTGTGTATTGGAAAGGTGGTTCTTTAATTATAATAATTTAATAAGATTAAAATAACACACACTGTGCGAATACACTCACACCCAGAAAAACCAAACAATAAATTACAACACAAAGTCACTACACCCAAGCAGTAAACCACAGGAAATGAAATAAATTAGTACAAGTAAAAGGCAAGGTAACTTACACCTCAAAGGAGTAAATGTGTGGAGAGCGTCCTTATAGTGGATCATTGCAATCATGACCATCTTTTTTAAAAATTAATGTAGTAAATATTAGAGATTAGTACACAACCGTTATCATGAAAGGATAAGGCCTAGATTTTTAGAAATAGTTTAATTTAATAACAACAGTATATGAGTATTACACCACTCCTTCAGGGAGTCAATAAATAAATCGGTTAATCATGGGATGATTTAGAAATAATAGCTCAAGGAAGATGGGACAGGTAGTTTATCAATTAAATACATTGACAAGCATAAATGGAGAAAAACGAAACCAGTACCTTTAGTACGGTGTTAACACAGAACAGGGTATATAAGTTACCAGGGACACAAAATCAAGCAAATACCCACCAATATAATAATTCATATGAAAACCCACCATACGAGGGACACAATAGGGTTAATTCCAAATCAGTTAAGGGGGAGAACTTAAAATCAATAGAATAAAAATCAGAGGGCAACGTTAGCTAAAATTCCCTACCAAGGTAAGTAGAAGAAATGCTCACAACCAAAATTGGAGCAAGGTAGGCCAAGGTCAAGTCACGGAGAACTCGCTCCTCAATCCAAAACTTTTCTAATTAAATAGCAGGAGCATAACAAATGGATGACACCATAAATAATCCAAGGATGTAGTGAAATAAATGTGGGATCGGTAAGTGTCCCCTTTAAGTCTACTAGAGCAAACTCAAGTCAAGTAGAACCAACTGCTTAATTCAGTAAGTTACTAATTAAATCGCAAGAGAATAAGACACGAATGACAACACAAATCGAATGGAGTGGTGAAATAAGGTGAGATCAGTAAATATCACCATTAACTCCTCTAGAGCAACCCAAGTCAAGCAGAAGTAACTGCTTAATCGAATAAATTACTAATACCAGGAGAATAAGAATGGATGACACAATAAATCATCCAATAAAGTGGTGAAATAAAAGTAAGATTAGTAATTATCACCACCAAATTCGCAAGATCAAACTCAAGTCAAATCAAACCCAAACGTTCACCCAATCTCAGTTTAATCCAACTCGGTAGTCATATCCCCCAAAACAAAACTTGCTACAATAAATGTCACCAAGACGACGACCAAACGAAATAAATATCAGACAGTCAAACATGTGGCAAAACACCGTTGAATTGGTTTTCATTTTTCTCAATACATAATTAACAATTAATTATTATCAATTTACCACCACAGGGTGGGTTATGATTAAAGGTTAATGTACAGAACGGTTAGGCATATTTAAGTTATCGCCCACCAGTAATTAAAACCAAGATTAAATAATAGAATTTAGGAAAATGGCTTAAATCGTCCCATTTAAAATAAAATTACATGACTGATCTGACATATTAGGTAGAATAAGGTACATCATAATTGAAGACAAAAGACAAAGAGGGCAACCAAGACTCGGGTACAAGGACATGGTGAAGATTGACATTCAACAGAGGACATACTTTGGAAAGTATTGAAGAAGGAGAGAAGTTCAGGGACCGCAACTGGTGGAGAAGCCTCGTTTGCCGACCCATCGCTTAAGACGTGGGATATGTATGTATGTATGTATGTAAGGTACATCATAATGAAACCAGACGTTGAAAATGAAATTGAACGGATACAGAATTACAAATGAAAGAAAAAACAAGTGAGAGCCTCCATAACAGATGGACTGAATCAACATTACTGACCATAATAATATCTAAAACAGAAACCAGAAGAAAAATGGGTTTTAGGAAAAAGGGTCAGTAATGAACTAATGACAAAATTAGCTCTGAATACTAACAAGAATGGCAGGTTGGAGTGGAGAATTCGAGATCAGAATTAATAAAGATACAAGGTCAATTTACGGTGTTAAACACAACCAATAGATAGAAGAAAAGAATAAAATGTCACTTACAATGCTTCACACCCAAAAGGATGGGAAACCCTGGAAAAAATATCGGAGCCTCCGTGGCACATCTATCTTGTACAGAGACAGAAGTAAAACTGCCAAAATGGCTACTCCAACACAGGTCAAGGCCAACCAGCCTTCCTGTTAGTAATAGGAAGCGATGGGGGGAATACATAAATCGGGAGCTCAGCATAACGCAGAACTACACAGAGAAGGATCTGTATAGCTCTGCTAACATCTTAAGGACGACATGCTTAATGGAAATTCTAAACTTAAAGTATCATCCTTACAACTCTCCCCTCCCCAAAACCTCCACATCTGGGGAATGGAAAGAGAATACTACAATAATAATAATGTAACATGAGTAACCTATTTTACCTTTCATTGTTTAAAGGAAATGTTACACACGCTTGAGACATTAATTCTTTACATTCAATAGGAACCTCCTCCCGAGACTGAGTTGTAAAAATGAAATGTTCCAAGGGATGAAAATAAATAATAACTAAGGTGATACCATGTGATCATTACCATAAGACTTCTTAAGTAACACAAGGAAACGTTAAACTTTAACAGTTTGTCTTGCCGTATTTTAGATATTTACGCTAAATCTGTGTTTATAACGGGAACTTTATGAGATAGCAGTGGTCTTAAATTTGTTACTTGGGAAATCAAACAATTTCTTGATAACAGTTATAGGGAAGTCTCAGGACCTTTCTCCTTGCAAAATTGAGTTTGTGAAGGGACTTTTGCAGCATAGAAATCAGACAACGAGAAATTGCTGCCCATTTAGGAATATCGCAGACTTCTGTGTGTCGTATAAGCAATACAAACAAAACTGATAGAGATTACCCGAAGAACAGAAGAGGGAAATGTGGTAGGAAAAATATTCTGACTCCAAGAGCAGAACGTTTGCTCGTCAAAATTGTCAAAGGAAACAGAAGGGCATCTTATGCTACTATAACCCAAGAACTGAACAACAGTGGTATCAAGGTTTCTGAGGGAACAGTGCGTCGACGTACTTGCAGTTGGGGTACCGATGTCGTCGACTAGCTAAGAAAGCCAAACTTACTGAGCGAATGATGAAACGGAGGCTACAGTGGGCAAGAAAACACCAACATTTCACAGCAGAAGACTGGAAAAGGTTAAGTTCCTTTTATAAATTCCTTAACAAATGCTGTTTTAGCTAGGAAAATTCCAACGAGTATTTACAACTTTAAATTTCATACACATCATCTTAATTTCTAGGTTTGCTTCAGTGATGAATCAACTTTTGAGCTGTCAAGTGAGATATCCAGGTTTGTAAGAAGATTGTCTAGTGAAAAGCATGAGAAGAATTGCGTCCAGCAAACAGTAAAACATCCTACCAAGGTCATGATTTGGTCAGTGATAAGTGGAAAGGGAATGGGACGTCTTCAGGTTGTGGAGGGTATAATGCGTCAGGATCAGTACAGACAAATACTTGAAAAGAGACTGATCCCGCAATTTAGTGAAGGTGAAAACAAGATTTTCATGCAAAATGGGGCTCCATGCCACACGGCAAAATCTATTAAAGCTTTTCTGAAAGAGAAAGAAATTCCTCTTTTGGATTGGCCTGGTAATTCACCCGATTTGAACCCGATTGAGAATATGTGGCAATGTCTGAAACGTGAAATCGGTAAAGAGTGTATTACTACCAAGCTTCAGTACTTGAAGAGATCATATTTCATTGGAACCATAATGAAAAGTTGTCAGCAGCAGCTTCATCTTGCATTGCAAGTATGCCTCGCAGGGTGCAAGCAGTCATAAAAGCTAAGGGTGGACTGACTAAATATTAGAATTGCAGTCATAAAACTGTGTATGGCATCGTAAATTAAACATACTGTAATGCTATCCATTAGTGAATGTGTAATATTCCATTAAAAGTCTGTTAATATAACATTTTGTTAGAAAAATGAAGATTTTCATGTTGAGTCTAATAAAGTGGCCAGGTACTGTAAGTGATGTCAGAAGGAGGTATGCATTAATACCAAAACACATGACATAACACAATCCGAGCCCAAAATGGCACATAATTTTAAGAAGAACGAAAGAAATCCCATAATAACGATCAAATTTTTCCAAATCAATGGTTCAAATCTACATCATGAACGCAACCTTTACTCCAACGACCCCAAACAGATCAGAGATGGTAAACCACACAATTCCACATATTAAAATACTTAAGAACATATCACTTCATAAGTATCTAACTTGCCTTACCCCAAAACAATGAACAATCAGTAGAGACATTGCATCACTCTTTTTAAAAGGACATCAAATCCTCAGCACAACTCCCCATAATACAATAAATACCAACCAGGGTAAGGAATCCACCAAAACACCAATCACAACACACAGGGAATAAGTAAAGAACACAAGGTTGGGACAATAGAGATCCAATTCAGGTAATCATGAGATCCATGACATCCAAGGAAATATTCAATGAAAAATTTGAAGAATAGCATCAAATAACACATGCCAAGTAATCCCAGATTGAAGGTGAACAGCAGACGTTAAAAAATAGCAGCTAATAAACTTCATCAGAACATGGCAGATCCCAATATAGGATGAAAAAAAACGAAAGACATACAAAGCTACAAGATCAAGATGCCAAAAATTTGAAAAAATGTTACCGCTAAAAAAATCCAAGAGAAATAATTTGTGATTACCAGGTTCACAGAGCCAGATCAGCAGTACAGAGTGAATGAGATATTTCTTATCTATTATCATGCATTCAACCCACTTTAACATGGCACATTCTCACAGATAATTGTAACTGGTACTCACAAATGGTGGTTAGAAGGGTGTAAGAAGAAGGAAGAACATTAATAACAGTAAGATTAGTAGAAGAAGCAAGAAAGAAATACTATTAAGTCCATAGGTAAGCAATGTACATCCAATTATGTCCAGGAAGGAAAACAGAAGGAGATTAGGTGGGGATATTTGGAATTCCATAGGTGTACAAGAGAGCTCAAAGGTTAATCCACATGAAACCTACTACAAATTTTACCAATCCAAGAAATAAGGATGAAAAACAACCTAGTACTTGAATAAAACACCACACACAGGCCTGGATAAGGAAATATAGTTGGCTATTAACCCACAGAGGAACAGGACAAGCTGAAACAGTGGAAGGGTTTAAAAAAAATTAAGGTACAGATAGAAAATGAACAAAATGGGTAGGTTGATATCCTCCTAGCTAAATTAAATGAGCTAAGTGACTACATTAAAAATCAGGCGATCCGATACAATTTAAGAAGGAACATAATGTTCCATACCAGAATACATCAAATTCAAAATGAAGTCGGAGGCCAATGCATACCCAAGAAACGACAAATGCCCTAACACGACACACACCAAAAAAGACTAAAAATAAGGTGAATTGCCTCGCAAACGGGACGTCCCATACCGTCCGTAATAACCTTGCCTAACACTAGGCATCTCAAGGTTAGATAAAATATACCAGCCGTGACATGGATAAACGAGGACAATAGGCAATTGGTAAGACAAGGAAAAATATCAGAGTCAGTCATGAAGATCCCATAATCGACAAGACTAACATCAACCTAACCCTCCCCGCTGCCAAGGTGCACACCAGATAAAATTAAACTTATCTGAGAAACACAGTTAGTACAATTATATTAAATGTAATAAAAATAACCCAACACAAGGTTGGTTACATAACAGAGTGTGAATCCAGAACAAGGAAAACTAGACACATGCAGAAAACATTTCTAAGAAGCAGAACATTAAAGAAAAATTTAGAACACAATAAGCAATACTAACCCTATCCACCAGAATCATAGAAGTAAGGATCCACCAGAAGGTACATAATAAGGTGTTAAGACAATGGAGATAGTGAGAATGAGGTACATATTTAATATGGGAAATAAATTCAAGGCACCGAAGTGACTCTGAAAAACAGATGTATGGCTAGCTAAATAATTTTTTCAGAACAACAACCTACACATAGCAAGGTTATCAGGAAAAATTTTAATGGATGGGCATAACTCATAAAAATGTGCAGGCAGAGACATCACTAAATACAGTATGTTTAAGGCTGGGTCTATCAGCCATAACTATCCATCAAAATACCAGTAACTGATAACTATAATCAATGTTTAAAAATTAATTTAAGGTAACAGACCAATGATAAAAATCAAAACAAAAGATTACACAAAGGCAAGAGCAAAATTGTCTACATTAATCAAACCCAAATGAAAATAATACATGAAACATTTAACAAGAATAATGTCAAGTCACTACGAGATTATGCACATGCACGCAATCAACCAGGTGCCTTACCAACATGACACAAATGGTAATTAAAAAGGTAATGAAACCCACCAGAGTGCCTGACGCATCACCCACAGTAATACCAAAAAACACAAATAACAGACAGTAACATTAGGAACATGTACCAAACAGTAGCGTAGCCAGGATTTCAGTTTGGGGGGGCATTCATCCAGAATTTTATTTTGATAGATGTCCAGACTTCCAGAGTTTAGGTGGTATAGAATACATAAAACGGAAATGAGTGTCTTTGGATCCAAGTAAGAGTGGTGGATTCGTGCAGATTCCAGAAGCTAATAATAATATACATTATATATAAAAGGCTTCATAAAAGTACATTAGTTAAAACTCCTGGGGTGTCTGGACTCCTTGGACGACACACCCCACCCCGTCAGCCTCTGTTATTCCCATTCCAACATACCTGCAGATTTGTATTTATTCCGAGTATAAGTGAAATGAATGCAAGAATAAATAGTTCGAGTAAAGATGCAATGTTCTGGTTCAGCATAAATACGGTTATAATAATTTCGTGTGGCTATTTATATTGCAGGTTATAAATTTCATCTTCTTTGTCCGTATTGAAGATCTACTTGTGATACAAATTCTTATAATTTTGTTAATTACCACCTATTCAATACAATAAAAACATAGTACAAACTTACATATTTATTAAGATGTTTATATGGTACATGTTTCGCTCCTTTTTCGTGAGCATCATCAGCCAACTATCATTCACTTAAGGTTATATAAGATCATGAAACAATTCTTTTGGATCAATATTATTCCTATAAAACTAATTGACAAATCTTATAACATTTTAAAAGTCACACAACAATAAAATGGTTTTTTGAGATATTTTCATATGTCATCTCACTGATATAATTATATTAAGCATTTTACACTGGAAGAGATGCTACTGTCTTTGATCTTCATAGTGAAGTACTTTTATAACAATTTTGCAGCACAGTTTCAAATATATTTACATAAATATCAGCATTCCTATTCACCCCGCTATCGGAGTGAATAGGAACATAAATGTATACCTGTGAAAAATTCTATTCTACCTTTAATATGGGTGTTAAGGAACAACATGCATATGCCATAAGATATGCTTAAGGAACAAAGATTGTTTATTGACTAATATGTGTAGAAAATTGATAATAACTGGCACTAATTTATAAACACTGAGATACAAATTTGTAGATGAACACATTGTTTGAACAACTGATAAGGAAAGTCTTCCAGTGTTAACATCACCATAAGTTGAAGTCAACAGAATGGAATTTTAACAGCCCTCTTCTTTCCGCTGTGGGGGGATCCACAACACCAATTATAGCTCCCAAATTCAGCGTGCAAATGTCATCCATCTCAGGCCATTTGAACATCTTACCACTATCAATTTTCATTGGGAGGTGTTTAGTGAACTTTACATTTACTTCATCTGCAGAAACAATGTCAACAACACTTCCAATAAACAAAGTCCGTTTGGAGGATGTTTGTTTAGCTGTCACTTGATGTGAAAAATCTGCAACAACCCAGTCACCAGACTGAATGTCTCGTTTCCTCTAAACACCAGCGAGCTTTTCTCCATTTACGCAAACTTCATCAACATTTCTGGTTCGTTTGTCACACCTGGATGGTTCCCTTCTGTTGGTATCAGTAATTAATGGTCTCGTGCATGCCTTTCTTTCACTCTTTTTGGCATTGCACGTATCAGTATCTTCTCCACTGCTTACAGAAGTGTCATCATCCTTAGAATGAATGTCTGTTCCCTTCACACTCTTGCCCGGGACAACATAAGTTTTCGCCGTCGAACGGGTGTTTTTGGCTGGTCATTGTAGCGCAGTTCATTAAGAACAGACAGGATTGAATCATCAGCTACCCGAGTGACGGCATGGGTGTTATCATTCACAGCATTAGTGCTTGGAAGGCGTTCTAGCACTTTCTCACGATTAAGAGGAATAATGCCACATTTCTCAAAGCCAGATTTAATATTCTTCTCCTGGTTTTCCTTTATAACACATATGAGTTTGTTGAGAAGACGAGGGAATACTGCCTTTGGGACACAAGTTGCTGAGCGCCCTTCCTTTTTCTTCCATTCTAGTAGAATTTTCCGCCAGGATAACTTCAGTGGGTGGAAGAAGGCGACGTCAAGTGGCTGTGTAAGATGAGTAGAGTTTTTTGGAAGGAAAACAAACTCGATCTCATATTTCTCACACATTCTAATACCATCGACAGTCAAATGAGAGGTACACCAGATGTTTGTGATTAGTAGCAACAGAGAGTGGTTCACTGTGGGTTTCCAGTACCCATGAGCCGTACCCATGTGAGCAACACCACGGGTCTGGGCGTTGCCTGTGAGTTGTATCACTATATGAGCGACACCGTGGGTCTGCGTTGCCTGTGATTAGTACCCACTATGTGAGGAACACCACGGGATGTGTGGTTAGTACACCTAGGTGAGGAACCTCATCAGTTTACGTTGGCTATGAGTGGCGCCATTGTGTGAGAACACCATAGGTCTATGTTACCTGTATGGCATACTTGTGAGTAGTACCATCATGTAAGTAACACCGTGAGTCTTTGCTACTTTTGATCAATACCCCAACATGACAAATACCATGGTTCTACTTTACTAGTGATAAGTACCATTTTGAGGGGCCTTAGACCTGGATTTAAGACCCCATTAGACATCAAGCATACTAGATTCAAGATTGTGCTTTATAAGTGGTCCCTTGGTCAGTAATACTACTATATATGATTTTTTTGAGTTGGATCCACTGTTTTTTGTTTGTTTGTTTTGTTTTTCTGTTTTTTTTTTGGTTTCATGTCCATCCATTCATTCTTCATGACATTTTTTTCGGTTAGTTGATAATTTTAAACTTTTTGTTGTAATTTCATTTCGTACCATTAGGGGCCGATGACCTCGATGTTAGGCCCTTTAAACAACAAGCATCATCATCATCATCATCATCAAATATTCTGATTGGCTGGGTGTTTGTGCTGTCCCCAACATTCCTGCAACTCACACACCACACATAACACTATCCTCCACCACAATAACACGCAGTTACCTACACATGGCAGATGCCGCCCACCCTCATCGGAGGGTCTGCCTTACAAGGGCTGCACCCGGCTAGAAGTAGCCACACGAAATTATTATAGTGGATACATTTTAAAATTTTAAATATCATGTCCATCTCGTTGCATTAGGGGCCGATGACCTTCGATCTTAGGCCCCTTAAAACAACAATCATCATCATCATCATCATCATCATCATCATCATCATGAAGCACCGTTGCCTAACACACGACCGGCGCATTACGCGCAAAGTCAACGGTGAAGACGTTGGAGCGGGTGCGTTCATAGTCTCCTTCAGATTGTCAGTGTTGCCAGAGAAAGTCAATGTAACAGCCTATCGTTGCGACGTGAGACCGTACATCCCGCCTCCTATGCGGTGCTATCAATGCCAGAGATTCGGACACATGGTATGTTGTTGTTCGAATCAGTCTGTGTGTGGTACATGTGGGAAAGTAGCTCACGGCGCAGAGGAGTGCACACCTCCGTACAAGTGCCCTAACTGCTTTGGTCTTCATTCTCTTCGAGATCGGAACTGTCCGACCTATCTGAGTGAGAAGAAAATCCAGGAGATCAAGACCCTGGATGGTCTTTCCTACCAGGAAGCGCGCCGTAAGTTTAATTCTCTGAATGCACCGGCCAACACACTTGACTTCAACATGATAGCACAGTCTTTCCCAGGTTCGTCATTTTTTGTTCAAACACCTTCCCAGAAGATTGCTGCGCTCAAGGCGGCAGTTGCTCTTGTGAGCAACGCCGCAAAGAGAACGAGCTCGAAGGCGGATTCATCCCGGCCTTTGCCAACGAAAAAGCCTGTGCCGGCTAAGAAACCTACGCCCCTACGCCAGCACAGCAGGGAAGAAGACAACATCTCCTTCCCCAGCGAGGTTGGCGAAAGCCGCGCCTAAGCCGACGGAGGCGGCATCGTCGGCCAGGGCTGGGAAATCACCTCCAAGCCCGTCTAAACAAGAATCGACGGTGGGGAAGAAGAGCGCCCAGCCAGGCGTTCTTCTACATCTCCTACAAATGGGGCGTCACGCCCTCCACCTACAGGGCCTGATTCTGCGCCAGCGGGTCTTCCTCCTCGGAAACCTGCGCGCTCCTCTCGTAGGAAGAAAGCCCGCCCCCGGACTACGTCGAAGAAATTCAAAGCAAGCATCATGATGCACATGGAGCATTTATCTCCATCTTCGGATGGGGATGTGAGTGTAGGTTAGGTTAGGTAGCATTATGCTGCTCCTAACCTAAACATCAGACGTCCACACACACAATATGGCACTGTTACAATGGAACTGTAACGGTTATGATAGGGATCTTGCTGAGCTGCGCCAGGTCATTAGCGAATATTTGGCGATTATAATCTGTATTCAGGAAACGAATATCATACCAGCTCACTGGCCTTCGGTTCAGAGGGTCCCGGGTTCGATTCCCGGCCGAGTCGGGGATTTTAACCTTAATTGGTTAATTCCAGTGGCCCGGGGGCTGGGTGTTTGTGCTGTCCCCAAAATTCCTGCAACTCACACACCACACAAGACACTATCCTCCACCACAATAACACGCAGTTACCTACAAATGGCAAATGCCGCCTACCCTCATCGGAGGGTCTGCCTTACAAGGGATGCACTCGGCTAGAAATAGCCACCACGAACCTGCTACGCAGGCGTAGCAGGGAGTGAGGTGATACTCCCACGTGGCGCGTCCCAGATGGCGGATAGGGGGGTCCTAACCGGCTTGCCGGCGGACTTGAGGGAAATAAAATACCGCTCGCGGACCAAACACACTACCCCCTGCGCGTGGGGGACGCACATGTAGAATACACCCGCGATACCCCCTGCCTGTCGTATGAGTCGACTAAAAGGGGCGACCTAGGCGCGGACATGGATTGCGGGTTGGTATAATGTGTTGGACCTCCTGTGGATGGGAGGGGTCGAGTACATTCACAGGTAATCCCTGCCTGTCGTAGAAGGCGACTTAAAGGGTCATGTGGCCATGGTCCCCTCTTTATTTTATTATTATTTTTCCGAGGGTCAGATGTAGACCATTCAAAATTTGATGTGCGTGCTGCCCGGAGATGGGCCTCTTACGTGTGTGATTACGCCCAAAAGCCCGCAACTGTCCACCCAGGACCATTGCGTGGTGGGAGCGCCATGTACCTTGGCAGTGGTATCCGCCTGACAACACAGGTCCCCGCACAGCCGAATGCCAGAAGGACATATTATTATTAATTATTTTTATTTTTTTCTCTATATTTAGTGCTCTGTACACGCTATGGGGTACATGCTATTGCGGGTGACTGGAGGAAGGGAGTCTTAGTGCTCATTGCCTCAGTCATCCCGTATTAGGCATCGTTCAACATCGGACCCCGGGCAGTACCTGCTATGACCAGGTGGGTATTGCCTTGGCTGCTTGGTTCGGCTACAGAGACCCCTGATCGGAGTGGGTGGCATTCGGGGAGGAAGCTATCGGGCATGGCTTCCAAACGAAGTCGGCTCTCTCAAGGTGGTCCCCCACCTAAGTCTTTAACTTTTGCTTCCCTGAGAGGTTCAACTCCCTGGGAACATGCGCAGCGTGAAGGAATGGGATCCAGCTTCCCTAGGTTTCTGGTCGCTACCAGAACCGATGGGCACGATTTTAAGCTGGTGAAGTCGATCCTGTTTAGTAGACACATCGAAGGCGTCTATGGCGAACTGGAGGAACTTAAGAAAATGCGCAACGGTAGTTTGCTTCTAAAGACTCGTACAGCACTGCAAGCTGATAAGTTGCTTAAGTGCGAGCACTTTGGCGAAATCCCCGTCAAAGTGGAGGAGCATAAGTCCTTGAACCTGGTTCGCGGAATCATCTTTCACCGCGACCTTAATTTGAACACTGACGACGAGTTGATGGAAGACATGAAGAACCGTGGCGTGACACACGTCCGGCGCATTACGCGCAAGGTCAACGGTGAAGACGTTGCCACTGGTGCCTTCATTGTCTCTTTCAAGTTGTGAGTGTTACCAGAGAAAGTCAAGGTAACAACTTATCGTTGCGATGTGAGGCCGTACATCCCGCCTCCTATGCGATGATATCAATGCCAGCGATTCGGACATATGGTATCTCGCTGTTCGAATCAGGCTGTATGTGGTACATGTGGACGAGTAGCTCACGGCGCGGAGGAGTGCACAACTCCATACAAGTGCACTAACTGCTCCGGTTTTCATTCTCCTCGGGATCGGAATTGTCCGACATACCTGAGTGAGAAGAAGATCCAGGAGATCAAGACCCTGGATGGTCGCAAATAGTCAAAGCTCGAAGGGGGGACCACCCCACCTTCGACCAACCAGAAGCCTGTGCACAGCAAGGGGGGAAGACTAAGTCTCCCCCCCCCCTAGGGGGGCGACGAAAGTCGTGCCCCAGCCGGCGGAGGCGGTATCGTCGACCAGGGCTGGGAAACTATCTCCCAGCCCGTCTAAACCTGAAAAAAAGAAGGGGAAGAAGAGCGCCCCTTCTGAGCGCTCTCGGACTTCCCCTGCGAAGGAGAAGTCATGCCCCCCATCTGGGGGGTATGAGTCTGCGCCAGGAGGCACTCCTGCTCCCAAACCTGCGCGCTCTCCTCGTAGGGGACCCCCTCGCGCACGAAAAGTGTCGGAAGTTCTGGGCGCACCCCTGCCATCTTTGGATGACGGGATGGATGTCGCGCTGTCCTCTACATCTACGGATGTAGAATTAGATAGTGTTTAGGCTAACGAGCATTTTTTCGCTCATAACCTAACACTTCTTTTATAGTCCACACTATGGCACTGTTACAGTGGAATTGTAACGGTTATGACAGGCATCTTGCTGAGTTACGTCAGCTCATTAGTGACTACGCAGCGAGTATAGTCTGTATTCAGGAGACCAAATTCAGACCTGGTCATCATACGGTCTTGAGAAATTTCAGACTATGCTCGACAGAACGGTACTGTGCTCACCGGGCGTCCGGTGGTGTTGGCATTTTTGTACGTTCTGATGCCTACAGCGAAGAGGTTCCATTAAGAACTCCCCTCGAGGCTGTAGCTGTTCGCGTTCCGCTGCCTGTCATAACAACAGTGTGTAATGTTTATTTTCCACCAGGTCACGCTATTAACATAACTGATGTCACTGATCTTATAGATCAGCTTCCACCTCCCTTCCTCTTGTTGGGCGATGTTAACGCCCATCACCCCACCTGGGGCTCTGAGACGCCTTGCCCCAGGGGGAGAGAGCTGGAAACATTAGTAACAGAGCTGGATTTATGTATTTTGAACACGGGGGAACCAACTCACTTTAGTGTGCGTTACGGCACATATTCTCGCATAGACGTAAGTCTATGCAGCCGAACGTTGGTTCCACTGTTTCGGTGGCATACACACGATGATCTCTGTGACAGTGACCATTTTCCCATCATTCTTACTTCGATGAACCAAAAATCCGTCGAGGCTCCCCCTCGATGGATTTTGAAACATGTTGATTGGCCAAAGTACACATCATTAGCTGCCTTTAACGATGATATCAGGCAGACCATCGGCGAGGAAATAATTTATATCACCCGAGTTATTCTTGCTGCTGCTGCGGAGTCCATTCCGTTCTACTTGGGGACTCCTCGCCGAAAGCTCGTTCCTCGGTGGAACGAAGAAATAGCAGCAGCTATCAAAGAACGCCGTCGCGCTCACAAACGTTACCGTCGACAGCCTACTGCGGCCAACTTGATAACATTCAAGAAACTCCCCGCTAAGGCGCGAGTTCTTATTTGTCAAAGTAAGAAGGCTTCGTGGGAGAGATATGTGTCGTCTATGACGTCACATACTCCATCATCTCAAGTGTGGACTAAGCTTCGACGTATTTCGGGTATCCATGGATAATCTTCTGTACCGGGAATTTCCATTGCAGGCAATATTGTCACTGAACCCCTCCTGATTGCTGACCATCTAGCCAGTCATTTCGCGGATGTATCTGGCTCCAGGAATTACCATCCTGATTTCCTCGCTCTGAAGCGAGAGGCAGAACGTCATCTCCTTAGTTTTGCCTCACAAGCTTCAGAGGACTACAACGTGCCCTTTACGGAGTGGGAACTCCGCAGCGCCCTAGCGCTTTGCAAGGACACGTCTCCTGGACCGGACAACATCCACAACCAGATGTTGAAACACCTTAGTGATGATAGTCTACTCTATCTACTTCGTGTGTTCAACCGTATCTGGATGGAGGGTGATTTTCCGTCTCAGTGGCGAGAGGGCATAGTCATTCCTGTCCTCAAGCCTGACAAAGATCATAAGTATGCAGGAAGTTACAGGCCGATTTATCTTACCAACTGCCTGTGTAAGCTATTTGAGAGGATGGTAAATCGCCGACTCGTGTGGTGTCTGGAGAAACAAGGACTCTTATCCGAATACCAGTGTGGTTTTCGAACCGCTCGATCCACCACTGACCACTTGGTCCGCTTGGAGAGCTCTATCCAGGATGCGTTTCTCCGTAAACAGCACTTGGTAGCTGTTTTCTTTTTTTAGAGAAGGCCTACGACACCACATGGCGATATGGTATCCTTTCAGTCCTGCATCAATGGAGATTCCGAGGTAATTTGCCGGCATTTATTGCGAATTTTTTGTCCCTCCGTCTATTCCGTGTCCGAGTAGGGAGGACATATTCGCAATATCACGTTCAGGAAAATAGAGTCCCACAAGAATCGGTCCTTAGTGTCACTCTGTTCGCGATTGCCATAAACGGTATTGTCGCTGCTGCTGGTGCAGCAAAAATACCGTCGCTATATGTGGATGATTTTGCTCTGCACTATAGGTCGTGGAGTATGGCAGTCGCAGAGCGACAATTACAGCAAGCTATTACGAGGGTGGAGAAGTGGACCTTAGAACATGGCTTTCGGTTTTCTGCCGCAAAGACCTCCGTTGTCCACTTTTGTCGTCAACGTACTCTTCACCCTCATCCTGAGCTTTATCTAGGAAATGTCGTTCTTCCAGTTGTTGACACCTACCGATTTCTTGGGTTCCATTTTGACAGTAAATTATCGTGGGAGCCACACGTGCGGAGCTAAAAGTGCAATGCACCAACCTCTTGAAGTTTCTTAGCAGCACTAATTGGGGAGCTGACCGCGTGGTGCTCCTGCGATTCTATCGGGCATACATTTTATCCAGGTTAGACTACGGCAGTGCAGCATATGGCTCCGCAAGACCAAGCGTTCTTGCGAAGCTGAACAGTATCCACCACAGCGGGGTTAGGTTGGCGACGGGAGCTTTTCGTACTAGCCCCATCGCTAGCCTGCTCGCTGAATCTGGTGTGCCGCCTTTACACCTGAGGCGCCAGCAACTCCTACTTACGTATGCTGCAAATTTGCGACAGATGCCACTTCATCCGAGCTATCCCTGCGTGTTCAACAATGGCAACCTTTTGTTGTACGCTGTTCATCCTCGTGCGACGCGGCCGGTTGGGATACGCTTGGATAGCAGTTATGAATTGTTTGACGTACCTTCGATTCCTTGCCTTGTCAGACAACCAAGTGGGGTACCTCCGTGGGTTGTACGACGACCTGAAATCATCCTGGATTTGCACACTGGCCCGAAAGGAGACACGGACCCTTCGATTTATCGGAGGATCTACCTGTCCGCTGTTGGCCGCTATCCAGGTTCAGTCGTCGTTTACACGGATGGTTCAAGGACAGACCCGAAGGTGGGCTGTGCGTTCGTTGTCGGAAATGATCGGTTTCTTTTTGCTCTCCCGGAAACCTGTAGTGTGTACACAGCGGAGCTTTATGCTATCTGTGGAGCTCTGCGGTACGCACTGTACAATGAACGCCGACACTTTCTCGTGTGTACTGACTCCTTGAGCTCGCTCCAGTCTATTGATACTTGTTTCCCTCGGCACCCTCTGGTGCAGCGGATCCAGGACCTGCTGGCCGGGTGTTCGGATGCCGGCACCAGAATTACGTTTGTGTGGCTCCTCAGCCACATGGGCATAGAGGGAAACGAGTTAGCAGAGCAGGCTGCCAAGGAGGCAGTTACACTGCCCGCGTTGCCTTTCAAGGTTCCAGCAAGTGATATTCTCTCTCAGCTGAGACATCTAGTTATGTCTCATTGGGAGATGGAGTGGCAGGCCATCCCACTTCCCAATAAGCTGAGAGCGATAAAAGGAACAACGAAGGTATGGAGGACTTCCCTTCGGGCTTCGCGGAGGGAAGCCGTGGTATTATGTCGCCTTCGGATCAGCCACGGTATCTTGACGCACTCCCATCTACTGAAAGGAGAACCCCCTCCGGTATGTACCTGCGGCGACCATCTAACCGTGGTACACATCCTTACGGAGTGTGTGGACCTGGTCGATCTGCGCCGTAGTCTTAACCTTCCGAGTACAATCTCCCTTATCTTGCGCGATGACGAGCAGTCAGCAGACCTCGTCGTCCGCTTTATGAGGGATAGCGGTCTGTTTTATTGTGTGTGATGATGTCCTTTGTCCTAGTGTTGTTTATGTCAGTTGCGCTTTTATCTCACTGACTTGATTTTAGTTTGTGTTGCGCATTTAAATGTGTTATTTTAACGTCTAACGTAAATTATGTGTTAATATCTGTACTACTGGGCAATGTCTTATTCCTTCGATTTCCTGTACTTTTAATAGAACATAAGGCATTGCGTATTAGATCCACTGACTGTTTTTAATCTCACCCTCATTTTTTCTTCATCAGTATCCAGTAATCGGGAGATCGTGGGTTCGAGCCCCACTGTCGGCAGCCCTGAAGATGGTTTTCCGTGGTTTCCCATTTTCACACCAGGCAAATGCCGGGGCTGTACCTTAATTAAGGCCACGGCCGCTTCCTTCCAATTCCTAGGCCTTTCCTATCCCATCGTCGCCATAAGACATATCTGTGTCGGTGCGACGTAAAGCAAATAGCAAAAATTTTTCTTCATCACCATTCCTTTTTAACTCTAGTCAGTGGATACTTTTTAAAATTTTAACTTCATGTCTCATGTCATTCATTTCGTTCCATTAGGGGCCGATGACCTTCGATGTTAGGCCCCTTAAAACAACAAGCATCATCATCGTCATCATCAGAAATAGCCACCACGAGCCTACTATGCTGGCGCAGCAGGGGGAGAGGTGATACTCCCACGTGGCGTGTCCCAGATGGCGGATAGGTGGGGTCCTAACCGGCTTGCCGGCGGACTTGAGGGAAATAAAATACTGCTCGCGGACCAAACACACTACCCCCTGCGGGTGGGGACGCACATATAGAATACACCCGCGGTATCCCCTGCCTGTCGTAAGAGGCGACTACAAGGGGCGACCAAGGGATGATTGAATTAGAACCATGAAACTACTATTGATTCGTACCATCATGCGGGGAACACCATGGGTTGCATGTACTTGCGAGTAGTATCACTAAATTGGTACGAAATAGGTTTGTGATTAGTTGCAGTAAAAGGCCTGGCCTGGTGGATTCCAGTGCCCGTGCATTGTACCCATGTGAGCTACACCGCGGGTTTGGGCGTAGCCTGTGAGTTGTACCGCTATATGAGCGACACCGTGGGTCAGCGTTGCCTGTGATTGGTACCCACTATGTGAGGAACACCACGGGAATACCGGCGCCCGTGACTAGTACACCTAGGTGAGGAACCTTACCGGTTTGCGTTGGCTATGTGTGGCGCCATTGAGTGAGCAACACCATAGGTCTGCGTTCCCTGTACGAATTGCAATACTTGTGAGTAGTACCATCTTATATGGAACATTCTGATTCTTCGCTACTTTTGATTAGTACCCCAACATGACAAATAGCATGGTTCTACTTTACTCGCGACATGTACCATTCTGTGGGGCCTTAGACGTGAATTTAGCACCCCTTCAGACATCAAGCATCATTGTGCTTAATAAATGGTCCCTTGGTCAGTAATACTCTAATTAACTGCCTTCTTTTTGAGTCTGATCCACTGTTTTTGTTTGTTTGTTTGTTTTTGTTTTTTGTAGCGTTCATGTCCATGCATTCATTCTTCATGACATTTTTTATTTTATTTTGGTCAGTGGATGAATTTGAATTTTTTGTTATTTCATTTCGTACCATTAGGAGCCGATGACCTCGCTGTTAGGCCCCTTTAAACAACAAGCATCATCATCATCATCAGAAATAGCCACATGAAATTATTATCATACAGTCGTGAGTAATTTTCGACTATACTCGACAGAACGACATTATGCTCACCGGGCTTACGGTGGCGTTGGTACTTTTGTTCGTTCTGATACCTACAGCGAAGAGTTTCCATTAAGAACCCCGCTGGAAGCTGTAGCTGTTCGCGTTCGGCTGCCTGTCATAGCAACAGTGTGTAATGTTTATTTTCCACCAGGCCAGCCTCTTAACATAACTGATAGTCACTGCTCTTATAGATCAGCTTCTACCTCCCTTCCTCTTATTAGGCGATTTTAACGCCCATCACCCCATATGGGACTCTGAGACGCCTTGCTTCCAGGGAAGAGAGCTGGAGACATTAGTGACAGAGCTGGATTTATCTATTTTGAACAGAGGGGAACCAACTCACTTTAGTGTATGTTACGGCACATATTCTCGCATAGACGTAAGTCTATGCACCCGACATTGGTTTCGTTGTTTCGGTGGTATACACACGACGAGGTTTGTGACAGCGACCATTTTCCCATCATCCTTACTTTGATGAAACAAAAATCCGTCGAGGCTCCCCTAGATGGGTTCTTAATTATGCTAGTTGGCCAAAGTTCACCTGCTATAAATATAGTAAGACCAGCTATAAGAAATAAAAATTTAGACAAGTATCAACAAATGTTCTATTAAACCGAATCAATAGATAAACCCCCGCTGTAACCAATATTGAGGAATGTACTAAAGCTGCTACGAATGTTGGAGCAGCCACAGCCGCTGGTAGTCATGAAGAAAAGGAAATCTGCGCACTCTTTAACGCCGATTCCACGCGGACCGTAGATGGCGAGGTAACTTATATAACACAGGTTGTTCTTGCTGCTGAGGTGCTTTCCTACCTTCTCAGAGCCTCCACGCCGAAAACTCGTTCCTTGATGGAACGAAGAAATTGCAGCAGCTATCAAAGAACGCCGTCATGCCCATAAACGTTATCGCAGGCAGCCTACTTTGGCCAACTTGGTAACATTTAAGGAACTCCGCGCGAAGCCGCGAGTTCTTATTCGTCAAAGTAAGAAAGCTTCGTGCTAGAGATATGTATCGTCTATGACGTCACATACTCTATCATCTCAAGTGTGGACTAAACTTCGACGTATTTCGGGTATTCAAGGATCATTTGCGGATGTATCTGGCTCCGGGAATTACCATCGTGATTTCCTCGCTCTGAAGCGGGAAGCAGAACGTCATCACCTCCGTTTTGCCACTCAAGCGTCAGAGGACTATAACGTGCCCTTTACGAAGTGGGAACTCCGCAGCGCCTTAGCGCTTTGCAAGGACACGTCTCCTGGACCAGACAACATGCATAATCATATGTTGAAACACCTCAGTGATGATAGTCTACGATAGCTCCTTCGTGTGTTCAACCGAATCTGGATAGAGAGTAGTTTGCCCTTCCAGTGGCGAGAGGGCATAGTCATTCCTGTCCTTAAGCCTGACCACGAACCTGCTACGCTGGCGTAGCAGGGGGAGAGGTGATACTCCCACTTGGTGCGTCCCAGGTGGCGGATAGGGGGTCCTAACCGGCTTGCCGGCGGACTTGAGGGAAATAAAATACCTCTCGCGGACCAAACACACTGCCCCCTGCGGGTGGGGGACGCACATGTAGAATACACCCGCGGTATCCCCTGCCTGTCGTGAGAGGCGACTAAAAGGGGCCACCAAGGGATGACGGAATTCGAACCATGAAACTACTTTTGATTAGTACCATCACGCGGGGAAAACCATGGGTCGCCTTTTCTTGCGAGTAGTACCACTATGTTAGGTACACAATAGGTTTGTGCTTAGTAGCAGCAGCGACAGGGTCACTGTGGGTTTCCAGTACCCATGAGTCGTACCCATGTGAGCAACACCGCGGGTCTGGGCGTTGCCTGTGCTTAGTACCACTATATGAGCGACACCGTGGGTCTGCGTTGCCTGTGATTAGTACTCACTATGTGAGGAGCACCACGGGAATACCGGCGCCCGTGATTAGTACACCTTGGTGAGGAACCCCATCGGTTTGCGTTGGCTATGAGTGGCGCCATTGTGTGAGAACACCATAGGTTTGCGTTACCTGTACGACGTACAATACTTGTGAGTAGTACCATCATGTGTGGAACACCGTGAGTCTTCGCTGCTTTTGATTAGTACCCAACATGACAAATACTATGGTTCTACTTTACTCGCGACATGTACCATTCTGACGGGCCTTAGATCTGGATTTTGGACCTCTATCGACATCAAGCATCCTCGATTCAGGATTGTGCTTTATGAGTGGTCCCTTGGCCAGTCATACATTAATTATGATCTTTTTTCAGTTGGATCCACTGTTTTTTTTGTTTGCTCGTTTTTTGTTGTTTTTTAGTTTTTTAGTTCATGTCCTTCCATTCCTTCTTCACGACATTTTTATTTTATTTTGGTCAGTGGATAAATTTGATTTTTTTGTTATTTCATTTCGTACAATTAGGGGCCGATGACCTCGATGTTAGGCCCCTTTAAACAACAAGCATCATCATCATCATCCTCATCCTCATCCTCAAGCCTGACAAAGATACTAAATATATAGGAAGTTACAGACCGATTTGTCTTACAGACTACTTGTGTAAGCTATTTGAGAGGATGGTAAATCGCAGATTCGTGTGGTGTCTTGAGAAACAAGAACTCTTGTCCGAGTACCAATGTGGTTTTCGAGCCGCTCATTCTAACACTGACCACTTGGTACGCCTGGAGAGCTCTATCCATATTGCGTTTATCCGCAAACAACATTTGTTAGCTGTTGACTTGGAGAAGGCCTGCATCACTGGAGATTCCGAGGTGACTTGCCGGTATTTTTTGCGAATTTTTTGTCTCTCCGTCTATTGCTTGTCAGGGTAGGGAGGCCATATTCGCAATACCATGTTCAAGAAAATGGAGTCCCACAGGGATCGGTTCTTAGTGTCACTCTGTTCGCGATTGCCATAAACGGTATTGTCGCTACTGCTGGTTCAGCAGTAATACCGTCGCTATATTTGGACGATTTCGCTCTGCACTATAGCTCGCATAGTATGGCAGGCGCAGAGCGTCAATTACAGCAAGCTATTAGGGGAGTGGAGCAGTGAACTTAGAACATGGCTTTCGGTTTTCTACCGCAAAGACCTCTGTTGCCCACTTCTGTCGTCAACGTACTCTTCACCCACATCATGAACGTTATCTAGGAAACGTCGCTCATCCCGTAGTTGACACCGATTTCTTGGGCTCTTTTTTTATATTAAATTATCGTGGGAGCCACACGTGCGACAGCTAAAAATGCAATGCACCAAAAGGCTTAATTTCTTGAAGTATCTTAGCAGCACTAATTGTGGAGCTTACCGCGCGGTGCTCGTACGATTCTATAGGGCACACATTTTATTCAGGTTAGACTACGGCAGTGCAGCATATGGCTCAGCAAGACCAAGCGTCCTTACGAAGCTGAATAGCATCCACCACGGTGAGGTTAGTTTGCCAACGGGAGCTTTGCGTACAAGCCCCGTGGCTAGCCTGCTCGCTGAATGTGGTGTGCCACCTATATACTAGAGGCGTCGGCAATTCCTTTTGTCGGATGCTGCAAATTTGCGACAGATGCCACTTCACCAAAGCTATCCTTGCGTATTTAATAATGGACATCGTCTACTGTACGCTGCTTGTCCTCGAGCAACGCGGCCGTTTGGTATACGCTTGGATAGCAGCTACAGATTGTTTCACGTACCTTCTTTTCCTTGCCTTGTCAGACAACCAAGTGGGGTACCTTCGTGGGTAGTGCGACGTCCTGAAATAATCCTGGATCTGCACACTGGCCCGAAGGAAAGCACGGACCTTTTGATGTATCGGAGGCTCTTCCTGTCCGTTGTTGGCCGATATCCAGTTTCAGTCGTCGTCTGCACGGTTGGTTCAAGGACAGAATCGAAGGTGGGCTGTGCGTTCGTTGTCGACAATGATAGGTTTCCTTTTGCTCTCCCGGAAACCTGTAGTGTGTACACAGCAGAGCTCTATGCTATCTGTGAAGCTCTGCGGTACACACTGCCCAATGAGCGCTGACACTTTCTTGTGTGTACTGACTCCTTGAGCTCACTACAGTATATTGATACCTGTTTCCCTCGGCACCCTCTGGTGCAGCGGATCCAGGTTCAGTTGGCTTGATGTTCGGATGCCGGCACCAGGATCACGTTCCTGTGGCTGTGTAGAGGGAAACGAGTTAGCAGATTGGGTTGCCAAGGAGGCAGTAAGACTGCCCACGTTGCCTTTCAAGGTTCCAGCAAATGATGTTCGCTCTCGGCTGAGACATCTGGTTACGTCCCATTGGGAGATGGAGTGGCAGGCCATTGAGGGCGGTTAAAGGTTCTACAAAGGTATGGAGGACTTCCCTTCGGGCCTCTCGGAGGGAAGCAGTGGTCTTATGTCGTCTCTGGATCGGCCACGGTATCCTGACTCACTGCCATCTATTGAAAGGAGACCCCCGTCCGGTGTGTACTTGCGGCGATCATCTTACCGTGGTACACATCCTTACGGAGTTTGTGGACCTGGTCGATCTACGCCGTACCCCCTGCGGGTGGGGGACGCTCATGCAGAATAAACCCGCGGTATCACTTGCCTGTCGTATGAGGCGACTAAAAGGGGCCCAAGGGGCTCTCAACTTGGGAGTGTGGATTGGCGACCGCGGGGTCCTTAGCTGAGTCTTGACATTGCTTCCACTTACTTGTGCTAGGCTCCTCACTTCCTTCTATCCTGTCCGAATTCCCTTGGTCAACTCTTGTTCTTTTCCGACCCCGACTGTATTAGAGCATTCGAGGCCTAGGGAGTCTTTCATTTTCACGCCCTTCGTGGTCCTTGCCTTTCTACGTCCGTTACTTCACATTTCGAAGTGACGTATCCCTTCTTTCTTCTTCTTTTCTCTCTCTCTCTCTTTACCCCCTGTGGGTGGGGGACGCAGACGAATAATACACCCACGGTATCCCCTGCCTGTCGTGAGCGGCGACTAAAAGGGGCGACCAAGGGCTGCTGGTATTAGAACTATGAAACTACTATTGATTAGTACCATCACGCGGGGAACACCATGGGTCACCTTTACTTACGAGTAGTACCACTATATTTGGTACACAATAGGTTTGTGATTAGTAGCAGCAGAGAGTGGTTCCCCTATGGGTTTCGAGTACCCGTGCGTCGTACCCATGTGAGCAACACCGCGGGTCTGGGCGTAGCCTGTGAGTTGTACCACTGTATGAGCGACACCGTGGGTCTGCGTTGCATGTGATTATACCCACTATGTGAGGAACGCCACATGAATACCGGCACCCGTGACTAGTACGCCTAGGTGAGGAACCTTCTCGGTTTGCGTTGGCTATGAGTGGCACCATTGTGTGAGAAACACCATAGATCTGCGTTACCTGTACGAAGTACAATACTTGTGATTAGTACCATCTTGTGTGGAACACTGTGAGTCTTCGCTACTTTTGATTAGTACCTCAACATGACAAATAGCATGGTTCCACTTTTCTCGCGACATGTACCGTTCTGTGGGGCCTTAGACGTGGATTTTGCACCCCTTTCGACGTCAAGCATCCTCGATTGAGGATTCTGCTTTATGAGTGTTCCCTTGGTCAGTAATAAATTATATATGATCCTTTTTTGAGTTGAATCCACTAATATTTTTGTTTGCTCGTTTGTTTTTTTGCTACATGTCTATCCATTCCTTCTTCATGACGATTTTTTTTCTTTTGGTCAGTTTATGATTTTGATTTTTTTGTTTTCTATTCATTTCGTATCATTAGGGGCCGATGACCTCGATGTTAGGCCCCTTTAAACAACAAGCATCATCATCATCATCGATCTACGCCGTAGTCTTAACCTCCCGCGTACAATTTCCCTTATTTTGCGAGTTGACGAGCAGTCAGCAGACCTCATCCGCTTTATGAGGGATAGTGGTCTGTTTTATCGTGTGTAATGATGTCCTTTGTCAGAGTGTTTTTGTGTCAATTGCACTTTTATCCCATTGACTTCATTTTAGTTTGTGTTGCGTATTTTAATATGTTATTTTAACGCCTAACGTAAATTATATATATATATCTGTACTACTAGGCAATGCCTTATTCCTTTGTTTCCTGTATTTTCTCTTATTAAAATATATGCTTTGCGAATTAGATCCACTGATTGTTTTTAATCTCATACTCATTTTTCTTCATCACCACTTTTTAAACTCTCGTCAGTGGATACATTTTAACATTTTGACTATCATATATCATGTCGTCCATCTCGTTGCATTAGGGGCCGATGACCTTCGATGTTAGGCCCCTTAAAACAACAACCATCATCATCAGAAGTGTGAGACTGCTCTGTAGGGCTTGTTTTCTTATCCTTTTTATATTACATGGAGCAATCCTGCACTCTGATAGTTCGATAAACAGATGCCAGATGGACCCAGCTCACATAATATGCACTTAGCTCAATTTTCACCAAAAGGAGGGATACCCCTTTTTTCCACTAAGCCCTTCAATTAAATACTGAAACGTTTCCTCACTACGTAACGATTGACCCTCGTCAATTTGTGAGAACTGGGACCAAAATGATATCCAACCGGCTATTTCCCCGTCGTACTTATTTCATTCCAATTTCAGTAGACGAAGAGATATTTCGTTTCCCAAACGATCACCAACACAACTAGATGAAGTTATGAGCAGCGCTGTTCATTGTGATCAAATCGGAGGCCTTACCTTTAATGCTGTGGTGACGTAAGGTATACTCCTCTGCTTTCTCCATTTCTGCCATCAGCACTTCTCAATTTCCTCTTCCTTTGTTTCAGCACAGATGTTTTCACAAATCTGACTGTCCAGTTCCGATAACTCCTTTCTTCTCTCTTCGAGCATTAGTAAACGCGCACTTTTTAATTGGAAATCTGCATCCCTCTGCGTCACTCGTTCGTCTATAGCACTGCAAGCTTTCGTGAACAATGTGCGGATGACCGCTCTTTTGTTAGTTACTCGTGTAGACGCCATAATTACGATGTACGAATATAAACAACAGGACATGGTACACTGTTACACAGTTATACTTGCTATCATCATATTATAATTCAACAAAGCCTACCTTAAGTACTGTCAACGGTCGCCATATGTTGATTAGGTCGTAAATACACATTATTTTTTTAACAACTTATTCCGTTTTCAATATTCATTAACAATTTTTATTCACAATCAAAACAAGTTAACACCAGTCCACAGAATAGTCTACCCAATGAGTAAAGGAGTAATCGTTGCCAACCGTAACATCTACAAATAGCTCGACAGTACGGGTTTTTCGGGGATTTTTCTATGATACAGACCACTATCTGATCTGTAGTGAACTAAGTATCTCTAGGACTAAGGTAGAGAAAGTGAAATTTGTCTGTAAACGAGCAAGGGTACAAAGTCTCCAGGACGAGGAAATTAGACAGAAGTACATGGAAATGATTAGTCAGAAGTTTCGAACAGTGGACAGTAATGAGCTGCACCTCACTACCATCATATCTTACTTTTGTACTTTACAGATATCGCATTCTTTACGATGCCATAGATCAGTCTGTTATGGCTGCTTAGTATTCTTTATGCCTGACTTGACATGTAGCTCGCCCCGATTAGATAGATGGCACCTCATATAAAGGAGGGTTGCCAAAGCATTTCTTTCTAGTTTATCTTTGATTCGAGTTATCTCTGATGGGCGGACAATAATTGCTTTTAAGGAAAAGATGGAGATGTTGGTTTACGAGATGACTTTTATCTCATACAAATGGTTCTACCAAAATATTCAAACTTTATCTTGTATGGCTCTCTTAGTTTAGAGTCAATGAATGTGACTACTTAGAGTCAATTAATATGATTTCTTCAATCTCAAGATATTTATCCGACTTATCTTTTCTTGGCTTGCCATAGTTATGTTAATTTATTTTTTGAGAGAACCCTGTTATGTGTATTATTCTTTCATCATTTTGCTGCAGACTTATTTCACTGTCCTTCCTTTCTCTTCATGTCTGCTTTCAATGTAATCGTTCCTACATAGAGCGAAAGGTAGCACTGATCCGATCATACGTGTGCTGAGATGTTTGTGGTTTTTGATCGGAGACCTTTTGTTTCTCTATGTCTTCGACGTTTGGCTCGAGCTTATGTTCTGCATGATGGTTTAACGCTGGTACTGTACGATTAATGTTCGACTTGGTGTGCGATATGAATACGTGACATGCGGCGTGTAAGTTATTTACGTTATGTGTTTTGACTGGGTGAGCCAGGCCTTTTAGCGATGACCCAGGTATCTGGTATGTGCTCTCAAATCAAGCTCATGAGCCGTTGACTGATTCATGTCATGCTGTTACTATTGTTGTCGTAACGTGTCTTGATATTATATTTTTTATTCACTGTGCTTCGCATATTTGGTCTCGGCGTGTGTGTGGAATTGTTATCGGACCTGTGTTACTTTTCAGTATCTTATAGATTTTTGCTGTTGTCATTATTCTTATTTTACTTTGTTATTGTTTCCGACTTCCCTAGCCGATTGATGTGTTTATTTTGGGATTTTGCTCTCATTTTACTTGCTTTATGACTCATGTTTATTTTTTCCGTTACTTTGGCAACTACTTTTCTTACCTCATTGTTTACTTTTCTATCAGCCTTGGTTCACTGGCGTCTTTTATTTTTGAGGATGCAGTCTCTATGGAGATTGTTGGTGGCCATGTTTCTTTTTGAAAAAAGTCTCCACTTTGTCTGGTGAGCTGTGATAATTTTATTGTGTGAAAGCTGTTTCTTTCACCTCATGATTCCAAATGGTCTTTAAGGAAGAAATAATTTGGATCGCGTTTTAATTACCACTGTTTGGTAGTAAATAAAAATATTTGTATCACAGTTCATGATACCTCTGTTGCGACGGTGTAAGATTCCATAAAATTCAGATTGAATAGTCAAGCGAATTGATTGTGATTGGAGCATATTTACAAACCATGTATGTGAGTATTTGACTCCCCTGTATTCCCCATTTAATTGTTTTATACCTATTTTCAAACCCTTTTTCTCCTGTTTATATGTTAATAAAAGTAATTCATTTAAATTTACCTCTGCTCTACGTTATTGTCCCTCTGCCTTGAGGACATGGCTTTTATGCTTTTTTTTTCTAGTCTAAGAGGCTCAGATTCAACTCCTGGCAGTTTTTGGCCAGTTTAGACCGATCCAGAATAGGTAGGTGTTGTAGTAATCAGGTTCACGATATAGAAACGGAATGGATGGCATACAGGGATGCTGTAGTAGAAACAGCAAGGGAATGCCCTGGAACAACTGTGTGTAAAGACGGGAAAAAGCGAACATCTTGGTGGAATGATGAGGTAAGAGCAGCTGGTAAACGTAAAAAGGTTTACTAGAAATGGCTCCAAACAAGGGCTGATGCATACAGGGAAATGTACGTAGATGAAAGAAACAGAACAAAACAAATAGTCGTTAAATCCAAAAAGGCGTTGTGGGAAGATTTTGGTATTCACCTGGAAAGGCTAGGTCAAGCAGCAGGGAAACATTTCTGTATAGTAATAAAGAATCTTAGGAAGGGGGAAGAAAGAGGAAATTAACATGTTTTTTGGGTAATTCACTCATAATAGATCCCAGGGAATCCCTGGACAGGTGGAAGAAATATTTTGAAAATCTTCTCAGCGTAAAAGGAAATAGTCATGCTGGAGCTCTGGGGGAGGAGGACAATGTTAGTGAAATTACACTCGAGGAAGTGGAAAGGATAGTAAATAAACTCCATTGTCATAAAGCAGCAGGAATAGATGAAATTAGACCTGAAACGGTGAAGTATAATGGGAAGGCAAGGTTGAAATTGCTTTATAGAATAATTAGATTAGCATGGAGTGTTGGTAAGGTATCTTCAGACTGGATAAAGCAGTAATTACATCTATCTATAAGCAAGGGAACAGGAAGGATTGCAACAATTATCGACGTATCTCATTGGTTAGTATACCAGGCAAAGTATTCACCGGCATCTTGGAAGGGAGGGTGCGATCAGTGGTTGAGAAGAAGTTGGATGACAACCAGTGTGGTTTCAGATCACAGAGGGGTTGTCAGGATCAGATTTTCAGAATGCGCCAGGTAATTGAAAAATGTTACGAGAGGAATAGACAGTTATGTTTATGTTTCGTAGATCTAGAGAAAGCGTATGATAGGGTACCGAGGGAAGAGGTGATCGCCATACTCGAGGACACTGGAATTAAGGGTAGATTATTAAAATCAATCAAATGCATTTATGTTGACAATTGGGCTGCAGTGAGAATTGGTGGTAGAATGAGTTCTTGGTTCAGGGTATTTACAGATGTTAGACAAGACTGTAATCTTTCACCTTTGCTGTTCGTAATTTACATGGATCATCTGCTGAAAGGTGTAGGTGGAAATGTAGTAAGCAGTCTGGCCTATGCTGATGACTTGGTCTTAATGGCAGATTGTACCGAAAGCCTGCAGTCTAATATCTTGGAACTTGAAAATAGGTGCAATGAGTATGGTATGAAAATTAGCCTCTCGAAGAATAAATTGATCTCAGTAGGTAAGAAATTCAACAGAATTGAATGTCAGATTAGTGATACAGAGCTGGAACAGGTAGATACTTTTAATCATTTAGGTTGTGTGTGCTCCCAGGATGGTAATATAGTAAGTGAGATTGAATCAAGGTGTAGTAAAGCTAATGCAGTGAGCGCGCAGTTGCGATCAACAGCGTTCTGTAAGAAGGAAGTCAGCTCCAGGACGAAACTATCTTTGCATCGGTCTGTTTTCAGACCAACTTTGATTTACGGGAGCGAAATCTGGGTGGACTCAGGATATCTTATTCATAAGTTGGAAGTAACACACATGAAAGTAGCGAGAGTGATTGCTGGTACAAACAGGTGGGAACAATGGCAGTATGGTACCCGGAATGAGGAGATAAATTCTGAACTCGATGGATGAAGCTGTACGCATAAACCGGCTTTTGCGGTGAGGTCATGTGAGACGAATGGAGGAGGATAGGTTACCTAGAAGAATAATGGACTCTGTTGTGGAGGGTAAGGGGAACAGAGGAAGACCAAGACGGCGAAGGTTAGATTCAGTTTCTAAAGATTTAAAGATAAGAGGTATAGAAGTAAATGTGGCCACAGCACTAGTTGCAAATAAAGGATTTTGGCGACGTTTAGTATATTCATAGAGGCTTGCAGACTGAACGCTGAAAGGCATGACGGTCTATAATGATTATGTATGTATCCGGCAAAAGTTACTACGTTACTGCAGCACTTTTCCGTGACAAAACCATTGGTCTGTATACGTTACATCCGGCTAGTGACAAAACAATTGGTCTGGATAGGTTAGATCCAGCTAGTAACAAAACCATTGGTCCGGATAAGTTACGTCCTCCTGGTGACAAAACCATTGGGTCTGGATTGGTTAGGTCCGGGTGGTGACACAATTATTGGACTGTGGTCACGGAAAGAGGGCCAGGCTAGAGCCGCGAAGCGGGTTTAGCTCGCCTCTTGACTTCAGCGCAATCTATGCCTCACAGTGTCCATATTTAGTATTACACGCTTCGTTTTCTCTGGACCATTTACTATACTTCATAGTGACGAGATCTGAAATTACAGCACGGCTAGCCAATGTTATTATTTCTCTTTGTTATTGATATTATTAATCATGGCACGAATGGACTCTGCCATTGACTGGAGATGGGTTTTTTTTCCTAGTTGCTTTACGTCGCACCGACACAGATAGGTGTTATGGCGACGATGGGACAGGGAAGGCCTACGAATGGGAAGGAAGCGGCCGTAGCCTTAATTAAGGTACAGCCCCAGCATTTGCCCGGTGTGAAAATTGGAAATCACGGAAAACCGTCTTCAGGGTTGCCGACAGTGGGGTTCGAACCCACTATCTCCCGGATGCAAGCTCAAAGCTGTGCACTCCTAACCGCACGGCCAACTCGCCCGGTTGGCTGAACATTTGCCCAATGAAACGTCACTCTGATAATTCAAGACAGCGGGATGCTTTTATTGTTATTCATTACGTATGTTTATTCTTTCCATTCTTCCTCCCGACTACAACGACGATTAGTGTGTCTGTAACATTAGATCATCGCTTTAGGACTTTTTATACCACCAAGTCTTGAATTGACGTCTTGAATTATGGGAGTGACGTTTCATTGGGCTAATCTTCAACCAATGGCAGAGTCTATTCGCGCCACCACCAGCCATAATTATTATTATGTAATTAAGCTGGTGAAAATTTCGTCAAGCTTTACTGAAGTGTATGTATTCATTCACTGAAAGATAATATTTTTTCACCAAATAGTTCAAGTATAATGGTCATCATTACATTGTTCTTGTAACCCATATCTGGTACCAGTTTTCTCTGAAACGTTCCCGTTTCCTCAATATACGTATCTGTGGAAAGCAACATAACTCAAGTTGCACGTAGTTCGTTTTCGCTCGAACTCATGCCGATAGATATAGCTGTGTACCTGCGTTATCATGCCGAATGTGGGACAATAAGTACAAAAATGGTAGTCGTGTGAGGTTCGTTGTATTTTTCTTGTAAAGAAGACGTAGCAAACTATAACTGGTACCAATTTCAGTTCTTGAGACCTTCCAGTTTTCCCAATATCACTGTGAATGACTGACAGAATAAGCATTTTATATATATATACATAGATACAATATAAAGGTATGATGAAACAATCAGTGAAAGAAATTACAAAATAAAAATATTTTATTTTAGATGTTGTCAAGCCTGACACTTCCTTCATACCACAGAGGGGAGACACCCTATATGTCAATGTCAGTCCTGTGCTTGGAGTATTATTATTATCTTTATTTAGTTAGCTTGTTGGTTAAATATGTGTTTCTCTGGAGGAGGGACTAATAAAGAGCACCGTTGTTGTTGGGTTATTAAAATATTCATTCCTCAAAATATGTATTTGCAACAGAAATCGTTTTACACTGCAGATTTGGTAAGGAGGAGGAGGAGAGTTGCAAGGGGAATCTTGTTGACGGCGGATCCAGAAGTCGTTATCTTGTCTCCATCGAAGCACTGCTGCCAAAATCTGTCCTGGGTCTGATAGACGTGCAACAGCACGGACGCAATCCGGTGATTCTCATCGGGGTAGCTCTGGAACAGATGTGAAACAATTAACAATACATGGTGTACCTCTCCAGTTACCAGAAGATCTGAAGCTCTCTCTCACAGTGTAAACACAGTCTTCAAAAAATGTTAAGCATATTTGCAGTTTAGCCACCAATGTCTAATATTTATGGTTAGAAAGTAAGTACATTGTTTAAATCATGACAAGTTGGTCATAACCGTCTTAAATTATGAGAGTAACGTCGGTCCATAAGCCCAAACAGGGTTCCAACCTTTATGTAAATTTTTAGGAGTGCTAATGTTCGCCTCCATACCATTTTGGTTTTTGGCCAGTAACTTTAACTTTTTGTTTTTACCAAAGGCCATGTAGAATGGGTACTTGTTACCCCTGTTAAACTCCATTCCATTTATTTCATGTCAAAGGTATCACGTCGAAGCAAGTTTGTCAATGTAAATGCCTTATCATGTATGACAGATCGCATTATAATCATCACTTTCATCCAACAGAACATGAGCCAGGTTGACCTTGTTCACGTGTTGTCACCAGGGTGTGGATTAAGGTACAATGTTTCATCAGCAGATCGACATCAGCAGCTCACGACTATATACCGTGCCCTACAGACTCTGCGTCAGGAGCTTCGGGATGCCACAGGAGTTACTGTAGGTAGTAGACTCTCCTCCACTTTGACATCACAGGGTGGCTCACATTCGATGGGCTAGAGCACGAGGTCAGTGATCCAGAACCTTGTCCACTGATGAAGTGCTAATTGGTTTGCATACTGATAACAGCTCTCTCTGCATATGCAGAGCAAGAGGGGAAAGTTGTCAGCAGAATGTCTCCAACAGCTTGGAGGTTCAGCGCTATTCTTGGCAGCTCTCATTATCGGTCACCCTACACCACTGGTTCACATTAAAGGAAACACGATCGACCCATAACTATAACTATGTTCAATAGGATGTTGGTAGTATTATGCGGCAAATTAGATAAAGGCTTGAGAAAGAGAATTGGAAAATGCTTTGTTTGGAGTGTGGGATTATATGAGGCAGAGACGTGGACATTGAAGGAGAGAAGATGAAAAGGGCTAGGGGCGTTTGAGATGTTGATGTTGAGGAGTGTACCGGAGGTACACCGCTCCGTACGTTTAAAACTAGCGCCTTGTATAAGGCCCCACGAACCTGCTACGCAGGCGTAGCAGGGGGAGAGGTGATACTCCCACGTGGCGCGTCCCAGGTGGCGGATAGGGGGTTCCTAACCGGCTTGCCGGCGGACTTGAGGGAAATAAAATACCTCTCGCGGACCAAACACACTACCCCCTGCGGGTGGGGGACGCACATGTAGAATACACCCGCGGTATCCCCTGCCTGTCGTAAGAGGCGACAAAAAGGGGCGACCTTGGCGCGGACATGGATTGCGGTTTGGTATAATGTGATGGGCCTCCTGTGGATGGGAGAGGCTGAATACATCCATAGGTAATCCCTGCCTGTCGTAGAAGGCGACTTAAAGGGTCATGTGGCCATGGTCCCCTCTTTATTTCTTATTATTTTTCCGAGGGTCAGATGTAGACCATTCGAAATTTTGATGTGCGTGCTGCTCGGCGATGGAGCTCCTATGTGTGCGACTACGCTCGAAAGCCCGTGCCAGCAACCACCCAGGACGCGGCGGGTGGGAGTGTCATATACCCGGGCAGTAGTATCCGCCTGACAACGCAGGTCCCCGCACAGCCGAATGCCAGAAGGACATATTCTTATTAATTATTTTTATTTATTTTTTCTATATTTAGTGCTCTGTACACGCTATGGGGTACATGCTATTGCGGGTGACTGGAGGAAGGGAGTCTTAGTGCTCATTGCCTCAGTCATCCCGTATTAGGCATCGTCCAACATCGGACCCTGGGCAGTACCTGCTATGACCAGGTGGGTATCGCCTTGGCTGCTTGGTTCGGCTACAGAGACCCCTGATCGGAGTGGGTGGCATTCGGGGAGGAAGCTATCGGGCATGGCTTCCAAACGAAGTCGGCTCTCTCAAGGTGGTCGCCCACCTAAGTCTTTAACTTTTGCTTCCCTGAGAGGTTCAACTCCCTGGGAACATGCGGAGCGTGAAGGAATGGGATCCAGCTTCCCTAGGTTTCTGGTCGCTACCAGAACCGATGGGCACGATTTTAAGCTGGTGAAGTCGATCCTGTTTAGTAGACACATCGAAGGCGTCTATGGCGAACTGGAGGAACTTAAGAAAATGCGCAACGGTAGTTTGCTTCTAAAGACTCGTACAGCACTGCAAGCTGATCAGTTGCTTAAGTGCGAGCACTTTGGCAAAATCCCCGTCAAAGTGGAGGAGCATAAGTCCTTGAACCTGGTTCGCGGAGTCATCTTTCACCGCGACCTAATTTTGAACACTGACGACGAGTTGATGGAAGACATGAAGAACCGTGGCATGACACACGTCCGGCGCATTACGTGCAAGGTGAACGGTGAAGACGTTGCCACTGGTGCCTTCATTGTCTCTTTCAAATTGTCAGTGTTACCAGAGAAAGTCAAGGTAACAACTTATCGTTGCGATGTGAGGCCGTACATCCCGCCTCCTATACGATGCTATCAATGTCAGCGATTCGGACATATGGTATCTCGCTGTTCGAATCAGGCTGTATGTGGTACATGTGGACGAGTAGCTCACGGCGCTGAGGAGTGCATAACTCCATACAAGTGCACTAACTGCTCCGGTTTTCATTCTCCTCGGGATCGGAATTGTCCGACATACCTGAGTGAGAAGAAGATCCAGGAGATCAAGACCCTGGATGGTCTTTCCACCAGGAAGCGCGCCGTAAGTTTAATTCTACGAATACACCTGCCCGTACACTCGACTATAGCTTGATAGCTCAGAGTCTTCCAGGATCGTCATTCACAACCTCGACACCTGTCCAGACCGCTGCGCCCAAGGCGACTGTTGCTGCTCCCAGCAACGTCGCAAATAGTCAAAGCTCGAAGGTGGGGACCACCCCACCTTCGACCAACCAGAAGTCTCCCCCCCCCCTCTAGGAGGTCGACGAAAGTCGTGCCCCAGCCGGCGGAGGCGGCATCGTCGACCAGGGCTGGGAAACCATCTCCCAGCCCGTCTAAACTAGAAAAGAAACAGGGGAAGAAGAGCGCCCGTCCTGAGCGCTCTCGGACTTCCCCTGCGAAGGAGAAGTCATGCCCCTCATCTGGGGGATATGTGTCTGCGCCAGGAGGCACTCCTGCTCCCAAACCTGCGCGCTCTCCTCGTAGGGGACCCCCTCGCGCCCGAAAAGCGTCGACGTTCTGGGCGGCACCCCTGCCATCTTTTGATGACGGGATGGATGTCGCGCTGTCCTCTACATCTACGGATGTAGAACTAGATAGTGTTTAGGCTTACGAGCATTTCGTCGCTCATAACCTAACACTCCTTTTATAGTCCACACTATGGCACTGTTACAGTGGAATTGTAACGGTTATGACAGGCATCTTGCTGAGTTACGTCAGCTTATTAGTGAGTACGCAGCGAGTATAGTCTGTATTCAGGAGACCAATTTCAGACCTGGTCATCATACGGTCTTGAGGAATTTCAAACTATACTCGACAGAACGATACTATGCAAACCCGGCTTCCGGAGGCGTTGCCATTTTTGTACGTTCTGATACCTACAGCGAAGAGGTTCCATTAAGAACCCCTCTTGAGGCTGTAGCTGTTCGCGTCTCGCTGCCTGCCATAGCAACAGTGTGTAATGTTTATCTTCCACCAGGCCAGCATCTGAACATCAATGATGTCGCTGATCTTATAGATCAGCTTCCACCACCCTTCCTCATTGGGTGATTTTAACGCCCATCACCCCATATGGGGCTCTGAGACGCCTTGTCCCCGCGGAAGAGAGCTGGAAACACTTCTAACAGATCTGGATTTATGTATTTTGAACACAGGGGAACCAACTCACTTTAGTGTACGTTACGGCACATACTCTCGCATAGACGTTAGTCTATGCAGCCGAACGTTGGTTCCACTGTTTCGGTGGAATGCACACGATGATATCTGTGACAGTGACCATTTTCCTATTATTCTTACTTTGTTGAAACATAAACCCGTCGAGGCTCCCCCTCGATGGATTCTTAAACATGCTGATTGGCCAAAGTACACATCACTAGCTGTCTTGAACGATGATGTCAGGCGGATCGTCGGCGAGGAAATAACTTACGTCACCCAAGTTATTCTTGCTGCTGCTGAGGAGTCCATTCCGTCTTCTCGGGGGCTCCTCGCCGAAAACACGTTCCTTGGTGGAACGATGGAATAGCAGCAGCCATCAAAGAACGCCGTCGCGCTCATAAACGTTACCGTCGACAGCCTACTGTGGCCAACTTGGTAACATTTAAGAAACTCCGCGCTAAGGCGCGAGTTCTAATTCGACAAAGTAAGAAGGCTTCATGGGAGAGATATGTGTCGTCCATGACGTCACATACTCCATCTCAAGTGTGGACAAAACTTCGACGAATTTCGGGTATTCAAGGATCATCTGCTGTACCGGGAATTTCCATTGCAAGCAGTGTCGCCACTGATCCCCTCGCGATTGCTAACCATCTCGCTAGTCATTTCGCGGATGTTTCTGGCTCCGGGAATTTCTATCCTGATATCCTCCCTGTGAAGCGAGAGGCAGAACGTCATCACCTTAGTTTTGCCACCCAAGCTTCAGAGGACTACAACGTGCCCTTTACGGAGTGGGAACTCCGCAGCGCCTTAGTGCTTTGCAAGGACACGTCTCCTGGACCGGACAACATCCATAACCAGATGTTGAAACACCTTAGTGATGATAGTTTACTATATCTCCTTCGTGTGTTCAACCGAATCTGGACAGAGGGTGATTTTCCGTCTCAGTGGCGAGAGGGCATAGTCATCCCTGTCCTCAAGCCTGACAAAGATCCTTAGTATGCAGGAAGTTACAGACCGATTTGTCTTACAAATTGCCTGTGTAAGCTATTTGAGAGGATGGTAAATCGCAGACTCGTGTGGTGTCTGGAGAAAGAAGGACTCTTGTCCGAGTACCAATGTGGATTTCGAGCCGCTCGATCCACCACAGACCACTTGGTACGCCTGGAGAGCTCTATCCTTGATGCGTTTCTCCGCGAACAGCACTTGGTAGCTGTCTTCTTTGATTTGGAGAAGGCCTACGACACCACCTGGCGATATGGCATCCTTTCAGTCCTGCATCAATGGAGATTCCGAGGTAACTTGCCGGTATTTATTGCGATTTTTTTGTCCCTCCGTCTATTCCGTGTCCGAGTAGGGAGGACATATTCGCACTACCACGTTCAAGAAAAAGGAGTCCCACAGGGATCTGTTCTTAGTGTCACTCTGTTCGCGATTGCCATAAACGGTATTGTCGTTGCTGCTGGTCCAGCCGTAATACCGTCCCTATATGTGGATGATTTTGCTCTGCACTATAGCTCGTGCAGTATGGCTGTCGCAGAACGACAGTTACAGCAAGCTATTAGGAGGGTAGAGCAGTGGACCTTAGAGCGTGGCTTTCGTTTTTCCACCACAAAGACCTGTGTTGTCCACTTTTGTCGCCAACGTTCTCTTCACCCTCCTTCTGAACTTTATTTAGGAAATGTAGCTATACCTGTAGTTGACACTTACCGATTCCTTGGGCTCCTTTTCGATAATAAATTATCGTGGGAGCCACATGTGCGGCAGTTGAGAGTGCAATGTGCTAAGAAGCTTAATATCCTGAAGTTTCTTAGCAGCACTTCTTGGGGGGCTGACCGCACGATGCTCCTGCGATTCTATAGGGCACATATTTTATCTCGCCTAGACTACGGCAGTGCAGCATATGGCTCAGCAAGACCAAGCGTTCTTGCGAAGCTAAACAGCATTCACCACAGCGGGGTTCGGTTGGCGACGGGAACCTTTCGTACGAGCCCCATAGCTAGCCTGCTCGCTAAGTCTCGTGTGCCGCCTTTACACCTGAAGCGACAGCAACTGCTTCTTACCTATGCTGCTAATTTGCGACAGATGCCACTACATCCAAGCTGTTCTAGCGTTTTCAACAATGGCAACCGTTTGCTGTACGCCGCTCGTCCCCGAGCAACGCGGCCGGTTGGAATTCGTTTAGATAGCAGTTACAGATTGTCTGACGTACCTTCGGTTCCTTGCCTTGTCAGACAACCAAGTGGGGTACCTCCGTGGGTAGTACGGCGACCTGAAATAATTCTGGACCTACACACTGGCCCGAAGGAGAACACGGACCCTTCGATTTATCGGAGGCTCTTCTTGTCCGTCGTTGGCCGCTATCCAGGCTCAGTCGTCGTCTACACGGATGGTTCAAGGACGGACACGAGGGTGGGCTGTGCGTTCGTTGTCGACAATGATAGGTTTCTTTTCGCTCTCCCGGAAACCTGTAGTGTGTACACAGCAGAGCTCTATGCTCTCTGTAGAGCTTTGCGGTACGCACTGTACAATGAACGCCGTCACTTTCTTGTGTGTACTGACTCCTTGAGTTCACTCCAGTCTATTGATACCTGTTTCCCTCGGCACCCTCTGGTGCAGCGGATCCAGGACCTACTGGCCGGGTGTTCGGATGCCGGCACCAGAATTACTTTTCTGTGGCTCCCAAGCCACATGGGCATCGAGGGAAAGGATTTAGCGGATCGGGCTGCCAAGGAGGCAGTTTCACTGCCCCCGTTGCCTTTAAAGGATCCAGCAAGTGATATTCGCTCTCAGCTGAGACATCTGGTCATGTCTCATTGGGAGATGGAGTGGCAGGCCATTCCACTTCCCAATAAGCTGAGAGCGATAAAAGGAACAACGAAGGTATGGAGGACTTCCCTTCAGGCTTCGCGAAGGGAAGCCGTGGTATTATGTCTTCTTCGGATCGGCCACGGTATCATAACTCACTCGCATCTTTTGAAAGAACCCCCTCCGGTGTGTACCTGCGGCGACCATCTTACCGTGGTACACATCCTTACGGAGTGTATGAACCTGGTCGATCTTCGCCGTAGTCTTAACCTTCCGGGTACCATCTCCCTTATCTTGCGAGATGACGAGCAGTCAGCAGACCTCGTCATCCTCTTTATGAGGGATAGTGGTCTGTTTTACCGTGTCTAGTGATGTCCTTTGTTTTCGTGTATTTGTTTCCATTGCGCTTTTAACCTGTTGACTTCATTTTAGTTTGTGTTGCGTATTTTAATGTGTTATTTTAACGTCTAATGTAAATGAAGTATCTATATATGCACCAGCAGGCAATGCCTTATTCCTTTTCTCTCTGTATTTTCTCTTATTTTATTAGAAATAAGGCATTGCGAATTAGATCCACTGCTGTTTTAATCTCATACTAATTTTTTCATCACCATTTTTTTTTAACTCTGGTTAGTGGATACGTTTTAAAATTTTAAATATCATGTATCATGTCGTCCATCACGTTCCATTAGGGGCCTATGACCTTCGATGTTAGGCCCCTTAAGGCAACAAGCATCATCATCATCAAGGGATGATTGTATTAGAACTATGAAACTACTTTTGATTACCACCATCACGCGCGGAACACCATGGGTCGCTTTTACTTGCGAGTAGTACCACTCTGTTAGGTACTGAATGGTTTTGTGATTCGTAGAACTCAAGCGGAGTTCAGTGTGGGTTTCCAGTACCCGTGATTCGTACCCATGTGAGCAACACCACGGGTGTGGGCGTTGCCTGTGAGTTGTACAACTATATGAGCGACACCGTGGGTCTGCGTTGCCAGTGATTAGTACCCACTATGTGAGGAACACTACGGGAATGCCGGCGCCCGTGATTTGTACACCTAGGTGAGGAACCTCATCGGTTTGCGTTGGCTATGAGTGGCGCTATTTTGTGAGAAACACCATAGGTCTGCGTTACCTTTACGATGTACAATACTTGTGAGTAGTACCTTAATGTTTGGAACACCGTGAGTTTCCGCTACCTTTGATTAGTACCGCAGCTAGAGAATTATCATGGTTCTACTTTACTCGCGACATGTACCATCCTGAGGGGCCTTAGACCTGGTTTTTTTTACCCCTTTAGACATCAAGCATACATATTACTAATATTTATGACCGTTTTTGAGTCGGATCCACTGTTTCTGTTTGTTGGTTTGTTTTTGTTTTTCTTGGGTTCCTATCCATCCATTCATTTTTCATGAAATTTGTATTTATTTTGGTCAGTGGATTTTTTGAACTTTTTGTTGTCATTTCATTTCGTACCATTAGGGGCCGATGACCTCGATGTTAGGCCCCTTTAAACAACAATCATCATCATCATCATTGTATAAGGCCCTCTGCAACATAAACTGTGAAATTACTAGTACAAGAAGTGTGGACATTTCTCGACAGATGTCTCTACTATAAACTTATGTCATGCCCTCTGAGGTGAAGATGAACTATTAAAATTCAAGAGTAATTTTGTATAAAAATGTTTGCTAAACTGGAATTTTTGGTATTTGTTTTTGATGTTTAAAAGTTGTCAACACTTATATCTCTTCCCATCAACTTTAGGCGTTGGCCAGTAAGAATCTTTGTACATTTATTTATTCACCAATGATGACATTTTGATATTTATTTGATTATCCAATGAGAATTGGGGTATGTCAGCGCCTTGGCCCAGAGTTTTCTGGAACCTTCCCCTCTGCTATAAAAGCTGGCACATTTTCGGACCAGGTTGTCTTTGTGATCGCTCCAGTCTAGAGTGTGTTCGTAACGGAGGCGGGACCACCTCATCCATCTTCGGGAGGTCCACCAGCTCAAGATAATGGCAGTTTCAGCTTAACTATGTGATGGTCTTTGAAAGATAGCTCGAGGGGAAGGTTTCAAATATTTAGTAATGTAACTTTATTTTTCTAAAATGTAAATTTTAAACTTTAAATGTAAATTTCAAACAAGCCCAAATAACTTGACCGAAAATACGGAAAGAGAGTGAGGTACCCCCTTGTATTCCTTCTCAACTTGATCTTAAGGTGACTGTGATGTTGTAACCTTTAAAATCTATCTTGTAATTTCTACAACTTATTTTTTTCTAGTCACCTCCGTAGTATAGGCCTTCCCTCTGTAACGTCGGGCCATAAGCCCAAATAGGGTTCCAGCCGTTCTGTAAATTTCTAGGAGTGTTAAAGTTCGCCTCCTTACCATTTTGGTTTTTCGCCAGTAACTTTAACCTGTTGTTTTTACCAAAGGCCATGCAGAATGGGTACTTGTTACCCCTGTTAAACTCCATTCCATTTATTTCATGTTAAAGATATCAGACCGCTGAGCAGTTAAGACAGTGAATACGGTTTAATTTTGTTAAATGTAGGTTGTGCCTTTGATAGGCCTGGAAGGTGTGAAATTTTGAAAATAGATTCCTAAGTGTAAATATGTAGAACAAAGAAGCCTTTCCTCTGATGTAAACATTGGAAGATCCGTCTCATTAGCTGTGGATTGAATGGAGCAGTAGCGCTCAACTAAAATTGTAATTGGGAGCTTCAAGCTCAGCCTGTATATTTGTTATCTGACCTCTCTAAAAGTGTTTTTCAAGCTTACGAGCTAAATGTCTGTAACTGATTGTTAATTACTTGGCAAGGTATTAAGATTTGAAAAGAAAAAAGGGAAAGGTTAAGAAAGGAAATAAAACTGCCAATTTTAAAGTTTTAATTCAATCTTTCGATTTTCGTATATCCACCCATTCATGCCCGCACCTTCTTTCACCTCTGTGAGCCAGAATATCTCCGTAACAAGGAGAATGGACAGAATAAGCTGGATTGAAAGAGTAAGGAATGAAAAGGTATTGAAAAGAGTTGGTGAGAAGAGAAGTTTGCTGGAAGTTATAAGAGAAAGGAAGAACTGGATGGGACACTTACTGAGACGGGATTCTTTGTTAACGGATGCAGTGGAAGGATTAGTTTACGGAAGAAGACTTTGAGGAAGGAATAGGTACAAGATGATAGATAACATCAAAGAAGGAGGAACTTACAAAGATCTGAACAGGAAGGCAGAAGTCAGGAGAGCACGGAGAGCTGACATGTGAAAACCTGCCTGTGCGAAGAAAACATGATTATGTAGCAGATGGGTTTACTCTACAGGACGATAACGCTCGTCCACATCGTGCAGCAGCTGGAGGGACCCAGATGGCCTCCCGTCTTCTCCGGACATTAACTGCATAGAGCATGCGTGCACTTCCCTTAACCCCATGGTGCAACAGCCCCGAAGAGCCATGGCCTACCAAGCGACCGTTGCTAAGCCCGAAGGCCTGCAGATTATGAGGTGCCGTGTGATCAGCACGACAAATTCTCTCGGCCGTTATTCTTGGCTTCGTAGACCGGGGCCGTCATCTCACCGTCAGATACCTCCGCAGTTGTAATTACGTAGGATGAGTGGACCTCGAACCAGCCCTCGGATCCAGGTATAAAAACCTGACCTGGTCGGTAATCGAACCCAGGGCCTCCGTGTAAGAGGCAGCCACATTACTCCTACACCGTGGGGACAGCCGTGTACTTCCCTTAAAAGAACATTTTCCAACCGGCAACATCCACCACTAACGATTCAGCACAAAAATTGCTGCCATCGAGGAGTGATCAGTACCACCACGCGGAGAACACCAAGGGTCGCTTTTACTTGCGCGTAGTACCACTATATTAGGTACGAAATAGGTTTGTGATTAGTAGCACACAGGAGCACCGTGCGGTCGGCTTTTGCAGTACCTGTGATTAGTACCACCATATGAGCAGGACCATGGGATGATAGCTACCATGGTTCTGCCTTGCCTATGATTAGTACCCACTATATGAAGAACACCACGGGATAGGGGAGGGTCCCTGTGGTTAATACTCTTATGTGCTTTACACCATAGGGTTGCGTTGCCTGTAAATGGGGCCGCAATGTGAGAAAAACCATAGGTCTGTAGTATATGTCGAACTTCATAACCTGTGAGTAGTACCATAATGTGTGGAATACCGCGAGTCTCTGCTACTTTTGATTAGTACCGCAACATGACAAATACCATGGTTCTACATTCCTAGAGATAAGTACCGTTATGAAGGGCCGACAACTTGGATTTTGGACCCCCTTTAGACTGCAAGCATCATCGATTCAATGTTATGCTATAGCAGCAGTCCCTTGGTCAGTAATCCTATTGTCTTACGTCAGAATCCGTGAATGTAAGGTATTGCGGGTAGCGTCCACTGATTGTTTTAAATTCATGTCCATCCATTCATTCTTCGTCCTCGCGTTTTGAATTCTGGTCAGTGTAGAATTTTGGACTTTTAATTTGTCATTACATTTCATCTCATTTTGTACCATTAGGGACCGATGACCTCGATGTTAGGCCCCTTTAAACAGCAAGTATCATCATCATATTCATCATCAAGAAGGATAGTAATGGCAAAGAGAGCCTTCCAAGATAAAAAGCAATTGCTGACCAACAAACATATAGATATTCAAACTCGGAGGGCCTTTGTAAAAACCTTCGTACGGAGCGTGCTTCTGTACGGTTGCAAAAGCTGGTTATTAAGAGAGAAGGAAAAGAAAAGACTATTGGCAATTGAAATGGGGATCTGGAGGTGAATGCAGGGGATAAGTTGGACTGAAATAAAAAGCAATATCGAAGTCTTTAGAGAGATATGAGGCAAACGAAGCCTGGTAATGGAAATTGAAAAACGAATGTAAAATTTATTGGTCACATTCTGCGGATGAGGAGTTTCTTTGTAACATCAGTGAAGGAAAGTTTTCCGGGAAAGAGGAAGAGGACGACCCAGAGTATCTAATTTCAAGAACCTGCCTCTGAGGATGAACTGCAAGACCTGCACTGAGTTGAAAAGACTGGCTCAAGATAGACATCTATGGCTGCGGCGTCAAGGCTTAGCCTTTAGAATATGATGATGATGGGTACATTTTAAAGGGACTGTCTGATCTAGGCGGTAAAGGCTTACGCGGTTCACCTGGAGACACGTGAGTTCGATTACCCCTCAGTGAGTCGCAAAATTTAAGGCACGAGATTTCCACTTCCGGAGGTGTATATGGTCCTGAGGTTCATGCAGCCGACACAAAAAATGAGTACCAGTTTAATTCCTGGTGCAAAGGTGACCGGGCATAGATCTAAGCACTCTACCCCACCAAGTGCCGAGGTTACGTACCTTCTGCCCCTTTAAGGGCTTCGTGGCCTGTACGGGGATGACTGCTTTTGATACATTTTAAAATTTTAAGTATCATTACATTTCATACCATTAGGGAGCGATGACCTAGATATTAGGCCCCTTGAAATAAAAGCATTTTTATCATCAGTTCTAGCTCTGCCAAATCTCTAGAGTTAGTCCCATGCGAGCAATGTACAAGCATTACCCCTGCGGTAGCTCTTTAAATTTATTCCCATAAGACCAACGTATAGCAGCAATCTTGCGCAGTATCCCTTGCACAGCTCCCCAGAGTTTGTCCCATAAGAGCAATGTGTGCGCATTAGCCCCTGTGCTATCTTTTCTATTTCTCATTTACTAATTCAGAGAAGGTTAGACAGAATAAGCAAAAGAGAAGACATTTGCAAAATGTAGGAGTAATGTAAGACTCAGATGTAGACATCTATATGCCAACCAATGCTGTGGTGTTAAAAAGCACAGTTGTGTCACAGGTCCATAGTACATGGAGTAGAAGCCCGGTCGGTTAAGAGATGCCATTCTCGTTAACTGTAACAGTATGCAATGTGATAATCAACTAGGTATCTTCCTCACCAGGCTGTTATTACTGGACGCTGTGTTCAAAGATATGCTTGCATCGCATCACCAGGTAGTGTCTTCGTATAGATCAGCAAATTCATGAAACCGCGTGGCGGTCAGTATCCCATATCCCGACGACCTTGCAAGCAAGCGAGTATCCTTTTCACACATTATGATCTCCTAATACGAAATGTCTTCGTGATTCACCTCCGAAAACTTTCAGGTGGGCCAGCGCCCCATGACCATACCATATTATCCTCAAGAAGAGTTCCTAGTCACCGAGCAAGTTGTCTCTACGAGGGTGTACAGCATGTACTATGTATGGGAAACTGGGTGTTATTGCTTTAGAAGATATTTCTCGTGTCAGACCACGAACCTGCTACGCTGGCGTAGCAGAGGTAGAGGTGATACTCCCACGTGGCGCGTCCCAGGTGGCGGATAGGGGGTCCTAACCGGCTTGCCGGCGGACTTGAGAGAAATAAAATACCTCCCGCGGACCAAACACATAACCCCCTGTGGGTGGGGGTCGCAGACGAAGAATACACCCTCGGTATACCCTGCCTATCGTAAGAGGTGACTAAAAGGGGTGACCAAGGGATGATTATATTAGAACCATGAAACTACTTGTGATTAGTACCACCACGTGGGGAATACCATGGTTCGCATTTACTCGCGCGTTGTACCACTATGTTAGGTACCAAATAGGTATGTGATTAGTAACAAACTAGAGCGCGACGGGGTTTACAGTACCTGTCATTAGTAGCACTATATGAGCGACACCGTGGGATGATGGAACCCTTGGCTCTGGCTTGCCTATGATTAGTACCCACTATATGAGGAACACCACGGGATAGTACGAGTCCCTGTGGTTAGTACACTTAGATGAACACCATAGGTTTGCGGTGCCTGTAAATGGCATGTACATGTGCGAATTTCATTACCTGTGTGTAGTACCATAATGTGTGGAATACCGCGAGTCTACGCTACTCTTGATTAGTACCGCAAAATGATAAATACCATGGTTCTACTTTTCTAGCGATAAGTACCATTATGAGGGGCTGCTGACTTGGATTTTCGACTCCTTCCGGCTACAAGCATCATCGATTCAGTATTGTGCTATAGACGCAGTCCCTTGGTCAGTGATGCTATTGTTTTACGCCAGCTTCTGTGCATGTGGGGCACTGTGAGTCGGTTCCACTGATCGTTTTAAATTCATACCCATCCATCCATTCACTCCTCGTCCTCACGTTTTGAATTCTGGTCATTGGAGGATTTTGGACTGTTTTTTTTTTTTTTTTTTTTTTTTTTTTTTTTTTTTTTGCTTTACGTCGCACCGACACAGATACGTCTTACGGCGACGATGGGATAGGAAAGGCCTAGGAATTGGAAGGAAGCGGCCGTGGCCTTAATTAAGGCACAGCCCCGGCATTTGCCTGGTGTGAAAATGGGAAACCACGGAAAACCATGTTCAGGGCTGTCGACAGTGGGGCTCGAACCCACTATCTCCCGATTACTGGATACTGGCCGCACTTAAGCGACTGAAGCTATCGAGCTCGGTTTTTGGTCTTTTCATTTGTCATTCCATTTCGATTCATTGCTTACCATTAGGGGCCGATGACCTCGATGTTAGGCCCCTTTAAACAATAAGCATCATCATCATTCTCGTGTCAGAAAAGTTAAAATCTGTAACCCAGCCAAACCCTCGTTTCCCTATCCAGACAAAGTTTAACAAATAAAATATGCCAGTCTCAGCTATAGGTTCCGTGGTCGCCAACCTACGCTCCCAAGGGGAAAGTCCCGTAGTTCCCATTCTGGTTGCCTCGAACGACTGTATTCCACCACTCCCTACCCACAGCGACAGTTACTACATCACTCCACCACGGGCTGAGGTTGGGAAGGGCAGCTGGATCCCCCAATTTACCCTACTTACGTAGTTCTCACAGATAGGGATGGGAATGAGGAGCAGTTTTTATATGACTTTCGTCCTGCGTCACATACCTGTTGAGAGAAGAGTACATTTTTGAGTTCCAGCGCTCTCGCTAGTGCCATGGCCTGTTGGTAGTGGACGTTGTCATCAGCATTGCCGTGCATGAGGAGGAACTGCTTATTGGCAAAGTTCTCAGCCAGTCTAGAGATGTCGCTGTTGTTGTAACCTGTTGGATTATCCTTTGGCAGTCCCATGTAGCGCTCTGTGTAGATGGAATCTGGAAATGAACAAAACAGTTATCACAACTCAACAATTAAATAAAAAGCACTTGTATCTGATGTTTGAGCCAATTTCTTGCATTTTTGGCGACGCTGAATTCAGAATTCACTTTGATTTTGTTCAGTTGGGTTTTGTTTGTGACAGAGGATTCCAAGTTTACGGTTTTACTCCATAACACGGTGTGGTGACATCACAGCATTCCACAGTCACAGGAGTGGACCAGGTGACAGCATCAAGGGAGGACAAGGAGTTTCCATGACGGTCGCTAGTCAACTAAACATAATAGATAGCACCACTTCCTTGGCAAGACTAACACTGCACAAGATTGAAAAAGGAAACCACTTTTCCCTTTGGGAAAATCTAATTATCATAAATTAGCAAATGTACCCGTGCTTCGCTAGGGTATTCTACATTGTATACGGATATCTCCGTACATTACTGTAACGCCAGACAGTAAGATTATATTAAATTGCATTTTTCTTAGCGCTATCCGAGATAGAAAACAGGGAGAACACCATACGTTGTTTCCGATGTAAGGTAGGCTATTGGGAAAATTTTGTTGATAATGACAGGCCACATACCCTACTGCCAATCACAATTGAGTTCCGGAGTTTCTACTGTAACGGCAGGCTCACTAGGCAACTGCCATACACAGTAGAGATGGAGAGTTTTCATTATAAAGACAGACCCCTTTTCCTAATGCCAGTCACAATCGAGCTGGAGAGATATGATTATAATCGAGAAATGCAGCGCTGTCTAACGTATCAACAATCGAGACACGACAATAAGTCATAGGACCGAAGTTGTAGATGCCTCCAAATTGAACAGCTATCTGTTTTGTAATAAGACCGTTTAGCCACCAACTACCCCGAACCGAAGGTTTGCACCGTCATTAAAATGCATCCATACTGCGATATTTTCCGGGAATAAAAGTTATACATTTGAGCAGCTTAGAATTTTTCCTTATAAAGAAGAGTGTGTAGGTTTCGGCATTAGCACTCGCATACATACGGAGTTGCAATTAATAGAAAAATGGATTATAACTGAGGAGAGCCGTATTGTACAAATATGTAAATATCAAGTGGATGCATTTGAAAATAAAATACCGCTCAATAAATTGTGATGCTATGAGTTACGGGTATAAGAAAGTGGTAACAGAGGAGAAACTTAGGTGCAGGGATTCTTAGATAAACAGATAAGGAAAAAAATGATTTATGGTGTTATTACTTAAGGCTAAAGAGGCAAGCCAGAGGCAAGAAATTAAAGCGGAAAATAGATGTAGAATAGAAATACAGTAAAAATTATAGCAAAAATGCCATAAAACACCTTGCGGTGTGAAATAATGGGCTACACTCAGCATTACTGTTCATATATTAATAACGCCCCTTAGTGCTATTCGAGACGATTGCAACCTCCGGCTGTATTATGTCAGTATCTCGCAGAATGGCCGAATGACGTCTCTCTTGATTGGACCCAAGGAAGAACCACGAGTTTACAGGAATGATGACGAAAATGGCAATGCGTTACTTCCCTGCTGGCAAGCAGTCGAGACGTTGCCATGGTAACCCGCAGGTTCTTTGTCGGTCTGTCGGTCACTCGTTGCAGACCATTAAACCCGCAGGAAATAATAATTTTCTCCATCATTCGAAGAGTAAGTGAAATTATATACATAGCAAAAGCTGTTTAAAATGAAGGGACGTTTCACATACAGTACACGGATTTTACAGAAAATCAGTAGTATAAGAGAAAATGGAGAAAAACTGTTCTGCTTTTCCTATAAAACCCCCGCATATTCAGAATATATACGTGTAAGAAGTACAATATTAACTTGAAATCGAGAAATACGGCTCTGTTTAACGTATAAGGGGTAGAAATATGACAATAAATCACAGGACCCAACCTTCCTTGGGATCAGTATACTCTAAATATTAAGTTTGGTCGAGACCTATCCTGCCGTTTCGCCGTGATTGTGGAACAAACAGACACGAAAAATAAAAACCACATATATGATCTTGGGTTGACCTAAAACGGATAAATATCTGAAAAATTGTCAAAACAAACGAAATTACTGACAGCGGACCTCCTACAACTTTATTTTATGCTTAGATAAGCATGGACACATTTATAAGCGCAGACCTTTATTTCGAGAGTTACTGCTTTGAAACTGTACGATATATCGACAAACGGACTTCATCCTCAGACGCCTGTTGTAGTATTCTACATGGTTGGTCCTATGACATTTTCTCGTATCTCCTATATTTATGGGTTACATTGAGTTAGAATGATTGAATAGGGTGAAATTTGGTAGTTTTCACAAATTACTTTATATTTTTGATACTCATGTGACAGCTGGAATCATGAAAGTTGGCTAACATATGGCCACTGGTCGTGTAAATGCGCGTGCCGAATGTGATGATTCTATCTTTCCTATAAGTGTGTCAAACGATAACATATACGTGTAAGAAGTACAAAATTAACTTGAAGTCGAGAAATACAGCTCCGTTTAACGTATAAGGGGTAGAAATATGACAAAAAGTTCAAGGACCAGAGTTTTAAGTCAGATCTCTCCAAATTGAACGGCGAATATGCTATCTGTTTTGTGATACGACTTACCGGTTAGCCACCAATAATCACGAAACCAATGTCTCCAACGTCATTTAAACTGCATCAATATTTTGATACTTTCCGGGGGCAAACGTTATACATTTGAACAGCTTGGAATTTTTCCTCAAAGAAAAGAGTCTCCAGGTTTCGGGATTAACACTCGCATACATACAGAGTAATTAAGGAAGGAAGTAATAGAGTTAAAGGAGTTGAAATTAATAGAAAAGATTATAACTGAGGACAGACGTACAGGAAAAAAATATGTAAAATCCAAGTGGATGTATTTGAAAATAAAATGCCCCTCAATAAATTGTGATGCTATGAGTTGCGGATATAAAAAGGCGGTAACGAAGGAGAAATTTAGGTGCAGGGATCCTTAGATAAACCTATAAGACGATCACTTATGGTGTTATTACTTAAGGCTAAAGTGGCAAGGCAGAGGCAAGAAATTAAAGCGGAAAACAGATGTAGAATACATATACAGTAAAAATTATAACAAATGCCATAAAACACTTTACGGTGTGAAATAATGGGCTACACTCCGCAGTACTGTTCAAATATTTTCAACGCGATTGTAACCTCCAACGGTATTATGCCAATATCCCGCAGAATGGCCGATTGTCGTCTGTCTTGTTTTCTACCCAAGAAACAACCACGAGGAATGATGACAAAAATGGCAATACGTTACTTCCGTGCTGACAAGCAGTCAGAGACGTTGCCATGTTAATCCGTAGGTTCGTAGTCGGTCTGTCACTCGATGTAGAGCATGAGACACGCAGGAAATAATAATTTTCTTGGGCATTTGATGAGTAAGCGAAATTACGTAAATAACAAAAGTTGTTTATAATGAAGGGACGTTTCACATATAGTTCACGGATTTTACAGAAAATCAATAGTATAAGAGAAAATGGAGAAAAACTGTTCTGCTTTTCCTATAAACCCCCCGCATATTCAGAGATCTTTAAATAATATGCATACCAAAACCTTCCTCGGGATAAGTATGCTCTAAATATGAAGTTTGGTCGAGGTCTATCCAGCCATTTTGCCGTGATTGCGGAACAAACAGACACGAAAAATTAAAACCACAGATACGGTATTGGGTTGACCTAAAACGGATAAATATCTGAAATATTGTCAGAACAAACGAAATTACAGACAGCGGACCCCCTACAACTTTTTTGTCTCCTGGTCATGGCCATCCATGAACAGCCGCTGTATTCCGATGGCAACCAGCCATAAGGCATAAGCTAAACGGTTGTTAGGTAACATTGTCTGACCATCCTTACATTACTGGTTGGGCGGTTGCTGTGGTTACATTTCCGTCACACATTTTGTCGCGTTACATTACCTAATTTTTTTGGATGCCCCCAGCCATGAGACATATTTATGTCAAAGGGTAAACAAACTGCAGGTCCCTGTATGTGCTCCGAATAATAAAGCAGGAAAGGCTGTCTACAAACTAACGTTGCATTTATTGTGTGTGCATATAAGCAAGCGTCCATATTGTTGACCACCTATAACAGTATTTTGTGAACCTTATTTCCTCACTGTTTTGTATATTGTGGGTGGAGGTGGCAGAATACATCCACGGTGTGCGCTCCCTCACGCGAGACGACTAAAATGGGAGACGTTGGTGTGGAAACGGATTATGGCACTTATATTATGACTTTGATCTACTGTGAAACCCTGGTTGCCGTACACGGCAACTAAAGTAGTCATGTGCCCGTATATCCCCTCTCGACGGTTAGTTGTGGACCGGTGACCGAATCCCACTGTCGGCGGCAGCCCTGAAGATGGTTTTCCGTGGTTTCTCATTTTCACACCAGGAAAATGCTGGGGCTGTACCTTAATTAAGGCCACGGCCGCTTCCTTCCAACTCCTAGGCCTTTCCTATACCATCGTCTCCATAAGACCTTTCTGTGTCAGTGGGACGTAAAGCCACTAGCAAAAAAAAAATAATAATAAAAAATAAAAATAAAACCCCACATCGGACCCGGGCATATACCTGCTATCACCAGGTGGCGTGCTCGGCTGATCGCAGTGAGTGGCTTTCGGGGAGGATGTTTTCGGACATGGCTTTCACTGTACGTCAAAAGTCAGTCCAGGGTGGTCCCCCGCTAAAAGTCTTTTAACATTTGATTCCATCGGAGAGGCAACTTCCCTGGGAAAACGCAGCATGAAAGTTTGGAATCCAGTTTTCCTAGGTTCCTTGGTTACTTCCAGGACGCATGAAAATAACTTCCTTTCATTTTCCAGTAGAATAATTTTCCACCTTATATATAGCACTGGTATCTTTCGGCCACCTTTGTGATGACAGCATGGTTCCTTGGTCGGCAAGTTCATTCAAGCCTCTCCTCCGTCGAAAACGTTGCAGACAAGATCGGGTGGCGACTTCTGCAAATATGGAGGATTGTTACGCCGGCTGTGGTGGGATCTTCCTCAGGAGAACGTGCAATATCTGTAACACCGTACTAAGTGCATTGCATCCTGGTATGGTGCAGTATTTGTGTGGCGGTATAATTTAAAGGGGATTAGTGTAATAACTGTCATCTGTGACTTTTAGTATGTGTGGAATTTAAAATGTTTCATTTAACAATACGCCATAAACTGCAAGACAGCAACTGGCTGTAATTTGTGAATTGTGGTACATCTAATATCTTGATTAGACGACGTGAAGTAATTTCTACGGCTTTTATTCCTTGACTCCGCTGTGCGATTGTCAACTGTCGACGTGCGTTGACTTGTGGACCTACTCTGTGAACTGGGAGTTAGCAGCTGGTCATCTCCGAGATGGTTGTGTGTGGGCCAACGAGCTAGAATAACATAGAGAGGCGGAAGCGCTGCCTGGGTGAACCTAATAGAACGAACGTCCGCCATGTTTCCCGTGGTCACACAAGCAAGGGGGCATGGCCTTTAAATGACGAAAAGTGTAGAAAATGCGCATTTTAGAATCACTGGGGGAGAATTAAAAACCGTTGCCGAAAGCTTGAAGCATGAAAGCGAATACCGCCACTTCATCATATTGCGGCACGAGGCCAACATCACGATCAGTTGGTTGTAGGGTAGTTCGAAATCATCGCACAGTGACATACGAATAGGCCTCGAAATCGGAACAAGAGCGTTACCCTGCTTGGCTGTTGTGGTTAAGCGTAAATTATAATAAAAACGATGGACATAAATATTTATGACAGGAAGCCTTAAAATCATAGGGACCTACAATAGGTTACAACCTCATTCTGTTCCTTTCTTAATCTGTTTACCCTCCCGGGTTGGTTTTTCCCATGGACTCAGCCACGGATTCCACCTCTACCACCTCAAGGACAGTGTTCTGGAGTGTGAGACATTGGGTCGGGGGATACAACTGTGAGGGAGGGCTGCACCTGCTATGCTGAACAGGGGCCTTGTGGGGGGGGGGAGAAGGAAGCGGCCGTGGCCTTAAGTTAGGTAGCATCCCGGCATTTGCCTGGAGGAGAAGTGGGAAACCACGGAAAATCACTTCGAGGATGGCTGAGGTGGGAGTCGAACCCACTTCTACTCAGTTGACCTCTCCAGGCTGATAGAATCCCGTTACAGCCCTCGTGGCCCTTTTCAAATTTCGTGGTGGAGCTGGGAATCGAACCCGGGCTTCCAAGGGTGGCAGCTGCTCCCGCTAACCAGTACACCACAGAGGCGGCCCATGAATACTTTACCACAATAATCGTTTAGTGTAATTATTTATTATAATATAGGGGGGATATCATGTTTCTCCCATTACCATATCATACTGGGATTACTAGCTGAAAGGTAAGCTTGAAAGTTGTCCATTATGAAGTGTGGCAACAGACATCTACAATAAAGGCTGTATACATTTCAAAAATAGCAGTAAAATACTATATTTACCATACTTAGTGTAATTTGAACGAAATAAGTGTTTTTTTTTTGTGTGTGGTTACGTTTTCTTGGTGTTGGGCGCTCCATTTCCTTTATTTGTAAATGTGAATGAAAATTAAATAGGGCTGGAAATGTACAGAGCATAAGCAGCTGAATTGAATGGCATACCATTTCTCTTTTCGCCCTCACAACGCATTGTTCGGTTAATTCCTTGTTCTTTAAACGAAGTCTGAAACAAAATTCGACAAATAATTACCGTGGCTATCCGTACTTTCGCGAAGTAAACAATAAAATGGATTTAATTACAAACAGAAATTACAAAAAGGAATCTCGGCTATAATTCAGTAATACTTACTTAAAGTACCGTACGATATATCCTTGGTTTTATTACTCCGATTAGTACAACCATACGCTGAGCTTACGGCTGGCATACTTGAAAGCGAGAATCTATGCTTTCACTTTCTAAAACTTAAGGAATTAAATTGGCATGCACGATCTCCCTGTCACCTCAACATAATATGCTCTCGCGCCAATTCGCTTTGTTTTGACAACCGTTAACATGGCTGCCCCGTATCAACTTGCTTCAAGCAGGGAGCGCTGATGTCAGGTATACAGTCCCTCTATGTTATTCTAACTCGTTGGTGTGGACCGACGCTCTGTCTAGCCATTATGTCTAAAGGAAATGATTACCTTCCGCCCTAGTTAACGGACTGCAGTGGCTGTGGAGCCTCTTACTTATTGTGTCTACTGTGTGATAAGTTATTTGGTTGTTTTAATTTACTCTTCAAGTAGGTGATTAGTACAGTGTAATTTAACATTTTCTTTAAACTAACAGTGTGTTGTTCTACTATTTTGTAATCGGATGCCTGTAAGGATTAATAATGGACCTCTTCGTCAGTAAGTTTTGATAACTTCATATTTTTGTGAAGGTTTTTCGCCTACCTTGACTGTGTTGGCACTAGAAGTTCCCACATATTCAAACATATCCGACTGCGTTGGCTGTACAGCGCAAATGTGATGCGTTGTTAGTTCCTGTGGTATTGAATGAATATGTCTCAAATTTTGGGTTCATCGGTTGAAATAATATTTGAAGTAGTTTAAAAGTGTTCTCCTCTAAATTACAATGTGATATTCGGTATGTACTTTGAAGGCTTTGAAACCAAAACAAATCTCTGGTCTCTGTAAATAAGTGTTTTTCCTGTGGTATTACATATAAAGACTGTTCTGAATACAGCTAAAGCCTAATAGCATATTATCATCATTGTCCTTATTTAAATTTGACGTTCTCAGATGTGTTCTACTTACTTAATTTTCTTGGTTTATAATTATTGTTATTATTAGTAGGTTTCTTGGTAGCTAATTTATTTTCTATAGAATATTGAAGGTGCTATTATCCTTTTAGAGTTTCACTTTCTTTAAACGTAATGGATTTATTGTGTTTCTCGTAACTTTTATTCTTGATGTTGTTATTGTTGCATCATATTTAACGGTTATGTTATTGTTGTGTCAACATGTGTATTAATAAGATTAGATATGCGTTGCGTCATCGTTACGGGTTGTCATTCCACGAACCTACTACGCTGGCGTAGCAGGGGGAGAGATGATACTCCCACGTGGCGCGTCCCAGGTGGCGGATAGGCGGGTCCTAACCGGCTTGCCGGCGGACTTGTAGAAATAAAATACCTCTCGCGGACCAAACACAACGCCCTGTGGGTGGGGGACGCAGACTAGGAATATACCCACGGTATCCCCTGTCTGTCGTAAGAGGCGACCAAGGGATGATTGTATTAGAACCATGAAACTACTTGTGATTAGTACCACCACGCGGGGAATACCATGGGTCGCTTTAACTTGCGCGTAGTACCACCATGTTCGGTACGAAATAGGTTTGTGATTAGTAACAGGCGGGAATTTGCCTACTTTATTCATGTGTACAGAAACGTAGGCTTTTGAGATATAAATTCGTTTTAGGGTCCTTTTAGCTAGATTCCGTTGGTTTTATTGTGCCTATAAATGCCTGTTTCAGGGCTTTGTGCCTAATTGGCGTATAATTGCCTATTTTTGCCTTTTTTAATCCATTTTAAAGAAGGCGATTTTCTTCCAGTGCATTATATTGTAACTGATGTGCTCGACAGAATTATCTTCCTGGGAATTTTCATTCAGGAGAAACAAGGAACCATTTGACCTTGAAGCCTTCAACCTCTCCAACCTTCTTAGACATATGCGAGAACCAATCAACGTTGAACTACGTTGCACAACCCATTTCCCTTAAATCTCCTTCTCGATGTGAACTGTTGTACGCGTACGCTTTATCTTCAGAACGTGTTATGACTTATTGTGAAGAAGAAGAAGAAGAAGTGTGTCTGTGGCAATGCCCAAAGAAAAATCACCGGCCGAGTTGGCTGTGCGCTTAGGGGCGTGCAGTTGTGAGCTTGCATCCGGCAGATAGTGGGTTCGAGCCCTACTGTCGGCAGCCTGAAAATGGTTTTCCGTGGTTTACCACTTTCACATGAGGTAAATGCTGGGGCTGTATCTCAATTAAGGCCACAGTCGCTTCCTTCCCACTCCTAGGCCTGTCGTCTCCCATCGTCACCGTAATAACTGTCTGTGTCGGCGTGACGTGAAAAAAATGCTAAGAACGGCGTCCTACTGGCTGAAGCGGTGGATCACAGGTGATCCCAATTTCACTACGGATGGAAGGGTAGTCTTCTGCCAAGCTTGCTGTAAGGAGGTAAGTTCGTTTGTTCCTTTTATCCATTTTTGTGACTGAACTACGATTGCATTTCATTGTAGCATTTATAGGCCTATTAATTTACGTATTGTGGAGAGTTGTTTTGTTGCAATGCTGGATTAGTCGTAAACTTTCAATAATTTATATTGCTAAAATGTAAATCATTTAATTACTGAACGAGGAGTTAGAACGCCGGTGGCCCCTTGTCACAGAGCGGATGAAAATTAAAAATCGGTATTTTGAACTCTGATTCACTTACTGTGAAAATAAAGATTTACAACAGAAATATTTTTCTTTCTTTCTTTCTTAATCTGTTTACCCTTCAGGGTAGGTTTTCCCTCGGACTCAGCAAAGGATACCACATCTACCGTCTCGAGGGCAGTGTCCTGGAGCGTGAGACTTTGGGTCGGAGGATACAACTGGGGAGAAAGACTAGTACCTCGTCCAAACAGCCTCAACTTCTATGCTGAACAGGGACCTTTTGAATGCATGGGGAGATTGGAAGGGACAGGCAAAGAAGAGGGAAGGAAGTGTCCGCGTCCTTAAGTTAGGTACCATCCCGTCATTTTCTTGGCGGGGAAGTGGGAAGCCACGGTAAACCACTTCGAGGATAGTGAGGTGGGAATCAAACCCACCTTTACTCAGCTGACCTCTCAAGGCTGAGTGAATCCCGCTCCAGCCCTCGTGCCACTTTTCAAATTTCGTGGCAGAACCAAGAATCGAACCTGAGCCTCCTTGGGTGGCGGCTAATCACGCTAACTACTAAACCACACAAGCGGACTACAACTGAAATGTAATTTTTTAAAATCGTGAGTAACTTTCACCTGCGCTATATGTAGGCTCTAGTGAACTCTGTTACGCTTCCGCTAAGCCTTCGCGAAACATAGGTATAAGATCGAATGTGGTGCAGCTAGGACGATGTTACAGCGTGTTTTACAAGGCTGCAAAGACTATCTTTACAAGACCAGGCCAGTGAAATGACCGTTGGTCTGGATTTGTGAGGTCCGGTTAGTAACCGTTGTGCTGGGGTGGGGGGGGGGGGGGGTGGGGAGCAAAGAGAGTCTAGAGTGGGTAAGATGTAGCTTCCCATCTAGAGTTTTTCTAAATCGTGACAAAAAGTGAGGTTATGGGCGCATGCCACGACAATTTCAAATCACGCTGTTTTCTAATTTTCAAGGAGGGTGGCAGCCTTGTGGGCACACATGATGCAGGATCTATTGTAGGCAACCGAAAATAGTCTTCATGACAGCTGATCCGGCTGACCAAAGTCGGCGAATAGCAACATATAAAAATGTTCACAAATCTGAGGTTCATAGTGCCTCTATTTTAATTCTTCTATTTAAGTAAGAATATTGCTAGGGGCAGCTTGGTGAGTCCCTGGCAAGCATATAGGAAGGATATCTACTCTACGCTACTCAGGTAACGTTTCACGTCCACGAACCTACTACGATGGCGTAGCACGGGGAGAGGTGATACTCCCACGTGGCGCGTCCCAGGTGGCGGATAAGGGGGTCCTAACCGGCTTGCCGGCGGACTTGAGGGAAATAAAATACCTCTCGCGGACCAAATACACTACCCCGTGCGGGTAGGGGACGCACATGCAGAATGCACCCGCGGTATCCCCTGCCTGTCGTAAGAGGCGACAAAAAGGGGCGACCTTGGCGCGGACATGGATTGCGGTTTGGTTTAATGTGATGGACCTCCTGTGCATGGGAGAGGCTGAATGCATCCATAGATAATCCCTGCCTGTCGTAGAAGGCGACTTAAAGGGTCATGTGGCCATGGTCCCCTCTTTATTTTTTATTATTTTTCCGAGGGTCAGATGTAGACCATTCAAAATTTTGATGTGCGTGCTGCTCGGCGATGGAGCTCCTATGTGTGCGACTACGCTCGAAAGCCCGTGACAGCAACCACCCAGACCGCGGTGGGTGGGAGTGTCATGTACCCGGGCAGTAGTATCCGCCTGACAACGCAGGTCCCCGCACAGCCGAATGCCAGAAGGACATATTCTTATTAATTATTTTTATTTATTTTTTCTATATTTAGTGCTCTGTACACACTATGGGGTACATGCTATTGCGGGTGACTGGAGGAAGGGAGTCTTAGTGCTCAATGCCTCAGTCATCCCGTATTAGGCATCGTCCAACATCGGACCCCGGGCAGTACCTGCTATGACCAGGTGGGTATTGCCTTGGCTGCTTGGTTCGGCTACAGAGACCCCTGATCGGAGTGGGTGGCATTCGGGGAGGAAGCTATCGGGCATGGCTTCCAAACGAAGTCGGCTCTCTCAAGGTGGTCGCCCACCTAAGTTTTTAACTTTTGTTTCCCTGAGAGGTTCAACTCCCTGGGAACATGCGCAGCGTGAAGGAATGGGATCCAGCTTCCCTAGGTTTCTGGTCGCTACCAGAACCGATGGGCACGATTTTAAGCTGGTGAAGTCGATCCTGTGTAGTAGGCACATCGAAGGCGTCTATGGCGAACTGGAGGATCTTAAGAAAATGCGCAATGGTAGTTTGCTTCTAAATACTCGTACAGCACTGCAAGCTGATCAGTTGCTTAAGTGCGAGCACTTTGGCGAAATCCCCGTCAAAGTGGAGGATCATAAGTCCTTGAACCTGGTTCGCGGAGTCATCTTTCACCGCGACCTTATTTTGAACACTGACGACGAGTTGATGGAAGACATGAAGAACCGTGGCGTGACACAAGTCCGGCGCATTACGCGCAAGGTCAACGGTGAAGACGTTGCCACTGGTGCCTTCATTGTCTCTTTCAAGTTGTGAGTGTTACCAGAGAAAGTCAAGGTAACAACTTATCGTTGCGATGTGAGGCCGTACATCCCGCCTCCTATACGATGCTATCAATGTCAGCGATTCGGACATATGGTATCTCGCTTTTCGAATCAGGCTGTATGTGGTACATGTGGACGAGTAGCTCACGGCGCGGAGGAGTGCACAACTGCATACAAGTGCACTAACTGCTCCGGTTTTCATTCTCCTCGGGATCGGAATTGTCCGACATACCTGAATGAGAAGAAGATCTAGGAGATCAAAACCCTGGATGGTCTTTCCCACCAGGAAGCGCGCCGTAAGTTTAACTCTACGAATACACCTGCCCGTACACTTGACTATAGCTTGATAGCTCAGAGTCTTCCAGGATCGTCATTTACAACCTCGACACCTGTCCAGACCGCTGCGCCCAAGGCGACTGTTGCTGCTCCCAGCAACGTCGCAAAGAGTCAAAGCTCGATGGGGGGGGGGACCACCCCACCTTCGACCAACCAGAAGTCTGTGCAGGCTGGTATTTCCCAGCCTGCACAGCAAGGGGGGAAGACTAAGTCTCCCCCCGCCCTAGGAGGTCGACGAAATTCGTGCCCCAGCCGGCGGAGGCGGCATTGTCGACCAGGGCTGGGAAACCATCTCCCAGCCCGTCTAAATTCGAAAAGAAGAAGGCGAAGAAGAGCGTCCGTGCTCAGCGCTCTCGGACTTCCCCTGCGAAGGAGAAGTCAAGCCTCCCTCCTGAGGGGTACGAGTCTGCGCCGGGAGGTACTCCTGCTCCCAAACGGGCGCGCTCTCCTTGTAGAGGACCTCTTCGCCCCCGAAAAACGTCGAAGTTCTGGGCGGCATCCCCGCCGTCTGTTGATGACGGGATGGATGTCGCGCTGTCCTCGACATCTACGGATGTAGATGTAGATAGTGTTTAGGTTGCGAGCATTTTGTTGCTTATAACTTAACACTCCTTTTATAGTCCACACTATGGCACTGTTACAGTGGAATTGTAACGGTTATGATAGGCATCTTGCTGAGTTACGTCAGCTTATTAGTGAGTACGCAGCGAGTATAGTCTGTATTCAGGAGACCAATTTCAGACCTGGTCATCATACGGTCTTGAGGAATTTCAAACTATACTCGACAGAACGATACTATGCTCACCGGGCTTCCGGTGGCGTTGGCATTTTTGTACATTCTGATAGCTACAGCGAACAGGTTCCATTAATAACCCCCCTTGAGGCTGTAGCTGTTCGCGTCTCGCTGTCTGTCATAGCAACAGTATGTAATGTTTATTTTCCACCAGGGCAGCATTTTAACATAAACGATGTAGCTGATCTTATAGCTCAGCTTCCACCTCCCTTCCTCTTATTGGGAGATTTTAACGCCCATCGTCTCATATGGGGCTCTGGGACGCCTTGCCCCCGAGGACGAGAGCTGGAAACATTAGTGACAGAGCTGGATTTATGTCTTTTGAACACAGGGTTACCAACTAACTTTAGTGTACGTTACGGCACATATTATCCCATAGACGTAAGTCTATGCAGCCGAACGTTGGTTCCACTGTTTCGGTGGAATACACACGATGATCTCTGTGACAGTGATCATTTTCCCATCATCCTTACTTTGTTGAAACATAAATCCGTCGAGGCTCCCCCTCGATGGATTCTTAAACATGCTGATTGCCCAAAGTACACATCACTAGCTGTCTTTGCTGACGATATCAGGCGGACCGTCGGCGAGGAGATAACTTACGTCACCCAAGTTATTCTTGCGGCTGCTGAGGAGTCCATTCCGCTCTTCTCCGGGAATCCTCGCCGAAAACTCGTTCCTTGGTGGAACGAAGAAATAGCAGCAGCCATCAAAGAACGCCGTCACGCTCATAAGCGCTACCGTAGACAGCTTACTGTGGCCAACTTGCTAACATTTAAGAAACTGCGCGCTAAGCGCTAGTTCTTATTCGATAAAGTAAGAAGACTTCGTGGGAGAGATATGTGTCGTCTATGACGTCACATACTCCATCATCTCAAGTGTGGACTAAGCTTCGACGAATTTCGGGTATCCAAGGATCATCTCCTGTACTGGGAATTTCCATTGCGGGCAGTGTCGCCACTGACCCTCTCGCGATTGCTAACCATCTAGCGAGTCATTTTGCGTATGTATCTGGCTCCGGGAATGACCATCCTGATTTCCTCGCTGTGATACTCCCACGTGGCGCGTCCCAGGTGGCGGATAGGGGGGTCCTAACCGGCTTGCCGGCGGACTTGAGGGAAATTAAATACCTCTCGCGGACCATACACACTACCCCCTGCAGGTGGGGGACGCACATGTAGAATACACCCGCAGTAACCCCTGCCTGTCGTAAGAGGCGACCAAGTGATGATTGAATTAGGACCAAATGATTGAATTAGGACCATGAAACTACTTTTGATTCGTACCACCATGCGGGGAACACCATGGGTTGCCTGTACTTGCGAGTAGTACCACTACATTAGGTACGAAATAGGTTTGTGATTAGTCGCAGCAAGAGGGGGTTCTCCTGTGGGTTTCCAGTACCCGTGCGTCGTACCCATGTGAGCAACACCGCGGGTCTGGCCGTTGCCTGTGAGTTGTACCACTGTATGAGCGACACCGTGGGTCTGCGTTGCCTGTGATTAGTACCCACTATGTGGGGAACACCGCGGGATAGTACATGTCCCTGTGGTTAGTACAACTAGGTGAGAAACCTCATCGGTTTGCGTTGGCTATGAGTGGCGCCATTGTGTGAGAAGCACCATAGGTTTGCGTTACCTATACGAAGTACAATACTTGTGAGTAGTACCTTCTTGTGTGGAACACCGTGAGTCTTCGCTACTTTTGATTAGTACCCCATCATGACAAAAAACCATGGTTCTACCTTACTCGCGACATGTAGCATTCTGAGGGGCCTTAGACCTGGTTTTTGGACCCCTCTAGTCATCAAGCACCCTCGGTTGAGGACTGTGGTTTATAAGTGGTCCCTTGGTCAGTAATAGTGCTATTTATGACCTTTTTGAGTCGGATCCACTGTTTTTTGTTTGTTTGTTTCTTGTTTTTGTTTTTTAGGTTATGTCCATCCATTCATTTTTCATGAATTTTAATTTTTTATTTTGGTCAGTGGATTTTTCGAACGTTTTGTTGTCATTTCATTTCGTACCATTAGGGGCCATTGGCCTCGATGTTAGGCCCCTTTAAACAACAAGCATCATCATCATCGGTTAGTACACTTAGGTGATGAACATCATAGGTTTGCGTTGCCTGTAAATGGCGCTGCAATGTGCGAAACCCCATTGGTCTGTATTACCTGTGCGAATTTCATTACCTGTGAGTAGTACCATAATGTGTGGAATACCGTGAGTCTACGCTACTTTTGATTAGTACCGCAGCATGACAAATAACATTTTCCTACTTTCCTAGCGATAAGTACCATTATGAGCGGTCGATGACTTGGATTTAGAAACCCTTTGGACTAAAAGCATCACCAATTCAGTATTATGCTATATGCTTTATGCTCTAAACAACAAGCATCATCATCACGAGTTGTCATTGTCTTTCGGGAAGCGTTGTGGATCAGACGCTTGTGTGGTGCAGAAGTCAAGCCTTTGATTGATGATGACTGTGATTTACTGTACTTCATACACTGACTGACAGAGCAAATGCAACACCAAGAAGGAGTGGTCAGAACTTTATGCCAATTGCAGGGTAGACTGACGTCACTGAGGTATGCTCATGATGTGAAATGCGCCGCTGTGCTGCGCACGTAGCGAACAATAAATGGGACACGGCGTTGGCGAATGACTCACTTCGTACCGTGATTTCTCAGCCGACAGCCATTGTAGAACGTGTTGTCGTGTGCCACAGGACACGTGTGTAGCTAAGAATGCCAGGCCGCCGTCAACGGAGGCATTTCCAGCAGACAGACGACATTACGAGGGGTATGGTGATCGGGCTGAGAAGGGCAGGTTGGTCGCTTCGTCAAATCGCAGCCGATACCCATAGGGATGTGTCCACGGTGCAGCGCCTGTGGCGAAGATGGTTGGCGCAGGGACATGTGGCACGTGCGAGGGGTCCAGGCGCAGCCCGAGTGACGTCAGCACGCGAGGATCGGCGCATCCGCCGCCAAGCGGTGGCAGCCCCGCACGCCACCGCCACGTCAACCGCCATTCTTCAGCATGTGCAAGACACCCTGGCTGTTCCAATATCGACCAGAACAATTTCCCGTCGATTGGTTGAAGGAGGCCTGCACTCCCGGCGTCCGCTCAGAAGACTACCATTGACTCCACAGCATAGACGTGCACGCCTGGCATGGTGCCGGGCTAGAGCGACTTGGATGAGGGAATGGCGGAACGTCGTGTTCTCCGATGAGTCACGCTTCTGTTCTGTCAGTGATAGTCACCGCAGACGAGTGTGGCGTCGGCGTGGAGAAAGGTCAAATCCGGCAGTAACTGTGGAGCGCCCTACCGCTAGACAACGCAGCATCATGGTTTGGGGCGCTATTGCGTATGATTCCACGTCACCTCTAGTGCGTATTCAAGGCACGTTAAATGCCCACCGCTACGTGCAGCATGTGCTGCGGCTGGTGGCACTCCCGTACCTTCAGGGGCTGCCCAATGCTCTGTTTCAGCAGGATAATGCCCGCCCACACACTGCTCGCATCTCCCAACAGGCTCTACGAGGTGTACAGATGCTTCCGTGGCCAGCGTACTCTCCGGATCTCTCACCAATCGAACACGTGTGGGATCTCATTGGACGCCGTTTGCAAACTCTGCCCCAGCCTCGTACGGACGACCAACTGTGGCAAATGGTTGACAGAGATTGGAGAACCATTCCTCAGGACACCATCCGCACTCTTATTGACTCTGTACCTCGACGTGTTTCTGCGTGCATCGCCGCTCGCGGTGGTCCTACATCCTACTGAGTCGATGCCGTGCGCATTGTGTAACCTGCATATCGGTTTGAAATAAACATCAATTCTTCGTCCGTGCCGTCTCTGTTTTTTCCGCAACTTTCATCCCTTTCGAACCACTCCTTCTTGGTGTTGCATTTGCTCTGTCTGTCAGTCAGTGTATTAAGTCACATTGTCGAGGTGATTTAAGGATGTGATCTCTACGATATTCCTTCGGTTTAATTTGTGATTGATTTGGTGAAATTAGTTATTTTTGGTGTGAATATGTCGTGTTTAGGCATGTCGCGGACTTGTAAATTTCCTACTTCGCCTTCTGCCATTCATGGTATTTTGAATTTGTTTGTTGGGAAGTTTCACCTTCCCATCTAGTTTATTTTTTTATTTTATTTCTTGTGTGACCTTTAAATGGACTTGTTATTATTATGCACTTCAATATTCTAGTAGAAGATGTTGTCAACTAAAAGGGGTACCCCGTTCTTTTTTTAAAATCGTAGTTATTGAGAGCTCTCAAAGTGGTATAGTCATATGAGCATTGATTAAGAGTTTTTTTAAAAAGGGAACTGCAGTTCGTGCGCAAAATATTTTAATAGGTATTGAACGGTTTGTGATTTAAAATTGTTTCAGTGAAAGAATTGTTTTCTTATTACTATTTATTTAATGTATTTTATTTTGTTTCGTTTTCTTAATGCAATGAATTATTTATGGGTGTTACTCTCCTTTTTCAAAATGTCCTTATTTATTAAATTTTTATGTGGTTTAAACTATTTAGTGTTTTATGGTATTTCACATGAATTGCTCTATCTTATTCCCCTGGATCCATCCTCTGTTGAAGATCGTTTAACCTTTGGTTTTGCCCAGATTCCATCGCTTCCCAAGGCTGTGTCTTGTGTTTTGATAGAGACCTACCCTAAGTAGTTGGCGTGATTTCACGCTGGGATGGCCCTCTTGCCTCTCTTGTGGTAGTACTGGCAATCGAAACTGAGTATTTGCGGTGTTGTGCAGTCAGTTGTTTTGTGGTCATTGTGTTCGTTTTGTCGGTACGTCACATTTGGATATTTCCTTTATACTACATTGTCCTGTACCCATTTACGTTTCATGCGCCTGGGATGGCTTCTTTAATGTGAGCATGTTGACATAAATATGTACAGTGTTATGGCTGGGGGTCACCTGACAATTTGCGTCCTGACATAAGCGGTAAAAAAATGTGTGACGCGATGTTACATAGCAACCGTGCAGTTTGTGATGTGAAGTATTGTTGGATGGTCGTGACTGAGAGGCATATTATCAACGAGGGTCGTTAGAGTAGGGTGGTCTACCTGACCTTGCAGGTTGTGGTGTGAAGTATTGCTGGATGGCCATGACTGAGCGGCATATTATCAAAGAGGGGCGTTAGAATGCAGGTGGTTGATGTGACCTTTCAGGCTACGATTTGAAGTATTGATGGATGACCATGACTGTGAGGCGTATCATCAAAGAGGCGTGTTAGAGTACAGAGGGTCGATGTGATCTTGGAGGCTGTGGGGCGTCGTATTGATCGATAGTCATGGCTGGGACACATATTAAATATCTTTTATAAAAGATAATATCAAATGTCTTTTATCAAAGAGGCCTCATTGCATCATACTCTAGAGGATTATTTCATTCGTGGTAGTTTAATAGGCCCTCAGTCGGATTCCCCCTTTTGATACACTGAGTATTACACTTGTCGATCCACGAACCTACTACGCTGGCATAGCAGGTGGAGAGGTGATACTCCCACGTGGCGCGTCCCAGGTGGCGGATAGGGGGGTCCTAACCGGCTTGCCGGCGGACTTGAGGGAAATAAAATAGCTCTCGCGGGCCAAACACACAACACCCTGTGGGTGGGGGACGCAGACGAAGAATATACCCACGGTATCCCCTGCCTGTCATAAGAGGCGACCAAGGGATGATCGAATTAGAACCATGAGACTACTTGGAATTTGTATCATCACGCGGGGAACACCATGGGTCGCCTTTACTTGCGAGTAGTACCACTATGTCAGGTACACAATAGCTTTGTGATTAGTAGAAACAGAGGGTGAATCAGGGTGGGATTTACAGTATCCGTGATTAGTACCACTACATGCAGATCACTACGGGATTACGTTGCCTGTAATTAGTACCACTACTTGAGCGACACCGTGGGTCTGCGTTGCCTATGATTAGTACCACTACTTGAGCGACACCGTGGGTCTGCGTTGCCTATGATTAGTACCCACTTTGCGAGGAACACCACGGGATCGTACAAGTCCCTGTGATTAGTTCACTTATGTGAGGAACACCATAGGTTGGCGTTTCCTGTAAGTTGCGCCGCAATGTGAGATACATCATAGGTCTGCACTACATGCGCGTATTACATTAGCTGTGTGTAGTACCATAAGGTGTGGAATACTGCGAGTCTACGCTACTTTGGCTTAGTACCGCAACATGACAAATATCATGGTTCTTGGCATTGCTTCCACTTACTTGTGCCAGGCTCCTCATTATCGTATATCCTGTCCGGCCTCCCTTGGTCAGCTTTTGTTCTTTTCCGATCCGGACTGTATTAGAGCATTCGAGGCCTAGGGAGTCTTTCATTTTCATGCCCATCGTGGCCCTTGCCTTTCTTCGTCCGTTACTTCATTTTTCGAAGTGACGGATCCCTTCTTTCTTCTTTTTTCTCTCTCTACCCCGTGTGGGTGGGGGACGCAGACGAAATTTACACCCACAGTATCCCCTGCCTGTCGTGAGAGGCGACTAAAAGGGCGACCAAGGGATGATTGTCTTAGAACCATGAAACTACTTTTGATTAGTACCATCACGCGGGGAACACCATGGTTCGCCTTTACTTGCGAGTAGTGCCACTATATTAGGTACTGAATAGGTTTGTGATTCGTAGCAGCAGTAGGTGTGGACTAAGGGTTCCCAGTACCCGTGAGTCGTACCCACGTGAGCAACACCACGGGTCTGGGCGTAGCCTGTGAGTTGTACCAGTATATGAGCGACACCGTGGGTCTGCGTTGCCTGTGATTAGTACCCACTATGTGAGGGACACCGCGGGAATACCGGCGCCCGTGATTAGTACACCTAGGTGAGGAACCTCATCGGTTTGCGTTGGCTGTGAGTGGCGCCATTGTGTGAGAAACACCATAGGTCTGCGTTACGTGTACGAGGTACAATACTTGGAGTAGTACCATAATGTTTGAAACACCGTGAGTTTACGCTACCTTTGATTAGTACCGCAAGTTGAGATATACCATGGTTCTGCTTTACTGGCGATAAGTGCCATTATGCGGGATCGTTGACTAAGATACTGGCCCATTTAGACAAGCATCGTCGATTCAAGATTGGGCTTTGGAAGCAGTCCCTTGGTCAGTAACATTGTTTCTGGGAATGTGAGGGATTGCGCGTCTTATCCATTGATTGTTTTAAATTCATATTCATCAGTTCATTCCTCATCATCACGTTTTGAATTCTGGTCAGTGGATGGATTTTTTTATTATTTTTAAATTGTAATCGCATTTCGTCTCATTTCGTACCATAGGGGCCGATTACCTGGATTTTGGACCCCTTTAGACAACGAGGATCATCGATTCAGGATTATGCTTTAGATGGAGTCCCTTGGTCAGTAATACTTTTGCTTTACGATAGTTTCTGGGAACGTGGGGCATTGCGGGTCGGATCTCCTGATTGTTTTAAATTAATGTTCACCCATTCATTGATCGCCATTACGTTTTGAATTCTGGTCAGTGGCAGTAGCGGCTCGCTAAGTAAGTGTCAATGCATGTCTTTGCAAGTACTGGCAATTGAACAGTGATATATTCGGTTTTGATATTAGGCGCCGCATGCAGCTAGTGCGTCAATGTCTTCATCAGACTCATACTTTGCTTCCTCCGCTGGCCCGGTGCCCTTAGCTGTTGACTCTTTCTTAGGTAATTTTCGTTCACGCATGCGTGCAATTGACTATTTTTTAACATGTACTGAATGGGAGATTGGGTCATTGCCGAAGCCAGTCCTCTACAATTCCGAAAATACGCGAAGGCTTATCGCGCCGGGCAGAACATCCGTTTCAAATTCGTGTTCCAAGTCTGTCATCTGTGGTCTGATAAACATGCTCTACTGGCTAATGAAATTAGTCAGTATCCTATCTCGTAATATTTAGTGTGTTGTTCAAAGTAAATCCGTTGTGTGTTGTGTGCGTATTTATTTATTTATAGAAGAGTCGCTTAAGGTATATCAGACAGGTATGATTAACCTGTAAGCTATGCACAATGAATTCTCTGAGTAATATTTTAAGAAGACTTTTTTCTCAACTGTCCCTAACGGACAAGACGGAGATAAAGACACTCGGTCGACCAACACCTCATTTACAACTAGAACAATTCGGACAATATGAAGGGCGCGAATATCGACGTAGATTCCAGCCAGGAGTGTATACAGATTATGTGTGGCTGTGATTCAAGGAATGCGTTTTTCTGTTTTCCTTGAATGTTATTCGGACATGATCTGACGTGGACGAAAACCGGAGTAACAGATCTCAAACTCTTGAAAGAAAAAATTTAAAAACACGAAAGTTCCTCCCAACATACCAATTCATGCATGGAATTAGCTGTGCTAGAGAAAGTTAATATAGTGACTCAACTGGATTCGCTTATCGCCAATCCATTAACAAACACAATGATCAAGTTAGGAAAAATAGGCACATATTACGCAGAATGATTTATTGCATAAAATTCAGTGGCGTGTTTGAAGTGGCATTCCGTGACCATAATGAGACATAAAATTCTCTAAATCCTGGTATTTTCAAAAGTCTCATTAATTTTACGGCTGAAATAGACGTTACTATGAAAAAAACTCCTCTTCAAAGCTTCTGTATTTAAAGATTTATCAAAGACCATTCAGAACGAGCTTCTCGACTGTATATTGATTGTGTGTAGGAAACAAATTACTTCAGAAATTGGGCAATCCCAATTTGTTGCAATAGAAGCAGATGAAACAAAAACAACAAATGCGATATGTATAAGTGAGTCACGTCCATGAAAGGTTTTGGGAGTTCATGAATCCAACCGACAAGACAGCGGATGGATTGAGTCAGTGCCTGTTAGAGCAAATTAATCCCATATTAAGGGGCACACCACATAAACTTATTTGTCAGAGTTATAACAGAGCCAGCGTAATGAGCGGAAGGACAGGTGGTGTGCAGGCGAAATTGAAAGTACACTACCCTAATGCTCATTTCATTCATTGCTATGGACACCAACTAAATTTGACACTGCAGAAGGCTTGTTCGTACAATCACAAAGTCAAATTATTTTTCTGTAACCTGTCCACAATCCCAACTATTTTACCAACTCGTCTTGCAGAAGTGACCTCTGAATGAAATAATGAAGTCTAGACTCCCTCGGACAATCACTACTGGTTGGAACTACAACATTCGTACTTTGAATGTAGTTTGCGAGAATATAGAGAAACTGATTGAATGCTTTCGTAGAATAGAAGAAGAAGGTAAAATGTCTATTAGCGTAAATGAAGCCAGTGAACTGCGCCGTGCTCTTGAGGATACCATATTCATGTTCTGGTTGTCTATTTTTTCACAAATTAATGCCGCATATGGACTGCTGTACATTCAGCTACAAAACTGCGAAACAGATTCAGTCCAAATAAAAAAGGGTATTTCTGACTTCGCAAAGTGTGTAACACAACAACGTGAAGAAATAGATACAGTTTCATGTGATCTCACGGACTACAATATTCCAATAAAAGACATAGAGTAACTGACACAAAGGCCATTGCAGCGAAAGAAGTCTGCGATGTCGTTATGAATCAGGTGCTTGATAGGTTTGCATTTACTGGGTGTTGCAACACTACTGTACTCCGATTCATTTGACAAATTCTTTATAAAATTTCCAGAAAATGTATTAAATTCTACTGAGTTACATTACCCAATATCACAGAAAGAAAGGCTGAAGACGGAATTGGAAGTGATTTATAAACGGACAGATTTCGCGCAAGTCAAAGGAGCCCTACCTCTCCTCGCTTTTATTTTAGAAAATAATCTTAAATCAACGTTCAAAGAAAGAAACGCTAAAGCTTCTCAGGATAATTTTGACAACACCCATGTCCGCAGCTGAAGCAGAGCGCTGTTTTTCGACACTGGCTCGTATTAAGAAACACAATGACAGAAGAACGACCGTCTGCTCTGGCAATTATTTCTATTGAGAAAGACCTCATTTACGATGTGCCTGACTGACGATAAAGTCATGTGTAAGTTTATGGAATATTGGCATGGAAGAATGGAATTCGTGTTTAAATAAAGGAATAACACTGCAATCGTCGAAAAAGGCACTACCATTTTCTTCATTTGTATGGGCAGGGCGAGTAGACTGTGCTTCATTCGTCCTATAGATTCAGTAGCAAGCCTATCAGTCGGTACAGTAATTTGAATGGACTTAAAGATTATGCGGCCATCCAACGGTAGTTCGATAATGTATATAGCGCTGTGTCTGTATTTCAGATAGAGTTCAGCGACGGTAGGTACCTACATTTAAATAGTTCAAGATACTTTAGTGATACTAGTTACTGTACATTTAAACAGCCACGAACCGACTACGCTGGCGTAGCAGGGGGAGAGGTGATACTCCTACGTGGCGCGTCCCAGGTAGCGGATAGGGGGGTCCTAACCGGGTTGCCGGCGGACTTGAGGGAAATAATATACCTCTCGCGGACCAAACACACTATCCCCTGCGGGTGGGGGACGCACATGTAGAATACACCCGCGGTATCCCCTGCCTGTCTAAGAGGCGACTAAAAAGTGTCCAAGGGGCTTTTAACTTGGGAGTGTAGATTGGCGACCACGGGGCGCTTAGCTGAGCCTTGGCATTGCTTCCACTTACTTGTGCCAGGCTCCTCACTTTCGTCTACCCTGTCCGACCTCCCTTGGTCAACTCTTGTTCTTTTCCGACCCCGTCGGTATTAGAGCATTCGAGGCCTAGGGAGTCTTTCATTTTCACGCCCTTCGTGGCCCTTGCCTTTCTTCGTCCGTTACTTCATTTTTCGAAGTGACGGATCCCTTCTTACTTTTTTTCTCTCTCTCTTTACCCCCTGTGGGTGGGGGACGCAGACGAATAATACACCCACGGTATCCCCTGCCTGTCGTGAGAGGCGACTAAAAGGGGTCCAAGGGGCTCTTAACTTGGGAGTGTGGATTGGCGACCACGGGGCGCTTAGCTGAGCCTTGGCATTGCTTCCACTTACTTGTGCCAGGTTCCTCACTTTCGTCTATCCTGTCCGACCTCCCTTGGTCAACTCTTGTTCTTTTCCGACCCCGACGGTATTAGAGCATTCGAGGCCTAGGGAGTCTTTCATTTTCACGCCCTTCGTGGCCCTTGCCTTTCTTCGTCCGTTACTTCATTTTTCGAAGTGACGGATCCCTTCTTTCTTCTTTTTTCTCTCTCTTTACCCCCTGTGGGTGGGGGACGCAGACGAATAATACACCCACGGTATCCCCTGCCTGTCGTGAGAGGCGACTAAAAGGGGTCCAAGGGGCTCTTAACTTGGGAGTGTGGATTGGCGACCACGGGGCGCTTAGCTGAGCCTTGGCATTGCTTCCACTTACTTGTGCCAGGTTCCTCACTTTCGTCTATCCTGTCCGACCTCCCTTGGTCAACTCTTGTTCTTTTCCGACCCCGACGGTATTAGAGCATTCGAGGCCTAGGGAGGTTTTCATTTTCACGCCCTTCGTGGCCCTTGCCTTTCTTCGTCCGTTACTTCATTTTTCGAAGTGACAGATCCCTTCTTTCTTCTTTTTCTCTCTCTTTACCCCCTGTGGGTGGGGGACCCAGACGAATAATACACCCACGGTATCCCCTGCCTGTCGTGAGAGGCGACTAAAAGGGGCGACGAAGGGATGATTGAATTAGAACCATGAAACTGCTTTTGATTCGTACCATCACGCGGGGAACACCATGAGTTGCCTGTACTTGCGAGTAGTACCACTATATTAGGTACGAAATAGGTTTGTGCTTAGTAGCAGCAGAGAGAGGGTCACTGTGGGTTTCCAGTACCCGTGAGTCGTACCCATGTGAGCGACACCGTGGGTCTGCGTTGCCTGTGATTGGTACCCACTATGTGAGGGACACCACGGGAATACTGGCACCCGTGACTGGTACACCTAGGTGAGGAACCTCATCGGTTTGCGTTGGCTGTGAGTGGCACCATTGTGTGAGAAAAACCATAGGTCTGCGTTACGTGTACGAGGTACAATACTTGTGAGTAGTACCATCTTGTGTGGAACACCGTGAGTCTTCGCTATTTTTGATTAGTACCCCAACATGGCAAATACCATGGTTCTACTTTACTAGCGACATGTACCATTATGAGGGGCCGTAGACCTGGCTTTTGGACCCCTTTAGAAAACAAGCATCATCACCATCATCGTCAGGATTGTACTTTAGAATGGTCCCTTGGTCGGTAACGCTGTTTCTTTGTGGTAGTTTTTGCGTAGGATCCACCGATTGCTTTTGGGTTCATGTCCATCCATTCATTCTTCATGTCACTTTTTTTATTTTGGTCAGTGGATGATTTAAATCTTTTGTTCTGTCCTTTCATTTCGTACGATCAGGGGCCGATGACCTAGATGTTAGGGCCTTAAACGAATAGCATCATCATCACATTTAAATAGTTCAAGTTACTTGGGTGAGGTAAGAGTCTGGATCACCGCCTTCTTCGAATGGACACCAACATTTCATTTCACATTTTTCCTTAAAATGAAGAAGAAGACAGTGAAATAGGTGAGTAATGATCAAGTATTTAACATTGTGTGATGTGTATCCGGATATGCATTTGTTTAGTAAGGACGTAAATTTGTGAAAAAGTAGTGCCCCTCCGCCAGTCCCCCACAGCAGCCGCTGCTGGCCAGTGGATGATTTTGGACTTTTAAATCATCATTATATTTCGTCTCATGTCGTACCATTAGAGAGCGATGACCTAGATGTTAGGCTCCTTTATACAACAAGCATCATCATCATCATCATCATCATCATCATCATCGAACTTGTCGATTCCCCTTGTGGGTGGGGGTTGCAGATGAAGAATACACCCACGGTATCCCTTGTCTGTCGTAAGAGGTGGCTAAAAGGGGCGACCAAGGAATGATGCCATTAGAACCATGAGAATACTTGTCGTTAGTACCATTACGTGCGGACCACCATGGGTCGACGTTTCTTGTGACTAGTACCACCTTGCGAGGAAACTATGGGTCTACGTTACATAGGAGCAGTACCATTATGCGAGAAACACTACGCGGCGGGGCGATGTTTGTGATAATGTCCATCGTGTGTATTCAACTGGTTGGTTCCTCTGTGTTCAGAGTGTGTCTGCGCTGCCTATGAGTAGTTCCACTTTATGAGAAACACCATGGGTCTGCGTTGCTTGTGATTATTGCCACTATGTGAGAAACACCACGGGTTTGGCTGGCGCCCGTGATTAGTACCGCTATGTAAGATCATAGGTCTGCGTTGCCTGATAATAGTAGTGCCATTTTGTGAGGAACACCATGGTTTTGTGTTGCCTGTATCACAATAATTGGGTCTACATTGCCTATGATTAGTATCGCTATGTGAGCAACAGAGCAACACCACGAGTATACGTTGCTTGTGTTTAGTGAGTAACACCAGGGGAACACCGGCGCCCGTGAGTAGTCCCACTATGTGAGGAACACCATGGGTTTGCTTGCTTGGGAATAGTACCCGCACCCCCTGTGGGTAGGGGATGCAAACGAAAAATACACCCACCGTATCCCCTGCCTGTCGTGAGAGGCGTCCAAAAGGGGCGACCAAGGGATGATTGCATTAGAACCATGAAACTATTTTTGATTAGCCATCTCGTGGGGAACACCATGGGTCGCCTTTACTTGCGAGTAGTGCCACTATATTAGGTACACCAGAGGTTTGTGATTACTAGCAACAGAGAGGGGTTCACTGTGGGTTTCCAGTACCCGTGATTCGTATCATTGTGAGAAACACCACGGGTCTGGGCGTTGCCTGTGATTAGTACCACTATATGAGCAACACCGTAGGTCTCCGTTGCCTGTGATTAGCCCCCACGATGAGGATCACCACGGGAATACCGGCGTCCGTGGTTAGTACACGTTGATGAGGAACACCATCGATTTGCGTTGCCTATGAGTGGCGCCATTATGTGAGAAACACCATAGGTCTGCGTTACCTGTGCGACTTCCAACACTTGTGAGTAGTACCATAATGTATGGAACGGCTTGAGTCTACGCTACTTTTGATTAGTACCCCAACATGACAAATACCATGGTTCTACTTTACTAGCGATAAGTACCATTATGACCTGGATTTTGAACCCCTTTGGACAACAAGCATCCTCGATTCAGGATTGTGCTTGAGAAGTGGTCCCTTGGTCAGTAATAGTATTTTATGGTGTTTTTTGGTAGGATCCACTGATTGTTTTAAATTAATATCCATTCATTCTTCATGCCATTTTTTAATTTGTCCAGTGGATGATTTTGAATTTTTAATTTGTCATTACATTTCCTACCATTAGGGGCCGATGGCCTAGATGTTAGGCCCCTTTAAACAACAAGCATCATCATCATCATCATCATCATCATCAATAGTACCCTTATGTGCGAAACACCGTGGGTTTTTGTTACCTGTGACTGGTGCCATTGTGTGTGTCATACCATGGATGTACATCACCTGTGGTTAGTACCACCATGAGAGAAACACCACTAGTCTATGTTACCTGTGATTAGTACTACTATAGGAGAAACACCATGGTTCTGCTTTACCAGTGATTAGCAGTAATTAGTATCGTTATGAGGGTCCGGTGACTTGGATTTTGGACCCCTTTAGGTAACGAATATCATCCCAGTAATTAAAGCATTGTGAACTGGAACCACTGATTGTTTTTGTTTCACGATCATATTTTCATCATCATTCGTTTTAGATTCTGGTCAGTGGATATATTTTGAAGTTTTAAATTTCGTTTCCTTCACCTCGTACTAGTACTATCAGGGGCCGATGACCTAGTTGTTAGGCTCCTTTAAACAACAAACATTATTATAACAATATTATAATGATCGACTCCAAATGCCATAGAGATGTCTTTCGGAAACGATTCGTTATCACTTTGAGTTTAATATATTGGAAGCCATATGTATGATCGTTTAATTTTGACAAAGGGAATTTGACACAATTATTTTTAACAGTATCCCAACAAGCTACTAAATTTCTTCTTCTGCAACTTCGTTCCGAGCTGTCAGTGGAGCAGAATTTTTAAAAGTAAGAAGATGAAGTTGGAATTCTAGAGGAAAAAATTGGGGGTATGCTCATTTATAGGAAGAGAAATTGGAGATTGGAAACATATGTTGATGTATCGAATTTCTTTGAAGTCATGTAAGAAAAGAGTAGGGAAGGATCAGATACGAATCTACCACTTGGGCTACTCCACAAGTATCGTGCGAGCCGGAGACACCATTCTACGTGGCTATGCTAAGTTCTGCATTAAAAGAGGTCGTCAAACCTTTCACAAAATACGACAACTCCAACGTCAGCGCCAAAGACCATAGAAAATCAAATTGGCACAGTGACTCATCAGAGAAAAAGGTTATCGGTAAAGGAAGGCAACAAGGCTGATCAAATCAATAACAGTGCTCACTGTCAGACTGAACAATATATACTGCCTGACAAAAAATGTTCAGCACCCAGAATGAGTGGTCCAATTTTATCTCATTTCGGTATACATGCATATAATTGATGTGTGAGTATATGATTATATCTGTAATCTGTAGAACGCCCACCAGAGTGCATTCGTGGTGACACCGTCCTCCTGTTGATAAGTTGTTACAAGTCATCTACTGTGAGTCAGACAGTTAAGCGAGACGTAGAGAGAGAGGACTATGTACAGTACAAATCACCCGCGATGCCACGCTGATGCGTTAGACAGCCTGTTCACCAATTGGCAGCATTTGACGGAGGAAGCATTGTAGAACTGCATGAGGCTAGTTGGTCGCATCGTGCAATTGCCAAGCATGTGGGCCATTCAGATGTCACAGTGGCCTGAGGTTGGACTCAGTGGGTACATGAGGGCAACCAGTCACGTCGTGCAGGTTCGGGTGGACCAAGAAACATCACCTCGAGGGAGGACCGTTATATGGTGCGCCAAGAATTGCGGGATTCCATAACTGTGAGTTTCCCCACAATGTTTCGATGACTCGCATCCTCCGGATTGGGGTCCTACCGCCCCATGCGTCGGTTGCTATTGATACCAGAACACCAACGCCTGTGTTTGGAGTGGTGCCTCTCCCGGGAGGCATGGACAGAGGACGACTGGCGTCGCATAACCTCCATAACCTCCGATGACCATCGTGTGCGGATTTGTCGGCGTCGAGGGCAGAGGGCAGTTTCTGCCCATATTGTGGAAAAACACACCGTAGGCGTAATCCCTGACATCATGGTGTCGGGAGCCATAGGATATAGGTTCAGCTCACCTCTTATAGTGCCTCGACAGACTTTGACTGCACAGCAATACGTCACAGACATTCTGAGTCCGCACGTCCTACCCCTGTCCTGGGACAGTGTTCCAAAAAGAGAATCCACGTCCACACACAACACGTGTGTCTATGGACTGCCTACAGCATGGTGAAGTCTTACCTTGGCTAGGAAGTTTCCCGGACCTCTCCATCATTGAACATTGGAAGGGGACTCCGTCCCAGTGCCAACCTGCGGGCTCTGCAGGGACAGCTGCAACAACTGTGGACCAGGAGAGCATCCAAAGTCTGTTTGACACAATTGGGAACCGCATAAGGGCATGCATTGTGGCCGGGGGTGGGGGAGGGGTGCGACACCCTACTGACCCGGCTCCAATATTCCACCTGGAAGTGCTAACGGCATTGTTTCTTTCATACCATATTGTAATCAGGTCAATAAAGGCAAATGATCTTTCAGCATACGTAGTTTCACTTTCAACCACTCCTTCTGGGTGATTTTCTTTGTCAGGCAGTGTAGCAATAATCTGGAACCCATTTTGTCGACTATTATTTTCTCTGGCAGTCATGATATCTCACTTCGAGGGAAAACATCAGACAGCGGAGTTTTTCATAATTTTTTGGAATTCCGCCTGGATGTATTAAAAGAACACCTCTCAAATTCTGAAAAAAAAAAAAATGCCAAGAACAGTTCTCATCGAATTCAAAATGAAATGATAGCGTTTTGTGAACAGGACTTGCTTTCTCTGATATTGATGACATTTTTAGAGCCGTGCAGCTTTCTCTAAGAATATATCTAGTGGTGATTTGAAAGTAATAAATCAGTCGCAACGCCAGTTTAGAATTGTTTACGAACTCTGGTCTCGATGTGGTCACTGACGCGATGGTTGTGCTATGATGGCTGGACGTGAAGGAGGAGGTATCACTGTCACGGCAATAAACAACCTCAGTGAATAATACGGCAGGTACCATCAAGGAAATATTTTTTCTTGAAGTCTACTTTGAAGGAAGCAGATCTGCACCAAACTTCTATGGTCAAAAACACTGCACTAAAGACAAAATATCCACATATTTTTGCTATAAACTAACCAACGGTTTCAGAACGGCGAAATGCTGCATTTAATGAAACGAGTAACAAATTGTAACGGGAAAAACTGCGGGTTGGTAATGGAACGGAAGAAATTTGAGTTCTTCTCTATGGCTGTAAAGTGTTACTGTAAAACCCGTGAAGTATATGTCTAGTGCAGAAGGAATCTCGACTCAATGTTCACCATTGTTCAATAAAATTTTGCATATTTATATGAATAAGTAAAACCATGTCTACCGTAATAGATCCAGGACGTTACGGGGGCTACTGATATTCCACACTTGAAGACACCTTCCTTGTCCCTTGCGAGTGTCATCGCCGTTGCATAACCACCGTAGCTCCATCCCCAGATGCCAGTGCGACTGGAGTCAATGAATGGGTACATTTCCTGTAGCTTCCTGTAATGAAAACGAACAAGGTTTTAGAACGTCTTTGCGTACTTAAAAAATAGTCAGACTTCGATAAAAATACTTCAGAATATTAAAGACATGGTTGTGAATAACGGATACAAGATGGCGTAACAGGAAAACAGAAGTATGATTTTAGTGTCCTCCTCCACAGGTCATTCGACCGGGTGGGAAATGGAATGAACGAAGCCCCCATCTACTGGCGAGGACAGGAATGGTACCGGCTGCCGAAGCCTGTCGCAGTCCTCTGGAGCGGTGATTAATTACTGACACATGAAATGAAGTGATACTGGAGAGTTCTGCTGGATTGAAAGACGACAGGGAAAACCGCAGTATCCGGAGAAAACCTGTCCCGCCTCCGCTTTGTCCAGCACAAATCTCACATCGAATAACTGCAAACACGCTGTGGATTTTCACTTTTTCAGTGTCCTCATTACTCCATCATGCAAAGAAGTCGACAGTTCTACCATACTACTGTCAAGTTTCTGAAGAACGAGGAACTCTGCTACAAAGACAGAATTATTCTGTATTGTTTAAATGTACTTCTTATTTCTGAAAATGATCGAAAAGGAAGGATACCATCAGTAATAATTAAAATGAAGGTGGTGTATATAAATTACAGTGAGGTGACTCTAACTCCGTTTACGTCGGTCAGACAGGACGAAACAACATATTAGATCAAGGACATTACAAAAGCCCACGGAGTCACAGTTCTCCAAACAACTTTAACAAACAATCAGTCCTTCAATCCGGATCATCATCTCAAAACAAGGGCTCCATATTAAATTCTGTAGAAATACAAAAGTGTGCCAGAAATAACCAAGAGACATGTACAAACTTTCTCTCATAAATACAGTTCCACCCCTCAACTTACTTCCGGTACCCGACTCTCTTTTATCTGTAACGTTTAACGTTCAGAAGTTCCTTGTTTCATGTTTGATACTTATATCCACCTCAGTTTGTAAGAATCTGCATGTATAAGGCGTGATCAAAAAGTTTCCGTTTGAGGGCGTTGCTGCTCCGGACATGCAACGTAGCGCGACTCCGATGCGGGTATATAAGCACGGATATGTAGGCAAAGGGATTAGTGTGGAAGTCGTGTCGTGCCGAGGTGCCTGCGTTAAACGCAGCCACGTTAACTGTGGTGACGTTATTACCAAATGCGTCCAAACAGGACCAACGTGTTCTTGGCTGCTGAAGGACAAACACCGGTGGACACCCATCGGAGAATGAAGACTGTGTGGGTCAGCATGTCTGTCGAAAACTACCGTTGTGGAATGGTGCACCAAGTTCCGTGCGGATCGCGTTTCGACACAAGCCGCCGGTCGATCTGGGAGGTTAGCCTCATCCATTACGGACTACAATAAGCGGGCGGTGGATGAGGCGATTAGGGCGGACCGGCGCATAATCTTCGGTCCTCTCAAAAAGACCTTGAAGGGTCGACGCTTCCTGTCGGATGGTGATGTGCAGGAGGCGGTTATGGACTTCTTCACACAGCAGGACATGGTGTTTTACCGCATGGGGATCTTCAACCTGGTTTGCCGGTGGGATGAGTACCTCAATGCTCACAGCGATTTTGTCTGATTGGCATCCCGATTGAGGATTGTAGGTCGTCGAACAGATACTTTTTGATCGCACATTATACGTAACAAAACTTAGCATGGTATTTTTGTTGTATTTATAGGCTGAACATGAGTCCAAACAAGAGGTTGTGATACAGTAACGAGAAGGTTGAGCTAATATAATTAGTGGAGATTTCAACACTCGTATGGAACAGGCGTAACCAAAGTACTATGCTGAAGTGTACGAATCACTGTGAAACGAGCAGTATATATCCCTGTAGTAATGGACCTGTTACTTAATTTCACACTTAATTATTTTAGTATACTGTGCAGTGGATTAGAATGAATGCAATGACATGCAATTTTAATTATAGTCTACCTCTTTAAATACGTGTGCCCCGGAGGGCCTGACTCCACGCCAGCGGGTCTTCCTTCTAGAAGACCTGCGCGCTCCCCTCGTAAGAGGAAACCCCACCCCAAAACAACGTCGAAGAAATTGAAGGCATGCTTCACCTCGTCTAGTGACGGGGAGATGCACGTGGAGCATGAATCTCCATCTTCGGATGGGGATGTGAGTGTAGGTTACGTTAGGTGGCATTACGCTGCTCCTAACCTAAACCACAATAGTCCACACTTACATTATGGCACTGTTACAATGGAATTGTAACGGTTATGATAGGCATCTTGCCGAGTTGCGCCAGCTCATTAGCGAGTATTCGGCGAGTATAGTCTGTATTCAGGAAACAAATTTCCGACCTGGTCATCATACGGTACTGAGAAATTTTCGACTATACTCGACAGAACGACATTATGCTCACCGGGCCTGCGGTGGCGTTGGCATTTTTGTCCGTTCTGATACCTACAGCGAGGAGGTTCCAATACGAACCCCGCTGGAGGCAGTAGCTGTTCGCGTACCACTGCGTGTCATAACTACAGTGTGTAATGTTTATTTTCCACCAGGTGAGGCTCTTAACATCAATGATGTCACTGATCTTTTAGATCAGCTTACACATCCCTTCCTCTTGTTGGCAGACTTCAACGCCCATCACCCCATCTGGGGCTCAGAGTCGCTGGAAACATTAGTAACAGAGCTGGATTTATGTATTTTGAACACAGGGGAACCAACACACTTCAGTGTACGTTACGGCACATATTCTCGCATAGACGTAAGTCTATGCAGCCGAACGTTGGTTCCGCTGTTTCGGTGGAACACACACGACGATCTTTGTGACAGTGACCATTTTCCCATAATTCTTACTTTGCTGAACCACAAATCCGTCGAGGCTCCCCCTCGATGGATTTTTAAACATGCTGATTGGCCAAAGTACACATCACTAGCTGTCTTTAACGACAAAATCAGGCGGACCGTCGGCGAGGAAATAACTTACATCACCCAGGTTATTCTTGCTGCTGCTGAGGAGTCCATTCCGTTCTACTCGGGGACTCCTCGCCGAAAGCTCGTTCCTTGGTGGAACGAAGACATAGCAGCAGCTATCAAAGAACGCCGTCGCGCTCACAAACATTACCGTAGACAGCCCACTGCGGCCAATTTGGTAACATTTAAGAAACTCCACGCTAAGGCGCGAGTTCTTATTCGCCAAAGTAAGAAGGCTTCATGGGAGAGATGTGTGTCGTCTATGACGTCACATACTCCATCATCTCAAGTGTGGACTAAGCTTCGACGTATTTCGGGTATCCAAGGATCATCTTCTGTACCGGGAATTTCCATTGCAGGCAATATCGTCACTGAACCCCTCCTGATTGCTGACCATCTCGCTAGTCATTTCGCGGATGTATCTGGCTCCGGGAATTACCATCCTGATTTCCTCGCTCTGAAGCGGGAGGCGGAACATTCTCACCTTAGTTTTGCCTCTCAAGCTTCAGAGGACTACAACGTGGCCTTTACGGAGTGGGAACTCCTCAGCGCCCTGGCGCTTTGCAAGGACACGTCTCCTGGACCGGACAACATCCATAACCAGATGTTGAAACACCTTAGTGATGATCGTTTACTATATCTCCTTCGTGTGTTCAACCGAATCTGGATGGAGGGTGATTTTCCGTCTCAGTGGCGAGAGGGCATAGTCATTCCTGTCCTCAAGCCTGACAAAGATCTTAAGTATGCAGGAAGTTACAGACCGATTTGCCTTACAAACTGCCTGTGTAAGCTGTTTGAGAAGATGGTAAATCGCCGACTCGTGTGGCGTCTGGAGAAACAAGGACTCTTGTCCGAGTACCAATGTGGATTTCGAGCCGCTCGATCCACTGACCACTTGGTACGCCTGGAGAGCTCTATCCAGGATGTGTTTCTCCGCAAACAGCACTTGGTAGCTGTTTTCTTTGACTTAGAGAAGGCTTATGACACCACATGGCGATATGGCATCCTTTCAGCCCTGCATCAATGGAGATTCCGAGGTAACTTGCCGACGTTTATTTCTTGTCTCTCCGTCTATTCCGTGTCCGAGTAGGGAGGACATATTCGCAATACCACGTACAAGAAAATGGAGTCCCACAGGGATCGGTCCTTAGTGTCACTCTGTTCGCGATTGCCATCAACGGTATTGTTGCTGCTGCTGGTCCAGCAGTTATACCGTCGCTATATGTGGACGATTTTGCTCTGCACTATAGCTCGCGTAATATGGCAGTCGCAAGCGACAATTACAACAAGCTATTAGGAGGGTGGAGCAGTGGACCTTAGAACATGGCTTTCGGTTTTCTGCCGCAAAGACCTCTGTTGTCCACTTTTGTCGTCAACGTACTCTTCACCCCCATCCTGAGCTTTATTTAGACAACGTCGTTCTTTCAGTTGTTGACACTTACCGATTTCTTGGGCTCCTTTTTGACAGTAAATTATCGTGGCAGCCACACGTGCGGCAGTTAAAAGTGCAATGCACTAGGAAGCTTAATATCCTTAAGTTTCTTAGCAGCACTTCTTGGGGGGCTGACCGCACGGTGCTCCTGCGATTCTATCGGGCACACATTTTATCCCGGTTAGACTACGGCAGTGCAGCATATGGCTCCGCAAGACCAAGCGTTCTTGCGAAGCTGAACAGTATCCACCACAGCGGGTTTAGGTTGGCGACGGGAGCTTTTCGAACAAGCCCCATCGCTAGACTGCTCGCTGAGTCTGGTGTGCCGCCTTTATACCTGAGGCGCCAGCAACTTCTACTTACGTATGCTGCAAATTTGCGACAGATGCCACTTCATCCAAGCTATCCTTGCGTGTTCAACAATGGCAACCGTTTGCTGTACGCTGCTCGTCCTCGAGCGACGCGGCCGGTTGGGATACGCTTGGATAGCAGTTATGAATTGTTTGACGTACCTTCGTTTCCTTGCCTTGTCAGACAACCAAGTGGGGTACCTGCGTGGGTCGTACGACGACCTGAAATAATCCTGGATCTGCACACTGGCCCAAAGGAAAACACGGACCCTTCGATTTATTGGAGGCTCTTTCGGTCCGTTGTGGGCCGCTATCCAGGTTCAGTCGTCGTCTACACGGATGGTTCAAGGACAGATACGAAGGTGGGCTGTGCGTTCGTTGTTGACAATGATAGGTTCCTTTTTGCTCTTCCGGCAACCTGTAGTGTGTACACAGCAGAGCTCTATGCTGTCTGTGAGGCTCTGCGGTACGCACTGTACAATGAGCGCCGCCACTGACTCCTTGAGTTCGCTCCAGTCTATAGATACCTGTTTCCCTCGGCACCCTCCGGTGCAGCGGATCCAGGACCTGCTGGCCGGGTGTTGGGATGCTAGCACCAGAATCACGTTTCTGTGTCTCCCAAGCCACATGGGCATAGAGGGAAACGAGTTAGTAGATCAGGCTGCCAAGGAGGCAGTTACACTGCCCCCGTTGCCTTTCAAGGTTCCAGTAAGTGATATTCGCTCCCAGCTGCGACATCTTGTTATGTCCCATTGGGAGATGGAGTGGCAGGCCATTCCACTTCCCAATAAGCTGAGAGCGATAAAAGGAACAACGAAGGTATGGAGGACTTCCCTTCGGGCTTCGCGGAGGGAAGCCGTGGTATTATGTCGTCTTCGGATCGACCCCTGGTATCTTGACCCACTCGCATCTTTTGAAAGGAGAACCCCCTCCGGTGTGTACCTGCGGCGACCATCTTACCGTGGTGCACATCCTTACGGAGTGTGTGGACCTGGTCGACCTGCGCCGTAGTCTTAACCTTCCGCGTACTATCTCCCTAATCTTGCGTGATGACGAGCAGTCAGCAGACCTCGTCGTCCGCTTTATGAGGGATAGTGGACTGTTTTATCGTGTGTGATGCTGTCCTTTGTCCTAGTGTGTTTTGTGTCACTTGCGCTTTTATCCCATTGACTTCATTTTAGTTTGTGTTGCGGATTTTAATGTGTTAGTTTAACGTCTCACGTAAATTATGTACTACCAGGCAATGCCTTATTCTTTAGTTTTCCTGTATATTCTCTTATTTTATTAGAAAATAAGGCATTGCTTATTAGATCCACTGATTGTTTTAATCTCACCCTCATTTTTCTCCATCATCATTTTTTTAAAACTCTAGTCAGTGGATATGTTTTTAAAATTTTAATATCATCTCTCATGTCGTTTATCTCGTTCCATTAGGGGCCGATGACCTGAGATATTAAGCCCCTTTAACCAACAAGCATCATATATCATCATCATCAAATACGTGTGCAAAACAACATAATTCAGACCATATGCCTGGAAGACAGTGTCACGGAAAAGTATGTATTCTATAGCACTGGACTTAAGTTGAAAGTCACCTGATTGATATCCCGATTGAGGATTGTGCGGCCGTCGAACGGAGATTTTTTGATCGCCCATTATATGTAACAAAACGTAGCATGGTATTGTTTGTGTATTTATAGGCTGAAAATGACTTTCAATAAAGTTTGAGTAGCTGAAATAGAATAATTCGTAGTAAAATCTACATCTAAAACCCATTAATATTCAACTTTCTTCAAATTTTGCCTTGGTACCATAGTTTGAAATGCTCCTTAGTTTGCTATCCTTTATCCTTGCACTGAACATTTAAATTTAGTACATAACCAATCTATTGAAATAACCAGGGCTGTAGTCGAGGGTATACGCGGGTATACATCGTATGTCGTTTGGTTGACTTCACTCATTAGAGTATGCGTTATGATTTCTTGCGTATACCATCTTCTTTGGTTTCGTTTCTTTTCAATTTCGCCATTCTGTCAGTGAGTTTTAACTCTCCAGATAAGCTCGTGAACGCCGAAGGTTCAACTTGATGAATAACATCATCATCCATCACTTATTTAAGGTCACCGCTGTTTGTTGCGTACGTCTCCAACCTTAAGTTCATAAGTTACAGTCAAATGCCTCACCAATTGACCGATTTAAGCCTGAGAAATATATGAAGACGTACTTCAACATACACCAATTCGAGAGTTTGTTCTACGTACCTGATTTATACCAAATTAATGGAAGTTTGTCGTAAGTAGCTGTAACCCACTAATTTCAAAAGTCAAGGTTTCGGGACTTTTCACGCTCTGCCTTAGAGTATACCCTCTGAAAATTTTGGGACCACAGCGCTGCACATAACACGAGCATAATGAGTAAACAATCCCTAATATGTCAACTAGAAATAATATTTCTATATTGTACCTTTAATCCTCTCCCCAGTATCTTTCTTCACCATTTGCAGTATCAAGAATGTTGGCCGGCAATCACTAGATTGCGTGCCAAAAGCCTGGATTCATTGACAGAGTTTCCCGCAGTGTTCATATGGAATGAGGACGTTGTTCATGGTGATTCGTCCGTCGGATGGTAACGTTAAGCCTTCAATAGGAGTAGACTATGTGTCGGCACCGAGTTTCACTCTTCCCCTTCCTACTATCTTTTCATGTCACTAATTCATTTTATCAGGTTGACGTCCGGAAGGATATCCGGCTGCAAAATCTCATCTCATTTCATACCCGACTACGTAAAGAAACGGGATAAGTGTTGAACAATTTTTTCAATACTTTCATATCGATCTGTCTCTCTACGTCACACTCATCCATCCAACCTAATTTACTAATGGCGGTCATCAACAGTCCAATAATAAAAAAAACTCCAGGTGAATGTTAATATAACGTGTAACTAAGTTTCCAAAGTCAGCATACCTCAAACAAAGCAGTTGACCCATTCCCAGAAAACTGTCACGGTCGCCCCTGTTAAATTTGGATTGATGTACTGTACATAGAATTCGAAGCCCTTGCGGGTGGCGGCGCTAGAATAACACCCACGGTATCTCCTGACTGTCGTAGGAGGGGACTAAAAGAAGCGCTAGGGGCTGGAGACCATGGGGCTCTTACCTGAGTCCTAGCATTCCTCACTTTGATCTATCCTATTCGACCTCCCTTGGTCAACTCTTGTTCTTTTCCGACCCCGAGGGTATTACGTATACAGGTCTCGTGAGTCTTTCACTTTCACGCCCTTCCTGGCTCTTATCTGTCTTTGGCCGATACCTTCATTTTTCGAAGTGTCGCAGCCCTCACTAATGTAAACTTACCTTGTCACGAATATCTGATCGTCCACCTCGTGCATGCCCAAGTTCTCGTACACATCGAACATCATCTCGTCTCCTTTATAGGCAGAACCTCGGCCGTCGATCAAGGCATATATGTAGCTGCGATTTGTCACGACGTAGGCACCAAAGCCTAGCGTGAAGCCGTCGGTGATCTGCTGCGATCCTGGACCAGCATACCTGAAACAATAAATAAATGCATCTTCTCACTGTATCTCCTCTAATGTACTAACAGGATACACATGTTCGTGTTATCATGTGACCGACTCACCTACATTGTCGTACTGTTTGACCCTGTCTGTTGTAAGATGTGACTAAAAGGGGCGACCAAAGGATGATTGTATTAGAACCATGAAACTACTTGTGATTAGTACCACCACGCGGGGAACACCATGGGACGTATTCACTTGCGCGTAGTACCAATATGTTAGGTACAAAATAGGTTTGTGATTAGTAGCAACAGAGTGCGTTGCCGGCTTTCACATTACCTGTGATTAGTACCGCTTTAGGAGCGGCACCATGGGTGAGCGACTCCATGGTTCTGACTTGTCTATGATTAGTACCCACTATATGAGGAACACCACGGGATAGTGCGAGTCCCTGTGGTTAGTACACGTATGTGTTGAACACGACAGGTTTGCGTTGCCTGTAAATGGCGCCGCAATGTGCGAAACACCACAGGTCTGCCTTACATGTGCGAATTTCATTACTTGTGAGTAGTACCATATTGTGTGAAATACCGCGCGTCTACGCTACTTTTGATTAGTACCGCAACATGACTAATACCATGGTTCTACTTTCCTAACGATAACTACCGTTATGAGTTACCGATGACTCGGATTTTGGACTCCTTTAGACTACAAGCATCATCGATTCGGTATTGTGCTATAAAAGCAGTCCCTTGGTCAGTAATACTATTGTTTCACATCAGTTTCTATGAATGCGAGACATTGCGGGTCGGTTCTACTGATTGTTTTAAATTATTATCCATCCATTCATTCTTCGTCCTCACGTTTTGAATTCTGACCAGTGGAGGATTTTGGACTTTTAATTTGTTATTGCATTTCGTCTCATTTCGTACCCCACGAACCTGCTACGCAGGCGTAGCAGGGGGAGAGGTGATATTCCCACGTGGTGCTTCCCAGGTGGCGGATAGGGGGTTCCTAACCGGCTTGCCGGCGGACTTGAGGGAAATAAAATACCTCTCGCGGACCAAACACACTACCCCCTGCGGGTGGGGGACGCACATGTAGAATACACCCGCAGTATCCCTTGCATGTCGTGAGAGGCGTCGAAAAGGGGCGACCAAGGGATGTTTGTATGAGAACCATGACACTACTTTTGATTAGTACCATCGCGCGGGGAAAACTATGGGCCGCCTTTACTTGCGAATAGTACCACTATGTTAGTTATACAATAGGTTTCTGCTTAGTAGTAGCAGGGAGAGTGTCACTGTGGGTTTCCAGTACCCGTGAGTGAATACCGGCGCCCGTGATTAGTACACCTATGTGAGGAACCTCATCGGTTTGCGTTGGCTATGAGTGGCGCCATTGTGTGAGAACACCATAGGTCTACGTTACCTGTGCGGCGTACAATACTCGTAAGTAGTACCATCATGTGTGGAACACCGTGAGTCTTCGCTACTTTTGATCAGAACCCTAACATGGCAAATACCATGGTTCTACTTTACTAGCGATAAGTACCATTCTGAGGGGCCTTTGACGTGGATTTTGGGCCCCTTCAGATATCAAGCATCTTCGATTCAGGATTGTGCTTGGTCCCTTGGTCAGTAATACTATTATTTATGACCTTTTTTTATTCGGATCCACTGTTTTTTGTTTGCTTGTTTTTTGTTTATATTTGTTGGGCCACGAACCTGCTACGCAGGCGTAGCAGGGGGAGAGGTGATACTCCCACGTGGCGCGTCCCAGGTGGCGGGTTGGGGGGTCCTAACCGGCTTGCCGGCGGACTTGAGGGAAATAAAATACCTCTCGCGGATCAAACACACCCCCCTGTGGGTGGGGGAGGCAGACGAATAATACACCCACGGTATCCCCTGCCTATCGTGAGAGGCGACTAAAAGGGGCGACCAAGGGCTGATTGTATTAGAACTATGAAACTACTTTTTATTAGTACCACCAAGCGCGGAACACCATGGGTCGCTTTTACTTGCGAGTAGTACCACTCTGTTAGGTACTGAATAGTTTTGTGATTCGTAGCACTCAAGCGGGGTTCAATGTGGGTTTCCAGTACCCGTGAGTCGTACCCATGTGAGCAACACCACGGGTCTGGGCGTTGCCTGTGAGTTGTACCACTATATGAGCGACACCGTGGGTCTGCGTTGCCAGTGATTAGTACCCACTATGTGAGGAACACTACGGGAATGCCGGCGCCCGTGAATAGTACACCTAGGTGAGGTACCTCATCGGTTTGCGTTGGCTATGAGTGGCGCCATTGTGTGAGAAACACCATAGGTCTGCGTTACCTTTACGACGTACAATACTTGTGAGTAGTACCTTAATGTTTGGAACACCGTGAGTTTACGCTACCTTTGATTAGTACCGCAGCTTGAGAAATATCATGGTTCTCCTTTACTACCAATAAGTGCCATTAGCATCATTGTGCTTTATAAGTGGTCCCTTGGTCACGTATACTATTATTTACGATCTTTTTTGAGTCTGATCCACTGATTTTTTTTGTTTGTTTGTTTTTTGTTGTTGTTTGGTTTATGTCCATCCATTCGTTCCTCATTACATTTTTATTTTATTTTGATCAGTGGATGAATTTGAACTTTTTGTTATTTCATTTCGTACCATTAGGGGCCGATGACCTCGCTGTTAGGCCCCTTTAAACAATAAGCATAATCATCATCATCATCATCATCATATTTTTTGGGGGATTCATGTCCATCCATTCATTCTTCGTGATATTTTGTAATTTTGGTCAGTAGATTTTCTGAACTTTTTGTTGTCATTTCATTTCGTACCATTAGGGGCCGATGACCTCGATGTTAGGCCCTTTAAGCAACCAGCATCATCATCATCAGAGTCTAACGTCAAATTGTTTGAGCGACTGAGTGACAACAGTTTAAAAATGGCCTTCTAATTAATATACAATCAATATCTTTCTAAACTGGATAGTGCAACCGTGAAACTAACCATCGAAAGTGCTTCTCCTAATTGCACTTCTCATATAAATTCGTCACAGACTTCTCCCGGATTCAAATTTTCAGCATAAACCTTATGCACATTCAAAAAGACCATATGATTGAGCCATTTCTGTGCCGTTGTTGGTTTTAGTCTTTTCAAAGCAGGATTTCTGCTGTAACATTTGAACCTGGCATTGTCAGAGTCAGACATATGAATTTCATGAATTTCACGAATGACTTTAGTTTTCAGAACTGGCACTACACCCCCGAAGGTCTATAATGCAGCATCTGCACACAACACAGAGCTTCATCACTATCAAACACACTTTTCAAACATTTCTTATGTTAATAATGTTATTGGCTTTATGTCCCACTAACTACTTTTACGGTTTTCGGAGACGCCGAGGTGCCGGAATTTAGTCTCTCAGGAGTTCTTTTATGTGTCAGTAAATCTACGGACACGAGGCTGTCGTATTTTATCACCTTCAAATACCACCGGACTGAGCCAGGATCGAACCTGCCAAGTTGGCGTCAGAAGGTCAGCGCCTTAACCGTCTGAGCTGTCATATTCCATGTGTTAAGTGTTATCTTTCCTTCGCTTGGCAGTCTGTGCTCTGTAAATCCCAGCTTTCTCTCAGAATACTTCGAAGTTACCACGAATGTTTTACAACGTATGATGCTTTGTCAAAATGAACATTTTGGAGTTCTGTACTGGGATTCGCCGTCAACGAAGAGATCCATGGTTTGGCAGAGAATGGAGCAACTCTAAAGGCCGATATGATTCCGAACAAAGGCAACAATGTAGAGTATAATTTCAACCGTCCGCTTCGAATCTGGAGCCAGTAAACCCGACGACATTTTTCGTTTGAAGAAGGGAACAGTTCCATTCTTCAAACCACCATACAAGCTAAGCAAAATTCGAAGTCATAAGCGTGCAGAGGCACAATATCGAGAACATTCGTCGAGTAACATTGCTCTTTCTGCCATAAAAACGTCAACAACCATTTTAAGAAACTGTCTTTCGTGATTTTCTTTTTAAAATGCAATAGATTGCTTATTTTGTACATTTCTATTAGGCATACACATTTTAAGAAATCAGCGATTCATTTTTTAATTCAATTATTGTTTATTTTTAATGTTTCCATCGCGCATTTTAAAAAGACGTCTGATAGGGGGGTCCTAAACGGCTTGCCGGCGGACTTATGGGAAATAAAATACCTCTCGCGGACCAAACACACTACCCCCTGCGGGTGGGGGACGCACATATAGAATACACCCGCGGTATCCCCTGCTTGTCGTAAGAGGCGACTAAAAGGGGCGACCAAGGGCTGACTGAATTAGAACCATGAAACTAATTTTGAATCGTACCATCACGCGGGGTACACCATAGGTTGCCTGTACTTGCGAGTAGTACCACTAAATTTGGTACGAAATAGGTTTGTGATTAGTAGCAGTAAAAGCCTGGCCTGGTGGATTCCAGTACCCGTGCGTCGTACCCATGTGTGCAACACCGCGGGTCTGGGCGTAGCCTGTGAGTTGTACCACTATATGAGCAGCACCGTGGGTCTGCGTTGCCTGTGATTAGTACCCACTATGTGAGGAACACCACGGGAATACCAGCGCCCGTGTTTAGTACACCTAGGTGGGGAAACTTCTCAGTTTGCGTTGGCTATGAGTTGCGCCATTGTGTGAGTCACACCATAGGTCTGCGTTACCTGTACGAAGTACAATACTTGTGAGTAGTACCATCTTTTGTGGAACACCGTGAGTCTTCGCTACTTCTGATAAATACCCCAACATGACACATACCATGGTTCTATTTTACTCGTGACATGTACCATTCTGTGGGGCCTTAGACGTGGATTTTGCACCCCCTTTAGACACCAAGCATCATTTTGCTTTATAAGTGCCACGAACCTGCTACGCAGGCGTAGCAGGGGGAGAGGTGATACTCCCACGTGGCGCGTCCCAGGTGGCGGATAGGGGGGTCCTAACCGGCTTGCCGGCGGACTTGAGGGAAATAAAATACCTCTCGCGGACCAAACACACACCCCCTGTGGGTGGGGGAGGCAGACGAATAATACACCCACGGTATCCCCTGCCTGTCGTGAGAGGCGACTAAAAGGGGCGACCAAGAGATGATTGCATTCGAACCATGAAACTACATGTGATTAGTACCACCACGCGGAGAACACCAAGGGTCGCTTTTACTTGTGCGTAGTACCACTATATTAGGTACGAAAAAGGAGCACCGCGCGGTCGGCTTTTGCAGTACCTGTGATTAGTACCACCATATGAGCAGACCCATGGGATGATAGCTACCATAGTTCTGCCTTGCCTATGATTAGTACCCACTATATGAGGAACACCACGGGATAGGGAGAGGTCCCTGTGGTTAGTACTCTTATGTGATGAACACCATAGGTTTGCGTTGCCTGTAAATGGCGCCGCAAAGTGGGAAAAACATAGGTCTGTATTATACGTCGAATTTCATAACCTCTGAGTAGTACAATAATGTGTGGAATACCGCAAGTCTCTGCTACTTTTGATTAGTACCGCAACAGGACAGATACCATGGTTCTACATTACGAGCGATAAGTATCATTCTGAGGGGCCTTTGACCTGTATTTTAGACCCATTTAGACACCAAGCATCCTGGATTCAGGATTGTGCTTTGGAAGTGGTCCCTTGGTCAGTAATACTATTAACTATGATAGTTTTTTGAATCAGATCCACTGATTGTTTTAAATTCATGTTCATACATTCATTCATTCATTCATTCATTCATTCATTCATTCCATCATTCATTCTTCATGACATTATTTATTTTGGTCAGTGGATGATTTTGAACTTTTACTTTGTCGTTTCATTTCGTACCATTAGGGGCCGATGACCTCGATGTTAGGCCTCTTTAAACAACAAGCATGATGATGATGATGATCTTTATAAGTGTTTCCTTGGTCGGTAATAATGTTATTTTTGATGTGTTTTGAGTCTGATCCACTGGTTTTTGTTTGTTTGTTTGTTTGTTTGTTTGTTTGTTTGTTTGTTTGTTTGTTTGTTTTTTTTGTGTTTTGTTGGGTTCCTCTCCATCCATTCGTTCTTCACGACATTTTTTTATTTTGGTCAGTGGATGCTTTTCAATTTTTCGTTGTTATCTCATTTCGTACCATTAGGGGCCGATGACCTCGATGTTAGGTCCCTTCAAACAACAAGCATCATCATCATCATCATCATCATCATCATCGCCATCATCAAAACGACGTCTTCTGTGATTTTCTTTAAAATTATATATATAGTCTTCCTTCATTCCTTAATAATAATAATGTAATTTGTTTTACGTCCCACTAACTACTTTTACGGTCTTCGGAGACGCCTAGGTGCCGGAATGCAGTCCCGCAGGATTTCTTTTACGTGCCAGTAAATCTACCGACACGAGGCTGTCGTATTTGAGCACCTTCAAATACCACCGGACTGAGCCAGGATCGAACCTGCCAAGTTGGGGTTAGAAGGCCAGCGCCTTAACCGTCTGAGCCACTCAGCCTGGCCCTTGATTCCTTGTTAATAGGCATATTGATATTTTAATTCTGGTACAAAGCATACTTTGTGTTTTAGGTAGCTTCTAAACTGAAGAAGCGTTACTGGCTGACAAAAAAAGAAATAAAAGATGGAGCAACCAAAATGGAAGGAGGAATCGAAATGAAACTTCACATGTTGAGAGGGTATGTGATGTTATTTCAGTGAATACAAAATCGAGTCAAATTTGCAAGGAAATTGTAAGTACGAGCCCACTTATCAGCATAACGCTGCACCCCGTATGGCCTAGATGCATGTACTGGTTCGGTTAGGAAGGGTGTCATAAAGCCGTTGTATCCTGTCCTGAGACAAGCTGGCCCACAAGTGTTGTGATTGATACTTGATATCCTGGATACTGGCACTGGGATGGAGGTGACGTCCGAGCTGATCACACATATGATCTATCGGTGACAGATATGGGGATCTTGCTGGCCACGGGAGTACCTGAACATCACGCAGACAGTCTGTGTGGACGAGAATTGTCCTGTTGCAAAATGGTGATGATGATGATGATGCTTGTCGTTTTAAGGGGCCTAACACCTAGGTCATCGGCCCCTGATGGAACGAAATGAAATGACAAAACAAAGGTTTTAAATTATCCACTGACCAAAAGAAGAAAAAAGATGACATGAAGAATGAATGGATGGAAATGAATCCAAAACAATCAGTGGATCCTACCCAAAAATTACCAGAAAGAAACATCGTTATCGACCAAGGGACCATTCTAAAGTACAGTCCAGTTGATAATGATGTCGCTTTTTGCCAAAGGGGTCCAAAATCCAGGTCAACGGCCCCTGATAATGGTACATGTTGCTAGTGACGTAGAACCATGGCATTTCTCAAGTTGCGGTACTAATAAAAGGTAGCGTAAAATCACGGGGACGCAGACGAAGAATACACCCACGGTATCCTCTGCCTGTCGTAAGAGGCGACTAAAAGGGGCGACCAAGGGATGATTAGATTAGAACCATGAAACTACTTGTGATTAGTACCACCACGCGGGGAACACCATCAGTCGCTACTACTTGCGCGTAGTACCATTATGTTAGGTACCAAATAGGTTTGTGATTAGTAGCACGCAGGAGCACCGCGCGGTCAGGGTTTTATGGTACCTGTGATTAGTAGCACTATATGAGCGACACCAGGGTTCTGACTTGCCTATGATTAGTACCCACTATATAAGGAACACCACGGGATAGTACGAGTCCCTGTGGTTAGTACACTTATGTGATGAAAACCATGGGTTTGCGTTGCCTGTAAGTGGCGCCGCTATGTGCGGAACACCATAGGTCTGTATTACATGTGCGAATTTCATAACCTGTCAGTAGCACCATAATGTGTGGAATACCGCGAGTCTACGATACTTTGGATTAGTACCGGAACATGACAAATACCATGATTCTACTTTCCAAGCGGTAAGTATAATTATGAGAGGCCGATAACCTATATTTTAGACCCTTTTACCTTGCAAGCATCACCGATTCAGTATTGAGCTATAGAAGCAGTCCCTTGGTCAGTATTACTATTGTTTTCCGTCAGTTTTTGAGACTGAGGCATTGCGGGTCGGCTCCACTGATTCTTTTAAATTCATATCTATCCGTTCATTGTTCGTCCTCACGCTTTGAATTCTGGTCAATGGAGGATTTTGGATTTTACTTTCAATTGCGTCTCATTTCGTACCATCGGGGGCCGATGACCTAGATGTTAGGTCCCTTAAAACAACAAGCATCATCAGCATCATCAAAGATGTTAAAAATGCTTTTCTACGAACCTGCTACGCAGCCGTAGCAGGGGGAGAGGTGATACTCCCACGTGGCGCGTCCCAGGTGGCGGATAGGGAGGTCCTAACCGGCTTGCCGGCGGACTTGAGGGAAATAAAATACCTCCCGCGGACCAAACACACACCCCCTGTGGGTGGGAGAGGCTGACGAATAATACACCCACGGTATCCCCTGCCTGTCGTGAGAGGCGACTAAAAGGGGCGACCAATGGATGATTGAATTAGAACCATGAAATTACTTTTGATTCGTACCATCACGCGGGGAACACCATGGGTTGCCTGTACTTGCGAGTTGTACCACTATGTTCGGTACGAAATGGGTTTGTGTTTAGTAGTAGTCATGAGCGTGGCCTGGGGGTTTCCAGTACCCGTGCGTCGTACCCATATGAGCACCACCGCGGGTCTGGGCGTAGCCTGTGAGTTGTACCACTATATGAGCGACACCGTGGGTCTGCGTTACCTTTGATTAGTATCCACTCTGTGAGGAACACCTCGGGGCCCGTGGGACCGGCATCCGTGCCTAGTACACCTAGGTGAGGAAACTCATTGGTTTGCGTTGGCTATGAGTTGCGCCATTGTGTGCGAAACACCATAGGTCTGCGTTACCTGTACGAAGTACAATACTTGTGAGTAGTACCGTCTTGTGTGGAACACCGTGAGTTTCGCTACTTTTGATTAGTACCCCAACATGCCAATACCATGGTTCTACTTCACTCGCGAGATGTACCATTCTGTGGGGCCTTAGACATGGATTTTGCACCCCTTTCGACATCAAGCATCATCGTGCTTTATGAGTGGTCCCTTCGTCAGTAGTCAATTAGCTATGATCTTTGAGTCTGATCCACTGTATTTTGGTTGTTTGTTTCCTTTTTTTGTTCTTTTTGTTGGGTTCATGTCCATCCATTCATTCTTCATGACGACATTATTGTTTTTTTTTTGGTCAGTGGAAGAATTTGACATTTTTGTTCTTTCATTTCGTACCATTAGGGGCCGATGACCTCGATGTTAGGCCCCTTTAAACAACAAGCAAAAATGCTTTCCTGGACTTCAGTCTTCGTTTGGCAGGTTGGTATCCAAAGAGTGGATGTGAAGGCATTAAATTTGTTTTAAGCCTTTCGTTGTTAGCAGCAACCTCTCTTCTGACGTCACAAGGAGCAATACCGGTAAGGTAATTGATTTTCTCGAGAGGAGTTGGCTTCAGGACACCAGTAATTATTCTACAGTTTTCATTGAGTGCCACATCAATCTGTTTTGCGTGGGCAGATTTGTATCACGCTGGACAAGCATATTCACCGGCGGAGTAACATAAGGCTAGTGCAGTAGTTCTAACAGTTTGTGGGTGTGTGCCCCAAGTAGATCCAACAAGTTTTCTAAGTAGTGTGTTCCTGGAAGAGACCTTTTGTTTTACATTCATACAGTGCACCTTGAAGGTGAGACTGCGATCGAGAGTGACGCCCAAGTATTTGGGATGGAAGCAGTGGTCTAGCGTAGCTCCATTCCATGTCACGAGTTTCCTGTTGGCTTGTCGATGTCGTAGATGGAATGCACAAACTTGCGTTTTGCTCGGGTTGATCATAGTAATTGCCGAGTTCTTCTAGGGCAGCTTTCAGGGTGCATTCTATCTCTTCTTCAAAACTATCTGACTGGACAGCGAAAGCAAGGTCATCAGCATAGATAAAACTCTGGGTGTCTTGAGGCTGTGGCTGATCATTTGTGTATACATTAAATAACAAAGGCGCCAGTACACTTCCTTGAGGCAAGCCGTTATTTTGAGTTCGCCAACGACTTCGCCGACCCTGAATTTCAATAAAGAATCGGCGGTTATGAAGAAGTGTAGCTACCAGTCGTAATAACTCAAGATCTTTAGTAAGACTGTGAAATTTTTTTAACAGGAGTCTGTGGTTTACCGTGTCATACGCCGCTGTGAGATCAACAAATGCGACGCCTGTGACTTTTTTTAAATTCAAACCCATCTTCAATGTGCTGAGTTAGATGCAAAATCTGGGAGGTGAAATTTCTTCCAGGTCTAAATCCTGACTGCTGTGGAATAATAAGTGGGTCAATAACTTCAGTAAGGCAATTCAACATCATTCGTTTCGTGATTTTATACAAGTGGCATAGAAGAGATATTGGTCTATAACCTTTTGGATCTTCTGGGTTTTTGCCTGGTTTTAGGATTGCAATCACCCGTGACTTCCCCCAAGTCTTTGGGATGTTGGATGATGCTAGGCATTTGTTGAATAATTCCACGAGCCACAACTTTGTTCCAGAACCGAAGTGCTTTATTTGCTCAGTGCAGATATCGTCCAAACCTGCAGCTTTGCCACTTTTGCACATTGTAATACCAGTTTCTAATTCATTGAGATTAAATGGTCTGGCTAAAGTACTGATAGCCTCAGATTCCCCGGTCACAATTTTTGACTCTGATTTCCTAATAGTTGATCGTGATTTGCCGTTATTAAGCAACTGTGAAACAATATGATTGGCTGTAACATTAGCATGGACTGAACATTTGCTTGGGTCACTGTTCAGTTTTTAAGAATTCTCCAAGCCTTTTGACTATTAACTCAGAAATCTGTTTCCTCCATCAGTTTCAACCAAGTTTTCCTTTTGTTTTCTGCGATTGAAGAGAGTAAGTCATGTCCGGCTGAAATTATCTCTTTGCTGAAAGGGTTCACTTCGAAGAGGGCAAGGTAGGTCTCTAGGTAGACTTTTGCATGAGCAGTTAAACCTTGGTAGTAGTGTGTTCTGCAACCTTTGGGTATTGATAAACGTGATGCTCTCGATACTGCATCAACAATAGTGTCGTAAGATTCTGGTTCTGGAGGAATCTCCCGTATGAAGCTGTCAAGTGTATTTCTAAATTTTTCCCAATTAGCCTTTTTGAAGTTAAACCTTCTCCGAAAAGGTACTGTAATCGGTCGTGTTACAGTGGTTATTTGGCACATAATAGGGTGATGTTCAGAGTTGGGTAGAGGAGAACAGACTGATTTCGCACACTGCTGAGATACATGTTCACTGGCGAAAATAAGGTCTGGATTGTAACCACGTTTCCATCGACCACTGTTGAAACTTGGCGGAAGCTTACTGTCATGTATAAGGTTAAGTTGGAAATTATCAGCCCACAGCAATACAGCATCCCCATTTCCATCATCATGTAGAGGTAGAGGTGGGATCCCTCGCTGAGTCCGAGGGAAAAACCGACCCTGGAGGGTAAACGGATGAAGAAAGAAGAACATTAAATTCGTTCTAACAGGCATAAAGCTCCGAAATGATCAATTTTAGCATGCTTTTCAATTTGGTTTGCTTTTTGGTCAAGTTCAGATACCGCAATTTTTTTTTCTGATTTCATTACCCGTATCCTACTTCTCAATTTACAGATTGTTTTCTGTAATTTTCTCATCCGTATATTTTTTAGATTTAACAGAGTTACTCGTAGACTTTCCTTGATATAGAAACGAGACTTGTACTCCTTTTCATTTGTGGCTGACGAATGAAGATATGGTATGTTTATTGTTATCTGAATCGGAACTTTTACTAAATTTTGATGGCAATACATCATTTTTGGGAGCTAGACGCTTCCTGTGTTTGACATTTTCCTGTTTGTGAACAGGATACACAATGAAAACAGAAGGAAATTTTATTGATGTGCTTACACTGAAATCTGTTTTATGAGAAGAATTGCTAGGTGCCTAAAGAAATCCTACTATATCACCTTGCCTAGAAATAGTTTGCTTCCATTTCTCCCTTAAACCGCACTCGGAAGGGAAACTATGAAACGTAAATTTTTCGAAATACAGAGAGGTCATCAACCGACAGAAATAATATTCACAAAATCAACACAGCATCACAATTACTCCGCATATCACAATGTTAAAGTCCGTCAAGAACAGAACGGAAACCTGACATCTAGCGGCTAAACCGTGAACACGGTCGGGCCGCTTTTTCAGCGACAAATTAGTAGCTATGTCCCGGGCAACGATTTGGGTACCTTGAGATACCTTGATGTGAATCTTGGGCCCGTCTGGCCAATGATAATGTAATGTAGGAGTTCTGTGTTGTATTGTGTAACTGAACTGGTGGAAAGCTTGTGCTTCTTACGCGAAATAACAAAGATTCTCTTTCCACCAAACATGTATTTTAAGAATAGCAAGTCTTGTAAATGGGAGCTATTTCTCTCTATAGCTTATTCCAAAATACCCCTTTCTATATTGTCATTCCTATTGTTATCACTTGCTAAACACTGTTAATGTGGTTGTTTATTTTAAATAAAATTGCAACAAATAAATTGAACCATACAGTTCATGGACCAATAGTATAGATTTTAGTATTAGATATTGGGATTACCTGGGACCACCAAGGAAGGCATCGTCTTATAGTTTATTTCATAAAAGATTCCAGAAGAAGCGTTCTCGTGGGAAGAGAGCTAGTGCATCATTATGAAAATTTCCAGAGCCTCATTAAAGGGATTTATGGCTCAAGCCAAGCCACTTAATGAAGATTGGGGACGCTCCCCGGATCCCGGCAAACTAACTTTCGGAGGGAAGAAGGAATTAAATTAATATATTTGGTTACGAAAGAGATGCATTGGATCTGATACAAGAATTGCAACCTGCATAATTTGTGCTTAATTTTGATATGCAATATGGCTGTAATCATAAATGCATTCGTTAAGTAGGGTACTTGACGTGCTTTGTGCGGGAAAACTTCGAGTCGCGGGCGCGCGTATCCGACACGCGATCAAGCGTCGTGGCTACGCCAACCTGATTATAAATGCAAGGCCGCCTGGCACGTCAGCCTCATTCTTTGACCGTAAGGCTGCTTGAACGAAGTCGTCATGCTGCAAGTCGGCACCTAGAACAACGTTTTATCTTCGAGCTGCACATACAACTAGCACTACTGAATCTGCAAGAAAGTAAGTAGTTAACCCGCATATTCAGCTGAATTCTTGATATTACCTGTGTTGATCTGCTATGGTGAGATGAGGTACTGCCTATTATAGACTGATAAACTAGTAGCTTCATATTTCTGTGAGGTCAAGTTGTAACTGACGTAATGCTAGAATAAATGTAGGCTCAGGGTAGTTCTGATACTACGACATGTTGTCCGAGTGAAAGAATAAAATAACAGTGTTACTAAGAGTGATGAAGAAACTATAGTGTACCAGGTTTAAAATTCAGAACAAGGCTTGGTCAATGTAACGTGTCCACGAACCTGCTACGCAGGCGTAGCAGGGGGAGAGGTGATACTCCCACGTGGCGCGTCCCAGGTGACGGATAGGGGGATCCTAACCGGCTTGCCGACGGACTTGAGGGAAATAAAATACCTCTCGCGGACCAAACACACACCCCCTGTGGGTGGGGGAGGCTGACGAATAATACACCCACGGTATCCCCTAACTGTCGTGAGAGGCGACTAAAAGGGGCGACCAAGGGTTGATTGTATTAGAACCATGAAACTACTTGTGATTAGTACCACCACGCGGAGAACACCAAGGGTTGCTTTTACTTGTGCGTAGTACCATTACATTGGGTACGAAATTGGTTTGTGATTAGTAGCACACAGGAGCACCGTGCGGTCGGCTTTTTCAGTACCTGTGATTAGTACCACCATATGAGCAGGACCATGGGATGATAGCTACCATGGTTCTGCCTTGCCTATGATTAGTACCCACTATATGAGGAACACCACGGGATACGGAGAGGTCCCTGTGGTTAGTACTCTTATGTGATGAACACCATAGGTTTGCGTTGCCTGTAAATGGCGCCGCAAAGTGAGAAAAACATAGGTCTGTATTCTATGTCGGATTTCATAAGCTTTGAGTAGTACAATAGTGTGTGGAATACCGCAAGTCTCTGCTACTTTTGATTAGTACCGCAACAGAACAAATACCATGGTTCTACTTTGCTAGCGATTAGTACCGTTATGAAAGGCCGATAACTTCGATTTAGGACTCCCTGTTGACTGCACGCATAATCGATTGTGTTATGCTATAGCAGTAGTCCCTTGGTCGGTAATACTATTTTGTTACGTCAGTTTATGTGAATATGAGACCTTGCGGGTCGCATCCACTGATTGTTTTAAATTCATGTCCATCCATTCATTCTTCGTTCTCACGCTTTTGAATTCTGGTCAGTGGAGAATTTTAGACTTTTAATATGTCATTCCATTTCGTCTCATTTCGTACCATTAGGGGCCGATGACCTAGATGTTAGGCCCCTTTTAAACAACAATCATCAATCAATCAATGTAACGTGTGAGGCACGATATTAGTGGAAACAGGCATCGAGTCTGGACAGTCTGTAATAAGTAAATTTGTTTCCAGTTACCCCTGCATCAAGCCAGAACGAGCTTCTATATCATCATTGCGAGGAAGCCACAACGGGAGCTGAAGCCCGCACGACATCGGGAATCGATCCAGGAACGTGGGGCGTACCTGATCAGCGCGACGTCGAAGGGGACAACTTCCAACCATCTAAGGAGCTGTACGAAGGATTCACGCAAGATAGAATGTCTTCAATCGTTCACCGGTATCTGCTGCAAGCTTCTTAGTTTGTCATGATGTGGTAAATTCAGTGGTCCACAGGAAGGGCCGCTCCGTCATGTCATCAATCATATAAGGTCAGAGCTTTCCAATTCTTTTTCAAGCATGTCATTTAAATTTAGATAGGAACAGGGGGGACGTCAGCCAACAGGTTAGTTTATGGTAGGAAAATTCTTGGTAATAAAGAGCTAGGCCTCAAGCTCGAACCCCGTACATTAGGGTGGGTAGTAGGTTGTATATTCCTTGTTGGTGTGATTATATTTCATTTCGATAGTATTATATTAGTGTACGTGTAATCTTCATGGGTCAGGTCGAACTCCCTTGGTCAGTCATGTTAGGTAAGTTTGACAGGCAGGCACTGTTTATTGTGTAGCGTTTAGGCATATGACTCTGCAGAGGTAGGTTGTGTATTTGAGATCAGGATTTACCCCGTAATTCACCTAGCTTTACTGACAGGGTGAGCGAGTCCGTATGTTTGAGAGATGTGGGCATTATGCATGTAGCTGACTGTATGAATTGATATGAGAGAGCCCCAGCACAGATTAAGAGTGTATTGGATGCATTTGAGATGCCTTATTATGCCTATGTGATTATAGCTTACTGAATTGTGCCTTTGTATTATCAAGGATGAGCCCATTGGAGGCGGAAATGAGATTTGTTGTATTACTTGTGATATTGAGATGAGGGCGTGTAGCCCATGTGTATTTAAGAGAGCGGTTTTAGCAGCCAGATTATGTGAGGTACTTTGAAAAGCGAAGTTTCTTAGCACTCAGCTACAAGTCAGTCAGCTGAGCTCATAAATTGTGTGGACCGCTGCCTGTCGAGTGCACTGCTGGTGAGGGTTGTTGTGCCTGACGTCACAGTCTTGAAACTCGGTTATACTGCTGTCTGCAGCTTGTCGAGTGTGTAGAGGGGAGAGGACGACCTTGATGTTTTGACGCAGGGAGAGATTTTAGTTCTGTTTGTTCTGCTTTATTTTAACACTTGCCCGTTTGATGTTGACTCCTTGGACAAGATGTTTGTGTTCCTTTTTATATTGCTTGTATGTGATTATTCAACGCCTTGCTCTTCATGGGACCAGGGATCTAGACCGGGTCAGGGCACTGTACATTATGTGTTTATATTTGTTTGCACCGGGGTTCGATGGTACGAGGCATAGTAAAATTTTATGGGGAGATTACTGTTAGATGTGTATTTCAGCAGATCCATTGTCTCTTTATTTCATTACTTACACAATTGTACCATGCTTGTTACAGCAAAGCTGTTTCGTGAAGGCAGTGAAGTGGTAGTCATCGGCTCAACATTATCTTTACCCCAGTCACATTTGAAAGCTCTTATATTTGTAAATAGTATTTTTATGTAATAAATCCCTGATTGTAAAACTTTGAATGCAGCGATGTTTTCTGTTAGATATTTTTTGTAGGATTTTCTCTTACCCTGCATCATATCGTATCCACCTAAGTTATCTTTTATGTCCTCATTTTTCACCCTGATGCCCTGATTCATGTTCTACTGAGCTGCGGATTGTGGATACGCCTGTAAGGTAAGACATGTGCCGTACATACATCTTTTCTTGGATGTATGGGTCACTATGATGTTCTTGGTTCGAATTCGGCATTAGCCTGACGAGAATCAAAAACATTATAGGGAACAAAATAAAGAATAATATTTTGGGAACCCATTCCAACTTTTGTGTGTGTCACTTCTCCAGTTGTCTAGGCCCCGCCGTTTCTCCCTCTCTCATGCCCTTGTGTCTGGTAATAATAATAATAATAATAATAATAATAATAATAATAATAATAATAATAATAATAATAATAATAATAATAATAATAAAGCCAACTTACACGTAGACGATAGTAGGATACTTGGTCTTGCCGCTGAGATCAGCGTCAAGCGGTAGCCATAGACGGATTTGCGCTCTGTACTTTTCCGTCACGTTGATGTAATCGTCGATAAAATCTGGCAAGATCCGCTTCTTTAGTACCTCCTTGAGCTCCTTGTTGTCCTGCCAGATCCGTGGCGTCGTTTGAGAGTTCACAGTGTAGAGAGAGATGGTGGGTGGCTGAACGCGATCAGAGCAGCTGAGAGCGAAGTGCTTCAAGTTGGGGCTGAACGAAGCTGAGGCGTATTGGCAGTCGGGCTGATCACAGGACAGACATTGAGGTTCTCCTCCTTTGTCCGACACGACGTATACGTGGCGTCTGGATGGGAAGTTGGGCTCTGTCCTCTGATAGTAACTGAAACACAAGACCACCCTTCATTTTGAGCAGAGTTTCAGACGATCATGGGAAATATACCACTTATTTTATGTCTGGACTTAACAGTAAGTAAAATCCTACATCAAGCAGTAATCCCAGATTGTTCTGCCAAGATATTATAAGAAAAATTCGAATACGTGTAAAAATCAGGAAGAGAAATAACAATTCACAATCAACCAATATATGCACTTCATCAGTAACACTGTACAGTGTCATACACCATGCTGATCAGATTATTCTTCCTACCACAGCGACGCATCCTTCATATAGAGAAGAAACATTGTCATCCCGCAAACACAGCTGACCAACGTGCAATGTGTTTCCACGGAGTAATAGGCTCTTTGTATATGTATTGCATTTTTTCACATAACACTTATGTTATAAATATGAAAGTTTTCAGTCTTTAAAATTATTTCAAAATACTTTAAAACATCATTTTCTTAGTCGAACACATCCGAAGTGTAACGGTTCAAATCCCGTTACAAACATTCCTCAGTAATGATTATTATTACTAAATATTATTACTTTTGTATTCAATTCTATCATCTGATTTCGCTATTAATTAATTATCGCTTGCTCCATTTCATTTCCTATATTATGTATCATAGGTATGTGTGTGTTAGTATTAAGGGAATTTGTATATTGTGAGATTTGCTGCTTAGTCTAATAAGATATTAATTTATTGTGCGAACTAACGTTTAAGAAGTTGCACGAGGTGGTGTCGAGTCATGCTGAATACCCATACGTCACTGCGTTCATTTTGAAACAGGAAGTGCTCGGAGGGAGCTTTTACCCTGTCTGAGGATGGATTTTGAAACATGCTGATTGGCCAAAGTACTCATCGTTCACTGCCTTTAACGATGATATCAGCCAGACCGTCGGCGAGGAAATAACTTATATCACCCGAGTTATTCTTGCTGCTGCTGCTGCGGAGTCCATTCCGTTCTACTCGGGGACTCCTCGCCGAAAGCTCGTTCCTTGGTGGAACGAAGAAATAGCAGCAGCTATCAAAGAACGCCGTCGCGCTCACAAACGTTACCGTCGACAGCCTACTGCGGCCAACTTGGTAACATTCAAGAAACTCCGCGCTAAGGCGCGAGTTCTTATTCGTCAAAGTAAGAAGGCTTCATGGGAGAGATATGTGTCGTCTATGACGTCACATACTCCATCATCTCAAGTGTGGACTAAGCTTCGACGGATTTCGGGTATCCAAGAATCATCTTCTGTACCGGGAATTTCCATTGCTGGCAATATTGTCACTGAATCCCTCCTGATTGCTGACCATCTAGCCAGTCATTTCGCGGATGTATCTGGCTCCGGGAATTACCATCCTGATTTCCTCGCTGTGAAGCGAGAGGCAGAACGTTATTACCTTAGTTTTGCCTCTCAAGCTTCAGAGGACTACGACGTGCCCTTTACGGAGTGGGAACTCCGCAGCGCCCTAGCGCTTTGCAAGGACACGTCTCGTGGACCGGACAACATCCACAACCAGATGTTGAAACACCTTAGTGATGATAGTCTACTCTATCTCCTTCGTGTGTTCAAACGTATCTGGATGGAGGGTGATTTTCCGTCTCAGTGGCGAGAGGGCATAGCCATTCCTGTCCTCAAGCCTGACAAAGATCCTAAGTATGCAGGAAGTTACAGGCCGATTTGTCTTACCAACTGCCTGTGTAAGCTATTTGAGAGGATGGTAATTCGCCGACTCGTGTCGTGTCTGGAGAAACAAGGACTCTTGTCCGAATACCAGTGTGGTTTTCGAGCCGTTCGATCCACTACTGACAACTTGGTCCGCCTGGAGAGCTCTATCCAGGATGCGTTTCTCCGTAAACAGCACTTGGTAGCTTCTTTCTTTGACTTAGAGAAGGCCTACGACACCACATGGCGATATGGTATGCTTTCAGTCCTGCATCAATGGAGATTCCGAGGTAACTTGCCGGTATTTCTTGCGAATTTTTTGTCCCTCCGTCTATTCCGTGTCCGAGTAGGGAGGACATATTCGCAATATCACGTTCAGGAAAATGGAGTCCCACAGCGATCGGTCCTTAGTGTCACTCTGTTCGCGATTGCCATAAACGGTATTGTCGCTGCTGCTGGTCCAGCAGTAATACCGCCGCTATATGTGGACGATTTTGCTCTGCACTATAGCTCGTGCAGAATGGCAGTCGCAGAGCGACAGTTACAGCAAGCTATTAGGAGGGTGGAGAAGTGGACCTTAGAACATGGCTTTCGGTTTTCTGCCGCAAAGACTTCCGTTGTCCACTTTTGTCGTCAACGTACTCTTCACCCTCATCCTGAGCTTTATCTAGGAAATGTCATTCTTCCAGTTGTTGACAATTACCGATTTCTTGGGCTCCTTTTTGACAGAAAATATCGTGGGAGCCACACGTGCGGGAGCTAAAAGTGCAATGCACTAAGAGGCTTAACCTCTTGAAGTTTCTTAGCTGACCGCGTGGTGCTCCTGCGATTCTATCGGGCACACATTTTATCCCGGTTAGACTACGGCAGTGCAGCATATGGCTCCGCAAGACCAAGCGTTCTTGCGAAGCTGAACAGTATCCACCACAGCGGGGTTAGGTTGGCGACGGGAGCTTTTCGTACAAGGCCCATCGCTAGCCTGCTCGCTGAGTCTGGTGTACCGCCTTTACACCTGAGACGCCAGCAACTCCTACTTACGTATGCTGCAAATTTGCGACAGATGCCACTTCATCCGAGCTATCCCTGCGTGTTCAACAATGGCAACCGTTTGTTGTACGCTGCTTATCCTCGTGCGACGCGGCCGGTTGGGATTCGCTTGGATAGCAGTTATGAATTGTTTTACGTACCTTCGATTCCTTGCCTTGTCAGAAAACCAAGTGGGGTACCTCCGTGGGTTGTACGACGACCTGAAATCATCCTGGATTTACACACTGGCCCGAAAGGAGACACGGACCCTTCGATTTATCGGACGCTCTACTTGTCCGTTCTTGGCCGCTATCCAGGTTCAGTCGTCGTTTACACGGATGGTTCTAGGACAGATACGAAGGTGGGCTGTGCGTTCGTTGTCGGAAATGATCGGTTTCTTTTTGCTCTCCCGGACACCTGTAGTGTGTACACAGCGGAGCTTTAAGCTATCTGTGGAGCTCTGCGGTACGCACTGTACAATGAACGCCGACGCTTTCTCGTGTGTACTGACTCCTTGAGCAAGCTCCAGTCTATTGATACCTGTTTCCCTCGGCACCCTCTGGTGCAGCGGATCCAGGACCTGCTGGCCGGGTGTTCGGATGCCGGCACCAGAATTACGTTTGTGTGGCTCCCCAGCCACATGGGCATAGAGGGAAACGAGTTAGCAGATCAGGCTCCCAAGGAGGCAGTTACACTGCCCCCGTTGCCTTTCAAGGTTCCAGCAAGTGATATTCGCTCTCAGCTGAGACATCTGGTTATGTCTCATTGGGAGATGGAGTGGCAGGCCATCCCACTTCCCACTAAGCTGAGAGAGATAAAAAGAACAACAAAGGTATGGAGGACTTCCCTTCGGGCTTCGCGGAGGGAAGCCGTGGTATTATGTCGTTCTTCGGATCGGCCACGGTATCTTGACTCACTCGCATCTTTTGAAAGGAGAACCCCCTCCGGTGTGTACCTGCTGCGACCATCTTACAGTGGTACACATCCTTACGGAGTGTGTGGACCTGGTCGATCTGCGCCGTAGTCTTAACCTTCCGAGTACTATCTCCCTTATCTTGCGCGATGACGAGCAGTCAGCAGACCTCGTCATCCGCTTTATGAGGGATAGCGGTCTGTTTTATCGTGTGTGATGATGTCCTTTGTCCTAGTGCTGTTTATGTCAGTTGCGCTTTTATCTCATTGACTTCATTTTAGTTTGTGTTGCGCATTTTAATGTGTTATTTTAACGTGTAACGTAAATTATGTGTTAATATCTGTACTACTGGGCAATGCCTTATTCCTTCGTTTTCTTTTATTTACTCTTATTTTAATAGAACATACGGCATTGCGTATTAGATCCACTGAATGTTTTAATTTCACCCTCATTTTTCTTCATCACCATTCCTTCTAACTCTAGTCAGTGGATACTTTTTAAAATTTTAACTTCATGTCTCATGTCATTCATTTCGTTCCACTAGGGGCCGATGACCTTCGATGTTAGGCCCCTTAAAACAAGCATCATCAGCAGAGATTAGTATCCACTCTGTGAGGAACACCACGGGGCCCGTGGGACCGGCATCCGTGCCTAGTACACCTAGGTGAGGAAACTCACTGGTTTTCGTAGGCTCTGAGTGGCGCCATTGTGTGAGAAACACCATAGGTCTGCGTTACCTGTACGAAGTACAATACTTGTGAGTAGTACCGTCTTGTGTGGAACACCGTGAGTTTCGCTACTTTTGATTAGTACCCCAACATGCCAATACCATGGTTCTACTTTACTCGCGACATGTACCATTCTGTGGGGCCTTAGACGTGGATTTTGCACCCCCTTTAGACACCAAGCATCATTGTGCATTATAAGTGGTTCCTTGGTCGGTAATAATGTTATTTTTGATCTGTATTGAGTCCGATCCACTGGTTTTTGTTTGTTTGTTTTGTGTTTTGTTGAGTTCCTGTCCATCCATTCATTCTTCATGCCATATTTTATTTTTATTTTGGTCAGTGGATGCCTTTGCAATTTTTGTTCTTTCATTTCGTACCATTAGGGGCCGATGACCTCGAGGTTAGGCCCCTTTAAACAACAAGCATCATCATTCCCATAGAGGAGAGACTCACTTTATACAAACTATAATTAAGAAACAGTTGTAGTGTATTAGACCATTCTTCTTATCATAGCCCCAGTCATTTCCTATAGAGGAGATTCTCACTGTATATAAACTGTAATTAACAAACTGTGGCCTTGTATTGGACCATACTTCTTATCATCGCCCCAGTCGCCTCTCTGCGTTTCGCCACAGAGAAGGGACTCACCCTGTATGGATGTGGTGAGATACACCATCCATCAAGTAGGACAGCATTGATGAAGACGAGAAAGAGCTAAATTATTGGTGGAACTTCCTTCGCCGACCCAAGGAATTGCTGGCGCGCTGTGGGATACCTATTGGACAAAATGAAAAACCCAGGTTGACGATGGTATTATCTCTGTAGGAAGTCCTTTGTTCACTCAGACTTTTTTTCTGAAATAAGTTGTTCGGCTGAGGCCAAGAACAAGTTTCCACGAACCGAGAGGTGATACTCCCACGTGGCGCGTCCCAGGTGGCGGATAGGGTGGTCCTAACCGGGTTGCCGGCGGACTTGAGGGAAATAAAATACCTCTCGCGGACCAAACACACTACCCCTGCGGGTGGGGGACGCACATGTAGAATACACCCACGGTATCCCCTGCCTGTCGTAAGAGCCGACTAAAAGGGGCGACCAAGGGCTGACTGAATTAGAACCATGAAACTAATTTTGAATCGTACCATCACGCGGGGAACTCCATAGGTTGCCTGTACTTGCGAGTAGTACCACTAAATTCGGTACGAAACAGGTTTGTTATTAGTAGCAGTAAAAGCCTGGCCTGGTGGATTCCAGTACCCGTGCGTCGTACCCATGTGTGCAACACCGCGGGTCTGGGCGTAGCCTGTGAGTTGTACCACTATATGAGCAGCGCCGTGGGTCTGCGTTGCCTGTGATTAGTACCCACTATGTGAGGAACACCACGGGAATACCGGCGCCCGTGTTTAGTACACCTAGGTGGGGAACCTTCTCGGTTTGCGTTGACTCTGAGTTGGGCCATTGTGTGAGACACACCATAGGTCTGCGTTACTTGTACGTATTGCAATACTTGTGAGTAGTACCATCTTTTGTGGAACACCGTGAGTCTTCGCTACTTCTGATTAATACCCCAACATGACACATACCATGGTTCTATTTTACTCGCGACATGTACCATTCTGTGGGGCCTTAGACGTGGATTTTGCATCCCCTTTAGACACCAAGCATCATTGTGCTTTATAAGTGGTTCCTTGGTCGGTAATAATGTTATTTTCGATCTGTATTGAGTCCGATCGACTGGTTTTTGTTTGTTTGTTTTGTGTTTTGTTGAGTTCCTGTCCATCCATTAATTCTTCATGCCATATTTTATTTTTATTTTGGTCAGTGGATGCCTTTGCAATTTTTGTTCTTTCATTTCGTACCATTAGGGGCCGATGACCTTTGATGTTAGGCCCCTTAAAACAACAAGCATCATCATCAAGAACAAGTTTCACATTACATAATACTTGAGGTCAAGAACAAGTTGTACAATGCAAAAATTTTAGAATCGGATTCCTCGTAGAGCAGACAAAAATGTGATATAAACCTGGGCCAGGCTCTCAAGTACCTTAAGCCGGAATGTTTTTTAAAATCTAGAATTGAATGGTGGGACATAATTAGTATAAAGTTCGTATAGCTGATGCTGCCTCGTCATTATGTTCACTGAATAGGTAGGAATTGGTCTAAGGCTTGGTCTCCACACTCATTCGAATAAAACCCTTCGGTATTTTTGTAGTTGTTATTTGTACGGGGCTTTCGTGGAGGATGCAGGTTTGTCAAACGATGTATAAATTATACACCAGGCACTTTTGGGTAGGAGTGGGCATTTCAAACTACATTCTATTCCAACCTATGATACGTCATAGTATGATATCTCAGTATTTACGAAGTTTCGAACCTATGTTTACAAACATTTTGGTGTCCTCTATATTTGAAAAGTGCAATGAAAGTATAACTCACATCCTGCCGGCCGAGGTGTCCCAGCCGTATATGTTGGTGACTACTGTGTTGCCCGCAGTGAGCGGCTGTAAAGGCTGCTCTCCGACCTCTGGGTTTCGTCTGAGCAGCGTGAGCTGCGAGAAACTGCTGCCCTCTGCGACCTGAGGCCAAGACAGCGTCGTAGCCAAAGTTTCGCCTGTCTGGTTGTAAACAATCTGGTGAGGGATCTGCAGCCAACCTCTCTCCTGGTTGATGAAGAAGTCCTGAAAACAAGCACAAGTAAAACTACAGTGTCCGCGGTATCCCCTGCTTGTCGTAAGAGGCGGCCAGGGGCTCTTAACTTGGGAGCGTTCTTTGGCTACTACGGGGTCACTGGCTTCCACTTACTTCTGGGAGGCTTCTTACTATCATGTATCATATGCGACCTCCCTTTATCAACTCTTGGTCTTTTCTGACCCCGACGGAATTAATAGTATTGGAGGCACAGGGAGTCTTTCATTTTCAAGCACGTCGTGACATCTGTGGCCTCTTTTTCTTCTTAAAATAATCATCACCACCACCACCACTGCACTCCCCAACAGAAATTAAATATAGGCTTTCGGATTCCTAGATAGTGCAAAATCACACCTACAAGGGATGAAAGACGAAAAATAACACCCTTTTCTATTCGAGCAACACTAGAGCTGAGCAAGCTTGTGAGTGTGGTGGTGGTGGTGATTACTGTTTTAAGAGCAACCATTCTCTAATCAGAGGGAAAATTGAAGTGGGCACTAAGTTCTAACAATCAAAGTATAAGCAAAACAAAGGGAAGGGTCAAGAAGGCGTGAATAAAAAACTCGCCAGGCCTCAAATGTCTCATACCGGCTGGGTCGGAAGAAAATGAGTTGAGCAAGAGAGGTCGGCTAGGAAAGATGAAAGTGAGGAGCCTGACACAAGTGGAAGCAATGGCCTCCTCTTAGTCACCTCTTACTACTGGCAAGGGGTACCGGCTTCATGCCTCGCTTGTATGCACGTCATACAGAACACAGGACAAGCTGATCTAAATCAAAGTGTTGTTTCCAACGGTAGCAGATCGACATCGCTTCGGGCGTCCACGCAAAACAAGAGGAGCTCTAGGCCGGTAAATAGGCACGCCACATGCACAGACGAGTTTGGAGACTGCGAATACCCACGTTGTGCGCAATAGACTCCGTGATGGGGGTTGTATTCCAGAAGATTCTCGGTTTGGCTGGCGTTCGATGGGCTGGATGAGATCAGTGGTCCAGAAAGTTCTGCACCGATGAAGTGCGAATTAGTTTACACCCTGATGACAGCTCTCTGCTCATATGGCGGGCAGGATAGGAACGTTACATTGGATTATTCACAGTAGAACTTCACCACCAGCTAGGAGGTTCAGCACTATTCTGGGCAGGTATCATGTTCGGCCACCACTGGTTTTCATGAAAGTAAACATGGTGGTCGCAGTGTACCAACACGCCATTCTCCGATCCATAATAAGTGTTTTTGCAGAGACTCTAGAAGAAGGGTTTATTCCACAACACGGTAACGCTCATCCACACTGTGTCCGCCTCCGTAGCGTAACGGTTAGTGTTATTAACTGCCTCCTCGGAGGCCCGGGTTCGATTCCCGGTACTGCCAGAAATTTAAAAATTGCAGGAGGGCTGGTATATGGTTCAAATGGTACACGCAGCTCGCCTCCAATGGGGGTGTGCCTGAAAAGAGCTGCACCACCTCGGGATGAGGACACGCGTTTACTTTATCCACGCTGTGCAGCATCTATGAATACAGGGACGTGTAATGATCACTGTCTTCCCCGCACATGAACTCCATACAGCACGGGCGAACGTTTCTTAAAAGAACGGTTTCCAACCCGCACTAACAATTTGGACCCTAGAAGATGCTGGCGTGGAGGAGTGGGACCGTTTGCATCAAGAAATGCTCAATGATTTGGTACTGAGCAGATCTGTCGCAATCAAGAGTGTCTCAGGGTTCATAGAGGACCAACACATTATTGACTCATGTGATATTCCTTAATTTGTTTGACTCAGTGTTTTTCTTCTCATACCAGGCCCAAAGTTTACTAATATACTATACTATGTTCCACCTGAACACTGCGCCTTTTAATGCTCGACTTGTTCAACATGTTCGAGATACCACCTGAGGCGCACCCGCGTTCTTCGCCTTGTTCATGCGCAAAATCATTAATGAATATTTACGAGGGAGTCGGATTGAGCACGGTTCAGCGACGTTACCGACACCGTGCAGTCTGTACCTTACCTTTGCGGACAAGTGGTCGTGCCGTCATAACACCCACCATTATTCGCATAAATGCTGCAAGAAATGACACATGGGACGTTCTGTTGCGACCCCACGAGCCTGCTACGCAGGCGTAGCAGGGGGAGAGCTGATACTCCCACGTGGCGCGTCCCAGGTGGCGGATAGGGGGGTCCTCACCGGCTTGCCGGCGGACTTGAGGGAAATAAAATACCTCTCGCGGACCAAACACACACCCCCTGTGGGTGGGGGAGGCTGACGAATAATACACCCACGGTATCCCCTGCCTGTCGTGAGAGCCGACTAAAAGGGGCGACCAAGGGTTGATTGTATTAGAACCATGAAACTACTTGTGATTAGTACCACCACGCGGAGAACACCAAGGGTTGCTTTTACTTGTGCGTAGTACCACTACATTGGGTACGAAATTGGTTTGTGATTAGTAGCACACAGGAGCATCGTGCGGTCGGCTTTTGCAGTACCTGTATTTAGTACCACCGTATGAGCAGGACCATGGGATGATAGCTACCATGGTTCTGCCTTGCTTATGATTAGTACCCACTATATGAGGAACACCACGGGATAGGGAGAGGTCCCTGTGGTTAGTACTCTTATGTGATGAACACCATAGGTTTGCGTTGCCTGTAAATGGCGCCGCAAAGTGAGAAAAACATAGGTCTGTATTATATGTCGAATTTCATAAGCTCTGAGTAGTACAATAATGTGTGGAATGCCGCAAGTCTCTGCTACTTTTGATTAGTACCGCAACAGAACAAATACCATGGTTCTATTTTGCTAGCGATCAGTACTGTTATGAGGGGCTGATAACTTCGATTTAGGACCCCCTTTAGACTGCACGCATAATCGATTCAGTGTTATGCTATAGCAGTACTCCCTTGGTCAGTAATACTATATTGTCACGTCTGTTTAAGTGAATATGAGACATTGCGGGTCGCAACCACTGATTGATTTAAATTCATGTCCATCCATTCATTCTTCATTCTCACGTTTTTGCATTCTGGTCAGTGGAGAATTTCAGACTTTTAATATGTCATTCCATTTCGTCTAATTTCGTACAATTAGGGGCCGATGACCTAGATGTTAGTCCCTTTTAAACAACAATCATCATCATCATCATCATCGTTCTGTTGCGACCAATGAAACCAATCTAGGCGGACGCACGTATAAACCATGTTTCCAGAGGTAAAAATATCAACAGCCCTGTATGGACAGAGAGAAACATTGAATCACTGACGTCCTTAACACTGAACGTCTTGAATACATCTTTAATAGTGCAAAACGTGTCTGCTGCTTACCTTAGCCGTCTTGTTTCTGACCTATGATGCAGCAGGAGTGCATCGCCAACTGCAAACTTTTTGTAATAACGAATTCACCATGTGCGGCACTATAGCAATGCTGCCAATACATCTTACTCGCACCAGTAGCAGCTGCTGAGGGTTACTGGCGTGGGGGAACTACTTTTTCACAAATTTACATTCTTAACCCGCCAGTGCACGGGTCATAAAAAGTTACATGAGTAAACGGGTTGGGTCTCACAGACCCATCATCATATTTCTTGTTTATAGTATGCTAATATATTTTTATTTTCAGTATTCATTCCCTCCTATTCCGATAACATCATAAACACATTGCTGTCACAAAACCTTTGATGATTAACACTTACTTAACATTTTACAAAGCAATTCTCTAACCACTGCAAATTTACACACAATATTTTATTTGATCAAAAAATTCAGAACTTATCAAGTCAAAATTTATGAAATCGTCATAACCTAATCTTCACGATCCAGAATGTTCACTGGAACATTCAAATTTCAGCTTTACATTCAATGCACACAAATACGGAGGGTTCAAGATACATTTACTTTCTGCACAAACAGCACGAGTAGCGGGTCTTTTCTGACTCTACAGTATGCACGACGTCCTCTTATTTTCTGTATTTTCACGCCCTGCTTCTGCCGTCAAGCCAGATATCCTTCTTGCAGTATCGCGAATGCTCTTAGGAAGATATCTTGAGACACCTCTTTCTCTTATTTGTTCTTCAGTTAGAAGAAACAAGAGTTTCTTCAAAAACAATTATTCTGTTCCTTGCGTCTGGAGAGTTAGGGTTGTTGGCTCTGAATATTAAATATGCGTTAAAGCCTGCAATATTCAGCAACGCATAGAAGACGACCATTGTCCAACTTATGGGTTTCGAGCCGTCCCTTCGTGTACACAGGCTACACCACTCTTACCTGAATTATAGAATGTGACTATTACAGGCTTCCTCTTTCCTTCTATACTTTCCTCAGTTTTATCGTCGCTTTGCATCGACGAGAGGAAAACCATAGTAAATTTCATATCTGATAATGGTTCCTCCAATAATGCGGCAACTCGCTCCATATCACGTGGATTGCTGACATCATAACACTCCTTTTTCTTAGACCTACGAAGAAACGAACTCATTAGCCTGGGTCAACCCATTTTCAGTGTCACCTCTGCACTTAAAACCCAAGGAACTAAAGTGAAAGACTGCCAGGCAAGCTAAACCACGGAATTGGACAAGACGCTTAGTAATAATCACCCTATAATCTTCTTTATGTACACGGTTAATATGGAAAGACTAAAATGCTTATGATAAAAAAAAACTTACACGACTGCACGGGTTGGGTCTCACAGGCCCACAGAGCACTTTAACTTACCACTGCTCACGTACTAAAGCAATTACTTCCATGTTCGTCTGCAGGAATACTACACGGTGATAAAAGGAAGGTAGCAGAAGCCGGAAGTATGCAGCTATCACCGTCTATCAGAAAATGTTGGAAATACCAGCGCATGGGTCTCACAGACCCAACCCGTGCATTGGCGGGTTAATAATCACACACAAATAAACACACACTCCGTTTTTTCTTAACCTGATCGTTATGTTTCTTAATCGACTGGCTATAAGCAGAAGCCAGCTGAGTCACCACACTCCCCACGAACCTGCTACGCAGGCGTAGCAAGGGGAGAGGTGATACTCCCACTGGCGCGTCCCAGGTGGCGGATAGAGGGGCCCTAACCGGCTTGCCGGCGGACTTGAGGGAAATAAAATACCTCTCGCGGACCAAACACACTAACCCCTGTGAGTGGGGGAGGCAGACGAATAATACACCCACGGTATCCCCTGCCTGTCGTGCGAGGCGACTAAAAGGGGCGACCAAGGAATGATTGTATTAGAACTATGAAACCACTTGTGATCAGTACCACTACGCGGAGAACATCATGGGTCGCTTTTACTTGCGCGTAGTACCATTATATTATGTACGAAATAGGTTTGTGATTAGTAGCACACAGGAGCACCGTGCGGTCGGCTTTTGCAGTACCTGTGATTAGTACCACCATATGAGCAGGACCATGGGATGATAGCTACCATGGTTCTGCCTTGCCTATGATTAGTACCCACTATATGAGGAACACCACGGGATAGCGGAAGGTCCCTCTGGTTAGTACTCTTATGTGATGAACACCATAGGGTTGTGTTGCCTGTAAATGGCGCCGCAATTTGAGAAAAACTATAGGTCTGTATTATATGTCGAATTTCATAACCTGTGAGTAGTACCATAATGTGTGGAATACCGCGAGTCTCTGCTACTTTTGATTAGTACCGCAACATGACAAATACCATGGTTCTACTTAGCGATAAGTACCGTTATGAGGGGCCGATAACTTGGATTTTGGACCCCCTTTAGACTGCAAGCATCCTCGATTCAGTATTATGCTCTAGCAGCATTCCCTTGGTCAGTAATCATATTGTTTTTCCGTCAGTTTCTATGAATGTAAGGTATTGCGGGTGGCATCCACTGATTGTTTTAAATTCACATCCATCCATTCATTCTTCGTCCTCATGTTTTGAATTCTGGTCAGTGGAGAATTTTGGGCTTTTAATTAGTCATTCCATTTCGTCTCATTTCGTCCCATTAGGGGCCGATGACCTCGAGATTAGGCCCTTTTAAACAACAAGCATCATCATCATCATCATCATCACCACCGCACTCCCATATTCCATGCATGAATAACTATGTTGGAGGAACGTTCGTGCTTTTGATTTTTTTTCTTCCGAGTGGTTGAGATCTGTTACTTCAGCTTTCGTCCAAGTCAAGGCCGAATAACATGTACGTAAAACATAAAAATGTTTACTCACAGTCAAACAAGCATTCGTGTTCTGTATAAATTCCTTATTAGGATCTATGCCGATATTCTCGCTCTTTGTCTTTTGTGTCTTTGCAGTTAGGCACAGTTGCAAAAGTGGTCGGTCTAGATTATTACTTACTTAATTCGGTGTTTTAAAAGAACTAAACTTTGTACGTATGTCGCCTACATGTTAATCATACCTACGAGTACATGTGTGATATTCCTTGTACTACACTTCTTACGACATATTTAATTTTAACTATGCCACACTAAAATCATGTAATAGGATATTGACTAATTTCATTAGCCAGCACAACAGGCTTCTCAGACGACATATTTGCAACTCTTTATTTGAAACATGTCGGACTCGTTGCGATAAACCTTCGTGTATTTCCGTACGTAGGGGCTGGCTTCACGAATGCCCAAATCTCCAGTTTTCTGCATGTTAAGAAATAATATCTTCTGCGTCAGATGAAAACATTGCCCCACTAGTTACCTGTTTCGGAAATGTTGAAAGTATAATTTTCCTTTGTTAGGCAAGTAGCGCGAACCGTTTTCGGTTCTGAACACAAATATTTAATCTCTAAGTGCCCTCTAGTGCCCTTTTGCCATTGGGTGCTCTTTAGCCCTTCACCCCTTCTGTGCCCCCACGAACCTGCTACGAAGGCGTAGCAGCGGGAGAGGTGATACTCCCACGTGGCGCGTCCCAGGTGGCGGATAGGGGGTTCCTAACCTGCTTGCCGGCGGACTTGAGGGAAATAAAATACCTCTCGCGGACCAAACACACTACCCCCTGCGGGTGGGGGACGCACATGTAGAATACACCCGCGGTTCCCCCTGCCTGTCGTATGAGTCGACTAAAAGGGGCGACCTAGGCGCGGACATGGATTGCGGTTTGGAATAATGTGTTGGACCTCCTGTGGATGGGAGGGGTCGAGTACATTCACAGGTAATCCCTGCCTGTCGTAGAAGGCGACTTAAAGGGTCATGTGGCCATGGTCCCCTCTTTATTTTATTATTATTTTTCCGAGGGTCAGATGCAGACCATTCAAAATTTTGATGTGCGTGCTGCCCGGAGATGCCACGAACCTACTACGATGGCGTAGCAGGGGGAGAGGTGATACTCCCACGTGGCGCGTCCCAGGTGGCGGATAGGGGGGTCCTAACCGGCATGCCGGCGGACTTGAGGGAACTAAAATACCTCTCGCGGACCAAACACACTACCCCCTGCGGGTGGGGGACGCACATGCAGAATACACCCGCGGTATCCCCTGCCTGTCGTAAGAGGCGACAAAAAGGGGCGACCTTGGCGCGGACATGGATTGCGGTTTGGTATAATGTGTTGGACCTCCTGTAGATGGGAGAGGCTGAATACATCCATAGGTAATCCCTGCCTGTCGTAGAAGGCGACTTAAAGGGTCATGTGGCCATGGTCCCCTCTTTATTTTTTTATTATTTTTCCGAGGGTCAGATGTAGACCATTCGAAATTTTGATGTGCGTGCTGCTCGGCGAGGGAACTCCTATGTGTGCGACTACGCTCGAAAGCCCGTGCCAGCAACCACCCAGGACACGGCGGGTGGGAGTGTCATGTACCCGGGGAGTGGTATCCGCCTGACAACGCAGGTCCCCGCACAGCCGAATGCCAGAAGGACATATTCTTATTAATTATTTTTCTTTATTTTTTCTATATTTAGTGCTCTGTACACGCTATGGGGTACATGCTATTGCGGGTGACTGGAGGAAGGGAGTCTTAGTGCTCATTGCCTCAGTCATCCCGTATTAGGCATCGTCCAACATCGGACCCCGGGCAGTACCTGCTATGACCAGGTGGGTATTGCCTTGGCTGCTTGGCTCGGCTACAGAGACCCCTGATCGGAGTGGGTGGCATTCGGGGAGGATGCTATCGGGCATGGCTTCCAAACGAAGTCGGCTCTCTCAAGGTGGTCGCCCACCTAAGTCTTTAACTTTTGCTTCCCTGAGAGGTTCAACTCCCTGGGAACATGCGCAGCGTGAAGGAATGGGATCCAGCTTCCCTAGGTTTCTGGTCGCTACCAGAACCGATGGGCACGATTTTAAGCTGGTGAAGTCGATCCTGTTTAGTAAACACATCGAAGGCGTCTATGGCGAACTGGAGGAACTTAAGAAAATGCGCAACGGTAGTTTGCTTCTAAAGACTCGTACAGCACTGCAAGCTGATCAGTTGCTTAAGTGCGAGCACTTTGGCGACATCCCCGTCAAAGTGGAGGAGCATAAGTCCTTGAACCTGGTTCGCGGAGTCATCTTTCACCGCGACCTTATTTTGAACACTGACGACGAGTTGATGGAAGACATGAAGAACCGTGGCGTGACACACGTCCGGCGCATTACGCGCAAGGTCAACGGTGAAGACGTTGCCACTGGTGCCTTCATTGTCTCTTTCAAGTTGTCAGTGTTACCAGAGAAAGTCAAGGTCACAACTTATCGTTGCGATGTGAGGCCGTACATCCCGCCTCCTATGCGATGCTATCAATGCCAGCGATTCGGACATATGGTATCTCGCTGTTCGAATCAGGCTGTATGTGGTACATGTGGACGAGTAGCTCACGGCGCGGAGGAGTGCACAAATCCATACAAGTGCACTAACTGCTCCGGTTTTCATTCTCCTCGGGATCGGAACTGTCCGACATACCTGAGTGAGAAGAAGATCCAGGAGATCAAGACCCTGGATGGTCTTTCCTACCAGGAAGCGCGCCGTAAGTTTAATTCTACGAATACACCTGCCCGTACACTCGACTATAGCTTGATAGCTCAGAGTCTTCCAGGTTCGTCACTTACAACCTCGACACCTGTCCAGACCGCTGCGCCCAAGGCGACTGTTGCTGCTCCCAGCAACGTCGCAAATAGTCAAAGCTCGAAGGGGGGGACCACCCCACCTTCGACCAACCAGAAGTCTGTGCAGGCTGGCAGTTGCCAGCCGGCACAGCAAGGGGGTAAGACTAAGTCTTCCACCCCAAGGAGGTCGACGAAAGTCGTGCCCCAGCCGGCGGAGGCGGCATTGTCGACCAGGGTTGGGAAACTATCTCCCAACCCGTCTAAACTAGAACAGAAAAAGGGGAAGAAGAGCGCCCGTCCTGAGCGCTCTCGGACTTCCCCTGCGAAGGAGAAGTCATGCCCTCCATCTGGGGGATATGAGTCTGCGCCGGGAGGCACTCCTGCTCCCAAACCTGCGCGCTCTCCTGGTAGGGGACCCCCTCGCGCCCGAAAAGCGTCGAAGTTCTGGGCGGCACCCCTGCCATCTATTGATGACGGGATGGATGTCGCGCTGTCCTCTACATCAACGGATGTAGAACTAGATAGTGTTTAGGCTTACGAGCATTTTGTCGCTCATAACCTAACACTCCTTTTATAGTCCACACTATGGCACTGTTACAGTGGAATTGTAACGGTTTTGACAGGCATCTTGCTGAGTTACGTCAGCTTATTAGTGAGTACGCAGCGAGTATAGTCTGTATTCAGGAGACCAATTTCCGACCTGGTCATCACACGGTCTTGAGGAATTTCAAACTATACTCGACAGAACGATACTATGCTCACCGGGCTTCCCGAGGCGTTGGCATTTTTGTACGTTCTGATAGCTACAGCGAAGAGGTTCCATTAAGAACCCCTCTTGAGGCTGTAGCTGTTCGCGTCTCGCTGCCTATCATAGCAACAGTGTGTAATGTTTATCTTCCACCAGGCCAGCATCTGAACATCAATGATGTCGCTGATCTTATGGATCAGCTTCCACCACCCTTCCCACGAACCTACTACGATGGCGTAGCAGGGAGAGAGGTGATACTCCCACGTGGCGCGTCCAAGGTGGCGGATAGGGGGGTCCTAACCGGCTTGCCGGCGGACTTGAGGGAAATAAAATACCTCTCGCGGACCAAACACACTACCCCTGCGGGTGGGGGACGCACATGTAGAATACACCCGCGGTACCCCCTGCCTGTCGTATGAGTCGACTAAAAGGGGCGACCTAGGCGCGGACATGGATTGCGGTTTGGTATAACGTGTTGGACCTCCTGTGGATGGGAGGGGTCGAGTACATTCACAGGTAATCCCTGCCTGTCGTAAAAGGCGACTTAAAGGGTCATGTGGCCATGGTCCCCTCTTTATTTTATTATTATTTTTCCGAGGGTCAGATGTAGACCATTTGATATTTTGATGTGCGTGCTGCCCGGAGATGGGCCTCTTACGTGTGCGATTACGCCCAAAAGCCCGCAACTGTCCACCCAGGACCATTGAGTGGTGGGAGCGCCATGTACCTTGGCAGTGGTATCCGCCTGACAACACAGGTCCCCGCACAGCCGAATGCCAGAAGGACATATTATTATTAATTATTTTTATTTTTTTCTCTATATTTAGTGCTCTGTAAACGCTATGGGGTACATGCTATTGCGGGTGACTGGAGGAAGGGAGTCTTAGTACTCATTGCCTCAGTCATGCCGTATTAGGCATCGTCCAACATCGGACCCCGGGCAGTACCTGTTATGACCAGGTGGGTATTGCCTTGGCTGCTTGGTTCGGCTACAGAGACCCCTGATCGGAGTGGGTGGAATTCGGGGAGGATGCTATCGGGCAGGGCTTCCAAACGAAGTCTGCTCTCTCAAGGTGGTCCCCCACCTAAGTCTTTAACTTTTGCTTCCCTGAGAGGTTCAACTCCCTGGGAACATGCGCAGCGTGAAGGAATGGGATCCAGCTTCCCTAGGTTTCTGGTCGCTACCAGAACCGATGGGAACGATTTTAAGCTGGTGAAGTCGATCCTTTTTAGTCGGCACATCGAAGGCGTCTATGGCGATCTGGAGGAACTTAAGAAAATGCGCAACGGTAGTTTGCTTATGAAGACTCATACCGCACTGCAAGCTGATCAGTTGCTTAAGTGCGAGCACTTTGGCGAAATCCCCGTCAAAGTGGAGGAGCATAAGTCCTTGAACCTGGTTCGCGGAGTCATCTTTCACCGCGACCTTATTTTGAACACTGACGACGAGTTGATGGAAGACATGAAGAACCGTGGCGTGACACACGTCCGGCGCATTACGCGCAAGGTCAACGGTGAAGACGTTGCCACTGGTGCCTTCATTGTCTCTTTCAATTTGTCAGTGTTACCAGAGAAAGTCAAGGTAACAACTTATCGTTGCGATGTGAGGCCGTACATCCCGCCTCCTATGCGATGCTATCAATGCCAGCGATTCGGACATATGGTATCTCGCTGTTCGAATCAGGCTGTATGTGGTACATGTGGACGAGTAGCTCACGGCGCGGAGGAGTGCACAACTCCATACAAGTGCACTAACTGCTCCGGTTTTCATTTTCCTCGGGATCGGAGTTGTCCGACATACCTGAGTGAGAAGAAGATCCAGGAGATCAAGACCCTGGATGGTCTTTCCTACCAGGAAGCGCGCCGTAAGTTTCATTCTATGAATACACCTGCCCGTACACTCGACTATAGCTTGATAGCTCAGAGTCTTCCAGGTTCGTCATGTACGACGAAGACACCTGTCCGGACCGCTGCGCCCAAGGCGACTGTTGCTGCTCCCAGCAACGTCGCACATAGTCAAAGCTCGAAGGGGGGGACCACCCCACCTTCGACCAAGCAGAAGTCTGTGCCGGCTGGGAACTGCCAGCCGGCACAGCAAGGGGGGAAGACTAAGTCTCCCCCCCCTAGGAGGTCGACGAAAGTCGTGCCCCAGCCGGCGGAGGCGGCTTCGTTGACCAGGGCTGGGAAACCATCTCCCAGCCCGTCTAAACTTGAAAAGAAAAAGGGGAAGAAGAGCGCCCGTCCTGAGCGCTCTCGGACTTCCCCTGCGAAGGAGAAGTCATGGCCTCCATCTGGGGGATATGAGTCTGCGCCGGGAGGCACTCCTTCTCCCAAACCTGCGCGCTCTCCTCGTAGGGGACCCCCTCGCGCCCGAAAAGCGTCGAAGTTCTGGGCGGCACCCCTGCGATCTTTTGATGACGGGATGGATGTCGCGCTGTCCTCTACATCTACGGATGTAGAACTAGATAGTGTTTAGGCTTACGAGCATTTTGTCGCTCATAACCTAACACTCCTTTTATAGTCCACACTATGGCACTGTTACAGTGGAATTGTAACGGTTATGACAGGCATCTTGCTGAGTTACGTCAGCTTATTAGTGAGTACGCAGCGAGTATAGTCTGTATTCAGGAGACCAATTTCCGACCTGGTCATCACACGGTCTTGAGGAATTTCAAACTATACTCGACAGAACGAGACTATGCTCACCGGGCTTCCGGAGGCGTTGGCATTTTTGTACGTTCTGATAGCTACAGCGAAGAGGTTCCATGAAGAACCCCTCTTGAGGCTGTAGCTGTTCGCGTCTCGCTGCCTATCATAGCCACAGTGTGTAATGTTTATCTTCCACCTGGCCAGCATCTGAACATCACTGATGTCGCTGATCTTATAGATCAGCTTCCGCCACCCTTCCTCTTATTGGGCGATTTTAACGCCCATCACCCCATATGGGGCTCTGAGACGCCTTGCCCCCGAGGAAGAGAGCTGGAAGCACTCCTATCAGATCTGGATTTTTGTATTTTGAACACAGGGGAACCAACTCACTTTAGTGTACGTTACGACACATATTCTCGCATAGACGTTAGTCTATGCAGCCGAACGTTGGTTCCACGGTTTCGGTGGAATGCACACGATGATCTCTGTGACAGTGACCATTTTCCCATCGTTCTTACTTTGTTGAATCATAAACCCGTCGAGGCTCCCCCTCGATGGATTCTTAAACATGCTGATTGGCCAAAGTACACATCACTAGCTGTCTTTAGCGATGATGTCAGGCGGACCGTCGGCGAGGAAATAACTTACATCACCCAAGTTATTCTTGCTGCTGCTGAGGAGTCCATTCCGTTTTTCTCGGGGACTCCTCGCCGAAAACTCGTTCCTTGGTGGAACGATGAAATAGCAGCAGCCATCAAAGAAAGCCGTCGCGCTCATAAGCGTTACCGTAGACAGCCTACTGTGGCCAACTTGGTAACATTTAAGAAACTCCGCGCTAAGGCGCGAGTTCTTATTCGACAAAGTAAGAAGGCTTCACCACGAAACTACTACGATGGCGTAGCAGGGGGAGAGGTGATACTCCCACGTGGCGCGTCCCAGGTGGCGGATAGGGGTGTCCTAACCGGCTTGCCGGCGGACTTGAGGGAAATAAAATACCTCTCGCGGACCAAACACACTACCCCCTGCGGGTGGGGGACACACATGCAGAATACACCCGCGGTATCCCCTGCCTGTCGTAAGAGGCGACAAAAAGGGGCGAACTTGGCGCGGACATGGATTGCGGTTTGGTATAATGTGATGGACCTCCTGTGGATGGGAGAGGCTGAATACATCCATAGGTAATCCCTGCCTGTCGTAGAAGGCGACTTAAAGGGTCATGTGGCCATGGTCCCCTCTTTATTTTTTTATTATTTTTCCGAGGGTCAGATGTAGACCATTCAAAATTTGATGTGCGTGCTGCCCGGCGATGGAGCTCCTATGTGTGCGACTACGCTCGAAAGCCCGTGCCAGCAACCACCCAGGACGCGGCGGGTGGGAGTATCATGTACCCGGGCAGTGGTATCCGCCTGACAACGCAGGTCCCCGCACAGCCGAATGCCAGAAGGACATATTATTATTAATTATTTTTATTTTTTTCTCTATATTTAGTGCTCTGTAAACGCTATGGGGTACATGCTATTGCGGGTGACTGGAGGAAGGGAGTCTTAGTGCTCATTGCCTCAGTCATGCCGTATTAGGCATCGTCCAACATCGGACCCCGGGCAGTACCTGCTATGACCAGGTGGGTATTGCCTTGGCTGCTTGGTTCGGCTACAGAGACCCCTGATCGGAGTGGGTGGCATTCGGGGAGGATGCTATCGGGCATGGCTTCCAAACGAAGTCTGCTCTCTCAAGGTGGTCGCCCACCTAAGTCTTTAACTTTTGCTTCCCTGAGAGGTTCAACTCCCTGGGAACATGCGCAGCGTGAAGGAATGGGATCCAGCTTCCCTAGGTTTCTGGTCGCTACCAGAACCGATGGGAACGATTTTAAGCTGGTGAAGTCGGTCCTTTTTAGTCGGCACATCGAAGGCGTCTATGGCGAACTGGAGGAACTTAAGAAAATGCGCAACGGTAGTTTGCTTCTCAAGACTCGTACAGCACTGCAAGCTGATCAGTTGCTTAAGTGCGAGCACTTTGGCGAAATCCCCGTCAAAGTGGAGGAGCATAAGTCCTTGAACCTGGTTCGCGGAGTCATCTTTCACCGCGACCTTATTTTGAACACTGACGACGAGTTGATGGAAGACATGAAGAACCGTGGCGTGACACACGTCCGGCGCATTACGCGCAAGGTCAACGGTGAAGACGTTGCCACTGGTGCCTTTATTGTCTCTTTCAAGTTGTCAGTGTTACCAGAGAAAGTCAAGGTAACCACTTATCGTTGCGATGTGAGGCCGTACATCCCGCCTCCTATGCGATGCAATCAATGCCAGCGATTCGGACATATGGTATCTCGCTGTTCGAATCAGGCTGTATGTGGTACATGTGGACGAGTAGCTCACGGCGCGGAGGAGTGCACAACTCCATACAAGTGCACTAACTGCTCCGGTTTTCATTCTCCTCGGGATCGGAATTGTCCGACATACCTGAGTGAGAAGAAGATCCAGGAGATCAAGACCCTGGATGGTCTTTCCTACCAGGAAGCGCGCCGTAAGTTTCATTCTATGAATACACCTGCCCGTACACTCGACTATAGCTTGATAGCTCAGAGTCTTCCAGGTTCGTCATTTACGACCAAGACACCTGTCCAGACCGCTGCGCCCAAGGCGACTGTTGCTGCTCCCAGCAACGTCGCAAATAGTCAAAGCTCGAAGGGGGGGACCACCCCACCTTCGACCAACCAGAAGTCTGTGCCGGCTGGGAACTCCCAGCCGGCACAGCAAGGGGGGAAGACTAAGTCCCCCCCCCTAGGAGGTCGACGAAAGTCGTGCCCCAGCCGGCGGAGGCGGCTTCGTTGACCAGGGCTGGGAAACCATCTCCCAGCCCGTCTAAACCTGAAAAAAAGAAGGGGAAGAAGAGCGCCCGTTCTGAGCGCTCTCGGCCTTCTCCTGCGAAGGAGAAGTCATGCCCCCCATCTGGAGGGTATGAGTCTGCGCCAGGAGGCACTCCTGCTCCTAAACCTGCGCGCTCTCCTCGTAGGGGACCCCCTCGCGCCCGAAATTTGTCGAAGTTCTGGGCGGCACCCCTGCCATCTTTTGATGACGGGATAGATGTCGCGCTGTCCTCTACATCTACGGATGTAGAATTAGATAGTGTTTAGGCTAACGAGCATTTTTCGCTCATAACCTAACACTCCTTTTACAGTCCACACTATGACACTGTTACAGTGGAATTGTAATGGTTATGACAGGCATCTTGCTGAGTTACGTCAGCTTATTAGTGAGTACGCAGCGAGTATAGTCTGTATTCAGGAGACCAATTTCCGACCTGGTCATCACACGGTCTTGAGGAATTTCAAACTATACTCGACAGAACGAGACTATGCTCACCGGGCTTCCGGAGGCGTTGGCATTTTTGTACGTTCTGATAGCTACAGCGAAGAGGTTCCATTACGAACCCCTCTAGAGGCTGTAGCTGTTCGCGTCTCGCTGCCTGTCATAGCAACAGTGTGTAATGTTTATCTTCCACCCGGCCAGCATCTGAACATCAATGATGTCGCTGATCTTATAGATCAGCTTCCACCACCCTTCCTCTTATTGGGTGATTTTAACGCCCATCACCCCATATGGGGCTCTGAGACGCCTTGTCCCCGAGGAAGAGAGTTGGAAACACTTATAACAGATCTGGATTTATGTATTTTGAACACAGGGGAACCAACTCACTTTGGTGTACGTTACGGCACATACTCTCGCATAGACGTAAGTCTATGCAGCCGAACGTTGGTTCCACTGTTTCGGTGGAATGCACACGATGATCTCTGTGACAGTGACCATTTTCCCATTATTCTTACTTTGTTGAAACATAAACCCGTCGAGGCTCCCCCTCGATGGATTCTTAAACATGCTGATTGGCCAAAGTACACATCACTAGCTGTCTTTCACGATGATGTCAGGCGGACCGTTGGCGAGGAAATAACTTACGTCACCCAAGTTATTCTTGTTGCTGCTGAGGAGTCCATTCCGTTTTTCTCGGGGGCTCCTCGCCGAAAACTCGTTCTTTGGTGGAACGATGAAATAGCAGCAGCCATCAAAGGACGCCGTCGCGCTCATAAACGTTACCGTCGACAGCCTACTGTGGCCAACTTGGTAACATTTAAGAAACTCCGCGCTAAGGCGCGAGTTCTTATTCGACAAAGTAAGAAGGCTTCATGGGAGAGATATGTGTCGTCCATGACGTCGCATACTCCATCATCTCAAGTGTGGACGAAACTTCGACGACTTTCGGGTATTCAAGGATCATCTGCTGTACCGGGAATTTCCATTGCAGGCAGTGTCGCCACTGATCCCCTCGCGATTGCTAATCATCTCGCTAGTCATTTCGCGGATGTCTCTGGCTCCGGGAATTACAATCCTGATTTCCTCCCTCTGAAGCGGGAGGCTGAACGTCATCACCTTAGTTTTGCCACCCAAGCTTCAGAGGACTACAACGTGCCCTTTACGGAGTGGGAACTCCGCAGCGCATTAGCGCTTTGCAAGGACACGTCTCCTGGACCGGACAACATCCATAACCAGATGTTGAAACACCTTAGTGATGATAGTTTACTATATCTCCTTCGTGTGTTCAACCGAATCTGGACAGAGGGTGTTTTTCCGTCTCAGTGGCGAGAGGGCATTGTCATCCCTGTCCTCAAGCCTGACAAAGATCCTAAGTATGCAGGAAGTTACAGACCGATTTGTCTTACAAATTGCCTGTGTAAGCTATTTGAGAGGATGGTAAATCGCAGACTCGTGTGGTGTCTGGAGAAACAAGGACTCTTGTCCGAGTACCAATGTGGATTTCGAGCCGCTCGATCCACCACAGACCACTTGGTACGCCTGGAGAGCTCTATCCAGGATGCGTTTCTCCGCAAACAGCACTTGGTAGCTGTCTTCTTTGACTTGGAGAAGGCCTACGACACCACCTGGCGATATGGCATCCTTTCAGTCCTGCATCAATGGAGATTCCGAGGTAACTTGCCGGTATTTATTGCGAATTTTTTGTCCCTCCGTCTATTCCGTGTCCGAGTAGGGAGGACATATTCGCAATACCACGTTCAAGAAAATGGAGTACCACAGGGATCGGTTCATAGTGTCACTCTGTTCGCGATTGCCATAAACGGTATTGTCGCGGCTGCTGGTCCAGCCGTCATACCGTCCCTATATGTGGATGATTTTGCTCTGCACTATAGCTCGTGCAGTATGGCAGTCGCAGAGCGACAGTTACAGCAAGCTATTAGGAGGGTGGAGAAGTGGACCTTAGATCATGGCTTTCGGTTTTCTGCCGCAAAGACCTCCGTTGTCCACTTTTGTCGTCAACGTACACTTCACCCTCATCCTGAGCTTTATCTAGGTAATGTCGTTCTTCCAGTTGTTGACACCTACCGATTTCTTGGGCTCCTTTTTGACAGTAAATTATCGTGGGAGCCACACGTGCGGCAGTTAAAAGTGCAATGCACTAGGAAGCTTAATATCCTTAAGTTTCTTAGCAGCACTTCTTGGGGGGCTGACCGCGCGGTGCTCCTGCGATTCTATCGGGCACACATTTTATCCCGGTTAGACTACGGCAGTGCAGCATATGGCTCCGCAAGACCAAGCGTTCTTGCGAAGCTGAACAGTATCCACCACAGCGGGGTTAGGTTGGCGACGGGAGCTTTTCGTACAAGCCCCATCGCTAGCCTGCTCGCTGAGTCTGGTGTGCCGCCTTTACACCTGAGGCGCCAGCAACTTCTACTTACATATGCTGCAAATTTGCGACAGATGCCACTTCATCCAAGCTATCCTTGCGTGTTCAACAATGGCAACCGTTTGCTGTACGCTGCTCGTCCTCGAGCGACGCGGCCGGTTGGGATACGCTTGGATAACATTTCAGAATTGTTTGACGTACCTTCGGTTCCTTGCCTTGTCAGACAACCAAGTGGGGTACCTCCGTGGGTCGTACGACGACCTGAAGTAATCCTGGATCTGCACACTGGTCCAAAGGAAAACACGGACCCTTCGATTTATCGGAGGCTCTTCCTGTCCGTTGTTGGCCGCTATCCAGGTTCGGTCGTCGTCTACACGGATGGTTCAAGGTCAGATACGAAGGTGGGCTGTGCGTTCGTTGTTAACAATGATAGGTTCCTTTTTGCTCTTCCGGCAACCTGTAGTGTGTACACAGCAGAGCTCTATGCTATCTATGAGGCTCTGCGGTACGCACTGTACAATGAGCGCCGACACTTTCTTCTGTGTACCGACTCCTTGAGTTCGCTCCAGTCTATAGATACCTGTTTCCCTCGGCACCCTCTGGTGCAGCTAATCCAGGACCTGCTGGCCGGGTGTTGGGATGCTGCACCAGAATCACATTTCTGTGGCTCCCAAGCCACATGGGCATAGAGGGAAACGAGTTTGTAGATCAGGCTGCCAAGGAGGCAGTTACACTGCCCACGTTGCCTTTCCAGGTTCCAGTAAGTGATATTCGCTCCCAGCTGAGACATCTTGTTATGTCCCATTGGGAGATGGAGTGGCAGGCCATTCCACTTCCCAATAAGCTGAGAGCGATAAAAGGAACAACGAAGGTATGGAGGACTTCCCTTCGGGCTTCGCGGAGGGAAGCCGTGGTATTATGTCGTCTTCGGATCGGCCACGGTATCTTGACTCACTCGCATCTTTTGAAAGGAGAACCCCCTCCGGTGTGTACCTGCGGCGACCACCTTACCGTGGTGCACATCCTTACGGAGTGTGTGGACCTGGTCGATCTGCGCCGTAGTCTTAACCTTCCGAGTACTATCTCCCTTATCTTGCGTGATGACGAGCAGTCAGCAGACCTCGTCATCCGCTTTATGAGGGATAGTGGACTGTTTTCTCGTGTGTAATGCTGTCCTTTGTCCTAGTGTGTTTTGTGTCACTTTCGCTCTTATCCTATTGACTTAATTTTAGTTTGTTTTGCTTATTTTAATGTGTTATTTTAACGTCTCTCGTAAATTATGTACTACCAGGCAATGCCTTATTCCTTTGTTTTCCTGTAATTTCTCTTGTTTTATAGAAAATAAGGCATTGCGTATTAGATCCACTGATTGTTTTAATCTCACCCTCATTTTTCTCCATCATTTTTAAACTCTAGTCAGTGGATATGTTTTTAAAATTTTAACATCATCTCTCATGTCGTTTATCACATTCCATTAGGGGCCGATGACCTTCGATGTTAGGCCCCTTTAAACAACAAGCATCATCATCATCATCAAGAAGGCTTCATGGGAGAGATATGTGTCGTCCATGACGTCACATACTCCATCATCTCAAGTGTGGACGAAACTTCGACGAATTTCGGGTATTCAAGGATCATCTGCTGTACCGGGAATTTCCATTGCAGGCAGTGTCGCCACTGATCCCCTCGCGATTGCTAACCATCTCGCTAGTCATTTCGCGGATGTCTCTGGCTCCGGGAATTACTATCCTGATTTCCTCCCTCTGAAGCGGGAGGCAGAACGTCATCACCTTAGTTTTGCCACCCAAGCTTCAGAGGACTACAACGTGCCCTTTACGGAGTGGCAACTCCGCAGCGCCTTAGCGCTTTGCAAGGACACGTCTCCTGGACCGGACAACATCCATAACCAGATGTCATTCATTTCGTTCCATTAGGGGCCGATGACCTTCGATGTTAGGCCCCTTAAAACAACAAGCATCATCATCAACCTTCTGTGCCCTTTAGTCCTATATTGCCCTTTAACCCTTTTTACATCTAGTGCTCTATAGCCATTCTGAGCTTTATCCCCTTTTCCCACCCAGTAGCCCGTTAGTGCCGTTTAGCCCTTTTTACCGTTCACCCCTTTAGTGCTCTTGAGCCTTTTTTGTCGTTTAGCCCTCTAGTATCCTTTTGCCCTTTAGCGCTTTCGTTTCTTTCTCTAAAAGTCATTTAAAGTATCATCCGAGCCTTTTTAATGTTCAAGTTATTTTTTACCTATAATTTTGAATATTAATGTTTTAAACAGTTTGCCATAAGAAATACATAGGCTACATTTAAGCCCCTAGCAACGAAGCAAATTGTCGGAGAAAATTAAATTAGATCGGAAACATGCCACTTTAATCTGTTAGCATAAGTTATAATGTTGAAGCTCATGCAGAAAAAAAAATAATTTCACGTTTTAAGTTTTTTTATTTTCAACTTTTCAGTTTTCTTTCGTCATAGTCTTCAGCTAAGAATTAGCTAATAAGGTCTCATGGACTTGTAAGAGCAGGAACATTTAACTTTTTAAATTTCAACTTTTGACACTATTGATTTTCAACGTTTGACTTTTTCCTTTTTTCCATAGTCTCCGTCTAGAAAATAGCCGGTAAGAACTCATGTACATTTAGGGACATAAAAATTGTCCGTTTTGCTTTAGGACGTACTGTTTACGAAAGAAAGAGCGTTGATCGTAACAGTCTGGTGTAGAGGAAGGCAGCCAGTTATGAGGATGTAGCAGCCGAACTGTCACCTTTAGCCCTATATAACCAATGTGTAGCAACCATCTTGCCTCATAAGCTCTAGCGCAGCTCCCCCAGAATTAAGCTTGTAAGGCCAACGTATAGCAGCCATCTCTCCTAACAGCCCCTGCCCTCAGTTCCCACTATCGGCAGCCCTGAAGATGGTTTTCCGTGGTTTCCCATTTTCACACCAGGCAAATGCTGGGGCTGTACCTTAATTAAGGCCACGGCCGCTTCCTTCCAACTCCTAGGCCTTTCCTATCCCATCGTCGCCGTAAGACCAATCTGTGTCGGGGCGACGTAAAGCCCCTAGTAAAGCCCCTAGCAGTTCCCGAAAGTTAGGCTAATAAAGCTAATAGGTCATAAGTTGCAAGTTGTGAGACCCTGAGGTAGCTCTCTAGTTAGGTCTATACGTGTATAGTATAGCAGCCATCTCGTCTATCAGCCCTTGCCTCATCCCCGCAAATTAGGCCGATAAGGCTATTTGGTCGTAAGTCATAATTTGTGAGCCCCTGAGGTAGTTCTCCAAAGTTAGTCCTATAAGAATAGCCCAGGTCCTTAGAGTTAGTCTACCGAGCTCGATAGCTGCAGTCGCTTAAGTGCTGCCAGTATCCAGTATTCAGGAGATAGAGGGTTCGAATCCCACTGTCGGCAGCCCTGAAGATGGTTTTCTGTGGTTTCCCATTTTCACACCAGGCAAATGCTGGGGCTGTACCTTAATTAAGGCCACGGCCGCTTCCTTCCCACTCCTAGCCCTTTTCTGTCCCATCGTCGCCTTAAGACCTATCTGTGTCGGTGTGACGTAAAACAACTATAAAAAAAAAAAAAAAAAACTAGAGTTAGTCTCATATAACCAATGTATAGCGACCATTTTTGCCTCGGTAGCCCTATCACTAGGTAGTTGCGCGCGGCTGCCTTCATGCACATCGTATCTTGTACATTGTAACGTAAGAATTCTAACGTGTTAGTTTTACTCGATTGTGCAAATATAGGAAAATAAATCCATGTGCGTTAATATCGATAGCGCTGCTAAGGAGGCTGTTACATTGCCCCCGTTACCTTACAAGGTTCCAGCCAGTGATGTTCATTCTCAGGTGAGACATTTGGTTTTGTCCCATTGGAAGATGAAGTGACAGGCCACTCGACTACCAAATATGCTGATGGCGATAAAAGGATCTACGAATGTATGGAAGACTTCCCTTCGAGCCTCTCGGAGGGAAGCAGTGGTGTCATGTCGTCTTCGGGTCGGTCATGGCATAGCAAGGCACTCCTACTTACTGAAGGACGAAGACTCTCCTGTGTGTACTTGCGACGATCATCTTACCGTGGTACACGTCCTTACGAAGTGCGTGGATCTGGCCGATCTGCGCCGTAGTGTATCACTCCCGAGTACCATCTCTCTCATCCTGCGAGATGACGAGCAGTCAACAGACCTCGTAATCTGTTTTATGAGGATAGTGGTCTGTTTTATCGTGTATCGATGTATATTTCATATTGGATTCTATTTTACTATGTATCCTTTTATTTCAATGACTTTATTTTAGTTTGTGTTTGTGTATTTTAATGGGTTATTTTACGTCTAACTTGAATCATATCTATCACTGTACTTCAAGACAATGCCTTATTACATTGTAATTTATATTTTCTATCATTATATCGAAAATAAGACATTGCGAATTAGATCCAATGATTATTTTTATTTCATAATCATTTTTTCATCATGATTTGTTTTAATTTCTAGTCAGTGGATAAATTTTAAGATTTTAATTATCATGTCATTTCGTTCCATCTCGTACCATTAGGGGCTGATGACCCAGATGTTAGGCCCTTTTAAACAACAAGCATCAACATCATAATCGTTTCTCAGTTGCCTCCACTGGATGTTCATTTCTAAACCAAGCAAGCTGCACCCAGCTTGTCCCTATAAATGTTTCTATCTGGATCGGTGATTGGGCAGCGTTAACTGAGGTTCTCCTTACAAGAGACGACGGACGAGGCTGGGGCAGCTATTAAGGTAGGCAGCCATTTGGTAGAAAATGTAAATTTATCTACGTGTGGCGAGGGGAAGATACCAGCGTTCCCCTCTAGCATGTAACGGTTAGAACGTGCCGCGATTAATTCAGTTTTTACGTAGGGTTCTTAGTTTGTATTATATATGCAGGTTTTTGGCTGTCTGCGGACGGAGTGGGTGCTATTTAATTTGCGGACGTACGAGTGAGCACCCTAGTTGCTCTTATTCAGTTTTGCTTTCTGGTGACTAAGTTTTTCTGATCTCTAAGTTTCTATGCTGCTTTCGCACTTTAAGTTTCTTTCTGGCCTTAGTCGCCACGAGTATGGATTTTCTTCTATGTCACCGAGCCTCCTGCCCCATTAGGTTTTATAACAAGTCATGCTTCGCGATAACTTGAGGAGTTCAGCATCTCAATTCATTTTGTTCTCGTCCTTTCGATTAACCTTGTCGTCCAGAATGATCTTCGGCTCCTGTTTTTCTGGATCCTTCGATTCGTATTTTGTGTGTGGTTCCCCTATTTAGTAAGGACAGTGACTGTCACCTGGTACAAACGTTTGTTTGCTCTTAAGGGTAATTAGTGGTACTTGAAGTGTATTCTTAACCCGTTCGGCCCTTGAAATTTGAAACTGTAATTCTGGGTTTGAGATCCTCCAACAGGGGCGTAACCAAGGGAGGGTTACCGGGGGGTCAGAACCTCCCTCCAGCCATAGAACTTTTACACACAGAAAAACAGAAACTGGCAATAAACAAGTGGAAATCGACTCAAGTATTGGCTGTTGTAAACTTTCACAAAGACTTTATTGTAAAACCAACAGGTCTCTCGAATATATATTCTAAGAAGGCTCGAAAGTTAAAATTTAGATTGTTATCTGAACATGCCATTCGCTGTAAAACTGTTCCTTTGATCATATTTTTCTTGTTCTGTATTTAGTGTACGATTTTGTAGTGTACTGCAATCTCAATATCAACACAATTCATTTGAATCAGTGTCCTTATACAGACAATCATGCACGCGCGTACCACACAAGCACAAGAACCTTCATAATTTTGTACCTACAACTCCCCAATTGGTCGATCGTGGTTACGCTACTGCCCTCCGACATGTAATTATTTGTAGGCGAGAGTTTGATTCCCCTGATGTTGTAACTTTGTTTTGGAAGCTCTAGCTTCTTGTAAAGTTTTAAAGTTCGATTACCCCTTTGAAGTCCGGCTCCATGACCAAATGGTTAGCGTGCTGGCCTTTGGTCACAGGGGTACCAGGTTCGATTCCCGGCAGGGTCGAGAATTTGAACTGTCATTGGTTAATTTCGCTGGCGTGTGGGCTGTGTGTAGGTGTCTTCTTCATTATAATTTAATTCTCATCACGTCGCGCAGGCAGCCTACGGGTGTCAAATCAAAAGTCCTGCAACTGACGAACCGAACATGTCCTCGGACACTCCCAGCACTGAAAGCCATACGCCATTATTATTATACCCCTCTGAAGGTTCAAATTTGGTAGTATAAGCTGAAGACTTCCTTGCATATCACTTGTCAAAGAATTACTCCGATCTATTGGTCTGGTGTCCGGCACCGCGGTGTAGGGGTAGCGTGCCTGTCTCTTATCTGGAGGACCCGGGTTCGATTGCTGGCCAGATCAGGGATTATTACCTCGACCTTACGGCTGGTTCGAGGTCCACTCAGCCTACGCGATTACAATTGAGGAACCATCTGATGGGAAGAAAGCCGAGAATCGCGACCGTGCTGACCACATGACAACTCGTAATCTGCAGACCTTCGGGCTGAGCAGTGGTCGCTTGGTAGGCCACGGCCCTTCAGGGCTGTTGCGCCATGCGGTTTGGTTTGTTTCGGTTTATTGGTCTGAGGAATACTTACAAACTGGTGTGTTGTTAAGTGGGAGCTTGTAATAATTTGTTGTTGTACCGAAAAGATAATCACTTCCTGGGTGGGAAACGCAGATGAAGAATATACCCACGGTATTCCCTGCCTGTCGTAAGAGGCGACTAAAAGCGGCCCCAGGTGCTCTCCACTTGGAAGCGTGGGTTGGCGACTACGCGGACCTTAGCTGAGTCATGGCATTACTTCCATTTACTTGTGCAATGCTCCTCACTTTCCTCTATCCCGCCCGACTTTCCTTGGTCAACTCTTGTTCTTTTCCGACCCCGACGGTATTAGAGTATTCGAGGCCTAAGGAGTCTTTCATTTTCATGCCCTTCGTGACCCTTGCCTTTCTTCGTCCGTTACTTCATTTTTCGAAGTGACGGATCCCTTCTTTTTTCTTCCTTTTTCTCTCTGTCTACCGTCTGTGGGTGGGAGACGCAGACGAATAATATACCCACGGTATCCCCTGCCTGTCGTAAGAGGAGACTGAAAGGGGTGACCAAGGGATGACTGCATTAGAACCATGAACATACTTGTGATAATTACCATCACGCGGGGAACACCATGGGTCGCCTTTACCTGCGAGCAGTACCACTGTGTTATGTACACAATAGGTTTGTGATTAGCAACAACAGAAGGTGAGTGTGTACCCGTGATTAGTACCACTGTGAGAAACACCACGGGTCTTGGCGTTGCCTGTAATTAGTACCACTGTATGAGCGACACCGTGAGTCTGCTTTGCCTGTGATTAGTACCCACCATATGAGGAACACCACGGGAATATCGGCGCAATGATTAGCACACCAACAGTAGGTGAGGAACACCATGGGTTTGCGTTGCCTACGAGTGGCGCCATTATGTGAGAAACACCATAGGTCTGCGTTACCTGTGCGACGTACAATACTTGTGAGTAGTGCCATCATGTGTGGACCACCGTGAGTCCACGCTACATTTCTTTAGTACCGCAACATGACATATTCCATGGTTCTACTTTACTAGCAATAAGTACCATTATGAGGGGTCGTTGACCTTGATTTTGGACCCCTTTAAACAATAATCATCCTCGATTCAGGATTGTGCTTTAGATGCAGTCCCTTGGTCAGTAATACTATTGTTTTATGATAGTTTTTGGGCCGGATCCATTGATTATTTTAAATTCATATCCATCCATGCATTCTTCATCCTCACGTTTCTTATTCTGGTCAGTGGAATATTTTGAGCTTTTAAATTGTCATTACATTTCGTCTCATTTCGTACCATTAGGGGCCGATGACCTAGATGTTAGGCCCCTTTAAACAACAAGCATCATCAACATCATCATGAAAAGATAATCAAATCAAAGTAAAGAAAGGATCATTTCGAAAATACTTTTAATGAGTACAGTTTTGTTGGTATGGTTTTGTCCAGTGTCCTGTCCCTTCCGCTTTTTCCCCTTTGCTCAACGGTAGCCCCCGTAACAATTATTATTATTATTATTATTATTATTATTATTATTATTATTATTATTATTATTATTATTATTATACCGGGAGGTACACCTCAACGCCGCGCACTCAAAACTAGCGCCTAAATGAACTCCTCTGTTGGCAAAACAGTGAACCTGAAACTACACTAACATAGAACTTTACTCAGAAGATGTTACCACTAAAATATGGAGTAATTTTGTTATTGTGCAGTTTCCTAATCTGTGTGAATTTCTACTTGTTTTGTTTGACATTCATCAAGAAGTTTGGACATTCGTCCACAGATGACACTACTAAAAACTATCCACGAACCTGCTACGCAGGCGTAGCAGGGGGAAAGGTGATACTCCCACGTGGCGCGTAGGGGGGTCCTAACCGGCTTGCCGGCTGACTTGAGGGAAATAAAATACCTCTCGCGGACCAAACACACACCCCCTGTGGGTGGGGGAGGCTGACGAATAATACACCCACGGTATCCCCTGCCTGTCGTGGGAGGCGACTAAAAGGGGCGACCGAGGGATGATTGAATTAGAACCATGAAACTACTTTTGATTCGTACCATCACGCGGGGAACACCATGGGTTGCCTGTACTTGCGAGTTGTACCACTATGTTCGGTACGAAATGGGTTTGTGTTTAGTAGTAGTCATGAGCTTGGCCTGGGGGTTTCCAGTACCCGTGCGTCGTACCCATGTGAGCAACACCGCGGGTCTGGGCGTAGCCTGTGAGTTGTACCACTATATGAGCGACACCGTGGGTCTGCGTTGCCTTTGATTAGTATCCACTTTGTGAGGAACACCACGGGGCCCGTGGGACCGGCATCCGTGCCTAGTACACCTAGGTGAGGAAACTCATTGGTTTGCGTTGGCTCTGAGTGGCGCCATTGTGTGCGAAACACCATAGGTC